>NC_142871.1:136080000-137280000 GCF_051225735.1 Oryctolagus cuniculus | reverse complement strand
CAGTGGCAGAATCAATGTACCAGCGCTGGAAGAGGAGTTGAGCCGAACCTTAATAGCCCAAGACACCGGTGGGAAAGTGGAAAGAGGAGACTAGATGGAAGGAGGATTGAAACCATGTGGGGAAAAGTTCACCAGGCTAACTAGAGGAGAGAGGAAAAAAAAAAGTGACCAGTATGGACATGAGTATCTCTCCGCTCACCTCTCAAAGGCGAGCAAGACAAAGAGCAGGAGCCATTTTGGACATACGTCATAAATGGTGCAACCTCAGTCAGGACTGCACCCACCATCAGCCAAGCAGAAAAACCTGACTCTGGATGGGGGTGAAATAACAGGAGATTAGGACCTAGTGAATGTGCGGTGCTAATGAACCAAGACTGTGAAAAAAGAGATGGTGGGTGAGAGAACTCACAGAATTCACCTGAGTACACTCCAGAGATGCTACAATTCGGTAACCTTGGCAACCCAATGGGAGACTGCAGGAGAATTTGAGTCCACACTGAAGGCAGAACAGATTCCCTGTGTGGTCCTTGGGAAACAGCTTTCGATCTCTGGCTCCTGTGAGTATATCATCAGCCTGCTAACTACCTTCAATTCCACTCAGCTGTGGGGAATTACTTCCTTTCTGAATAAAAAAAAGAAAGAAAAAGGAAACAAAGAAAGAGAGATTTACCACGCCTATCCTGGGAGTATCACCTTTGGCACACCCTTAACCCTGAGGAACCAAACAGGGCTCTCAGGCCACACGAATCTCAAGCCTCTAAGGCTCCTTCAAAAGCAGACAGTCCACTTAATACAGTCACAGTATAACAAGAAAAAAACACCACAGTGAGGGAAGAATCCAAAGAATATCTCCACAATGCCAAGCAACAAACGCAGAAACCAAGGAAACAAGAACAAGTAAGACATTATGACGCCCCCGAATGAACAAGACACCCAGAGCCAAGATTATGAAGATGATGAGATGGAAGAAATGCAAGATACGGATTTCAGAAAATTTATGATAAGAACATTTAGAAGTTTTCAAAAACAAATGCTTGAGCTACAGAAATCGTTACTGGACAGGATAGAAAATCTCCTTCAAGAAAATGAAATCTTAAGGAGGAATCGAAATGAAATGAATAAACTAGCAGAACATGAAACTGTGATAGTGACAAGAAATCAAAATGTAATGAAGAACTCAATAGATCAAATGACAAACACATTAGAGATCCTTAAAAACAGAGTCAGTGAAACACAATAGGGAATATCGGACTTAGAAGACAGAGCACAGGAAAGTATACAGTCAAACCTAAGAAAATTTTAGAAATCAAAAAAATATTGTTGAGAATCTACAGGATACTATTAAAAACCCAACATTAGGGTTCTAGGAGTTCCTGAAGGCATGGAGAGAGAGAGAAAGGATTAGAAGGCCTTTATATTGAGGCACTAGCAGAAAATTTCCCGGGTTTGGAGAAGGACAGAGACATCCTAGTGCAAGAAGCTCATAGAACCCCTAGTAAACATGAGCAAAAGAGATCCTCACCACGACACGTTGTAATTAAACTCACCACAGTGAAACAGAAAGAAAAGGTTCTAAAATGTGCAAGAGAGAAACATCAGATTACTCTCAGAGGATCTCCAATTAGACACAGCAAACTTCTCATCAGAAACCATACAGGCTTGAAGGGAATGGCGAGACATAGCCCAGATAATAAGAGAGAAAAACTGCCAGCCCAGAATATTATATCCTGCAAAGATCTCATTTGTGAATGAAGGTGAAATAAATACCTTTCATAGCAAACAGAAACTGAAAGAATTTGTCGTCACTCATCCAGCCCTGCAAAAGATGCTTAAAGATGTGTTACACACAGAAACACAAAAACACGGTCATCAATATGAAAGAAGGTAAAGGAAGGAAACCTCACACCAAAAGATCACAGGAAGTTCAAAACATATATTAGAAAATATCTTTGGCAAATGGCAGGGTAAAGTTATTACTTATCAATAGTCACCTTGAACGTTAATGACCTGAACTGTCCAGTTAAAAGACACCAATTGGCTGACTGGCTTAGGAACAAAACCCATCTATTTGCTGCTTACAAGAAACACACCTTTCCAACAAAGATGCATACAGACTGAAAGTGAAAGGCTGGAAAAAGATATACCATGCCAACAGAAATGAAAAAAGAGTGGGAAAGCCATCTTAATATCAGACAAAATAAACTTTAACACAAAAACTGTTAGGAGAGACAAAGAGGGACACTATATAAGGATTAAAGGATCAATTCAACAGGATGATAGAACAATTATCAATGTATATGCACCTAATTACAGGGCACCAGTTTATTTAAAAGATTTGTTAAGTGACTTAAAGGGAGGCTTAGACTCCAATAAAATAGTTTTGAGGAACTTCAATACTCCACTGTCAGAAATAGACAGATCATGCAGACAGAAGATCAAAAAGGAGACAGTAGATTTAAATGACACTATAGCCCAAATGGATCTAACAGATATCTACAGAACTTTTCATCCTACACATAAAGAATTTACATTCTTCAGAGTGGTACATGGAATCTTCTCTAGGATTGACCATATACTAGGCCATAAAGCAGTTCTCAGAAAATTCGAAAGAATTAGAATCCTATGATACAGCTTCTCAGACTATAAATGAATGAAGTTGGAAATTAGCAACTCAGGAATCCCTAGAGCATACGCCAACACATGGAGATTGAACAACATGCTCCTGAATGAACAATGGGTCATAGAAGAAATTAAACGAGAAATCAAAAATTTTCTGGAAGTAAAGAGTATAACAGCACAACATACCAAAACTTATGGGGTACAGCAAAAGCAGTGTTAAGAGGAAAGTTTATACCAATAGGTGCCTACATCAAGAAATTGGAAAGGCACCAAATAGATGAGCTTTCAGTGCATCTCAAGGATCGAGAAAATCTACAGTAAACCAGACCCAAATCTAGTAGGAGAAGAGAAATAATTAAAATCAGAGAAGAAATCAACAGGATTGAATAAAAAAAAAAAAATTACAAAAAAATCAGCCAAACGAGGAGCAGGTTTTTTGGAAAAAAAAAAAAAAAAACAAAAAAACAAAAAAAAACAAAAAAAACAAAATTGACTCCCCATTTGCCCAACTAACTAAAAAAAAGAAGAGAAAAGACCCAAATCAATAAAATCAGAGATGAAAAAGGAAACATAACAACAGACCACAGAAATAAATAGAATCATCAGTCAGGGCAAGGGCTGATCAAGTCACCGTTTCTCATAGTGTTCATTTCACTGTAACAGGTTTCCGTTTTGGTGCTCAGTTAGTTGTCACCTATCAGGGAGAACATATGGTATTTGTCCCTTTGGCATTGGCTTATTTCACTCAGCATAATGCTTTCCAGATTCCTAACAGGGATCACTTTTCAGTTAAAATTTGAACACCTAAGAATAATTGTGTGTTAATTACAGAGTTCAACCAATAGTACTAGAACAAAAAAATACTAAAATGGATAAATTATTACATTGTACATCAACAGTCAGGACAAGAGCTGTTCAGGTGTCAATTTCACATCTGGAAAAAATGATGCTGAAATTCATATGGAGACACAGGGGATCTCGAATAGCTAAAGCAGTCTTGTACAAATAAAACAAAGTCGGAGGCATCACAATACCAGATTTCAGGACATACTACAGGGCAGTTGTAATCAAAACAGCATGGTACTGGTACAGAAAAAGATGGATAGACAAATGGAACAGAATTGAAACACCAGAAATCAATCCAAACATCTACAGCCAACTTATATTTGATCAAGGATCCAAAACCAATCCCTGGAGTAAGGACAGTCTATTCAATAAATTGTGCTGGGAAAATTAGATTTCCACATGCAGAATCATGAAGCAAGACCCCTACCTTTCACCTTACACAAAAATTCACTCAACGTGGATTAAAGACTTAAATCTATGACCCGACACCATCAAATTATTAGAGAACATTGGAGAAACCCTGCAAGATATTGGCACCAGCAAAGACTTCTTGGAAAAGACCCAGGAAGCACAGGCAGTCAAAGCCAAAATTAACATTTGGGATTGCATCAAATTGAGAAGTTTCTGTACTGCAAAAGAAATACTCAGGAAAGTGAAGAGGCAACCAACAGAATGGGAAAAAGTATTTGCAAACTATGCAACAGATAAAGGGTGGATAACCAGAATCTATAAAGAAATCTAGAAACTCCACAACATCAAAACAAACAACCAACTTAAGAGTTGAGCCGAGGACCTCAATAGACATTTTTCAAAAGAGGAAATCCAAATGGCCAACAGACACATGGAAAATTGTTCAAGATCACTAGCAATCAGGGAAATGCAAATCAAAACCACAATGAGGTTTCACCTCACCCCAGTTAGAATGGCTCACATTCAGATATCTACCAATGACAGATGCTTGTGAGGATGTGGGGTAAAAGGGATACCAACCCATTGTTGGTGGGAATGCAAACTGGTTAAGCCACTATGGAAGTCAGTCTGGAGATTCCTCAGAAACCTGAATATAACCCTAGCATTCAATCTAGCCATACCACTCCTTGGAATTTACCCAAAGGAAATTAAATTGGCAGACAAACAAGCGGTCTGTACCTGAATGTTTTTTTGCTGCTCAATTCACAACAGCTAAGACCTGGAACCAACCCAAATGCCCATCAACAGTAGACTAAATAAGGAAATTATGGGACATGTACTCTATAGAATACTATATAGCAGTGAAAAACAATGAAATCCGGTCATTTGCAACATGATGGAGGAATTGCTGTGAAATATAAGAGTGGGAATAAGAAAGGGGGAATAAGAGCGGGAGCAGATGTACAATTTGGGACATGCTCAAGCTGACTTGCCCCAAATGGTGGAGTTAGAAATGTGCCAGGGGATAACAATACAATCTCATCATGGTGGCATGTACCAATGCCATCTCACTAGTCCAAGTGATCAATTTCAGTTCACAATTGATCACACTGATAGGTCTAAGAGTCACAGGGATCACACAAACAAGACTAGTATCTGCTAATACTAACTGATAGAATCAACAGAGGAGAGAACAATCCAACATGGCAAGCGGGATACACAGCAGACTCAGAATGGCAGATGTCCTAAACAGCACTCTGGGCCTCAGAATCAGCCCTTAAGGAATTCGGATCTGGCTGAAAAGCCCATGAGAGTATTTCAGGCATGGAAAGCCAAGACACTCTGGCAAAAAAAAAAAAAAAAATGACCTAAATGAAAGATCTCCGCGAGGGAGATCCCAGTGGAAAGAACAGGTCATCAAAGAAGGAGGTACCTTTCTCTGAAGGGAGGAGAGAACTTCCACTCTGACTACGACCTTGTCTAAATATGATCAGAGTCAGTGAACTCAGGGGGCTTCCATAGCCTTGGCAACTCATGCCAAGATCCTAGGGTGATTACTGATGCCATAAACAAGAGTGTCAATTTGTTAAGTCAACAACAGGAGTCACTGTGCACTTACTCCTTATGTATAATCTCTGTCATTAAAGTGCTGCACATTGTGGTTTAATACTATAACTTGTACTCACACAGTATTTTTCACTTTGTGCTTCTATCTGGGTGTAAAATGTTGAAATCTTTACTTAATATATACCAAACTGATATTCTGTACATAAAGAGAATTGAAAATGAATCTTGATGTTAATAGAAGGGGATAGGGAGCAGGAAAGGGGAGGGTTGCGGGTGGGAGGGAAGTTATGGGGGGGGGGAAGGCATTGTAATCCATAAGCTGTACTTTGGAAATTTATTTTCATTAAATAAATGTTTAAAAAAAAAACTAGAAATAAACTTGCCATATGATCCAGAAATCACATTCTCATCTTGGGTATATAGCCAAAAGACTTTAACAGTGTGCTGGCATTGTGGCATAGAGGGTTAAACTGCCACCTGCAGCATCAGCATCACACGAGGGGTTCAGTTCAAGTCATGGCTGCTCCACTACTATTCTAGCCCCTTCTTAAAATGTCTGAGAAAACAGAAGAAGATGGTCAAAGTGCTTGGACCCTGAACCCAAGTGGGAGACCTGAGGGGACTCTTGGATCCTGGCCTCAGTATGGCCCAGCTACAGCCATTGTGGCCACTGGGGTGTGAATCAATGGATGGAAGATTTCTCTGTATGTAACTCTACCTTTCAAATAAATAAAATCTGAGCCTTGGAGAAAAGTTTCATGAAATTTGTCTTGGAAATGTGTTTTTGATACAGCCACAAAAGGTATAACAATGAGAATTGAAATGAGTGAGAAATCATCAAAGATTTTATACATCAAAGAAAGCAATAAAATTAAAAGCAAACCCGCATTATGGGAGAAAATGTTTTCAAACCATGAATATGATATAAAAGAATAACATCTAAAATATACAAAGCATCCATACAGCTCAATAGCAAGAAAACAATGAACTGGTTTAAAAATGGGCAAATGATTCAAATGGACATTTTTCAAAGAAGACATGCAAATGAGCACCTAATATAGGAAAAAGTGCTCAATAACACTAATCATCATGAAAATGTAAAGCTATATCACAATGAAATATGAGCTCACACCAATTAGTGCATTCAAAAAGTGAAAAAATACATCTTGAGGCTGTGAAGAAAAGGGAACTCTTGTGCAACGTTCCTGGGGATGTAACTTTATGTAGCCATTATGGAAAACAGTATTATGGCTCTTCCAAAAATTAAAAAGGGAACTAGCATATGATCCTGCAATGTACTTCTAGGTATACATCCAATGGGAATAGCATCACTATCTCGAAGAGATGAGTGCATTCTTGTGTTCATTACATCATTATTCACAACAGTTGAGATATGTGAATAACTTAAGTTTCCACTGACAAATAACTGGATGTAGTGTATATAAACTATGGAATGCTACTCAGCCATCAAAAAAGAATGAAATTCTTTGTTTTGCAACAAAATAGATGCAACTAGAAACCATTATGCTTAATGGAATAGACTTGTCCCCAAAAGATAAATATCATATATTTTCTATTATATGTGGTAGCAAATATAGAACACAAAAATATAAGAATAAAATAGGTATCTTGTGACTTGATTGTTGTTCTTAACCCTCTTTTACACTCCTGTGGGACTGTGGTCTTTCTACTTTTTACTAGTTGAATATTATTGTTAGTGCTGTATTCAGCTGGTGAGTTTAGAGTGGACCAAAATTTTGTTTTTGCAAAAATTAATGAAAAAATTGGGAGGAAGGAAAGAAAAAGTTGGGAGAATATGGTTGCCTTATAACTGTACCTACCTACAGAATAAACGAATCGTACCTACCTATAGAATAAACAATAAAAACTTGTGAAAAGAAAATTTGGCATGTGATGGTCTTCCAAATGTGCATGGAAAGTGTATTTTGTTAAAAAGCTGTATATGAATTTCATTTTTTTTACCAAAATAAACATCTTTTAATTCCAATTTACTGAGAGACTTTTTAGAGTATTCTTGTAAAATGAAATATCATTCAGCATTAAGAAAGAGATCCTGCTATTTGGAACAGTATACTTGGACCTGGAAGATGTAATAAGAAGTAAAATTAGCCAAAAATGATAACTACACGAGGTAGTTGATATGTTAATTATGTTGATTGTGTTGTTCATTTCACAATGTGTGTGTATGTGTATAAAATGTCAAGATACATGTGCATTTCATATATATGCAGTTTGTGCTATTTATATTTATCAATCATATGTAAATTAAGCTTAAGAAATAAAAAGAAGTATAGTACATTATTATCAGTTCCCAGAGGAGAGTGTAACCTGTACTTTAGGACAAATACATGGGTAAGCACTGGGCATGGTCATGAGGCAGAGGAACGGAGACATACACTACAGCCCAAGAGAATGAATTAGCAAAGTAAATAAGCAGGCTTTAATTAGTTTGAACAATTTCAGCAAAATTTTGGCTTAGGGATTATCTGCACTTCTCTGATTTTTTGGTCTGTGGTGACTGGAGCAGGTAGATAAGAGTTCAGTGGACGAAGGCTCCATTAAAGTTGTGGTTTTAGATCGATGGTTTTTATTGGGAAAGCACATTTTCTGTCCAATTGTTTACTATATATTAATGCTGGGAAGACCAAACCCTCGAGGGTCAGAAAAGCCCCATTAATCAATGTTTCAGAAAACAGAAAATAAAAGACATGGTTAACACATGGAGTGGGATAATTGCCTCTGCTTCTGCTGGAGGGTAATGGCAATTACTATATGTAATTTACACATTTTCAAGCAGTGAATACCTTTAGTTACATGTAGTTTGTAAAAACTCTCCAGGCACTGCCTTCCAAGATTTTGCTTAGATGTTGATTTAATTAATCATTAATGATTTCTCTGTAAATCTGGGCTGTACCCACTGCTACATAACAAATTATTGTAAAATTCAGCAGCTGAAGATGACAAACATCACAAAACGTCTGTGATAATGAATCTAAGGTGGTTTAGCTGATATTTCTGGCTTAAAGTTTCACAGAACTGCAGTTAAGGTCAGCTCTGGTGTCAGTCACCTGAAGGACTGATGAAGGATGGAGGATGTGCTTCAAGATGTGTTACTCATGTCGTCTTAAGAGGCCCAATTTCCTTGCCGTGGGGGCTCCCTCAGAGGGCTGCTCATGAAAGGTAGCTTGCTTTCTGCAGTGAGCGACCCAAGAGAGATTTGAGAGGGTGACAAATGAGGCTTTGAGAAACCAGGGTGAGGTATGTGTGCATTTCTAATTCTACTCTCAATTCAACACTTCCAAAAACAGATATATGGGGATTGTTTCCCCGCATTTCAAACATTTCTCCAGGAGACCACCTGGGTGTCCATTCTGGTAATGTCTCCCTAAAGAGACAGTATCATAGTCCACAGATGGCCCTCTATTTCAGATGCCAGTCTCAGGTAGTCTGTTGTTAACATTTCTGATCAATAGCTAAAAATCTGAGCTCCCCATGATCACTTCCTTGTGTTTGACTAACTTAACAGAGTGGGTCACAAATTTGTTTACTGATTTATTATAAAGGTTATTACAGAAGGTACAGATGAATAGACAGATGGAAGAGAAACACATGGTAAAGAATGTGAGAGGGTGTGGAGTTTGCATGTGCTTTCTGGCAGTGTCACTATCCAGAAACTTCCACCTGTCCAGCTGTACGGAAACCCTCAATATACAATCCTTATGGTGAAAAAGTCAATCATCAGCCCTTCTGCCTTCCATGGAGTTTGGGAGATGCGCTTCAACATCACAATGCTCTAATAATACCTTGGTTTTTCAGATGATCTGGCCCCATTCTGAAGCTATCTAGGACCCCTTTGGCTCTAGTTATCTCATTAAAACACTGAAGACATTCTCATAATTCAGAGAGTTAAAATATTTTGGAATCCACGTTCCAGGAAATGAGATGCAAAGAACAAATGTAAATTTCACAGTATCACAGAGCCCAATGTCTTTTATTTCTCAATCGTGGAAGTCACAGAGCAACCTTGGCATAATATGGAAGGATAGCACACAAAGGTACAAATTCTTGGAGTTAGGGAATATTAGGGCCATTTTAGGTGTTGACTATTGCAGGTACTAATTTTGTTTATCTCCCCATGCTTATTTAATTTTATGTTAACCTTGAAGATGAGAGTCAGTGTTGAAACTGGGCATAGTTTATCACAGATGCCAATTGTAATTCCTTCAGCTCATCACTTGTAGCCAATATTGCAGATTATATTCAAAAAAACATTGTTTTTGTCTCATGCACAATTCCGTTTTGAAGACTATGGAGAAGTGTCTGAAGTTCATGGTGGCACATGGACCTGCAAAAGTGGAGTCCTGGTATTTACCATGTGCAGCGTTAAAGCCTTGTATGCAGTAATGTGACAATTTAATAAGTACTTAGCTGTGTATCTGTGCAAAACATGGAATCTAGTACATGCAAATTCAGAGTTCCTGATTTCATCCTATGCTTCATTTTTAAAGAGTAGCAGGATATAGAATGAACCTTAATGAGAAACACCCAGTATGAAAGATTTGACCTGCCAGATGTCACCTAGTGTTATTGTGAGCCAGGCAGGGCCTAAATCTCTTTTCCAGACTCTTACCTTTTACTTAGAGAAGAATTGTATAAGCACAGGCAGAAACACAGCATGCACTGTGGTAAGGATTATTTACAGAGTGAGATGAATACACAGGCACATGAGGTCTTCTTTAGGGAGAGCAGGCCAGGAAAAGTAAAGAGGGACTAACATACCCTGCTTTTCCTAGGTCCATGAGGGCAGACAGAGAGCAGGAGAGTGAGAAAGAGTGATCCCCTTCCCTTTACCAGGCTTCCTATGAATTTAGAGGAGTAAGCTGTTTAATGTCTATGTACTTGTATGGTTCCCAATACTTATCTAGTTATTTATTTTCTGATTTCATTGCAGTGTGATCAGAAAAGATACTGGATCTTATTTCTGCTATTTTAAATTTGTGGAGACTTGTTTTGTGACCTCTGGAAGATGGTGGCTGTGCAGTTATTAGCTCCACTTCCTAGAAAGGTAGGGTACTCCTTCATTTCACTGCTGTAGATATATAAGCATGAAATTAGGCCCACACCTCTTACAAAATTTAATTTAAAAGTGTTAAAAAGTTGGCTGTAGATGTTTGGTTGATTTCTGGTGTTTCAATTCTGTTCCATTGGTCTATCCATCTGTTTCTGTACCAGTACCATGCTGTTTTAATTACAACTGCCCTGTAGTATGTCCTGAAATCTGGTATTGTGATGCCTCCGGCTTTGTTTTTGTTGTACAAGATTGCTTTAGCTATTCGAGGTCTCTTGTGCCTCCATATAAATTTCAGCACCATTTTTTCCAGATCTGAGAAGAAGGTCTTCAGTATCTCGATTGGTATTGCATTGAATCTGTAAATTGCTTTTGGGAGAATGGACATTTTGATGATATTGATTGTTCCAATCCATGAGCATGGAAGATTTTTCCATTTCTTGGTATCCTCTTCTATTTCTTTCTTTAAGGTTTTGTAATTTTCATCGTAGAGATCTTTAACGTCTTTCGTTAAGTTTATTCCAAGGTATTTGATTGTTTTTGTAGCTATTGTGAATGGGATTGATCTTAGAAGTTCTTCCTCAGCCATGGCATTGTCTGTGTATACAAAGGCTGTTGATTTTTGTGCATTGATTTTATACCCTGCTACTTTGCCAAACTCTTCTATGAGTTCCAACAGTCTCTTAGTAGAGTTCTTTGGGTCCCCTAAATAAAGAATCATATCATCTACAAAGAGGGATAGTTTGAGTTCTTCCTTCCCAATTTGTATCCCTTTAATTTCTTTTTCTTGCCTAATAGCTCTGGCTAGAACTTCCAGAACTATATTGAATAGCAGTGGTGAGAGTGGGCATCCCTGTCTGGTACCAGATCTCAGTGGAAATGCTTCCAACTTTTCCCCATTCAATAGAATGTTGGCCGTGGGTTTTTCATAGATTGCTTTGATTGTATTGAGGAATGTTCCTTCCAAACCCAGTTTGCTTAGAGTTTTCATCATGAACGGGTGTTGTATTTTATCAAATGCTTTCTCGGCGTCTATTGAGATAATCATATGGTTTTTCTTCTGCAGTCTGTTAATGTGGTGTATCACATTGATTGTCTTGCACACATTAAACCATCCCTGCATACCAGGGATAAATCCCACTTGGTCTGGGTGGATGATCTTTCTGATGTGTTGTTGCATTCTATTGGCCAGAATTTTATTGAGGATTTTTGCATCTATGTTCATCAGGGATATTGGTCTGTAATTCTCTTTCAGTGCTGCATCTTTCTCTGGCTTAGGAATTAAGGTGATGCTGGCTTCATAGAAAGAATTTGGGAGGACTCCCTCTTCTTCGATTGTTCTGAATAGTTTGAGAAGAATTGGAGTTAGTTCTTCTTTAAACGTCTGGTAGAATTCAGCAGTGAATCCATCTGGTCCTGGGCTTTTCTTTGTTGGGAGGGCCTTTATTCCTGTTTCAATTTCTGTCTCAGTTATGGGTCTGTTCAGGTTTTTGATGTCTTCCTGGTTCAATTTAGGCAGGTTGCATGTGTCCAGGAATCTATCCATTTCTGATAGGTTTCCCTGTTTGCTGGCATACAAGTCCTTGTAGTGATTTCTGATGATTCTTTTTATTTCTATGGTGTCTGTTGTTACATTTCCTTTTTCATCTCTGATTTTATTGATTTGGGTATTTCTCTTCTTTTTTTAGTTAGTTGGGCCAATGGGGTGTCAATTTTGTTTATTTTTTCAAAAAACCAGCTCTTCGGATTCCTGGAGCAAGGACAGTCTATTCAATAAATGGTGCTGGGAAAATTGGATTTCCACGTGCAGAATCATGAAGCAAGACCTCTTCCTTACACCTTACACAAAAATCCACTCAACATGGATCAAAGACCTAAATCTACGACCTGACACCATCAAGTTATTGGAGAACATTGGAGAAACCCTTCAAGATATTGGCATAGGCAAATAGTTTCAGGAAAAGACCCGGGAGGCAGAGGCAGACAAAGCTAAAATCAACTATTGGAATTACATCAAATTGAGAAGTTTCTGTACTACAAACGAAATAGGAGAGTGAAGAGACAACTGACAGAATGGGAAAAAATATTTGCAAACTATGCAACAGATGAAGGGTTAATAACCAGAATCTACAAAGAAATCAAGAAACTCCACAAAAACAAAACCAACAACCCACTTAAGAGATGGGACAAAGACCTCAATAGACATTTTTCAAAGAGGAAATCCAAATGGCCAACAGACACATGAAAAAATGTTCAAGATCACTAGCAATCAGGGAAATGCAAATCAAACCACAATGAGGTTTCACCTCACCCCGGTTAGAATGGCTCACATTCAGAAATCTACCAACAATAGATGCTGGTGAGGATGTGGGGAAAAAGGGACACTAACCCACTGTTGGTGGGAATGCAAACTGGTGATACTGGAAGTCAGTCTGGAGATTATTCAGAAACCTGAATATAACCCTACCATTGGACCCATCCATCCCACTCCTTGGAATTTACCCAAAGGAATTTAAATTGGCAAACAAAAAAGCGGTCTGCACCCTAATGTTTATTGCAGCTCAATTCACAATAGCCAAGACCTGGAACCAACCTAAATGCCCATCAACGGTAGACTGGATGAAGAAATTATGGGATATGTTCTCTTTAGAATACTATACTGCAGTAAGAAACAACGAAATCCAGTCATTTGCAACAAAATGGAGGAATCTGGAACACATCATGCTGACTGAAATAAGCCAGTCCCAAAGGGACAAATACCATATGTTCTCCCTGATTGGTGACAACTGACTGAACACCAAAAAGGAAACCTGTTGAAGTGAAATCGACACTATGAGAAACAGTGACTTGATCAGCATAGCCCTGACTGTTAATGAACAACTTAATAGATTATCCCTCTTAGTAGTTTTTTTTTGTCTGTTCTACTTAAAGTTAAAAAAAAGACTTTTAGAATTAATAACTAATCTGATCAAGTCTCAAGACACAAAATTAGTTAGCTTTTTGTTACCCCAGTAATGAACTCACTAAAAAAAAGCTGTAACAGCAAACTTATTCACAAAATTCACAAAATTTTTTCATTTTCAGTGTATTTATTATTGTAAATTGATAAATTAAAATCATCAACAATTATCATATGCAAGAATAACACAATATTTTTAAACATCTATACATGGTTGAATGACTACATTAAGTTAATCAATATTTATTACCTCAAATTCTCATCATTTTTATGGTCAGAAACTTAAAATCCACTTTCTCAGCAATTTTCTTTTCTTTTTTTTTAACTTTTATTTAATGAACATAAATTTCCAAAGTACGACTTATGGATTACAATGGCTTCCCCCCCATACCGTCCCTCCCACCCACAACCTTCCCCTTTCCCACTCCCTCTCCCCTTCCATTCACATCAAGATTCATTTTCAATTATCTTAATATACAGAAGATCAGCTTAGTATACATTAAGTATGGATTTCAACAGTTTGCTCCCACACAGAAACATAAAGTGAAAAATAATAGATGATTTTTTTTAAATGATGATGAAATCAGAGCAGACCTATTGCATGTTTAATCCCAGTGAGAGTCAAGTTGGGAATTGATAATTTCTTTTTTTTTTTTTTACAGAGGATCAGTTTAGTATGCATTAAGTAAAGATTTCAACAGTTTGCACCCCCATAGAAACACAAAGTGAAATATATTGTTTGAGTACTCGTTATAGCATTAAATCTCAATGTACAGCACATTAAGGACAGAGATCCTACATGAGGAGTAAGTGCACAGTGACTCCTGTTGTTGACTTTACCAATTGACACTCCTGTCTATGGCATCAGTAATCTCCCTATGCTCCAGTCATGAGCTTCCAAGGCTATGAAAGCCCTCTGAGTTCTCGGACTCTTATCTTGTTTAGACAAGGTCATAGTCAAAGTGGAGGTTCTCTCCTCCCTTCAGAGAAAGGTACCTCCTTCTTTGATGACCTGTTCTTTCCACTGGGATCTCACTCACAGAGATCTTTTGCCAGAGTGTCTTGGCTTTCCATGCCTGAAATACTCTCATGGGCTTTTCAGCCAGATCTGAATGCTGATTCTGAGGCCAGAGTGCTATTTAGGACATCTGCCATTCTATGAGTCTGCTGAGTATCTCATTTCCCATGTTGGATCACTCTCCCCTTTATTTACTCCATCGGTTAGCGTTAGCAGGTACTAGACTTGTCTATGTGCTCCCTTTGACTCCCAGTCCCTCCACCATGACCAACTGTGAACTGAAACTGATCACCTGGAACAGTGAGATGGCATTGGTACATGCCACCTCGATGGGATTGAATTGGAATCCCCTGGTATGCTTCCAACTCCACCACTTGGGGCAAGTCAGCCTGAGCATGTCCCAAATTATACATCTCTTCCCTCTCCCATTCCCACTCCCATGTTCAACAGGGATCACATTTCAGTTAATTTTCAACACGTAAGCATAACTGTGCTTCAATTACAGAACCAAACCAGTCATATTAAGTAGAACAGATAAAAAAACTACTAAGAGGGATAATGTATTAAGTTGTTCATTAACAGTCAGGGCTATGCTGATCAAGCCACCGTTAATTCACAAAAATTTTTTTAAATGCCTTGAAATAAATTTAACAATTTTTTGGTAAAAGATTTCTATAGTGGACGACGTAGAAAATGACACAAAAAAGAATAGAAGAATCACTCATGTTTATGAATTGGAAGAATTAATATTATTAAATGTTCATATTATTCAAAGTGATTTACAGATTCAGTGCATAAAATAAAATGATACCCCTTGAAGTGAAATGGACACTATGAGAGACAATGACATGATCAGCCCTTATGTAGACTGTTGAGGAACAATTTACTATTTTATTCCTTTTAGTATTTTGTTGTTGTTGTTGTTGCTCTGTTTTTTCTACATAAGACTACTGGTTGAACTCTGTAATCAATGCACAATCATTCTTAGGCATTTAAAATTAACAGAAAAGTGATCTCTGTTTAACATAGGATTGGGTATAAGAGAGGGAGGAGATATATAGGTCGGCACATGCTCACTCGGACTTACCTCCAGTTGTGGATCTAGAAATGTGCCAGGGGATTTCAACTCAGTCTTACCAAGGAGGCAGGTACCAATGCCAGCGCACTTGATAAAGTGATAAGTATGAATACACAACCGATCAAAAAGATAGGGTATGTGTCGATGAGATTTCACAAATAAGACCAGTGTAAGCAAATAATGAAGGATAGAATAAAAAGGGAGAGAATGATCCTCCGAGGGAAGCAGGACACACAGCAGACTCATAGAATGGCAGCACTCCTGCCTCAGAATCAACCCTTGGGACATTCAGATCTAGCTAAAAGGTCCATGAGAGTCTCACAGGCATGGAAAGCCATGACACGGTGACAAAAAACAATCTAAATGAAAGATGCTGGTGAACAAGACCCCAGCAGAAGGACCAGGCCTTCAAGGAGAGAGGCGCCTTTCTCTGAAGGGAGGAAGGAACCTCCACTGTGATACGGCCTTGACTAAACAAGTTCAGAATCGGTGAACTCAAGGGGCTTCCATAACCTAGACAACTCATAGCAAGAGTCTCGGGTGATTGCTGATGTCATAAATAAGAGTGCCAATTGTTAATCAACAACAGGAGTCACTGGATACATGCTCCCCATGCAGGATCTCTGTCCTTAATGTGTTTTACTATGAAACTTAAAAACAACACTACTAGTTGAACAATACCCTATACCTTGTGCGGTTGTGTGAGGGCAGCCTGTTGAAATCCTTTTAGTATATACTAAGTTGATCTTCAGTATATGAAGGTAATTGAAAATGAAACTCGATGAATGGCGGATTGGGAGAGGGAGTGGGAGAGGGGAGGGCCACGGGAGGGAGGGAGGTTGGGGGGGGGAACCACAACAATACAAAAAGAATGGCAGATGTCCTAAACAGCACTCTGGCCTCAGAATCAACACTTAAGGCAGGCGGATCTGGCTGAAAAGCCCATGAGAGTATTTCAGGCATGGAAATCCAAGACACGCTGGGAAAAAAAAAAAAAAAAAAAACTAAATGAAAGATCTCTGCGAGTGAGATCCCAGTGGAAAGAACAGGTCATCAAAGAAGGAGGTACCTTTCTCTGAAGGGAGGAAAGAACTTCCACTTTGACCATGGCCTTGTCTAAAAATTATCAGAGTCAGTGAACTCAGGGGGCTTCCATAGCCTTGGCAGATCATGACAAGAGCCTAGGTTGATTACTGATGCCATAAACAAGAGTGTCAATTTGTAAAGTCAACAACAGGAGTCACTGTGCACTTACGCCTCATGTAGGATCTTTGTCCTTAGTGTGCTGTACATTGTGATTTAATGCTATAATTAGTACTCAAACAGTATTTTTCACTCTATGTTTCTGTGTGGGAGCAAACTGCTGAAATCTTTACTTAATGTATGCTAAACTGATCTTCTGTATATAAAGAGAATCGAAAATGAATCTTGATGTGAATGGAAGGGGAGAGGGAGTGGGAAAGGGGAGGGTTGCGGGTGGGAGGGATGTTATGGGGGGGAAGCCATTGTAATCCATATTCTGTACTTTGGAAATTTGTATTCATTAAATAAAAGTTAAAAAAAAGTTGCACTTTGTAAATTCACTATTATTAAATTAAAAAAAAACTATATAACAAACAAAAAAAGAAAAAAAAAAACTTAATACTTTACCCTTTTAGTATTTTTTATGTTCTACTTAAAACTATTTGTTGAACTCTGTATTTAATACACAATTATTCTTAGGTGTTTAATTAATGCTATAACTAGTACTCAAATAGTATTTTACACTTTGTGTTTCTATGTGGGTGCAAACTGTTGAAATCTTTACTTAATATATGCTAAATTGATCTTCTGTATATAAAGATAATTGAAAATTAATCTTGATGTGAATGGAAAGGGAGAGAGAGTGGGAGAGGGGAGTGTTGTGGGTTGGAGGGAAGTTATGGGGGGGAAAGCTATTGTAATCCATAAGCTGTACTTTGGAAATTTATGTTCATTAAATAAAATAAAATATAAATATAAAAAAATTTTAAAAAAATAAAAAATAAAGACTTCTTGTGGCCAGCGCCATGGCTCACTTGGCCAATTCTCTGCCTGCATCACCGGCATCCCATATGGGTGCCAGGTTCTAGTCCTGGCTGCTCCTCTTCCAGTCCAGCTCTCTGCTGTGGCCCGGGAGGGCAGTGGAAGATGGCCCAAGTGCTTGGGCCCCTGCACCCGCATGGGAGGCCAGCAGGAAGCACCCAGCTCCAAACTTTGGATCAGCATAGTTCTGGCAGTGGCAGCCAATTGGGGGGTGAACCAATGGAAGGAAGACCTTTCTCTGTCTCTCTCTCTTACTGTCTAACTCTATGTGTCAAATTAAAAAAAAAAAAAAAACTTCTTAAAAATACTTAATGAACATAAAAAATTATACGTTTTTGTGGGGCACTTAGTGATGTTTTTGGACGTGTATACATTCTGTAATGTCCAATGGAGGTAAATATATCTATGTCTTCAAAGATCTAGCATTTCTTTGTAATGAAAACATCCAAAATCCTATCTCCTGGGTGTTTTAAATTAGAGAAATGTTAAGTACATTAATATTATCTGTTATCACCCTACTGCATAGGAGCATTCCAGCACTGCTTACTCCTATCTAACTATTACTTTGTAGATATTAATCAAACTTTTTCCATCTCTCCCTCCCATTTTTCTCCTCAGCCTCTGATAACCTCCATAGGCTTCTTAGAATATATAAGAGCAATGAAGAAAGCAAATTCCCATTACATCTGGGACAATATTTTTGCAAACTTCAACATCTCTAATTCTTCACATTTAATGAACTTTCATTAGCATTTAATTGAGTTGTCAATTGACAGAACTTTTAAAATTATCTTTGATGAAGAGTTATTTTGTGGTTTTTATATGTGCCTCAGGAGAAGTTCCAACAATCAAGTGACCCTGCTTTAATTAAGGTCCTTCCTATTCCTATTATCTTACATATAAGGACACAGTTTCTTAGCCTATAAATATTTGATTAAAACTAAGAAAAATTATGGAATAAATTTGATGTTGGTCACTGACTCAGGTGTTTGAGATAAATAAAATTAAATAAAAGAACAAGAAAGGAAGGAGGAGAGAGTTTTGGGAGGGAACTATCACTATGCTCCTAAATCTCTATATATGAAATAAATGAAATTTGTTCACCTATGAAAATAAAGAAAATATAAAAATTAAACATGAATAAATCAAGGTAAAAGGCTGCTATAAAATTTGTGTAACAATGGAAATGTACAACATGCATTTTATGTACAAAAAATAAAACCATAGTTTTATTTAAAGAATGAACATGAATAATCCACTGAGAAATTTATGATGAAAACTTTGAGGGCATATTTAAATTGTTTAAGAAAGATTTAGTTTTCCACAATTATTTTAAGACTTGCATGACCAAAATATTAAAAGACGTTACTTTAAACTTTCTTATTCCATCTCTTTCCTAATCCATGACATTAGGCTTCAGTGATATTCCTTAAAAAGCTTACATATACTTTTGGAAATATGACCTCATAATTTAGAATTCATTGATTTTGTTTTATATGGATCCTTAGCCATTTTTGCACTTCATTAGGTCTCAAGATTTTATATGATATTTACATATTTGTTTTTCCCACATTCTTTATGAAATTCATTTTATTGTGTTATTTCTTTCTAGTTCTTTTGCCATCTGTCCTGTATTTGTCAAAACCTTTTCTCTCTGAAGGAAGAGTATAGATTTCCAGATAAAATGATGCTTGGTACAATTTTCTTCATGGAAAAAAAGTATGCTGCTATTTCATATGCATTCCAGGAAGGAGAATCACATTATGCCTTAACTAAATCACTTGAAATGAAAATATAGATGAAGTATAAATTAATAACAAATAAGTTTGGAAATTTTTAAATCATTTCCTAATGATGAGGTGTTATCATATGCAAAGTAAGGACACTTATAGTTTGGGATAACTGATAAAGGTCCTAAATTAAGAGAAGTTTTCCAGAAATTAAATTTATTGAATGGAAAGTATGTGCCTATTTGCTTAACTTCCATCATCTCATCTCACTAATAATAATGAAACTTCAGAGACATTTGGAGTACAAAAGCAACATTTATACAAATGAATGACATAGAATCAAAAAACAAAAAAGGAATGAGAAAGGATAGAAAAGATAAGGAAAAAGAAATGATAACTTGATATATGAGTGGCCCTTAATGAAAAAATAAAATGAGGAGGGTAGAAGAGGAGATATTTGGAGAAGGGAGAGCTAAATGATGCCATCTATGAGAAGAGAGATAGAGAGTTAAAGACATCAAGAAAACATTATAAGGGATAAAGGACTGTTAGACAATATTGACCATTATTTTTCTGGAGTTCATCAGAAAATAAGATTGAAAATATCAATAAAATATTTTGAAACAAAATGCAAGCTTAAGAAAATTCTAACATTTTAAGGGAATGAAGAAATGTCAGAAAATATTTACCATTACTTCTCTGAAGTTCATCTAAAAATAAATGGAAAAAATCAAAGAAAATAATCTGGTTACACAAGGTTTGAAAATTCCAATTTATGAAAAATGAAATTCAAAATTTAAAATCAAGATGTGGACATAAACACACACACATGCTATTGGAAGACAAATTTTCTCTAAATAAAAAGCTATACAGAACTAAAGAAGGAGGAAATTTGATTCCATTTGTTTTACATGCTTGTGTGTCAAGAATCTGGACACAGAGTACATAGATGATTACAGGGAAGTAAAGCCTTCTCTGAACTGAAAACGAAAGTGAATGATAGACAACGAAGGAAAAGAGAAATGGAGAGAACTTAATATATGAGAAGTCCAGAAGTCACTATATATGGGAAGAGAGTAGACATTCAGGAGAAGGGTAAATCAAGGTGTGCAATTAGGAGAAGAGGGAATAAATGCAAAAGACAACAAGAGAGAAATCATTTTAAAGTGGTAAGGGATTAAAAGCTGTCAGGGAATGCTTACCACATCTTCTATGAAGTTCATCTGAAAATACGATGGTAAAGATCAATATTAATATTCTTCTTACAGAATGAAAGCTTAAGAAAATTCTGACATTTTAAGGGAATAAAGGAATGCCAGAAAATATTTACCATTATTTCTCTGAAGTTTATCTGAAAGTAAATGGAAAAATACATTATTTTTATAACATATACTTGTTACAAAAATGTTAAGAAAATTGCAACTTATGTAAAATGCAATGCAAAATTTAAACTCAAGCTACTGACATAACACACACACACATACACACACACAATCACCCACACACGTTGCTGCAAAAGGAATTCTGTCTAAGTAACACGCTACACAGAATTAAAGAGGAATTTGCTTCAGAGACAGAACAGAAATATTAGCTCTGATGGTAACAGTATAAAATATCTTTATTTATGTATGTTATTGACACTTTTATTGTTGTGGTTGTTTGATGCTGTCTTTGATTCCCAGTATATCTATGATATTGATTCTCATTATCATGGTAGCCATGTTGTATTAAGTCACAGTCAACCCTGAGTTAGGGACTCCTGAGCCATTGCTCATGGAAACACTGTGAGTTCAGATGCCTCTAAGTCTCTGGTCACCACGGCACCCAAATATCACTTTGTTTTACATGCTTGAGTGTCAAGGATCTGGACACAGAATAAATAGATGTTTATAGGGAAGTAAAGCCATGGCTGAACAAAATCGGTGGTGAATGATGGGATATGATGCGAAAGAGAAATGGAGGGACCTTAATATGCGAGAAGTCAAGTATTCAACGTATATGGAGAGATTACACATTCAGGAGAAGGGTAAATCAAGGCATCCATTAGGGGAAGAGGGAACAAAAGCAAAAAACAACAAGAACAGTCCTTGGGAAGTGTCAAGGGAGTAAAGGCTGTCAGGAATATTTACCACATCTTCTCTTCAGTTCCACGGAAAATAAGAGGGAAAAATTCAATATATTCTTGTTGCGGTACAAGCTTAAGAAAATTCTAACATTTTATGAGTATAAAGGAATGGCAGAATGTATTTACCATGATTTCTCTGAACTTCATCTGAAAATAAGGTGAGAAAAATCAATAAAAATATTCCTCTTCAGCAATGGAAGGTGAAGAATATTTTAACATTTTAAGGGAAAGGAAAGGCAGTAAATATTTACCATGATTTCTCTGAAGTTCATCTGAAAATAAGATGAGCAAAATCAATATAAATATTCTGGTTATACAAAGGTTTGAAAATTCCAATTTATGAAAAATGCAATTCAAAATTTAAACTCAAGATGTGGACTTACGCGCACGTAAACACACACAGAGATACCCTAGGAAAACTAATTTTCTCTAAGTAACATGCTGTGCGGAAGTAAAGAAGGAAGGAATTTGCTTCAGTGAGAAAAAGCAGAAATATTAATTCTGAAGGTTACCCTAAAGATATCTTTATTTTTGGTACGTTATTTGGGCTTTTATTGTTGGGGTTGTTTGATGCTGTCTTTGATTCCAAGTATATCTATGATATTGATTCTCATTATCATGGTAGCCATGTTGTATTAAGTCACAGTCAACCCTGAGTTAGGGACTCCTGAATATATACCACATCTTCTCTTATTTCTTTGAAAACTATGATGGAACACTATAATATAAATATTCTATTACGGAATAAAATTTTAAGTAAATCCTAACGTTTTAATTTGAATAAAGAATGTCAGAATGTATTAACCATTATTTCTCTTCAGATTATCTGAAAATAAATGGAAAAATAATTATACTTATGGTATTATAAATAGGTTAATAGAATGGCAACTTATGTAAAATGCAGTGCAAACTTTAAACTCATGATGCAGACACACACAAATACATACACACACACATGCTGCTGGAAAGCTAATTTTTTCTAAACAACATAAATCACTTAAGTATATATGAAAATAAGATGGAAATATCAACATAAATTTTATTGCTATAAAAGGTTAAGAAATCCCAACTATGAAAAATTCAGTGCATAATTTAATCTTGATACAGACACACACAAACACGAACTCACATGCATGCTCCTGGAATATTGTTTTTGTCTAAGTAACATGCTATACAGAATTAAAGAAAAGGAGGAAATTTGCTTCACTGATAATAAATAGAAATATTAGTTCTGATGGTTACCATAAGATATCTATTTTTTATGGTATTCAGGCATTTATTTTTAGGGTTCTTTGATAGTATCTTTGATTCCCAGTAAACATATGAGATTGATTCTCATCATCATGGTAGCAATGTTGTTACAATCAACCCTGAGTTCAGGACTCCAGAGTCATTGCTCCTGGAAAAAAATCTGAGTACAGATGCCTCTAAGTCTCTGTTCAACACAGCACCCAAATATCACTAAGTTTTCCATGCTTCTGTTTCAAGAATCTGGACCCAGAATAAAGAGATGCTTACAGGGAAGTAAATCCATTGCTGAACTATAACTGGATTTGAATTATAGAAAATGAAGGAAAAGAGAAATAGAGAGAACTGAATATGGGAGATGTCCAGTAGTCAACAAATATGGGGAGAGAATAGACATTCAGGAGAATGGTGAATCAAGGTTCGCAGTTAAGGAAGTGGGAATAAATGCAAAAGACAACAAGAGAGCAATCGTTTTAAAATGGAAGTGAATAAAAGATATCAGGGAGTTTTTACCAAATTTTCTCTGAATTTCATCTAAAAACAAGATGGAAAAAATAAATATAAATATTCTTCTTATGGAATGCAAGATTAAGAAAATTCTAACATTTCAAGAGAATAAAAGAATGTCAGACAATATTTGCAATTATTTCTCTGAGGTTCAACTGAAAATAAGATGGATAAATATTCTTGTTTAAAAATGGATAAGAAAATTCCAACTTATGGAAAATGCGATGCAAAACTTAAATGCAAGATACTTACAACACACACAGATACACACCCTTGCATGCTGCTGGAAAACTAATTTTGTCTAAGCAACATGCCATACAGAATTAAAGAAGAGGAGGAAATCTGCTTCACTGAGAATAAATAGAAATATTAGTTCTGATGGTTACCATATGAAATATCTTTATTTTTGGTATGTTATTCAGGAATTTCTATTTTTTAACTTTTCTTTAATGAATATAAATTTCCAAAGTACAGCTTATGGATTACAATGGCTTCCCCCCCCCATAACATCCCTCCCACCCACAACACTCCCCTTTCCCACTCCCTCTCCCCTTCCATTCACATCAAGATTCATTTTCGATTCTCTTTATATACAGAAGATCAGTTTAGCATACATTAAGTAAAGATTTCAACAGTTTGCTCCCACACAGAAACATAGAGTGAAAAATACTGTTTGAGTACTAGTTATAGCATTAAATCTCAATGTACAGCACACTAAGGACAAAGATCCTACATGAGGCGTAAGTGCACAGTGACTCCTGTTGCTGACTTAACAAATTAACACTCTTGTTTATGGCCTCAGTAATCACCCTAGGCTCTTGTCATGAGCTGCCAAGGCTATGGAAGCCCCCTGAGTTCACTGACTCTGATCATATTTAGACAAGTCCATGGTCAAAGTGGAAGTCCTCTCCTCCCTTCAGAGAAAGGTACCTCCTTCTTTGATGACCTGTTCTTTCCACTGGGATCTCACTCGCGGAGATCTTACATTTAGTTTTTTGTTTTTGTTTTTGTTTTTGTTTTTGTTTTTGTTTTTCCCCAGAGTGTCTTGGCTTTCCATACCTGAAATACTCTCATGGGTTTTTCAGCCAGATCCGCATGCCTTAAGGGCTGATTCTGAGGCCAGAGAGTTGTTTAGGATATCTGCCATTCTATGGGTCTGCTGTGTATCTCACTCCCCATGTTGGATCGTTCTGTCTCTTTTTTGTTCTATCAGCTAGTATTTGCAGACACTATTTTTGTTTATGTGATTCCTTTGGTTCTTAATCCTATCATTGTGATCAATTGTGAACAGAAATTGATCACTGGGACTAGTGAGATGGCATTGGTACATGCCACCTTGATGGGATTGAATTGGAATCTCCTGGTATGTTTCTAACTCTACCGTTTGAGGTAAGTCAGCTTGAGCATGTCCCGAATTGCACATCTCTTCCCTCTCTTATTCCCCCTCTTATATTTAACAGCGATCACTTTTCAGTTAGGTTTCAGCACTTAAGAAGAATTGTGTATTGATTACAGTATTCAACCAAAAGTATTAAGTAGAACAAACAAAAAAAATACTAAGAGGAATAACATATTAAGTTGCTCATCAACAGTCAGGGTGAGGGCTGATCAAGTCACTGTTTCTCATAGTGTTTATTTCACTTTAACAGGTTTCCTTTTTGGTGCTCAGTTAGTTGTCACCTATCAGGGAGAACATATGGTATTTGTCCCTTTGGGATTGGCTTATTTCACTCATTATAATGTTTTCCAAATTCCTAACAGGGATCACTTTTCAGTTAAAATTTAAACACCTAAGAATAATTGTGTGTTAATTACAGAGTTCAACCAATGGTACTAGAACAAAAAAAATACTAAAATGGATAAAGTATTACATTGTACATCAACCATGAGCACAAGAGCTGATCAAGTCACTGTTTCTCATAGTGTCCATTTCACTTCAACAAGTTTCCCCTTTGGTGCTCAGTTAGTTGTCGCCAATCAGGGAGAACATATGATATTTGTCCCTTTCGGACTGGCTTAATTAATTCAGCATGATGTTTTCCAAATTCCTCCATCTTGTTGCAAATGACCGGGTTTCATTGTTTTTGACTGCTGTATAGTTTCAATAGAGTACATGTCCCATAATTTCTTTATCCAGTCTAGCGTTGATGGGCATTTGGGTTGGTTCCAGGTCTTAGCTATTGTGAATTGAGCTGCAGTAAATATTAAGATGCAGACTGCTTTTTGTTTGCCAATTCAATTTCCTTTGGGTAAATTCCAAGGAGTGGGATGGCTGGGTTGTATGGTAGGGTTATCTTCAGGTTTCTGAGGAATCTCTAGACTGACTTCCATAGTGGCTTAACCAATTTGCATTCCCACCAACAGTGGGTTAGTGTCCCTTTTTCCCCACATCCTTGCCAGCATCTATTGTTGGTAGATTTCTGAATGTGAGCCATTCTAACTGGGGTGAGGTGAAACCTCATTGTGGTTTTGATTTGCATTTCCCTGATTGCTAATGATCTTGAACATTTTTTCATGTGCCTGTTGGCCATTTGGATTTCCTCTTTTGAAAAATGTATATTGAGGTCCTTGGCCCATCTCTTAAGTGGGTTGTTTGTTTTGATTTTGTGGAGTTTCTTGATTTCTTTGTAGATTCTGGTTATCAACCCTTTATCAGTTGCATGGTTTGCAAATATATTTTCCCATTCTGTTGGTTGCCTCTTCACTTTCCTGAGTATTTCTTTTGCAGTACAGAAACTTCTCAATTTGATGCAATCCAAAATGTTAATTTTGGCTTTGACTGCCTGTGCTTCTAGGGTGTTTTCCAAGAAGTAATTGCCGATACCTATATCTTTTAGGGTTTCTCCAATGTTCTCTTAAAACTTGATGGTGTCAGGTCGTAGATTTAAGTCTTTAATCCATGTTGAGTGAATTTTTGCGTAAGGTGAAAGGTAGAGGTCTTGCTTCATGATTCTGCACGTGGAAATCCAATTTTCCCAACACCATTTATTGAATAGACTGTCCTACTCCAGGGATTTGATTTGGATCCTTGATCAAATATGAGTTGGCTGTAGATGTTTGGATCGATTTCTGGTGTTTCAATTCTGTTCCATTGGTCTATCCATCTGTTTCTGTACCAGTACCATGCTGTTTTGATTACAACTGCCCTGTAGTATGTCCTGAAATCTGCTATTGTGATGCCTCCAGCTTTGTTTCTGTTGTACAAGATTGCTTTAGCTATTCGAGGTCTCCTGTGTCTCCATATGAATTTCAGCATCATGTTTTCCAGATCTGAGAAGAAGTTCTTCAGTATCTTGATTGGTATTGCATTGAATCTTTAAATTGCTTTTGGGAGAATGGACATTTTGATGATATTGATTCTTCCAATCCATGAGCATGGAAGATTTTTCCATTTCTTGGTATCCTCTTCTATTTCTTTCTTTAAGGTTTTCTAATTTTCATTGTAGAGATCTTGAACGGCCTTGGTTAAATTTATTCCAAGGTATTTGATTTCTTTTGTAGCTATTGTGAATGGGATTGATCTTAGAAGTTCTTCCTCAGCCGTGGCATTGCCTGTGTATACAAAGGCTGTTGATTTTTCTGCATTGATTTTATACCCTGCTACTTTGCCAAACTCTTCTATGAGTTCCAATAATCTCTTAGTAGAGTTCTTTGGGTCCCGTAAATAAAGAATCATATCATCTGCAAAGAGGGATAGTTTGAGTTCTTCCTTCCCAATTTGTATCCCTTGAAAATCATTTTCTTGCCTAATAGCTCTGGCTAGAACTTCCAGAACTATATTGAATAGCAGTGGTGAGAGTGGGCATCCCTGTCTGGTACCAGATCTCAGTGGAAATGCTTCCAACTTTTCCCCATTCAATAGGATGTTGGCCATGGGTTTTTCATAGATTGCTTTGATTGTATTGAGGAATGTTCCTTCCATACCCAGTTTGTTTAGAGTTTTCATCATGAAAGGGTGTTGTATTTTATCAAATGCTTTCTCGGCGTCTATTGAGATAATCATATGGTTTTTCTTCTGCAGTCTGTTAATGTGGTGTATCACATTGATTGTTTTGCGCACATTAAACCATCCCTGCATACCAGGGATAAATCCCACTTGGTCTGGGTGGATGATCTTTCTGATGTGTTGTTGCATTCTATTGGCGAGAAACGCATTTCTTAATAGGGTTCTTTGATACTGTTTTTGATTCCCAATAAACCTATAGATTGATTCTCATCATCATGGTAGCAATGTTGTTCTAAATCACAGTCAACCCTGAGTTCGAGACTCCTGATCCACTGCTCCTGGAAAAATATCTGAGTTCAGATGCCTCTAAGTCTCTGGTCACTTCAGCATTTTTTTTTTAGTAGAAGTGTATTTTCAGATAATTTGAGGATTTTTAAATCATTATTTGAGAGACAGAATGAGAGATACAGAAATACAATCTGATATTTCACTCTCCATATGCCCCAAAATGTAGAGCTGGAAAAGATAGAAGCTGGGAATCAGGAACTTAATCCAGAGTTCCCACATGAGTATCGGGGACCCAAATATCCTATTTAGGTTCACATTAGCAGAAAACTGGAGTTGATAGTGGAACCCAAAATGGGCCCCAAGCACTTAGATGTGGGACATCTGCCCAGAAATATCATTTAATTTATTCATTTTTAATAGTAGAAACTTATGAGATGCATAAGTGATATATTGTCTTCATTTTCATTTATTTCAAGAAAAATTTTTATTTCCTTTCTAATATCTTCAATGGCCCATTTTTCATTCAGTAACATGTTGTTGAATTTTCATGTATTTTTGAATGCTCTATTTTCCTTCTTGTTCTTGATTTCTAGTTAATTCCTTTCTGAGATGAGAAAATACATGGTATGATTTCAATCTTACTAAGTATCTTAGACTTGTGGCTTAATATATGCTCTACCATACAAAATATTCCATGTACTGATGAGAAAAGCATTCATTCTGTAGCTGTTGGTGAAATGTCCTGTAAGCAGCTGTTAGGTTCATTTGCTCTATTATATGCTTCAACTCTGATGTATCCTTGATGATTTTCTGACTGAATGATCTGACCATTAATGAGAGTGGGGTGTTGAAGTCACCCACTATTATTGTATTGGAGTCTATCTCTCCCTGTAGGTCTAACAGTATTTCCTGTATGTATCTGGATAGTCTTGTGTTGGGCATGTAATATTTGATTGTTTTATCTTCTTGTTGTTTCAATCCTCTTAAATGTAATCTCCTTCTTTGTCTCTTTTTACAATTTTTGGCTAAAAGTCTATTTTATTTGATATGAGGATAGCTACTTCTGTTCATTTCTGGTTTCCATTTGCCTGGTATGTCATTTTCTATCCCTTTACTTTCAGTCTTTATGTATCTTTATTTGTGAAGTGAGTTTCTTAAAGGCATAATATAATGGGGTCTGAGTTTCTTAACCATTTAGGCAACAAAAATGTTTGACTAGAGTGTTTTTGAAATGCCCTCATACATTTCTCCCCATTGAGAACCACTATTAATTCAGCATCAAATCTAAGTGCAAATGATATCATGTCTCTATCTCCAATAGGAGTATGGAAAGAGATTTCTTTCTTTTTAAAATCATTTCTACTGCTAAAATCCAAACTCCAGCCAGTTGATGGATTTTATTGTTGTGGCTATTTGTGATTAAATGGGCTGGTACTGAGAAGGGTGACAGGAATCCTGTGGGAATATTAATGCTGATATTTATGATTTCAGTATTGTCACAAAGGTATTTTCATTTTGTAGATATTCATTGATCTTCACACTTGTTATTGAAAACTTTCATGAGTAAAAATTCTATGAATTGAGATATGTCCTTTAGAAATTAATATATCGAAATCCTATACCCTACTCTCAGGATCATGAATTTATTTGTAAATAGGGTCATTGCAGGTGTAATTAACATGGGTTATAAGGGTTTGCTCTAATGCATTATGATTGGTATCCTTATGAAAATTAGATATTTAAAATCAGAGAAAGGTATACATAAGGGAACTCAATGTGATGAGACACAGAGACCAGCCACATGAAGATGAAGGCAAAATTCTGCAAAACAAGCAATATTGAAGATTGGCAGCAAACTAATAGATGTTATGGGTGATTCATGATAGAGATTGTTTCTCCTTAAACTGGAAGGAAACAATTGTCTTACTATCTTGATTTCAGTCTCATATCCTAAATAATAATGAAACTCAATATCTGCTACTTGAGGCACATAATTTTGGGCATTTTTAAAAAATAGACTTGGCAAACTAATACACAGATATTCATAAATAATCTAATATAATGGATAGCATGGCAATTATTGTTATTTATTTAAATTAATTATTTCTCGCTGTTGTTTTGGAAAATTTTAATACTCTGGTTGTACCTGCAAGTTGATGTAATGAACATGAATTAAAAATTTCATTAGGCCCCTTAGTCTTATGACAAATAGATTACAGAGGAATAAGAATGAATCAATATATAACATCATAACAAAAAGTGAAGCCATAAATTATTATTTATAACCTGTATAATATTTGAAATATTTTGCTTAAAAAGTTGAATTTCCAGTCATTGCTATTTGTGCAATTTTCAATCATGTTGTTGTCCATCTTCATACTAATTCAAAAATATATTGGTTAGTCGTTATATTATCTTAGACTTACAAATTTTAATGGCCTTGTCCAAGAGTACACAATTAATAATTGGGAGACTCCATGAACCTAACAATTAATTGTCATAAAACCATTCTACTCAGAAGAACAATTTGTATTTCTAAATATAAATGCAAAATTTCAATGAAAGTGTAGTTAACATGATAAAGAAATGTATGAAGAGATTGTACATCTTTGACAAATAAGTAGGATCAGAAATACAATAAAATAATGATTCAACAATTAGATATTATGTTAGAGGATATTTCCAAATAATATAAAAAATAAAATGATCATTTTATTATATCCAAAAGTTAAATATAAGCACACTTGATCTAAAATAGTAAAAACTGTATAGACCTAGAAACAGAGGAAAATATTTTAACTCAGACAAATAATATCCATCAGACATGACCAATAAGCTTTTTTGATAATGATACAACACTTAACGATTAAATCAAAGGCATTCAATATAATTTAGGTAATTCTAGCTAATGTCAATGATATAGTATAAAAAAGAAATCGTGTGTGTGCGCGTGTGTGTGTATACATCAATAAAAACATATTTATGGAGATTAAATTAGGGGCTGACATTGTGCGTTAGCTAGTAAAGTTGCCACTTGTGATGCTGGCATCCCGTAATGGCACTGGTTTGTGTCCCAGATGCACCACTTCTGATCAGGTCCCTTTAATGGCCTAGGAAAAGCAGCAAAATATTGTCCAAGAGCTTTGGTCCTGTCCCATCTGGTGGAAGACCTGGTTGAAGCTTCTGGCCCCTGGTTTTGCCTGGCCAGGCCCATTGTGGACATTTAGGGTGTGGACCAGAAAACTGAAGATTCATAATTTCCCCCCTGCTCACCACTTTCTCTCTCTCTTTCTTTCTCTGTAGTTATTTCAAATAAATAAATGAATCTTCAAAAATTTTTAAAAAGTAAATTAGAGGGGCCAGTGCTGTGACATAATTGGCTAAGCCTCTGCCTGTGGCACCAGCATCCCATCTGGGTACTAGTTTGAGTCCCCGCTTCTCCACTTCCAACCCAGTTCTCTGCTGTGGCCTGGGAAAGCAGTAGAAGATGGCCCAAGTGCCCCTGCATCTGCATAGGGGACCAGGAAGAATCTCCTGGCTTCTGGCTTCAAATCAGCTCAGCTCTGGACATTGAGGCCATCTGGGAAGTGAACCAGTGGATGGAAGACTTCTCTCTCTGTGTCTCTGCCTTTCTGTAACTCTACCTTTCAAATTAAAAAAAAATCTTTAAAAAAATAATTAGGGTAAGTCAACTATATATAAAAAACAAAATTTCAAGATTATTTTAGATCATAAAAATAAAAAATCAATGGAAAACATATGGAATATAAGTAAATTCAACAAAGTGTTCATTTTTTAAAAATAATTTTTATTTATTTATTTATTTATTTATTTCATAGGCAGAGTGGACAGTGAGAGAGAGACAGAGACAGAGAGAAAGGTCTTCCTTTTGCCGTTGGTTCACCCTCCAATGGCTGCCGCGGCCAGCGCGCTGCGGCCAGTGCACCGTGCTGATCCAATGGCAGGAGCCAGGTACTTATTCTGGTCTCCCATGGGGTGCAGGGCCCAAGCACTTGGGCCATCCTCCACTGCACTCCTGGGCCACAGCAGAGAGCTGGCCTGGAAGAGGGGCAACCGGGACAGAATCCAGCGCCCCGACCAGGGACTAGAACCCGGTGTGCCAGCGCCGCAAGGCGGAGGATTAGCCTAGTGAGCTGCAGCACCAGCCCAAAGTGTTCATTTTTAAGAACTAAAGGTTTTTTTTTTTAAATCACTAACGTCCAGATGGTTCCAAGATGGAGCAGTAGGGAGGGAGTTTACTGCCTTAGCCAAAGAGAAGATAGTTTTAAAAAAGTGGAGAAGCGTTGTCTTAGGGAAGAGTTAGGGGAAATATGGCAGAGGAAAATCTACCAAAATTAGAGAGAAATGGTGGACCTACATGGAGGGCATGGGTACCCATGGCAAGGGTCTCCAATAGCTGAGAGCCTAGGCACCAGTGCTGGAAAGTGAGATGAGACCGCAGTAGCCTGAGCCATTGGTGAAAAATCAGCAGGGAAATCCTAGAGGGAACGAGGCTAGAAACCCCATGGGGGAAAGTGTACCAGCAAAACTAGTGGAAAGAAAAAAAAATGGAAGTTATGGACAAATTTCTCTCTATGATCAACTCACAAAGGCATACAAGCTGATAGATCAGGTGCCATTTTGGACATACCTAACATCTGTGCCCACTCATGTCTGCACTGAGCAATCAGCTGAGTGGAGAATCCTGACTCTGTTGGGGAGAAATAACAGGGGGCTAGGATCCTGTGACTCTGTGAAGCTTCTGAACTGGGATTGTGAAAAAAAAAAAAAACAACCTGAGGGTGTGTGGGAGAACTCATGGTGTGGCTGAGACTTTGAGCAGTCTCAGTGGGAGACTTCACAAGGTAAGGGATTCCTGGTTACTTGATGAGAGACTTTGCTGGGGAATCTGAACTTATACTGAGGACTACACAGATCCTTTCTGTGGTCCTTGGAAAAGAGCAGATGAATATACCCACTGGGACTAGCACTCAGGCACTCATCTCCATCGAGGAGAAGAGCTCAGCTGAGCAGAATATACCTCCCTTCTGATTAAAAATAAAAGAGAGAGAAGATTTACCACTCCAAATCTGGGTGTGTCACCTTAAGCATGCCCTTAACCCTGGAGAACTGAACAGAGCTCCTTGGCCACACTCACTAAAAGCCTCTAGATATTCACCAAAAGCAGACAGTCCAATTATCTACAGAGTAATAGTACAATGAAAAAAAAACTGCCACAGTGGAAAAAAAAAAAAGAAGAAACCAACAAGTATCATCACAAATGCCGAACAACAAACACAACAATCCAATAAACAAGATAAAGGAAGACAACATGCTGCTCCCAAAAGAACACGACACTTCAATACTAGATTATAAAGATGATGAGATAGAAGGAATGCAAGAAATGGAACTAAAAAATGATCATAAGATTACATAGAAGTAATCAAAAGCAAATGTATGAACTACTGAAATTCATGCAGGACATGAAAGGAAATCTCCCCAGCGAATGGAAATCTTAAGGAGAAATCAAAATGAAATGAAGAATTCAATAGAACATGAAATTGAGATATTAAAGAAAATCAAAATAAAATAAATAGGAGCCAGTGCTGTGATGCAGCAAGTTAATCCTCCATCTGCTGTGCCTTCATCCCATATGGGAGCCGGTTCTAATCGCGGCTGTTCCTCTTTCAATTCAGCTCTCTGCTGTGGCCTGAGAAAGCAGTAGAAGATGGCCTAAGTCCTTGGGCCCCTGTACCCACTAGGGAGGCTGGGAAGAAGCTCCTGGCTCCTGACTTTAGATTGGTGTAGCTCCGGCTGTTGTGGGCATTTGGGGAGTGAACAAATGGATGGAAGAACTTTTTCTCTGTTTCTCCCTCTCACTGTATGTAACTCTACCTCTCAATTAAAGAAATAAAATCTCCAAAAAATGAAATAAAGAATTCCACAAAAAAAATGTAGTGGAGAGGATTAAAAATAGAATCAGTGAGGCAGTAGAGAGAATATCGGACACAGAACTCCCAATAGACATCACCAGAAAAGATGCACAACATGACACATTTTAATCAAACTCATTACAGTGAAAAATAAAGAGAAGATTCTAAAATGTGCATGAGAAAAACACCATATTACTTTCAGAGGATCTGCAATTAGACCCACAGCAGACTTCTCATCAAAAACCCTGTAGGCTAGGATAGAAGGGCGAGATATAGCCCAGTCCTAAGAGGAAAAAAAAACTGTCATTCCAGAATATCATACCCTGCAAAGATTTCCTTTGTGAATGAAGATGAAATAAAGACCTTCCAGAACAAAAAGAAATTCAAAGAATTTACAAAACTCGTCCAGCCCTGCAAATTATGCTTAAAGATGTGTTACACACAGAAACACAGAAACAAACACGGCCATTAACACGAAAGAAGGTAAAGGAAGAAAATATCTCAGTAAGAGATCAAAAGTTTAAAGTACAAATTAGGAATATATGTGGAAAAATGGCAGGGCAAAATCACTACTTATCAATAGTAACCTTGAATGTAAATAGCCTCAACTCTCCAGTTAAGACACATACTGGCTGAATGGATTAAAAAACAAAAACCCATCTATAGGCTGCTTACAAGAAACACATCTTTCCAACAAAGATGCACGCAGACTAAAGTGAAAGGTTGGAAAAAGATATTCCATGCCTACAGAAACCAAAAAAAGGCTGGAGTAGCCATCTTAATATCAGTCAAAATGTACTTTACCACAAAAACTGTTAAAAGAGAAAAAAGAGAGGTACTGTATAATGATTAAGGGATCAATTCAACAGAAGATGTAACTATTAAAAACATATATTGGGGTTCCAAGATGGCGGAATAGGGACTGAGCTTACTGATCTAATCCAGAAGATGATAGTTTAATAAAAGTGGAGATAGTGTAGTCTCAGGGAAGAGTTAGGGAAAAAATGGTATGCAGGGATGGTTCAACATTTGTAAATAAATCATTGTGATACAACCTTTTAACAAACTTCAGAAGGAAAACCATATGATTATCCCAGAGATGCAGAGAATTCATCTGATAAAATACAACATACTTTCATGATGAAAACTCTAAGCAAATTGAGTATAGAAGGAACACTGCTCAACACAATCTAGGCAATTTATGACAAACCCAAGGCCAGCATCATATTGAATGCAGAAATTTGGAAGCATTCCCACTGAGATCTGCTACCAGAGAGTGCCCACTCCGACCACTGCTATTCAATATAGTCCTGGAAGTTTTAGCCAGAGCCATTAGGCAAGAAAAAGAAATTAAAGGGATACAAATTGGGAAGGAAGAAGTCAAACTATCTCTCTTTGCAGATGATATGATTATTTAATTAGGGGATCCTGAGAACTCCACTAAGAGACTGTTGGAACTCATAGAAGAGTTTGGTAAAGCAGCAGGATATAAAATCAATGCACAAAAATCAACAGCCTTTGTATACATAGACAGTGCCATGAGTGAGAAAAATCTTTTAAGATCAATCACATTCATAATAGCTACAAAAACAATCAAATACCTTGGAATAAAGTTTTGTTAATCTCATCGTAGAGATATTTGACATCCTTGGTTAAGGATGAAAAAATCAATATCAATTCAACAAATCAGTATCATCAAAATGTCCATTCTTCCAAAAGCTATGGAAGCCTCTTGAGTGCACAAACCCCAACCTTATTTAGACAAGGCCATAATCAAATTGGAAGTTCTCTCCTCCCTTCAGAGAAAGGTACCTCCTTCTTTGATGGCCCCTTCTTTCCACTGGGATATCTTTCACAGAGATCTTTCATGTAGGTCATTTTTTTGCCAGAGTGTCTTGGCTTTCCAAGACTGAAATACTCTCATGGGCTTTTTAGCCAGATCTGAATGCCTTAAGGGCTGATTCTGAGGCCAGAGTGCTGTTTAGGGCTTTTTTCATTCTATGAGTCTGCCATGTGGCCTGCTTCCAACGTTGGATCATTCTCTCCTTTTTAATTCTATCGATTATTATTAACAGACACTGGTCTTATTTATGTGATTCCTTTGACACTTAATCCTATCACTATGATCAGCTATGAACTTAAACAAATCATTTTAGAAAAGTGGCATTGGTATATGCCAACTTAATGGGAATTTGAGTCCTCTTGTTAAGTTTTTAGTTTTACCCTTAGGGGTAAGTCTGAGGGAATGTGTGCCGAACTGTACATCTCCTCCCTCTCTTATTTCCACTCTTATTTTTGACAGGGATCCATTTTCCATTGGATTTAAACACCGAAGAATAATTCTGTGTTAAGTAAAGAGTTCAAAGAGTAGAAAAAGAAAATACTAAAATGAATAAAATAGTAAGTTGTTCCTCGATGATCAGGACAAAGGATTATCTAGTCATTGCTTCTCATAGTGTCTGTTTCACTTCTACAGGTTTCCTTTTAGGTGCTCAGTTAGTTGTCAGAGATCAGTGAGAAAATATGAAATTTGGTCCTTTGGGACTGGCTTATTTCACTCAGCATGGTGTTTTCCTGATTCCTCAGTTTTGATGCAAATGACCAGATGTCTTGTAATCAGGTATTGTGATGCCTCTCCTTGTTTTTGTTTATCAGTTTGCTTTAGCTATTTGTGGTCTCTCATGTTTCCCTTCGAATTTTAGACTCATTTTTTCTAGGTCTATGAAAAATGTTCTTGGTATTTTGGTTCAGATCACTTTTAATCTGTACATATCTTTTAGTAATCTAGACATTTTGATGATGCTTATTCTTGCAATCCATGAACATGGAAGATTTTTCCATTTTTTACTGTCATTGTGTATTTCTTAATTCAGTATTTTATAATTTTCTTATAGAGATCTTTGACACCCTTAGTTAAATTTATTCCAAGGTACTTAATTATTTTTGGAGCTACTGTTATTGGTAGTGATCTTACAAGTTCTTTTTCATCCATGACATTATCTGAATGTACAAAGGCTATTGATTTTTTTCTGTGTTGATTTCTATCCTATCATTTTAGAAAACACTTTTATGAGTTCCAAAAATCTCTCAGTGGAGTCTTTTGGATCCCCTGTATACAGAATCATGGCACCTTCAAATAGAGATTGTTTGATTACCTCCTTTCCAATTTTTATCATTTTGATTTATTTTTCTCTCCTAATGGCCCTGTCTAAAACTTCCAGGAGTATCAACTTACTACAGAGCATTGGGGAAATTCTGGAAGACATTTGCATAGGCAAAGACTGGTTAGAAAAGATCCCATGAGCCCAAGCAAACAGAGTAAAAATTGACAATTGTGATTACACCAAGCAGAGAAGATTCTGCACTGCAAAAGAAACACTCAGCAAAGTGAAGAGGCAATCGACAGAATGGGAGAAAATATTTGCAAACTACATAATTAATAAAGGCTTAACTTCTATAATCTATAAAAACTCAAGAAATTCAACAATAACCATATAAACAATCCAGTTAAGAAATGGGCAAAGAACTTGAACAAGCATTTTTCAAGAGAGGAAATTCAAACTGCCAATGAACACTTGAAAAGCTTGTCAGAATCAGTAGCCACCAGGGAAACACAAATAAATACACGAAGTTTCACCTCACTGCAATTAGACTGGGTCTCATACAGAAATCAGCATACAACAAATGCTGGCAAGGATGTGGGAAAAAAGGGTCCCTAACCCATTGTTTATGGGAATGTAAACTGGTGAATTCACTGTGGAAGGAGTGGATATACCTCAGAAACCTGAATGTAGACCTACTACATGACCCAGCCATCACACTACTAGGAATTCACCCAAAGTAAATTAAATCAGCATATGAAAGAGTTATCTATAACCCACATGTTCATTGCAACTCAATTCACAATAGCTAATATATGGAGTCAACACAAATGTCCATCAAATGTAAACTGGATAAAGAATTTATTTTGTATGTACATTATGGAATAATACTGAGCAGTTAAAAAATGAAATCCTTTCATTTGCAACAAAATGGATGCAACTGGAAACCATTATACTTAGTTAAATAAGCCAGTCCTGTAAAGACAGATGTCACATGTATTCCCTGTTACGTGTTAACTAACATAGTACCTAAAATATAATTTATTGGAGTGAAGTTGACATTTTCATTTTCTTTTTCTTTTTTCGACAGGCAGAGTGGACAGTGAGAGAGAGAGACAAGAGACAGAGAGAAAGGTCTTCCTTTGCCGTTGGTTCACCCTCCAATGGCTACCATGGCTCTCGTGCTGCGGCCGGCGCACAGCACTGATCCAAAGGCAGGAGCCAGGTGCTTCTCCTGGTCTCCCATGGGGTGCAGGGCCCAAGCCTTGGGCCATCCTCCACTGCACTCCCTGGCCACAGCAGAGAGCTGGCCTGGCCTGGGAGAGGGGCAACCGGGACAGGATCCAGTGCCCCGACAGGGACTAGAACCTGGTGTGCTGGCGCCGCAAGGCGGAGGATTAGCCTATTGAGCCGCGGCGTCAGCGACATTTTCATTTTCAATGATTTGTTTACAGCCCTTGTCTCTACTATTGAGGAGCAATATTTTTTGTCCATACTATTTCTTGAAATCTTTACCTAGTGTAGAGTTAATCTTATGCGTATGAAGTAAACTGAAAATACTTCACTGTAAAAATTAAGAGTGGGAATAGGAAAGGGAGGAGGAAGAAGTGTTGCAGCATGGGAGGGATGGATGACAATGTGGGAAGTACTACTATTTACCTATTTCTGTTTATGAAATACATGAAATTTATATACCTTAAATAATTTTTTAAAAAAAATCTATGATAGAGAACCTAGGTTAGAAGAAGTTTTGCGGAAAACATTTTGGGTAGAAATAACCATGTTCCTCTACACTGAAATCTCCTCTTTGCACTATATTTGTAATTTTATAATTACTTGTTATTTGGAATTAAAAAAGGATCCTGGAAAATATATGGAATAATTGTAAATGATAGGGATTTTGAAAAGTATAGAAAGGAAAAAAAGAAGACTTCTTTAAATACAGAATGAAGTTAAAAATGGATAAAGTTCCAGTCCAGAAAAAAAATTATCTAAGGTGTGTCACAGGTGAAGAAACTCAGGATATCATGTTAAAGAAATTGATGCAAAATAAATAATCTCTAAGAGATGCATCAGTAAAAGGTTTTGTAAGAAAAGTTGTCAAATTATTTATCCTCAGAAATAAAATGAAAAGTCCATTAAATGTGGATGGAAATAACCAGATTCCAACTCCCCACGAATGTGATGAAGCAAAGTAATTCACATGGGAGATAAGGATTGGGCTCCTAGCTCCTGGCTTTTCCTGGCCCAGCCTAGCTCTTGAATACATTTTGGGGCATGAACCAGAAGATGAGTGCTCTGCTGGTTTGCTACTCAGGTACAATTAATACATAGATAATTTTAGAACCAATGTTCATCTATCTCTTAACAAGGCTGAATTGACTCAATCATCACTATCCATAAAATGCTTATTCCTTTTAACTTGAAAATAAGTGAAAATGCCAAAACTTGTTATTGGTTAGGTAAGTAAAACAAATAGCTGTGCTTGGTTTAGGCAAATAAGAAATCTTAAAAAATTATAGCATAAATGTGAATTATATGGGCAAACTTTCCATGAGAAATCTCTTACTCTATCCAAGTACTAACCAGGCTCAATCCTGCTTAGCTTCCGAGATCAGATGAGACAGGGCATGCCCAGGGTGGTATGGCTGTAGACAGAGAAATCTCTTACTATAAGTAATTTCATCCAACGTTTTTTAATCAGAATAATAACATTGCTACTATCAACTTGTGCATTCTGCAAATACAGGGAATAGTCAATGTGACAACGTGATTCATCAGAAACAGTGAGAGACTGAGAGAGTTTGCCAGCAAGTTAGATCAAAGTATTTTGTAATATAATGAGAAGCAAATTATTTAAGGACAGAGGATTACACAGGGCTATCAGTACTAAGAAGCAGGGATTATTTATGGTGAGATGAAAATTTAAGTGTAGGATAAAATTTGCCTCAAGTACCCAAATACTCTTGGTTTCTTTTTTCTCCTCAATAATAACTTTATCAATGAAAATGTGTATTGTCCTTTAAAGTCAAAATAAAAGTAGACTGATTGACAACCTCTAGTCAGTTAAAAATAAATAAAAAGATTATGAAAGAAAATGTTTCTTGTATAGTTTGGATCTTCATTGTTTTTCCTAAACTGCTAACACATCAAGACAAAATTGATGCTACCACTTCCCTATTCTCATCTGAATCACCTAATCTATTGGCTTCATCATAATTTATTACATTCAATTTTTGATACCTTACCATTTCTCCTGTGGTTTATAGTGTAAATTACATATGATGAAATCACAATAATGACTGCATCCTTAAAGAAAGTCATGTAAACAAATGCAGAATTTCCTGAAAAAAAGGAAAGAATGCATAGTGAGACCCAATTTTCATTCCTTTTTTATCCTAGAATAGCCCATATGTATTTTTATGCTCACATATGAGCAGTTATAAAATTTGTTATCTTTGTTCAAGCAATGGGAATAAGTTTCTGAATAACTAATTTCATTAAATTACACTAACTGCTGTGAGTATCACACAGAAATTGAAGTTATACTTTGTGTCCTGGGAAATTTTCCTCAAGTCACATAACCTAGTTGAATTTCTAGGGCTGCTTCTCCTGAAAAGATTTAGTGTGACCACAGAGTAGTGGCCATCAATGCTTCACTGGTATAATGTAACAATAGGCAAAATGAATTAGAAAAGGGATTTTGCAGAGATGTTTATGGGACAGCTTGATTTACTCAATCCTTTGCTAACCAGCAGTAAAGTGGAAAATTATATTATTTCAACCCAAATTCTGAGAAAGAGTTGTTCCTTATGTACTTATAATCCAATGCTTTAACTTCCTACATTTTATGCCTTTTGTGCTTCTTGAATTTGTACTTCACTCACTTATGTAATACATAATTGTAGACTAAGAAAGCTTTCTTTTTTCTTATATTCTCATTTCTGTTCAATTTTGCTCTGAGTCCTGCTATTTCTCTCTAGCTCTTTTCATCTCCTTTTCATTTTTTACTCCCTCATTTGTTATCAAAAAGAAATTAACGAATGTCATCAATGGTCTTTTCAAAGTTTTGTTAATTTTTTCACATTAAATTATATGAGGATATCCCTTGAATATTCCCAAATTGAGAATTTTCTGTAGTGCCAAGGAAAAATTACTCACTGAAAATCTTTCTTCCTCTGCTCAGAGGAGACACCATCATCTTAGACCTCAAAGGCTACTTCCCAAATATTTCGTTGACAGGCTCCATTAATGAATCTATTTCCTTTGTTTCATTATCCCATCAGTTAAATCACTCTATACTTATGGTCAATTTGACTGTCTACTTACCTTCTGACTGCTTTCCCAGGTTTATTCCTTTTTCCTCTCTAACACTTTGATATTTGAGAAACCTCTTTAATTATCCACTTCAAAGCTGATCACCTCTCTTAGTTGTGTTTTTTGATTAACATTGATTTTTGTAATATATTTGAGCAAATTTCAGATAGTCATTACATGTACATACACAATGGAATGATATGTATCAATAAAGGAGAATATACAGATTTTTGTAGATAGCTTTTATTTATTTGAAAGGCAGAGTTACAGAGAGAAAGGGAGAGAGAGAGAGAGCAGGAGTTCTTTTGTCTGCTGGTTCTCTTCCCAAATGGCCATAAGAGCCAGGGGCTGGATCTCCCACTTGGGTACAGGGACCCAAACAATTGGGCCATCCTCCACTGCTTTTGCAGGCACATAAGCAGGGAGCTGGATTGGAAGTGGAGCAGCTGCGACTCGAATCAGTATCCATACTTGATGTTGGCATCACAAGCAGCAACTTTACTGGCTATGCCACAATGCCAGCCCTGAATGAACTATTGCTATGTACAACAGCATGGAGGAATACCAAAATTCTTATTACTGAGGGAAGGAGGCATGATATACCGTTGTACACAGTGTTTGATTCCACTTATAGATAATTCAAAAAGTGGAAACCAAGTTCTATGGAGAGCAAATCAATGATTTCTTGGGAGCAGAGAGAAATTCATGGGCCAGAAGAAGATAATAGAGGGGACACAGGGAACCTTTTTTGGGAGATAGATATGTATATTCTTTTTTTTCTTTTCACAGGCAGAGTTAGACAGTGAGACAGAGAGAAACAGAGAGAAAGGTCTTCTTTTTTTCCATTGATTCTCCCCCCAAATAGCCACCATGGCCAGCGTGCTGAGCTGGTACGCTGAGCCGATCCGAAGCCAGAAGCCAGGTGCTTCTCCTGGTCTCCCATGTGGGTGCAGGGCCCAAGCACTTGGGCCATCCTCCACTACCTTCTCGGCCACAGCAGAGAGCTGGACTAGAAGAGGAGCAACCGGGACAGAATCCGGCATCCCGACCAGAGCTAGAACCTGGTGTGCCAGTGCCGCAGGCAAAGGATTGGCAAAGTGAGCCATGGCTCTGGGCCGATATGTATATTCTTGAATATTGTTATGGACAACACAGGTGAATGTGTATTTCACAAATTATTTAATTGCATGATTTTAATGAGTGAATTTTATGCAGTTGTATATAAAACTATTAACAACAAAACCATCCCCCACCCCCCAAAAAGAAACAATACATCTTATGTAGACCTCAAGGCTTTTGGACCTTCCCCATCATCCCAATCCAACTTTCTTTCTTGGCCTCATTTCCTTTCATATCAAGCTGTATCAAGTTGTATTCTTTCTCAATCATTTAGTAGACATTAAATAATACCTCAGATTATTGTAAATTGTCCCTTTACTGAATTTTGTCTACTAATTACCCCCAAATCTAAATCTGGCAAATTATTTCAGGGTATCTAAAATGCCATTTCTGAGTGAAAATTTAAAAAAAAATCATCTAAGGAAGTAATGGACATCACCCTGGAAAAAAAGTTTAATAGGATGATAGAAATGAAGAGAAATGGACAAATTTGAGATGTATTTTGATTATTTGTATTTGATATTGTACACAAAGGCTTTATTGCTATGGCATATGCATAACTTGCTAATCAATAAAAGAGCACCAACAACTCAATGGCCACTGATCTAAGAACAAATTATATAGGGAAAATTATTTTTGCTAGGACATCAAAGAATAATCAATAGAAATACAAATAAACTAGTAAGATTATATAAAACTTGAAATCTATGAATCATAAAATCATAAAATAATGTACATAGAGCAATGTTAAATACAATAGAAACATAAATGGGACTCTTACAAATGAAAGACCATTTTGTTTGAAAATCATAACTACATACATATTATACATACATATTACATACCACATAAGTGGATATTACCAAAATTGGAGGCATATTTGTACCACTAGAATACAAGAAACCTTCAAAATTCATCAAATACCATTTTCAATTAACTTTTAGACATGCTGCATGTATTGATATTGAAGTACAGAGAATATCAATTAGACAAACATAAATATAATTCAGACCCCAATTGCAAATAAATAAATGGGGGTTTGGTAAATGCTTGAAGAAATAGTCTTAAATTACTAATTTTGATAAAACTAGAAACTCACCCCCAAATGAAAAAGACACCCCAATTCAAGATTATGAAGATGATGAGATAGAAGAAATGCTAGAAGCAGATCTCAAAAAATTGATAAGAACATTAAGAAGTTCTCAAAAACAAATTCTTGAACTACAGAAATCCTTAATGGACAAGATAGAAAATCTCTCATGTGAAAATGAAATATTAAGGAGGAATCAAAGTGAAATGAAACAACTAGTAGAACATGAAACTGATAGTGACGAGAAATCATAATGAAGTGAAGAATTCAATAGATCAAATGAAAAACACAATAGAGAGCCTTACAAACAGAATGGGTGAAGCAGAAGAGAGAATATCGGACTTAGAAGACAGAGAACAGAAAAGGATACAGTCAGACCAAAGAAAAGAAGAGGAACTAAAACATATTGTCAGGAATCTTCAAGATACTATTAAAAAACCTAACATTCGGGTTCTAGGAGTTCCTGAAGGCATGGAGAGGGAGAAAGGTTTAGAAGGCCTTTTTAGTGAGATATTGGCAGAAAATTTCCCAGGTTTGGAGAAGGACAGAGACATCCTAGTACAGGAAGCTCACAGAATCCCTAATAAACATGACCAAAAGAGATCCTCACCACGACACGTTGTAATTAAGCTCTCCACAGTGAAACATAAAGAAAAGATCCTGAAATGTGCAAGAGAGAAACGTCAGATTACTCTCAGAGGATCTCCAATCAGACTCACAGCTGACTTCTCAGCAGAAACCCTACAAGCTAGGAGGGAATGGCGAGACATAGCCCAGGTACTAAGAGAGAAAAACTGCCAGCCCAGAATATTATATCCTGCAAAGCTATCATTTGTGAATGAAGGTGAAATAAAGACTTTTCATAGCGAACAGAAATTGAAAGAATTTTTCGCCAGTCATCCAGCCCTGCAAAAGATGCTTAAAGATGTGTTACACACAGAAACACAGAAAAACGGTCATCAATATGAAAGAAGTAAAGGAAGGAAACCTCACAGCAAAAGATCACAGGGAATTCAAAGCATATATTAGAAAATACCTTTGGCAAATGGCAGGGCAAAGTTACCACTTATCATTAGTCACATTGAACCTTAATGGCCTAACTGTCCAGTTAAAAGACACCGATTGGCTGATTGTGTTAAGGAACAAAACCCATCTATTTGCTGCTTACAAGAAACGCATCTTTCCGACAAAGATCCATACAGACTGAAAGTGAAAGGCTGGAAAAAGATATACTATGCCAACAGAAATGAAAAAAGAGTGGACGTAGCCATCTTAATATCGGACAACATAAACTTTACCACAAAAACTGTTAAGAGAGACAAAGAGGGACACTATATAATGATTAAGGGATCAATACAACAAGAAGATATAAAATTATCAATGTATATGCACCTAACTACAGGGCACCGGTTTATCTAAAAGATTTGTTAAGGGACTTAAAGGGAGACTTAGACCCCAATACAATAGTACTGGGGGAATTCAATACTCCACTCTCAGAAATAGACAGATCAACAGGACAGAAGATCAACAAGGATACTGTAGATTTAAATGACACTATAGCCCAATTGGATCTTACAGATATATACAGAACTTTCAATCCTACAGCTAAAGATTTTACATTCTTCTCAGCAGTACATGGAACCTTCTCTAGGATTGATCACATACTAGGCTATAAAGCAGTTCTCACCAAATTCGAAAGAATTAGAATCATACCATGCAGCTTCTCAGACCATAAAGGAATGAAGTGGGAAATTAGCAACTCAGGAATCCCTAGAGCGTACACAAACACATGGAGATTGAACAACATGCTCCTGAATGAACAATGGGTCATAGAAGAAATTAAAAGAGAAATCAAAATTTTTCTGGAAGTAAATGAGGATAACAGCACAACATACCAAAACTTATGGGATGCAGCAAAAGCAGTGTTAAGAGGAAAGTTTATACCAATAGGTGGCTACATCAAGAAATTGGAAAGGCACCAAATAGATGAGCTTTCAATTCACCTCAAGGATCTAGAAAACCTACAGCAAACCAGACCCAAATCTAGTAGGAGAAGAGAAATAATTTAAATCAGAGAAGAAATCAACAGGATTGAATCAAAAAAGTACAAAAATCAGCCAAATGGGGAGCTGGTTTTTTGAAAAAATAAACAAAATTGACACCCCATTGGCCTAACTAACTAAAAAAAGAAGAGCAAAGACCCAAATCAAAAAAATCAGAGATGAAAAAGGAAACATAACAACAGACACCACAGAAATAAAAAGAATCATCAGAAACTACTACAAGGACTTGTATTCCAGCAAACAGGGAAACCTATCAGAAAATGATAGATTCCTGGACAAATGCAACCTACCTAAATTGAACCAGAAAGATATAGAAAACATAAAAAGACACATAACTGAGACAGAAATTGAAACAGTAATATAGGCCCTCCCAACAAAGAAAAGCCCAGGACCAGATGGATTCACTGCTGACTTCTACCAGACATTTAAAAAAGAACTGACTCCAATTCTTCTCAAAATATTCAGAGCAATCGAAAAAGAGGGAGTGCTCCCAAATTCTTTCTATGAAGACAGCATCACCTTCATTCCTAAGCTGGAAAAAGATGCAGCACTGAAAGAGAATTACAGACCAATATCCCTGATGAACATAGATTCAAAAATCCTCAATAAAATTCTCGCCAATAGAATGCAACAACACATCAGAAAGATCATCCACCCAGACCAAGTGGGATTTATCCCTGGTATGCAGGGATGGTTTAATGTGCGCAAAACAATCAATGTGATACACCACATTAACAGACTGCAGAAGAAAAACCATATGATTATCTCAATAGACGTCGAGAAAGCATTTGATAAAATACAACACCCGTTCATGATGAAAACTCTAAGCAAACTGGGTATGGAAGGAACATTCCTCAATACAATCAAAGCAATCTATGAAAAACCCACAGCCAACATCCTATTGAATGGGGAAAAGTTGGAAGCATTTCCACTGAGATCTGGTACCAGACAGGGATGCCCACTCTCACCACTGCTATTCAATATAGTTCTGGAAGTTCTATCCAGAGCTATTAGGCAAGAAAATGATTTTCAAGGGATACAAATTGGGAAGGAAGAACTCAAACTATCCCTCTTTGCAGATGATATGATTCTTTATTTACGGGACCCAAAGAACTCTACTAAGAGATTATTGGAACTCATTGAAGAGTTTGGCAAAGTAGCAGGGTATAAAATCAATGCAGAAAAATCAACAGCCTTTGTATACACAGGCAATGCCATGGCTGAGGAAGAACTTCTAAGATCAATCCCATTCACAATAGCTACAAAAACAATCAAATACCTTGGAATAAATTTAACCAAGATGGTAAAGATCTCTATGATGGGAACTACAAAATCTTAAAGAAAGAAATAGAAGAGGATACCAAGAAATGGAAAAATCTTCCATGCTCATGTATTGGAAGAATCAATATCATCAAAATGTCCATTCTCCCAAAAGCAATTTAAAGATTCAATGCAATACCAATCAAGATACTGAAGAACTTCTTCTCAGATCTGGAAAACATGATGCTGAAATTCATATGGAGACACAGGAGACCTCGAATAGCTAAAGCAATCTTGTACAACAGAAACAAAGCTGGAGGCATCACAATAGCAGATTTCAGGACATACTACAGGGCAGTTGTAATCAAAACAGCATGGTACTGGTACAGAAACAGATGGATAGACCAATGGAACAGAATTGAAACACCAGAAATCGATCCAAACATCTACAGCCAACTCATATTTGATCAAGGATCCAAATCAAATCCCTGGAGTAGAACAGTCTATTCAATAAATGGTGTTGGGAAAATTGGATTTCCACGTGCAGAATCATGAAGCAAGACCCCTACCTTTCTCCTTACACAAAAATTCACTCAACATGGATTAAAGACTTAAATCTACGACCTGACACCATCAAGTTTTAAGAGAACATTGGAGAAACCCTGCAAGATATAGGTACCGGCAATGACTTCTTGGAAAACACCCCAGAAGCACAAGCAGTCAAAGCCAAAATCAACTATTGGGATTGCATCAAATTGAGAAGTTTCTGTACTGCAAAAGAAACAGTCAGGAGAGTGAAGAGACAACCAACAGAATGGGAAAATATATTTGCAAACTATGCAACAGATAAAGGGTTAATAACCAGAATCTACAAAGAAATCAAGAAACTCGACAACATCAAAACAAACAACCCACTTAAGAGATGGGCCAAGGACCTCAATATACATTTTTCAAAAGAGGAAATCGAAATGGCCAACAGGCACATGAAAAAATGTTCAAGATCATTAGCAATCAGGGAAATGCAAATCAAAACCACAATGAGGTTTCACCTCACCGCAGTTAGAATGGCTCACATTCAGAAATCTACCAACAATAGATGCTGGTGAGGATGTGGGGAAAAAAGGGACACTAACCCACTGTTGGTGGGAATGCAAATTGGTTAAGCCACTATGGAAGTCAGTCTGGAGATTCCTCAGAAAGCTGAAGATAACCCTACCATTCAACCCAGCCATCCCACTCCTTGGAATTTATCCAAAGGAAATTAAATTGGCAAACAAAAAGCAGTCTGCATCTTAATATTTATTGCTGCTCAATTCACAATAGCTAGGACCTGGAACCAACCCAAATGCCCATCAACAGTAGACTGGATACAGAAATTATGGGACATGTACTCTATAGAAACCCGGTCATTTGCAACAAGATGGAGGAATTTGGAAAACATCATGCTGAGTGAATTAAGCCAGTCCCAAAGGGACGAATATCATATTTTCCCCATGATTGGCGACTACTAACTGAGCACCAAGGGGGAAACTTGTTGAAATGAAATGGACACTATGAGAAACAGTGACTTGATCAGCTCTTGTCCTGACGGTTGCTGTACAATGTAATACTTTATCCATTTTAGTATTTTTTTGTTCTAGTACCATTGGTTGAACTCTGTAATTAACACACAATTATTCTTAGGTGTTTAAATTTTAACTAAAAAATGATCCATGTTCGGAATTTGGAAAACATTATGCTGAGTGTAATAAGCCAATCCCAAAGGGAAAAACACCACTTGATAGGTGACAACTAACTGAGCACCAAAAAGGAAACCTGTTAAAGTGAAATGAACACTATGAGAAACGGTGACTTGATCAGCCCTCACCCTGACTGTTGATGAGCAACTTAATATGTTATCCCTCTTAGTATTTTTGTTTGTTTGTTCTACTTAATATTTTTGGTTGAATATTGTAATCAATACACAATTCTTCTTAAGTGCTGAAACTTAACAGAAAAGTGATCGCTGTTAAATGTAAGAGTGGGAATAAGAGAGGGAAGAGATGTGCAATTTGGGACATGCTCAAGCTGACTTACCTCAAACGGTAGAGTTAGAAACATACCAGGGGATTTGAATTCAATCCCATCAAGGTGGCATGTACCAATGCCATCTCACTAGTCCCAGTGATCAATTTCTGTTCACAATTGATCATAATGATAGGACTAAGAACCAAAGGGATCACATAAACAAAAATAGTGTCTGCAAATACTAACTGATAGAATAAAAAAGGGAGAGAATGATCCAACATGGGAAGCGAGATACACAGCAGACCCATAGAATGGCAGATGTCCTAAAGAGCACTCTGGCCTCAGAATCAGCCCTTAAGGCATGCGGATCCCTCTGAAAAGCCCATGAGAGTATTTCAGGCATGGAAATCCAAGACACTCTGGGGAAAAAAAAAACCTAAATGTAAGATCTCTGCGAGTGATATCCCAGTGGAAAGAACAGGTCATCAAAGAAGGAGGTACCTTTCTCTGAAGGGAGGAGAGAACTTCCACTTTGACCATGGACTTGTCTAAAAATTATCAGAGTCAGTGAACTCAGAGGGCTTCCATAGCCTTGGCAGCTCATGACAAGAGCCTAGGGAGATTACTGAGGCCATAAACAAGAGTGTCAGTTTGTTAAGTCAACAACAGGAGTCACTGTGCACTTACTCCTCATGTAGGATCTTTGTCCTTAGTGTGCTGTACATTGAGATTTAATGCTATGACTAGTACTCAAACAGTATTTTTCACTTTGTGTTTCTGTGTGGGAGCCAACTGTTGAAATCTTTACTTAATGTATGCTAAACTGATCTTCTGTATATAAAGAGAATCGAAAATGAATCTTGATGTGAATGGAAGGGAAGAGGGAGTGGGAAAGGGGAGGGTTGCGGGTAGGAGGGATGTTATGGGGGGGAAGCCATTGTAATCCATAAGCTGTACTTTGGAAATTTATATTCATTAAATAAAAGTTTGAAAGAAAAAAAATGTTGTTAAATTAAATTAATTAAAGTCAATCTAATGTGAAGCAGAATAAGAGAAAAATGAACAATGAAGGGGATACAGGAAAAACTTGCTTAAATTATAGGTTTAAACCCAATTATATTGATAATTACATTAAATATAAATATTCTAAACTCACCAGTAACCTAGCTCTTTCCCAGCTCAGTGATGTTGCAGATCATCTGGGAGATGTCGCATAGCAGTGATTAGGAAGTATTCTCATGAACAAATGTCTGATCTGCCCCAGTGTTTTTTTTTTTTTATTCACTCTGTTGAAATGCGTGCTCCCTATTGGTGGCTTCTGCTTCAATAAAGACTACAGTATTATTTTGAAATTTAATTTTTTGAAATATAATTTTTCAGTTTACTAAACTAAATACTTCATATATGTGTGCCATGTGTGGAAGGTTTAATATTGTTAATTTGGCTTAGCCACACAATTCTCCATGGAAATTGAGCAGGAAGGACAGCCGTGAATACACAGTGTTGTGAGCACCATGAGAGGTGTCAGGGAAGCCTCAGGTTTACAAGGTTCTGTGTGTGTGTGACTGTGGGACACAGCCAGCCCACAGCAGCATGACTCTTAACAGCTTGCCCCTATATTAGGGTTTCTGCATGTAGCTAGCAAAATGACCTGGTGCATATTAATATAAGGTGAACTGGATTTGTCAACTTTATTTTGTATTTGTTAACTTTATTTTGTATTCCCTTCCATTTGGAAGGTTTGTTAGGTCATTAATGCTATATGAAAGTACTCTTGGCTGGTGCCACAGCACAATAGGCTAATCCTCCACCTAGCGGCGCCAGCACACAGGGTTCTAGTCCCCGTCGGGGCTCCGGATTCTGTCCCAGTTGCCCCTCCTCCAGGCCAGCTCTCTGCTATGGCCCGGAAGTGCAGTGGAGGATGGCCCAAGTGCTTGGGCCCTGCACCCCATGGGAGACCAGGAGAAGCACCTGGCTCCTGCCTTCGGATTAGTGCAGTGCGCCAGCCATAGTTTGGCGGCCACGGCAGCCATTGAAGGGTGAACCAATGGCAAAGGAAGACCTTTCTCTCTGTCTCTCTCTCACTGTCCACTCTGCCTGTCAAAAAAAGTACTCTTGTATGTGCTATTAATTTTGTTTATTTTAAAGAAATCTAGAAATTTTATGATGTTTAATTCATAGAACTCTCAAGAACAGTATTTGTAGTCACTGTTCCCCCTGTTGTCCATGTCAGCAGCATTCGTGACAGATCTCTTCATTATAGTTACAATCTATTATTTGCAAGACTCCTTGAGACATTAAATATCAAAATACATCTGCAACCGTTAAGCAATACTTTTATTTCAGATCTTTAAGTTGATTACATTAAAATCCAAATTGGAATGAAATAGTTTTAATGGCCTAAGACCATATTAGTTTGGCAAGCTTTATATACTGTACATAATTTTGTTATAACCCTTTCTTCTTCTTCTTCTTTTATTTATTTGACAGGTAGAGTTATAGATAGTGAGAGAGAAAGACAGAGAGAAAGGTCTTCCTTCCATTGATTCACTCCCCAAATGGCCACTAAGGCTGGGGCTGTGCCGATCCGAAGTCAGGAGCCAGGTGCTTCTCCCTGGTCTCCCATGTGGGTGCAGGGGCACCTGGGCCATGCCTGCTGCCTTCCCTGGCCACAGCAGAGAGTCGAACTGGAAGAGGAGCAACCGGGACTAGAACCAGGCAACCACATGGGATGCCGGCGCCGCAGGCGGAGGATTAACCAAGTGAGCCACGGCACCAGCCCCTCATTATAACCCTTTAAAATAGAGCTGGTAATAGAATTTCCAGCAGTCCCTTTATTCTGTTATGCCTTGTTCATCTGTGATGGGGATCACTAAGATTTGTAATGCAAAATGTGCAAATAGAGAAAGCAATTGGAAGTGATGCATGGATATTCATATATATTTAAAGGTGTAAACGTTAAATATTTATACTCTTGAACTTCAATTAAATTATGGATTTTTATTAAAAGTTACCTATTTTAATAATAGGAGCAAATTAGATGTAATTTACTGACTTCTGTGAGCAGATTTTGTGGTTACATGATGCCTGTTGTTCATTTCATATTAGCCTAAACATTGCAATAATATTTATTAGTCCCTAAAATGTAAATAAATGAAAATGTGAGGATTAAGGCCTTCTGGCATCAGGATCTGATTTCTACAGTGTGTCAAGAGGAAGGAGCACAGAGCAGGTGAGTGGCCTGGAATCTCCTGGCTGTGTCTGTCTGATGTCTGATGTGAGTAGACAGCACTGTGGGAGATGTAATCAGTGCATCATCTCATCACGTGTCCACAGACACTTTCTGAGAGCACTGCAGTCTGTTCTGGCCCTCTAGGATTTGAACCAAATGGGTGATTTCTTTTTATTATTTGATAGAATCTAGATTTCAGTGAAATGGTGGGGCAGCGAAGCAGGATGTGGCCTTCTAATTTTGGGGAAAACTTGGATAATAGTATGTGAAATTTGTCATTTTTCTATTTCCCATAAACTGTCTGACCTTTTGGTACTATCTGGGAGGATGAGAAGAAAAACACCAACTGTGATGCTTCGTCACATCACCTGTATACATCGTATTGGGCCAGTATGAAAAAAAAAATGCTTCTACCTGTATTTAATAATTTGTTAAACTTTAGTGAAGCAAATGTTTTACATATAGTTTTATAATTATTGTTTTCTTTTTGTTAAAATCAGACATTGAAATAACCCATAAAATACATTTTTATGGTAACCTGTATTTCACAGTGGAGTTTAAAAAATGCTAAGCCTTTCATTTATTAATATCTACAAATGAATAAAAAGCAGTTGTTATTTAAAAAAAATTCCAATGAAAATGCAGGGAATGTCAGACAGTATATAAACATAAACCCAACTATGCTTTCTACAAGAAAACCACAACTCAGTATACCTGAGGAAAATGAAATGTTAAGTGACTACTTTTCCTCTTTCTCAGGAAACAAAGAGCACAGGACATTTCTTAAATTTCTTAAAAATTATGTTCTGTATATAAAGAGAATCGAAAATGAATCTTGATGTGAATGGAAGGGGAGAGGGAGTGGGAAAGGGGAGGGTTGCGGGTGGGAGGGACGTTATGGGGGGGAAGCCATTGTAATCCATAAGCCGTACTTTGGAAATTTATATTCATTAAATAAAAGTTAAAAAAAAATTATGTTCAGATAATCTGTATCAACATGTACATCACTCAGTAAGTACTTTTCAAATTGATCAGAAAAAATATATTGTGTATGTATAAACTTGCTATGTCAAATCTTTGTTTAAAAAAACTGGTTTAGGCCAGCGCCTCAGCCCAATAGGCTAATCCTCCACCTGCGGTGCCGGCACACCAGGTTCTAGTCCCCGTCGGGGCTCCGGATTCTGTCCCAGTTGCCCCTCCTCCAGGCCAGCTCTCTGCTATGGCCCGGAAGTGCAGTGGAGGATGGTCCAAGTGCTTGGGCCCTGCACCCCATGGGAGACCGGGAGAAGCACCTGGCTCCTGCTTTTGGATCAGTGCGGTGCGCCAGCTGCAGCGTGCCGGCCGCAGCGGCCACTGAAGGGTGAACCAACGGCAAAGGAAGACCTTTCTCTCTGTCTCTCTCTCACTGTCCACTCTGCCTGTCAAAAAAAAAAAAAAACTGGTTTACTTATGTCTGTACACTGAAAGCATTTTCCCGTTGAAATAAGCTAGAAACAGAAAGACAAATACCTCATATTTTTGCTCATAGGAGACTGAAAATAATTCAATCAGAATACAAATGGTGATAAACTAAGGAGTGAAAGGAATGGAAGGAGTTTGAATTTTTTTTATAAAAGGAAGGTAGGCTTGGTTTATTAATTGCAACAACTACATTATATGAATATGCATATTAATAATAATAATAGGGGGAACTGGGTGTGGTTTGTGGATTGTGACCAACATATATACTAATATGAAATGTTAATAATTGGGAAAGTCAGGTTGATGTATATCGGAACTCTTTATACTACTTCACACTATTGGTATGGTAAATGTAAAACTCTTCTGAATATAAAGGTTAAAAAAGTAAATGTAAAGGAAAAAGCTACACACAATATATTCTCTGACTCAAATGAAAACAAGTTAGGAACCAAGGACAAAGGTTTCTGGAAAATTTCCAAATATTAGGAAATAAAATAATATATTTCAAAGTAACACATTGTCCTTAAAGGAAATTTAAAAAGAAAAATAGTTTTGTACCCAATTGACATGTAAACCCAGTATATCAGAATGTTTCAGTTTTGTTAGCCACTATTTAGGAGCTTAATAAATAATTGCACTTAATTCCTACTTGAGAAACAAAGGAATGCCTTTACCTACATCCATCCTTCCATCTAAGCAAGAATTATTTATTAAGTTATAATAAAACCTAAAAAAATGAATCAAATTTCTTGGTAAATAATGAAACCATGGAAAAATAGGCAATAAATATTTAAACTAATTAAAAGACCAGTACCCCAAAAGAGAACATTAAATTGAAAAAGATCAGAAGAGAAATAATAAAGCTCAAAGTAAAAATTATTGATATGTAAAGCAGAAAAATAATAGAAAAAGAAATCAGAAGTGGTAAAGGATGTAAAGAAACCAAAAGGCATGTTTCATATACAAATAGAGATAAATACACCTTGATAAAAATAATATTGACTATTAAAAGATTAAATACTTCATTTAAAAGGCTATCTCAATGAACAAAAAGTATGAATAAGAGAGCTGAAATAAGAAATCAGGACATTAATAGACTTGGACTCACCTGGTAATATCCAATACAATCTGGTGGACGAAAATTTTACTACTCCATACATATTTGTGAATGACCACAAAAGTGGTCAAGATATGGCCTCAAGTGTGTATGGGACGTTCTCGAGCATAGATTACATACTATAAACAAATTTCAGTAACACTAAAAAAAATTAAATCATATATATTCTATGACAAAATGGAATTAAATTGGAATTTGGCATCAAAGAAATTGGAGACCATAAATATTTGGAAAGTAAATCACATTCTGAGAAACTTATTTATCAAGGAGGAAATCACAAGGAAAATTAGAAGTTTAAATTGTTGTTTAATTGTATATACTTACAAAGTATAGTGTTAAGTTTAAATAACTATACAATTTGGAATGATGAAATCTGAATAATCATTTCCCTCTCCTTGTGATTACTTTATGAATAAAGCCTTTCAACTACTCTATTCTATTTGTTCAGAAAACATAATAAATTATTATGAACTTAATCACCCTACTGTATTATGGAATAATAGAACTTATTCTGTCTACTGAACAATGTTTTGATACCTATTATCCATCTTCTCTCCTTTCCACCCTCTAGCATTCACTGTTCTACATTTAAATAAAATTTTCTTCATTCAGGTTTCTTTCATTCTTTCTGTCCTTGTCTGGATTTAACAGCGTAGCAATTTTGGTATCCCTATTTCATTTTTGGAGCGTTTTGAGAATAACTGATATTAGATTTTCCTCAAGAAGTTGAAAGTTCTCAGCAATGAAGCCATTTGATCTTGGGTTTTTCTAAGTTGGGAGAATTTTTGTTACTGACTCAAGATTATTATTCATTGATCTGCCTAGATTTTCTATGTCTTCATGGTTCAATTTTGATAAATGATGTGGTTCTGTAATTTTATCCATTTTCTTTCAAGTTTTAATATTATTAACATTTAGTTATTCATAATCAACTCTAACAATTCCTTGGCTTTCTGTGTTATTGTCTAACATCTCATTTTAACATCTGATTTTATTTGTGCCTTCTTTTTCTTGGTTACTCTAACTAAAGGGTTATCAACTTTATCTGTGTTTTCAAAAATCAAATTGTCAGATCTCAGATGCCTGAATAGTGTTGCCCTGCACTCATCAAAACAACAAAGAATGTGCTTGCAAAAGACCGACTGAAGGAAAACTTCGGTGAAGAAGTAATGGGAACCCTAACAGCACAGTGCCTTCAAAATTCAACATAGGGCTTACTGCAACTCCTAACCAAGCTCTGTAGCTGGGACATTTCCAGGACTTGAACTGGTGCCCATATGGGATGTCTGGATTGCAGATGGTGGCTTAACCCACCAGATCACAATGCCGGCCCCATGATACCTTGACTTTTAAGCATACTACAAATCTATAGTAATTAATACATCATGATGCTATTATAAAAACAGATACAGTAGATCTATAGAACAGATTAGAAAACCCATAAATTAATTTGTATACACAGATAAATAGATTTTTGACTAAGATACCAATAATATGCTTTGGGGACACAATATTCTTTGAATAAATGATGCTGAACATCACATATTTCATGTTTTCTCTTATTTGTGGTTGTTTATATAGAGAGGATAAAAATTGTTTGAATGTCAGATAATTTGATATATGGTTATAAATATTGCTTCACTGAATCATATCATGTAAATGACCACATATGCTTGTTGTACATATTAAAAAATTAAATGGACAAGGGGGAATAGTTAGGTCTCTTTGGGTGCTAGTAATGCTTTGTTCTTAATTTGTGTGTTGGTTATGAGGCTGATCAGATGACAAAACAATCTCAACGATCTCTACATTTATGTGTGTTTCTTGATTTGTATACTGTATTTTAAAAAAATGTTAAAAATCAAACTAAAGATTGATCAAAAGCCAAAATGTAAAAGCTGAAAACATGAAATTGCTAGAAGCAGACATATGGGAACACCTCAAAACATTTGTGTACTCAATGAGTTTTTGGAAATAACCTCAAAAGTATAAGCAGAAAAGCAAAACTAGATGAATAAGATTTAATTAATCAGAAGCTTCAGAACAGCAAAGGAATCAACAGAATATAAGACATCAAGCAGAATAAGAAAAATATTTGCAGGCTACTTAACTAACAAGTGATTAATATCCTGAATATAAACCATCTCAAAAAAAAAAAACTCAACAATAATATAACAAACAAATCAAAGACATGGGCAAAGGACTCAGTAGACAATTCTAAGTTTAAATGCAATTATCCAACAGATACATAAAAAAAATACTAAATATCACTACCCATCAGGGAAATACAAATTAAAACCACAATGAGAAATCACCTTACTTACTACTGTTAGAATGACTATCATTAAAAATATAGAAAGTAACAAATAGTGGTGAGAATGTAGAGAAAAGAGAACTCATACTATGTTGGTGTGACTCTAAATTAGCACAGCCACTGTGAAAAACAATTTGGAGATTACCCAAAAAGGTAGAACTAGAACTTCCATATGAATCATTGAAACCACCAGTGAGTCAATATCTGAAGGACATGAAATCATTGTATCAAAGAGATACCTGCCCCACCATGTTTAGTGAAGCCCTGTTCACCTTAGCCAAGATACACAGTCAACCAATATATCCATCATCCAAAGAATGAATAAAGAAAATATACACACTGTGGGATATTTTTCATCTATGAGAAAGAACAAAATATTGGGTGCTGATGCTGTGGCATTGCTGGTAAAGGCAATGCCTGCATTCTATATGGGCGCCAGTTAAAGTCACAGTTGCTCCACTTCCGATCCAGCTCTCTGCTGATGAGCCTGGGAAAGCAGAAGAAGATGGCCCAAGTACTTGGGCCCCTGCATCTCTCTTGCTCTAGCTATCATTCTCTCTCTCTCTCTTCATTCTCACTCTTGCTTTCTGCCTCTCTCTGTCTCTCTAATATGTATTACAAATAATGAATAAATCTTTTAAAAAGAAGAATGAAATCTTGTCATTTGCTGTAAAATAGAAGGAAATGGAGGACAGTTAACTAAAATAAACCAGGCACAGAAAGACAGTTACCACATGTTTTCCCCATATGTGGGATCTTATAAAACAAAAACCTCAATCTGAACACAGAAATATCGGATACTTGAGACTGGGTTGAGGCAGGGAGTGTGGATAGAAGAAGTTTGCATAAGAAACACCAAATCAGAATCAGATGAAAGGAATAAATGCCTACTGTTACACACATAGAAGGGAGAATGAAGGTCATGATAGTGTGGCCCCTTTTGATAAAACAAATAGAAGAAAGAAGCTCTTGGCCTCCAATTAAAGTGTTGTAAATAAGTACAAATGTTTTGATCATTACAGTTGTATACAAGCATTGAAATACCAAGCTGTTGTCCAAGAAATGTACATTTCTTATTAATAAAAGTTTTAAATAATATATAAAGCAATCAGTAAGCAATTAACAAAGTGATAGGAGTTCCTACCTATCAGTGTTATCCTTGAATATAAATGGATTACATCCATGAGTAAAAGATATATGAGTTTTCTAAAAGAATAAATATACAAGACCAAACTCTGCTGCCTACCAGAAATTCACTTCACAATTAAGACACATATAAGCTGAATGTGAAGGATTGGAGGAAGACATTTTATGCAAGTGGGAACCAAAATTGAGCAGGAGTAGCAATAATTACATCTAATAAACCAAACTTAAACTGTAAATAGAGACAAAGAAGGGCCTTATATATTATTGTGAAAGGATTGTTTCAGCAATGAGATACAACACCAGATCATTCAAATACAAAGCAAATATCATTAGATGTAAAGTAAGATACAATAGTAGTTGGGGGGTTTCAGCACCCCACTGTCATTAAAAGACAGATCATCTGGACAGAAAATCTAGAAGGACACATCTGAGTAGAATCATACTATACAGAAAATGGATCTAATAAGCATTTATAGAACATTTCACTCAACAGCTGCAAAACACACATTTTTCTCATAAGCACATAATATTTTCCAGGAAAAGCCATGTGTTAGGTTATAAATTTAAAAAATCACACCCTGTATCTTCTCAGACCACAGTGGAATAAATGAATCAACAATAAGATGAACAAAGGGAAATTTACAATACTCATAAGTTGAAAAACATGCCCATTAATGACCAATAGATCACTCAGGAAATTAAGAATGAAATAAAATTTTTGAAATAAAATGTAAATTCAGTCACAGAGCATTAAATTCTGTGAGCTAGAGCAAAGGCAATATGCAGTGTGAAGTCTAAGTCAATAACTCCATCATTAACAATTCATTATGCACCTCAGGGACTTAGAAAACAACAGTCTAAAATTAGCAGAAGGCAATAAATAATATAGTTCATGACAGAAATAAATGAAACTGAGATTAAAAATAGCATAAAAGATAAACAAAATTAAACTATTGGATTTTTTTTGAAAAAAAGACAAACTTTTACCAAGCTAACAAAGACAAAAAAAAAGGAAAAACAATATCAGATATGAAAAAGGAGACATTGCAACTGATACTACTGAAACACAAGGAATCACAAGAAATTTATAGGAACCACCACATACCAACAATTTGAATAAATACATAAAAATCCCTGGATATGTACAACTTACCAAGATATAATCAAGGAAATGCAGAAAATTGAAACCAATCAAGTACCAGAAACAAGATGAAGCATAGCTAAAAGTCTCTCATCAAGGAAAATCCCAGGACCTCATGGCTTTAAGTTGAATTCTACATTAATATTTAAGGAAGAACTAACTCCACTGCTTAAGTGTTATAAAATATTAAAAAGAGTGGGACTGCCATATTATATTTTAAAAGACCAACATTATTTTGATATCAAAAAGAAACAAATGCACATATAAGAAACAGATAATTAAAAATCATCTGCAGTGAATGTTGATGAAGAATTCTTAACACAACATTATCAAACTGAATCCAAAAGTACATCAAAAGGTTATACATCATGATCAAGTAGGATTCATCCTGGTGAAATAAGGAACATTTCCAACCAATGAGCATAATAAATCACAGCAACAGAAGAAGTATAAAAGTCATCCTCTCAATAGATACAGAAACAGTGTCTGTTAACATTCAACATCCACTCAGGGTTAGAAACTCTTGAAAAATTGTATTTTGAAGCAACATGTCAAAATAATAAATATTTTATATGACAAACTCACAATCAATATGCAGAATGCAGAAAAGCTAAAAGCATTTCCACTAAGATCTGGAAGATGACAAGAATGTCTGCTTTCACCACTCCTACTCAATGTAGTATTGAAAATCTTAGAGTGGTTTCGGAAAACAAAGAAATAAAGGACACTGAAATTAGAAGGGGAGAAATAAAAAATATCCAAGCTTACAAATGACTTTATACATTGAAAAAATATACTCCACCAAAAAAACTGTTAGAACTGATAATTGAATTCAGTAAGTTGTGGTATGCAAAATCAACAACCAGAAAATTATACAATTTTTATACACCATTAGCGATCTTATTGAAAGGAAAATAACAAAAGTAATTCCATTCACAGTATTTAGGAATAAATTCTAAAAAAGTGAAAGATCTTGACATTGAAAATTACAAGACATTTGTAGAGGGCATAAAATATGGAAAGTGGGCAGGTGTTTGGGTAGCATTTGACACCATTTTGGATGCATGCATCTCCTGTATTAAAGTCCCTTGGTTTGATCCTTTCTCAATTCCTAATTCCAGCTTCTGCTAGGGTGCACTCTGAGAAGTGTAGCAGGATGGCTCAAACGTGGACCACTACCAGCCATGTGGGAGACCAGAATTAAGTTCTTGGCTCCTGTCTTTGGATTGGCCCAGTTCCAGCTGTTGCAAGTATTTGGGGACTGAATCATCAGATGGGAGATTTTTCTGTGTCTGTCATTATCTCTTTCTCTCTCTCTTTCAGAAATAAAAATAATAAAAATGCTTTTAAATGGAAAGGTAAACCATGTTCATAGATTAGAAGAATTAATAATGTTAACTATCCAAAGCAATCTACAGACTTGATACTATTCCTTATAATATCAATGACATTCTTTACTGAAATATAGAAGACTGTTCTAAAGTTCATATAGAACCACAAAAGTCACAGAACTACCAAAGCAATCTTAAGGGAAAAAATTAAGCTGGATGAATCACTATACCTGATTGTGCAGTATATCACAAAGTTCTAGTAATTAAAACAGCATAGTACTAGCATAAACACTGATAATTAGATTGATTAAACAGACTAGATAACCTAAAAGTCAAGGCATGTACAAATAGCCAAATAAATGCACTGAGAACATACATTGGAGAAATTATAGTCTAATCTTCAGTGCTGTCAAAACGCGATACACAGGGGCTGGCACTGTAGCACAGTGGGTTAAAGCCCCAGCCTGCACCACCAGCATCCCATATGGGCACCAATTTCGAGTCTAATTGCTCCACTTCTGATCCAGCTCCCTGATAAGTCACCTGAGAAAGCAGCAGAGGATGGCAAAAGTGTTTATGCCCCTGCACCCATGTGGGAGACCTGGAAGAAGCTCCCGGCTCCTGGCTTCAGACAGCCTCAGCTCTGGCAGTTGCTACCATTTGGGGAGTGAACTAGAAGATGCAATTAACTCTGTCTTTCAAATAAAGAAAACAAATCTTTAAAAATGGAAAAAAAAAACCTAGATATACATATTATAGAAATGAAAGTAGATTCTCTCTCACTATATTAAAAATCAACTCAAGATGGATCAAAGACCTAAATATAACACCTGAAACTATTAAATTTCTAGAAGAAAACATAAAGGAAATGCTTCAAGGAACCAGCTCTGTGGCATAACTGGTAAAGCCGTCGCCTGCAGTGCCGGCATTCCATATGAGCACCAGTTCAAGTCCATAGCTCTCTGCTATGGCCTGGGAAAGTAGTAGAAGATGGCCCAAGTCTTTGGGCCCTTTACCCACGTGGGAGAACTGGAGGAAGCTCAGAGCTCCTGGCTTCAGATCGGCGCAGCTCTGGCCATTGCGGCCATTTGGGGAGTGAACCAGTGGATAGAAGACCTCTCTCTCTCTCTGCCTCTTGTTCTCTCTCTGTGTAACTCCAACTTTCAAATAAATAAATAAATCTTAAAAATATTCAGACATTTCTGCACAGCCTAAGAAACAATCACCATAGTTAAGAGACAACTAACAGAAGAAAATATTTGCAAGTTATTTATCTAACATAGTATTTTTTTAACTTTTATTTAATGAATATAAATTTCCAAAGTACAGCTTATGGAGTACAATGGCTTCCCCCCCATAACTTCCCTCCCACCCGCAACCCTCCCCTTCCCCGCTCCCTCTCCCCTTCCATTCACATCAAGATTCATTTTCAATTCTCTTTATATACAGAAGATCGGTTTAGCATATATTAAGTAAAGATTTCAACAGTTTGCACCCACATAGAAACACAAAGTGAAAAATACTGTGAGTACTAGTTATAGCATTAAATCACAATGTACAGCACATTAAGGACAGAGATCCTACATGAGGAGTAAGTGCACAGTGACTCCTGTTGTTGACTTTACAAATTGACACTCTTGTTTATGGCCTCAGTAATCACCCTAGGCTCTTGTCATGAGCTGCCAAGGCTAAGGAAGCCTTTTGAGTTCACCGACTCTGATCATATTTAGACAAGGTCGTAGTCAAAGTGGAAGTTCTCTCCTCCCTTCAGAGAAAGGTACCTCCTTCTTTGATGACCTGTTCTGTATATGTTTGTTGGAAATTTTATTTCTCCTTTTGAGGAATGTGTATTCAGTTTCCTTGTTTGTTTATTATCTACTTTTCTTGTTCTGTTATTGTTGTTGAAGTTTTTTTATTTCCTTGCATATTCTGTATATTAGGTCATCTAACATAGTATTAATATACAGAATATACAAGGAAATAAAAAAACTTCAACAACAGTAACAGAACAAGAAAAGTAGATAGATGACCTGTTCATCTAACATAGTATTAATATACAGAATATATAAGGAAATAAAAATATAATAAAAAATAATAAAAAACTTCAACAACAGTAACAAAACAAGAAAAGTAGATAAGAAACAAGCAAGGAAACTGAATAAACATTTCTCAAAAGGAGAAATAAAATTTCCAACAAACATATGAAAAAATGTTCAATATCACTAGCCATCAGGGAACTGCAAATCAAAACTACAAAAAGATAACATCTCACCCTACTTATTCTAGCTATTACACTATGAATAGAAAGTAGCAAATGCTGACAAGAATATGGAAAAAGGTGTACTCCCAAAACTGGTAGTGAGATGTAAATTAGTATAGCAGCCATAAAAATACATGAAGATTCCTTTAAAAACTAGAAATAAAATTGCCATATGATCCAGCAATCTTACTACTAGGTATATATCTAAAAGTCATGAAATCATTGTATCAGAAAGATAGCTGCTCCACCATGTTTAATATAGCACTATTCATAGTAGTCAAGATATGTAATCAATCAGGGTTAATGAGAAGATAAAGCAAATGTTTTATATAATTTATATATTTATTTTACATATTCTATATATAATGGAATATAATCCAGTCATAAAAAGAATGGAATCCTGTCATTTTTAGCAAAATGAATGGAGGTGAAAGACATGAAGTGAAACATGCCAGACACAGAAACATAAATGTCAGACATTCTCCCTTATAGGTGGAAACTAAAACAGCTCAATCTGAACATAGAACAGCAATTACAGAGGCTGGGCTGGGAAGGGGATGGGGACTGTGAGAAGGCTGGATAATGTGTATTGAATCAGAGTATTATAGAAGAAATAAGCTGCTAGTGTTACACAGCATAGTGGGGTGACTGACGTTCACAGTGAACTATTCTACATTCTGTGAGCAAATAGAATGGAGGACCTCCAAAGCTCCAACCATAAAGGAAAGCAAAAGAAGGAAATGTTAGTTACTCTCATTGGATCAGTACACATGTATGCATATATTGAAAAGCCACACTTTGATACAAAAATATTTTCAATTACTGTTAAGTTAAAAAGCCTAAAGTCATTTCATTGAACTTCTAAATTGTTTTTTAGTATGTATCTATTTGTACTCTGATCTCCATTATTTACTTCCCTCTACCAATATTGGCTTTGTATTGTTCTTGCTTTTTTATTTACTTGGGATGCATCTATTAGGTTGTTTATTTGCAATAGTTTTTTTTGCAAATTTTTATTAAATAAAAATACTTAATTTTAAAATGGTCTTATGTACAATTTATTGACATTATTTTGGAAACCTACCTGAAATGATAACACGTTTTGGAAAATAATTAATCAATCCTGGCACAAGACAATCTGATATAAGTGCTGATTGCGGTAAATGTCCCTGTTAGTCCTGCTTTTGTCCTATCAAAGCATTTTGGTATATTATGCTTCCATTTTTTACCTTTCCAATAAAGTTATTGCTACTTTGATTTTTCTCAAAAGCATGTTGTTTTATTTCCATGTATTTTTGTAATTTCTGTGTTTACAAAAAATTTGTAATTTTTGTAATTTCTAAAGTTTCTCTTTGCATTTATTCTTTGTTATGTTGTGATATGAAAAGATGCATAATGTTATTTTATTTATTTTAATTTATTGACCATTTTTTATGGTTTATCCTTGAGAACATTCTTTGGGCTGATGAAATGAATCTATATTCTGAGGTTGATCAGTGAAATATATAATGTTGCTCAGGTACAGTTGACATGTAGTATAATTTTCGATGTGGAATTTTGGTCTGTATGATCTGATAAAGTTGGGGGTGGTAAAGTATAAAGCATATTTAGAACTGGAAGGAAATTTACTAAAAAATATAACATATCAATGTTTGAGGATGTACCCAAAGTAAGCTTATAGGAAAATTTATAGCTAATAATTTTAATGATAAGATGATACTCAATAATCCAATTTTCCTCCCTAAGAACTGAGAAAAGTAAGAGCAAAATTATCCTAAAGGGAGTAACATGAAGAAAATAATAGAATTTATTTTTTTACAAACAAAATAGGCAATTATTTAACAACACAAAGAAGGATATCCTTATATTTGTAACAATATGTATGAAACTGGAGGATATTATACCAAGTTTAATAAGCTAGACACAGAATGACAAATGCTATATGATTTTAATAACTTGAATTTTAAAAATGTTGAAGTCATGGAAAGAGAGAGTAGAAGAGTAGTTAACAGGGACTAGGGATTGAAGAGAATAAGGGGAAGAAAGGGTACAAATTTTCAGATAGAATGTGAGAAAGTTTTGGGAATCTGTTTTACAGATGTGGTAATGATTTTGCTAATTCGTTTGGGATAAACATTGTGCAATATACACTTATATCAAATTATTACATTATGTACTTCTTTTTCATGAGTACTTTAGGAATATAGTGATTCTTCCCATCATACCCGCCCTTCCAGCACCAATCCCAAGCCAACTCCTCCTCCCTCTCTCGTCTCCAGTCCCAATCTCCATTAAGAAAAAAAAAAAAAAAACACGAAAAAAACAGTTCCTTGACAGTCAAGACAAGGACTATTCAGGTCATTGCTTCTCAAAGTGTCAATTTTGTTTCTGTAGATATCCTTTTAGGTGCTCTGACCAGGGAGAACACATAGTATTTGGCCTTTGAGACTGGCTTATTTCACTAAGTATGATGTTTTCCAGATTTATCCATTTTGTTGAAAATGACTACTTTTTCATTTTATTTACCTCTGTGTAGTATTTGATAGAGTATATATCCCATAATTTCTTATCCAATTTAAAGTTGACAGGCATTTAGGTTGATTATGTCTTAGCTATTGTGAAATGAGCTACAATAAACATGGGAGTGCAGATAGCTGTTTTATTTGCTGATTTAAATTCCTTTGGGTAAATTCTCAGGAGTGGGATGGCTGGGTCACATGGTAGGTCTATATTCATATTTCTGAGGTATCTCCAAACTGACTTCCATAGTGGTTTTATCATTTTACATTCCCAACAACAGTGGATTAGGGTACCCTTTTCCCCACATCCTTGACAGCATTTGTTGTTTGTTAATTTCTGTATGAGAGCCATTCTAACTGGGATGAGGTGAAACCTTATTGTGGTTTAGATTTGCATTTCCCTGATGGCTAGTGAACCTGAACATTTTTTCATATGTCTGTTAGCCATCGGATTTCCTCTTTGGAAAAATGTCTGTTAAAGTCATTGGCCCATTTCTTAACTGTTGATCTCTTTACATATTCTGGTTATTAATCCTTTATCAGTTGCATTAGGATGGCTACACCAGCTCTCTTTTTGATTTTGTAGGCATAGGATATCTTTTTCCATCCTTTCACTTTAAGACTTTGTGCATCTTTGCAGGCAGCAAATAGATGGGTTTTGCTTTTTCTTCCATTGAGCCAGTCTGTGTCTTTTAACTGGAGAGTTAAGGCCATTTACATTGAAGGTTACTAGTGATAAGAAATTACTTTGCCCTGACATTTTTCCATAAATATTCCTATTGTTTACTTTGGATTTCCTTTGCACTTTTACTGGGAACTATCCTTCCTTACCTTCTTCCATAGTGATGATCATGTTTCTGTGTTTCTGTGTACAACACATCCTTAAGCATCTTCTACAGGACTGGACCAGTGGTGACAAATTCTTTCAGTTTCTGTTTGTCATAGAATGTCTCTATTTTACCTTCAACGATAAATGAGAGCTTTGCAGGGTGTAGTATTCAGAGTTGATTTTTTTTCTTTTAAGATTTGGACTATATCTTGCCATTCTCTCCTAGCCTTTAAGGTCTCTGATGAGAAGCCCAAGGTGAGTCTAATTGGAGATCCTCTGAAAGTAATCTGGTGTTTCATGCACATTTTAGAATCTTTTCTTTATGTTTTACTGTGGAGGGTTTTATTACATGTGTCATGGTGAAGATCTTTTCTGGTCATATCCATTAGGAGTTCAACGTGATTCCTATATTTAGATTTGCATTTCCTTCTTCAAATTGGGAAAGTTTTCTGTTATTATTTCACTAAAAAGGCCTTCCATTACTAGAACCCATATATTAGGTTGTTTGATACTATCTTGTTTATTCCCAACAGTGTTTTTCAGTTGTCTAATTTCTACTTCCTGTGTTTGCTCTGGCAGTATAATTTCCTGTACTTAGTCTTATACATCAGATATTATTTCTTCTGCTTCAGTGATTTTGTTGTTATGGTTCTCTACTGTGTTTTTATTAGTTCTATTGAATTTTTCATTCCTAAGGTTTCATTTTGATTTCTCTGTAAGTTCTTAATTTCAAGGGAGAAATTTTCTCTAATGTCATGAATGGATTTCATTAGTTCATGCATTTGGTTCTAATTACTTCTAAGTAATCCTATGATAAATTTTTTGAATTCCATTTCTGGCATGTCTTTAGTCCATCATCTTCAGAATCTGGTATTGAGGTGTTGTACTCTTTTGAGGGTGTCATGTTGTCTTCTTCATTTTTCTTGTTTCTTAGATTGGTGCATTTGTTATTTGGGGGATACTTATTGTTTTCTTCTTTGGAAGCTCTTGGCTGGTGGGGTAATAAGTTGTGCACATCTTTGCCCCGTACATAGGTCCACTGTGTTCCTTCAATTAACATAGAGTTTCCTCTGCTGTTTTGACACTAACTCTTCCCTGCGAAGGCACTTTATCCACTTCTTTAAAACTGTCTTGGCAGAGCCAAGGTGGTGGAATAGTGAGGGTGTGCACGGATAGTCCGGGAAAAGATAGTTTAATAAAAGTGGAGTTACTGTAGTCTCATGGAAAGGCTCAGGAAAAAAAAATGCAGAGCAAACTCTTCCGAATCTAGTAGATGTGACACAGAGGACCTACGGGGAGAGCAAGGACGCCCACGGCTCAGAAGCCCAGCAGTGGAGTCTGCGCACTAGCGCAGGAAGGGGAGGTGATACAAAAACCTCGATAACCTGAGACATTGGCGGGGAAAGAGCAGAAAGAGCCTAGAGGGAACGAGGCTTGAAGCTCCGCTGGAAAAAGTTCACCAGGCTGACTGGAGGAGAGAAAAAAATGAATAAATAAGGGGAACCTGCATGGACGCGAGCCTCTCTCTCTCCACTCACCTTACAAAGCCGAGCAAGACAAAGAGCAGGCACCATTTTGGACTGAGGTAAAGCGGCGCCCGCCATCAGCCAAGCAGAAAAACCTGACTCTGGTGGGGAGAAATAACAGGAGGTTAGGACTTAGTGAAGGTGTGGAACTAATTAAATGAGACTGTGAAAATCTGCGGGTGGGCGAGAGAACTCACGGAGTACACGAACTCAGTAACCTTGGCAACCTGGTGGGAGACTGCAGAGAAATTTGAGACCACACTGAGGGCTGCATAGACCCTTTGTGTGATCCTTGGGGTAGAGCAGACGAATACCCACAGGGGCCAGATTTCATACATCGACTACCCTCAATTCCGCTCAGCTGTGTGGAATTACTTCCCTCTGAGTCAAAAAAAAAGAGAGAGAGAGAGAGAGAGAGAACAAGCTGGGTGAGTTACCTTTGGCACACCCTTAACCCTGAAGAACCAAAAAAGAGCTCTCTGTTCACACACATCACTGCCTCTAAGGATCCATCAAAAGCAGACATTCCACTTAATCTAGAGTCACAGTATAAGGAGAAAAACCAGTAGAGCAAAGAAACACAAGAATATCTCCACAATTCCAAACAACAAATACAGAAACCGAGGAAACAGGAACAAGACACTATGATGCCCCCAAATGAATAAGAAACCCAATTCAAGATTATGAAACTGATGATATAGAAGAAATGCAAGATATGGATCTCAAAAAATTGATAAAAACATTAAGAAGTTCTCAAAAACAAATTCTGAACTACAGAAATCCTTACTGGACAGGATAGAAAATCTCTCATGCGAAAATGAAATATTAAGGAGGAATCAAAATGAAATGAAGCAACTAGTAGAACATGAAACTGTGATAGTGACAAGAAATCATAATGAAATGAAGAATTCAATAGATCAAATGACAAACACATTAGAGAGCCTTAAAAACAGAGTCAGTGAAGCAGAAGAGAGAATATTGGACTTAGAAGACAGAGAACAGGAAAGTATACAGTCAAACCAAAGTAAAGAAGAGGAAAATAGAAATCTAAAAAATATTGTTGGGAATCTACAGGATACTATTAAAAAACCCAGCATTCGGGTTCTAGGAGTTCCTGAAGGCATGGAGAGAGAGAAAGGATTAGAAGGCCTTTTTAGTGAGATAGTAACAGAAAATTTCCCGGGTTTGGAGAAGGACAGAGACATCCTAGTACAGGAAGCTCATAGAACCCCTAATAAACATGTCAAAAAGAGATCCTTACACAACATGTTTTAATGAAACTCACCACAGTGATACGTAAAGAAAAGATCCTAAAATATGCAAGAGATAAATGTGAGATTACTCTCAGAGGATCTCTAATTAGACTCATAGCACACTTCTCATCAGAAACCCTACAGGCTAGAAGGGAATGGCGAGATATAGCCCAGGTACTAAGAGAGAAAAACTGCCAGCCCAGAATATTATATCCTGCAGAGCTCTCATTTGTGAATGAAGGTGAAATAAAGACATTTCACAGCAAACAGAAATGGAAAGAATTTGTTGCCACTCGTCCAGCCCTGGAAAAAATGCTTAAAGATGTGCTACACACAGAAACAGAGAAACACGGTCATCAATATGAAAGAAGGTAAAGGAAGAAAACCTACCAGTAAAACATCACAGGAAGCTCAAAGCATATGCTAGCAAATATCTTTGGGAAAATGTCAGGACAAAGTTACTACTTATCAATAGTCACATTGAACGTTAATGGACTCAACTCTCCAATTAAAAGGTACAGACTGGCTGAATGGATTAAGGAACAAAATCCATCTATTTGCAGCCTACAAGAAACACATATTTCCAACAAGGATGCATGCAGACTGAAAGTGAAAAGTTGGAAAAAAAATATCCATGCAAAAACAAACAAAAAAACTGGCATAGCCATATTAATATCAACAAAATAAATTTTAACACAAAAACTGGTAAGAGAGACAAAGAGGGGTACTATACAATGATTAAGGGTTCAATTAAACAGGAAGATATAACTATTATCAATGTATATGCACCTAATTACAGGGCACCAATTTATTTAAAAGATATGTCAAGGGACTTAAAGGGAGACTTAGATTCCAATACAATAGTACTGGGGGACTTCATTACTCCACTCTCAGAAACAGACAGATGAACCAGACAAAAGATCAACACAAAAACATCAGATTTAATTGACACTATTGCCCAAATAGATATAACAGATATCTATAGAACTTTTCATCCTACAGTTAAAGAATTTACATTCTTCTCAGCAGTACATGGAACCTTCTCTAGGACTGACCACATACCAGGCCGTAAAGCAAGTCTCAGCAAATTTAAAAGAATTAGAATCATACCATGCAGCTTCTCAGACCACAGGGGAAAGAAATTGCAAATCAGAGAAGAAATAAACAGGATTTAATAAAAAAAAATTACAAAAAATCAACCAAGTAAAGAGCTGGTTTTTTGAAAAAATAAACAAAATTGACACCCCATTGGCCCAACTAACTAAAAAAGAAAAGACCCAAATCAATAAAATCAGAGATGAAAAATGAAAGGTAACAACAGACACCACAGAAATAAAAAGAATCATCAGAAATTGCTACAAAGACTTGTATGCCAGCAAACAGGGAAATCTATCAGAAATGGAGAGATTCCTGGACACATGCAACCTACCTAAATTGAACCAGGAAGAGATAGAAAACCTAAATAGACAGAAATTGAAACAGTAATAAAGGCCCTCCCAACAAAGAAAAGCCCAGGACCAGATGGATTCACTGATGAATTCTACCAGACATTTAAAGAACTAACTCCAGTTCTTCTCAAACTATTCAGAACAATCGAAAAAGAGGGAATCCTCCCAAATTCTTTCTATGAAGACAGCATCACCTTAATCCCTAAGCCAAAGAAAGAAGCAGCATTGAAAGAAAATTACAGACCAATTACCCTGATGAACATAGACGCAAAAATCCTCAATAAAATGTGCAACAACACATCAGAAAGATCATCCACCCAGACCAAGTGGGATTTATCCCTGGTATACAATGTTTTAAAATCAATCAATGTGATACACCACATTAACAGACTGCAGAAGAAAAACCTTATGATTATCTCAATAGATGCAGAGAAAGCATTTGATAAAATACAACACCCTTTCATGATGAAAACTCTAAGCAAACTGGGTTTGGAAGGAACATTCCTCAATACAATCAAAGCAATTTATGAAAAACGCATGGGAAGTATCCTATTGAATGGGGAAAAGTTGGAAGCATTTCCACTGAGATCTAGTACCAGACAGGGATGCCCACTCTCACCACTGCTATTCAACATAGTTCTGGAAGTTTTAGCCAGAGCTGTCAGCAAACAAAAAGAAATTAAAGGGATACAAATTGGGAAGGAAGAAGTCAAACTATCCCTCTTTGCAGACGATATGATTCTTTATTTCGGGGATCCAAAGAACTCTACTAAGAGACTATTGGAACTCATTGAAGAGTTTGGTAAAGTAGCAGGATATAAAATCAATGCACAAAATTCAACTTCCTTTGTATACTCAGGCAATGCCACCTCTGAAAAAGAACTGCTAAGATCAATCCCATTTACAATAGCTACAAAAACAATCAAATACCTTGGAATAAACTTAACCAAGGACGTTAAAGGACTCTACGATGAAAATTACAAAATCTTAAAGAAAGAAATAGAAGAGGATACCAAGAAATGGAAAAATCTTCCATGCTCATGGATTGGAAGAATCAATATCATCAATATCATCAAATTGGAATAAACTTAACCAAGGACGTTAAAGATCTCTACGATGAAAATTACAAAACCTTAAAGAAAGAAATAGAGGAGGATACCAAGAAATGGAAAAATCTTCCATGCTCATGGATTGGAACAATCAACATCATCAAAATGTCCATTCTCCCAAAAGCAATTTATAGATTCAATGTGATAGCAATCAAGATACCAAAGACATTCTTCTCAGATCAAGAAAAAATGATGCTGAAATTCATATGGGGACACAGGAGACCTCAAATAGCTAAAGCAATTTTGTACAAAAAAAAAAAAAGCTGGAGGCATCACAATACCAGATTTCAGGACATACTACAGGGCAGTTGTAATCAAACAGCATGGTACTGGTACAGAAACAGATGGATAGACCAGTGGAACAGCATAGAAAAAAAAAAAAAAAAACAGAAATCAACCCAAACATCTACAGCCAACTTATATTTGATAAAGGATCTAAAACCAATTCCCAGAGCAAGTATAGGGTATTCAATAAATGGTGCTGGGAAAACTGGATTTCCATGTGCAGAAACATGAAGCAAGACCCCTACCTTTCACCTTACACAAAAATCTACTCTACATGGATTAAAGACCTAATTCTACGACCCGACACCATCAAATTATTAGAGAGCATTGGAAAAACCCTGCAAGATATAGGTACCGGCAAAGACTTCTTGGAAAAGAACTCGGAGGCACAGGCAGTCAAAGCCAAAATTAACTATTAGTATTCCATAAAATTGAGAAGTTTCTGTACTGCAAAAGAAAAATTCAAGAAAGTGAAGAGGCAACCGACAGAATGGGAAAAAATATTTTCAAACTATGCTACAGATAAAGGGTTAATAACCAGAATCTAAAAAGAGATCAAGAAAATCCACAACATCAAAACAAACAACCCACTTAAGAGATGGGCCAAGGACACAATAAATATTTTTCAAAAGAGGACAAAATGGCCAACAGACACATGCAAAAATGTTCAAGAACACTAGCAATCAGGGAAATGCAAATCAAAACCACAATGAGGTTTCACCTCACCCCAGTTAGAGTGGCTACATACAGAAATCTACCAATGAGAGATGCTGGTGAGCATGTGGGGAAAAAGAGACACTAACCCACTATTGGTGGGAATACAAACTGGTTAAGCCACTATGGAAATCAGTCTGGAGGTTCTTCAGAAACCTGAATATAGCCCTACCATACAACCCAGCCATCCCACTCCTTGGAATTTTCCGAAGGAAATTAAATTGGCAAACAAAAAAGTGGTCTGCACCTTAATGTTTATTGCAGCTCAATTCACAATAGCTAAAACCTGGAATCAACCTAAATGTCCATCAACAGTAGACTGGATAAAGAAATTATGGGACAAGTACTCTATAGAATACTATACAGCAGTCAAAAATAATGAAATCTGGTCATTTGCAACAAAATGGAGGAATCTGGAAAACATCATGCTGATTGAAATAAGCCAGTCCCATAGGGACAAATATCATATGTTCTCCCTGATCGGTGACAATTAACAGAGTACCAAAAAGGAAACCTGTTAAAATGAAATGGGCACTATGAGAAACGGTGACTTGATCAGCCCTTGCCCTGACTGTTGATGAACAACTTAATAATTTATCCCTTTTAGTATTTTTTGGTTGTTCTACTTAATACTATTGGATGAATTCTGTAATTAATACACAGTTATTCTTAAGTGTTAAAACTTAACTGAAAAGTGATCCCTGTTAAATACAAGAGTAAGAATAAGAGAGGGAGGAGATGTACAATTTGGTACATGCTCAGTGATACAAAGTGATCAATTTCTGTTCACAGTTGTTCATAATGATAGGACTAAGAGTCAAAGGGATCACATAAACAAGACTGGTGTCTGAAAATACTAACCAATAGAAAAAAAAAAAAAGGAGAGAAAGATCCAACATGGGAAGCGGGATACACAGCAGACTCATAGAATGGCGGATATCCTAAAGAATACTCTGGCTTCAGAATCAACCCTTAAGTCATTTGGATCTGACTGAAGAGCCCATGAGAGTATTTCAGGCATGGAAAGCCAAGACACTCTTGAAAAAAAAAAAAAGAGGACCTAAACAAAAGATCTCTGCGAGTGAGATCCCAGTAGAAAGAACGGGCCATCAAAAAAGGAGGTACTTTCTCTGAAGGGAGGAGAGAACTTCCACTTTACTATGACCTTGTCTAAATATGAACAGCATCGGCAAACTCAAAAGGCTTCCATGGTGTTGGCTACTCATGACAGGAGCCTAGGGTGATTACTGATACCATAAACTAGAGTGTCAATTTGTTAAGTCAACAACAGGAGTCACTGTGCACTTACTCCTCATGTAGGATCTCTGTCCTTAATGTGTGGTACCTTGTGATTTAATGCTATGAGTAGTACTCAGATAGTATTTTTCACTTTGTGCTTCTGTGTGGGTGCAAACTGTTGAAATCTTTACTTAATATATACTAAATTGATCTTCTGTATATAAAGAGAATTAAAAATGAATCTTGATGTGAATGGAAGGAGAGAGGGAGCAGGAGAGGGGAGGGTTGCGGGTTGAGGGAAGTTATGGGGGGGAGGAGAAGCCATTGTAATCCATAAGCTGTACTTTGAAAATTTATATTCATTAAATAAAAGCTTAAAGAAAACTATCCCTTCGGCCGGCGCCACGACTCACTAGGCTAATCCTCTGCCTGCGGTGCCAGCACCGCGGGTTTGAGTCCCGGTCGGGATGCCCGATTCTGTCCCGGTTGCTCCTCTCCAGTCCAGCTCTCTGCTGTGGCCCAGGAAGGCAGTGGAGGATGGTCCAAGTCATTTCACCCTGCACCCACATGGGAGACCGGGAGGAAGCACATGGCTCCTGGCTTCAGATCGGCACTGCACACAGGTCATAGCAGCCATTGGGGGGTGAACCAGCAGAAGGAATTCAATGTAGTTCCTGGATACAATTCCATGACTATAATGATATTCCCTCCCTCTCTCTCATCCTCACTCCTCGTCGCTCTCCCTCTCTTTTTTTTATATTTTTAGATCAAATTTTAATTAATAATTAATTAATTAATTATAGTGTTTACAGTCAAGGGAACAATACTCCACTAAATAGAGATAAAATATCCCAGTTCAATGGGAATATAGACAAGGGCTATAAATAATAATAAAATGGAAAGATGATCATTTCACCCACTTATAGTAAATTTTAAAATAAAACCAGTTGTCTAAAACTATAGTAGCATAACACTTAACAGGTGGTTTGACAAAGATAGAGGAAAGTGTTTGTTAAAAATATATCTGCAACAATAGATCCAGGCATCTTTTCCTTGTTTTTTTCCTTTTTAAATTTAACTCCCAGATATAAGGGAGAACATGCAGTATTTGTCTATGTGGGTTGGCTTATTTCACTCAAAATGATGTAGTTTTGCCTTAGCTTCCAGCAATCTTACTACTGAGCATGTACCCACAAGATATGAACATATTGTATTTTCTATTAGTAGAGAACAGATTTATATATTTAATAGTATGATGATAATCAAACTTTCCTCCCTTCCCTCTCCCTCACCTAATTCCCCTACTTCCCTCCCTTTTTCATTAATTTTTGCAGAGATATAATTTTAATCCACAATATAATCCCAGGCTTTTAAACCACTGTATAATCACATAATCATATGAGTATGTTATATAAAGAGATACTTGCACCATCATATTTATAGCAGCACTGTTTAAAATAATCAAAAGATGAAACCAACCAATATTTCCATCATTATTTATGGATAAAGAAAATGTGGTATATATGTGTATACAATGGAATATTATTCAGGTATAAAAAGAACAATAAAATTCTACCATTTGCTTCACAATGGATGCAGATTTGGCTTTAAAGAACACTCAGATCAGAATAAATAAGGCATTGTGATTAGAACCAAAAGAATCTTTGCAAAAGTAAATAGAATAATAAATGCCATCATATTTGGGGGGAGTTTTAAAATTGAAATATTATTCCTGTGTATGCCTTGAAGTAGAATAGAATAGTTAGTTGTATGAGGCCCCTGAGGGAGAGAGGTTACCTGCTGTTAGGAGGGAAGTGGTGGGGATGGGAACCTGTCTTAGAGGATAAGCAAGGGCAGCATGATACCAATCTACGACAGCAGAAAACTGAAGGGACAAAGTGATAGGTGACCAGGAATGTGCATTTGTTCTGAGAAGAAAATAATATTTTCATCAATGTGCATACAGAAAATAGTTATTCTTAAAGCTCATGTTTTATCCCTTTGTTCAGTGCTAAAATCTCCCCCATAACTTCTCCCTGATGTGATCAAGCTCCACAGAATCTCAAGAAAGAGAAAAATCTCTTCCTTTTGTAAAGGCATATTTTGGGGGCATTTAAATTAGTTATAACCAAGGATAATAAGAAACATTTTATATTTGAACTTGAACACATTGATTTTAACACAATGAAGACACTGAATTTGCAATTGATACAAGGTATTCTTAATACTGCTGATCAATGCACAGTCACACATCTCATCAAATTGATAGTCCTTTATGTATTTAAAAGTAGAACAACTTCACATCTCATTAAAATTACTTTCCATAAGTTAAATATTTCCATTTTATAACTGTTCTTCCTACATTAGAGCTGTAGACATTGCATAACTCTGAATACTATAACCTTTTGTCCTTAACAATATTGGTTCTCTTTGCTTAATTCAGTGTCTGTTTCTGTGCCAAAATATATGTATCTGTAAATTCACCCATTTAGAAACTTACCTTTTTCTTTGAATTCTGCAGAAATGCCTTGATAAAACAAAATTAGTACCATGATTAGGTGAACTACTGGAAGAATCTTGCATGAATTGGCCATAATGGAGTTATGATGTGAAAAGATAACTCTGGAGATGTTTTGGTCAATTCATGTAATTTGAATGCAGTCAATCTCTTCACTTCTTTGCTGCAAGTAAACCAGAGAATCATGACTCAGATCAAGTTTCTGTAGGAAAGTTATACCCCTCCCCTACTACTTCCAAGGACATGGAGGAAAGATGCTGACTCAAGTTGTACCTTGGTGAGTAACTGAGGACAGAGTTGGTGGAGTCAAGCTTCCCTACAGGGTAATGGTGAGCTTTGAGTGGGACAACCTCACCTGACCACAGCTTGGCTCTTGTCCTCTCATCCTTCTATAAGGGGACTGAGAAGCTAAAAATATGTTATTCCTGATCATTATGAAATTTGTTTGAATAAAATTTCGAGACGATTTTTAATGAGTGATTTACCTGAGGGGAAGAGCTACAGGGATGAAAATGGACTTACAATGTTTTCACCACACAAAAGAAAAGTGTTCCTGGTAGACAGACAATGAGGGGGGAACGGAAGTATGTGGCAATAGTAAAGAGACCTTGGAATGGATCCAAACAAATAGAAATAGAGACAGACATGTTCTCAAGAACAGAGTGTGAGGGAAATCCCAATACTTAAGGTTTTATAGGATTATGGACTAGAATCTTGAAGGTTTTCTAACTGTGAAGGAAATAAATTAAAATCAGTTGAATAAATCATCAGGACAAATGACATTAACTAAAAGTTTCCCTATATTCCTTGTTTTCTCTATTGACCTTAGGTCCTTCATAAACCCTCCTGTTTCTCTCTCTCTCTCTCTCTCCCTCTCTCTCTCTCTCTCACACACACACACACACTCTCACACCCCAACACTACCCTTAAACTATTCCATGATAAAAATTTCTTAATTTACCTGTCTTAATTTCAGCTGAAAAAATATGAGGTTCAAATGGAACAATGAATATGTCTTTACTTAGAAATTTCTTCTATTATCTGGAAGTGCAGTTGTCTGCTACATGCACTGTAACCAACAGGAATATGAAAGTTGTAAGGAATAGAAAGAAAAAGGAATAACAGGGAAGGACTCTGGACTGAACTTTGAACTACTCCATTTAATTAGTGGCAATAAAGACCTCTAATGAACATGAAACAAAGTAGACTGTACCTAGATATTTATATGCTCATATAAAAACACACATACACTTAAAGAAAGCTCTGAAGACTGGCTGTTCTCCTTCTTGATTTTTTTCTTTAATTACTACTATTGGTGGGAAGTGTCACTATGTTCCTAAATCTGTATATGTGAAATACATATATAACTTGCATATGTATACGAAAACTTGTATAACTTAAATAAAAAATTTAAAAAGATCATTAATAGTATTACTATTTCTAAGAGAAAAACATTTAGAAGAGATTTAAATGAGGCATTCATATACCAGATACATGTATTTACTCCGTTCAGTGTGATGGATGTGTAAATATGTCTCCTCTGTGGCCTTTTGTTCAGGAAAGCTGATGTTATCTGTCTCTATCATTTCCCAGGACACAGAGGAAGGATGCTGCCTAGAGTTATTCTATGGTGAGGAATTGAGGACAGAATTGGTGGAGAGGACCTTGTGTCCTGCATCATGAGTGGGCCTTATCAATCCTACAGTTTAGATAAAATCTTCCTAGGATATTGAGAAAGGCTGGTTCTTACATTTATATCTCCAGAACCATAAATGTTTACAGCCTGCCTGTGCAAATACTTACAACAATCAAGTGTGCGTTCTCTGGACACTCCCTTGTAGTCAGTGTTATCAACACATAAGACTGAATTAGAAATTCTGACAGTTGGTCTAGGCAAGAACTCATGTAGTAGCGAAAAGCTCACGTCCCTTTTGTTTTTGGAATTCTTAAACTCGGTTTAATCTCTGAAGACCTGGGGGACAGCACTGTCTGCAATAGGTTAATCCTCTGCCTGCAGCACCAGCATTACATATAGGAGCCACTTCTAGTCCTGGCTGCTCCTCTTCCAGTCCAGCTCTCTGTCCAGGCCTGGGAGAGCAGTGGAAGATGGCCCAAGTCCTTCGGCCCCTGTACCCATGTGAGAGGATGGGAAGAGGCTCCTAGCTCCTGGCTTTGGATTGGCACAGCTCTGGCCTTTGCAGCCATTTTGAGGGAGAACCAATGGAAGGAAGACCTTTGACTCTGTCTCTTCCTCTCACTGTCTGTAACTCTAACTCTCAAATAAAATAATAAAATCTTTAAAAAAATCTCTTAGGACCTAATGTAAATTCTAGGGATCATAACCTGAATTTATTAGATACCTCTTGCTTCCTTGAATTTGATTCTGTACCTGAAAACCTTCCCTGGAATTTTTCCCCAACACTAATGTTGGCATTTTGCATCTCTTTGTTCAACCTGTGAATGTTCTGCACAGTCCCTCCTCTCAGGTAGGAAGTCTGGATGACTTAGTGAGCTATATTTTTAGGCATATGACCTCCTCTCATAACACAGACTTGAGAGAATGTGAGTATTTTAGAACAGAACACTTTTGAGATGAGAAATGCAGAATTGTATTAGTTGGAAACTACACTTTTAGATTAATGGGTAAGATTAAGAACAGAATTTAAAGGCTGTGCATGCACAAGAGACACCAGGAAGGGAATTTCTCCCCCAAAACTCCCCAGCTTTTCAGGATTTCAGGAAATTGAAAGAAACTGTGGCCATGCTTCTGTGACTGCATAGACACCAGGACAACCCAGAGCTGCTTTTCACAACCCTGTATCCTATAAGCCTAAGAATTTCTTATAACTCTCTTCCTACTGGTCAAATTGTTATTTCCGAAATTGAGGTAAAAAAGATGTCAAATAGAGAAAGTTAAGCCAAAAAATAATATCCAACTCCTTCGCAAAATTTTCATTGAAAGCATGACAAATCTCTGTCATTTAAACAAGATATAACCCTAGGCTGTTAAAATGACAAACTGGCTACTGCTGACTAGAGATGTGGATGATAGTTAATGATATTTAATCCATGATGGAGATAACAAAGTCAGTATTGATGAGGGCACTTCCAGGAGTCACTCAGAGATCTTCCACTTTAAATCCTTTCCTCTCTTGGTAAAGACAACTGGTTTTCCTTCCCTAAATTGAAATCATTCTGTGCCACTCTCAGATCTATTTATCTTGTGTGTAACCTTCCTTGAACTTTAGTCATTGAACTTCTGCTGAGTTAGGTTTTTTATTTTAACTCTTTATATTCCTGTTTGTTTTTTAAGTTTTAAATCCAGGGCTCAGACTGCTGGTTCCAGACTGCCAGGGACACCTTCTGGGGGGGCAGACCAGAAATGCCATGGTATGAACTCCAGCTACTTAGTGTTCTTTCAAAATTTACTCTAGCAAACAGAATTAAAGTATATATCACATCAAAAGTAATCTTTGTACTGTTTTTATCACTATACTGTTATCTATGATTTCAAAGTTCATATGGAATAGTTTCTGCAGCTTCTTTTGCCAAAGCTTGCTGATTTTCAGTTTGCATTTGCTTTCCATGAGTTCATTACTGAGGATAACAAGGGTTCTATCATTTTTGCATTCAGTCTCTTTCTTGCCCTCCTGGTACACTATTAATTTTTAACACATTACTTCAGAAAATATTAATATGAAAAAGTCACCCAAATATTTTTCCCAGATAGAATATTTTCCCAGCACAGTGGCGTAGCAGGTAAGACCACCACCTGCACTGCCCGCATCCCATCTTGAGTCCTGGCTGCTCCACTTCCAGTCCAGCTCTCTGCTATGGCCTGGGAATGCAATAGAAGATGGCCCAGTCCTTGGGCCCCTGCATCCAACTGGGAGAACTGGAAGAAGCTCCTGGCTTCAGATCTGATCAGCTCAAGCCACTGCAGTCAGTTGACGAGTGAACCAGTGGATGAAAGACCTCTCTCTCTCTCTCTCTCTCTCTCTCTCTCTCTGCCTCTCCTTCTCTTTCTGTGTAACTCTGACTTTCAAATAAATAAGTAAATCTTTAAAAAGAGAATGATTGCAGCAATAAATCAGCCATGAATGAACACTTAGCAAAGACCTGGGCTATGAATTGATCTAACTTTGTTATTTAAATTACAGAGTAGCCGGCACCATGGCTCAATAGGTTAATCCTCCACCTTGTGGCACCGGCACACCGGGTTCTAGTCCCGGTTGCCCCTCTTCCAGGCCAGCTCTCTGTTATGGCCCGGGAGTGCAGTGGAGGATGGCCCAAGTGCTTGGGCCCTGCACCCCATGGGAGACCAGGAAAAGCACCTGGCTCCTGCCTTCGGATCAGCGTGGTGCGCCGGCCGCAGCGCACCGGCCATGGCGGCCATTGGAGGGTGAGCCAATGGCAAAAGGTAGACCTTTCTCTCTGTGTCTCTCTCACTGTCCACTCTGCCTGTCAAAAATAAAAAAATAAAGTAAAAATAAAATAAACTACAGAGTTGCTTGGGGTAGCGATATTAGTTTTATTATTGGAAAAGCAATTCCATGCAAGCATTTTTTTGTTTGTTTCAATATTGAAAACTGCAAGGACATTTTAGATTTCATAGAAATGAAGATGAAATATTAGGGAGTGGGCATTTGGCACAGTAATCACGATGATGCTTAGGATACCTGTATCACATATCACAGAGCCTCAGTTTGAGTCTTGGATGTTTGCAAATCCAGTTTCCTGGGAATGAGCATCCTGAGAAGCATTAGGTGGTGGCTCAAGTACTTGAATCCTTGCCACACGTGTGGGAGACTCAGATTGACTTCTGGGCTCCTGGCTTTGACATGGCCAGCCTTGACTGTTGTGGGTATTTAAGGAGTGAACCACCAGATAGAAGATCTCTCTATATCTCTGTTTCTCCATCTTTCAAATAGAATGAAAATAATAAGTAAGTAAATAAATAAAAATTTTAAATGATGTCTTTTTAAAAAATAAAATATTGATACATTTGAGAGGCAAAAATCATGACATAAATAGTATATATGAATCACAGTAAAAGTGGCATTTGAAAACAATCACAATCTAAAATACAAGGAATCTTCAAAAAGCTTATGAAAATACATATTATGAAAAAAGCATGCGTGGATTTCAAAATTATTTTGTTCCCAAATACATATTTCTTTCCATCCTATCTTACACAAAAATTTCAATGTATCAACAAACAGATGAGAATTTGAGACTACCAAGAAAACATCCGGAGATAGCCAATGCAATGTTTGAAGATTATTTGTGTACAGATTGTATACAGAGGTTGTTAGTAACTGGATCTATACTCTGATCAGTGAGAATTTGTGATAATTAGACACAAACCTTTTAGGACATAGCAGTGGTAAAATAATGCAATTTTAATAATTTCTACAATTAATGTGCATAGCTTGACAATTTCTTACACTTTCATCAATGCAAGAACTCAGAAATGTCCCCTTTTCCTTAGCCTGCTTTTACATCTGTTATCATGATGCTTCTCCCAATAGTGCAGGATCTTCACTTTGGGGACACTCACTCTCCATTGAATCCATTCTTAATGCATATTCATTGAGTCAACTCAAAACTCCAGTCCAGGTGAATATTTTAATCCCATATTTTGTGGTGCTGCTATCTTTCCTTTAAGTTTTTCTTAGCATTTATTTTATTTTTTATTTATATTTTTACCCAGAGACCATTTATATAAGGCATACAAACTTCATGCATTTCATAAATAAAACTAAGATCTTTTCCTGTCTTTTCTGCCATGTGCTATTTCATGCACTCTTCAGCATTAGACTTACATGTGATCTTCTTTGTTCTTTCTGGGACCCAGGTACTTCACCTTCTGTGTTACAATTTCTATGTCCATTCTCTATCTTCCTTCATATGTAAACATGTCACTTGGTATGCCCCATATAAAAACAAAAGAAAATTAAGCACAATTAAATTTCTTCCTTCTAGTCTGCATTGTCTTACAGATTCCACCATATCATTCTTGCTTTTGCCACAATTTTTAAATTGAAATTTCTTTTTTTAGAATTTATTTATTGATTTGAAAGTCAGAGTTACACACAGAGAGAAGAAGAGGCAGAGAGAGAGAGAGAGAGAGAGAGAGAGGTCTTCCATCCTCTGGTTCACACCCTAATTGGCCCTAAGGGCTGGAGCTGTGCCAATCTGTGCCAGGAGCTTCCTCCAAGTCTCTCACACAGGTGCAGGGTCCCAAGGTCTTGGGACATCTTTCACTGCTTTCCTAGGTCATAGTAGAGAGCTGGATCAGAAGTGGAGAAGCCAGGACTTGAATCAGTGCCCATGTGGGATTCAGGCACTGCAAGCAGCTACTTTACATGCTACACCACAGCGTTGGCCCCTTGAAATCTCATAATTGAAAAAATTATATATTTAATGTTTTAGCATGTGATATATTGGTACATATTTGTATACTTCTGTATACATTGTGGAATGGTTAAATCATGCTAATCAGCATACTCATAACCTCACATATTTAATCACTTTTTTATGAACAAAAAGAAGGGCCTATCCTCTTAGCAATTTTCAAGAATCTGTTACACTGTTATAAACTGTAACCACCATGTTGTATAATGGGTCTGTTACATTCATTCCCTTTGTCTAGCTAAAATTTAGTATCTGTGAACCAACATTACCCCAAATCCTAACCTGCAGCATTTGATAACCACCATTCTATTCACTGCTTCTAGAATTCATCTTTTTAGATTCCACAAAAGTACATAACAAATATTATGGTGCAATGTTCATATCTCTGTGCTTGTGCCTGTCTTGTGTAACTTAACATAATATCCTTAGGTCATCCATGTTGTAAAAACGACAGGATTTTTTTTCATAAAGTTTTAATAGCATTAACGGGTTTTGCAACTATTCAACTTTTCCAGCCTCTTGCTTCGTTTCTGTTTCTTTTTAAGGTTAACTATCAATCTTTCTTAAAATCAAAAAAATTATAAGTATGATACATTTAAGGCATTGTTCTTGTAGTTTAAATAATCGGTTTGGTCTTAGAAGGCCTGATGTCAGATATTGATACCTTACAGTTCATACATACACTTCATCGTGTGTGATAGATCTGTGACATATTCCTGGAGGAAGTGAAAATGGCAAGAGTATTTTAGAAGACAATTTATTGTTATCTTACAAAGCTAAACATATATTAAATGAACCAACAATTTCACTCCTAGATACCAACTCAAGAGAAATGAAAATACATCCACACATTAAGAGATTTACACATGAATGGCTATCCAAGTTTTATTTATAAATACTGCAAACTGTAGCATTACTAAGGAAATCCATAATCAAACTCTAGTGTGTCAAAGAAACAAAATAAGATATTCAATATTAGAATTTTTTTTCCATCTGACATCCAAATCCATTGTTTTTTGTCATGGAATTGGACTGTAATATTTCTTCTTCTCCAGCACGCAACGTTAAGCTTTGTAAATAGAAAATTCCTTTAGGAATACTAATGCACAACAGACAAAAGCCCTTCTCTTGTTTCTCTCAGGCTTCTCTCCACTTCCTGCTCTGGCACACAGAACTGCTAGCTTGGCTCACTTCTTACTGTGTTTCATTGGTGCCACTGACTACAGGTGGACTTCCAAGTGAAGTCCAGCAGCTCCCCAGTTATCTCCCACTGAGTATTTAAAGCAATTCACACATGATTTCCTAGGAGTTTCTGCAGCATTCAGTTTCTTGCTTTTCCTTAGCCACATAGTGAGCCTCTGTCTCCTGTCAGCATCCATCCCACCGTCTCTACATAAGTATGGAGACAATTTATCTCAGCCTTCGGTGCAACACTGCTAATTCCTTCCTTCCTTAGGGACCTCAGCCTGATTCCCAGAGGATAGTAGCTGCTATCTGTATTTTCTATGGAGTTCTCTTTAATCCTTGGTAGATAAGTACTTGTTACCACAGTGTGATATTTCATTTACATAGAGTGTATTGATCACAAAGGGTAAAATATTTCCTCTTTATTGACATATTTTATGATTTGATGTTTGGAGCATCTGTTGTTTCTTCTACAATGTATAGTAGGTAGTTGTGAATTATAGTCTTCAGATTGCACCAGGAACTTGTTCCCTTGCTTTAACTCTGATTGAATACTCATCCTCCATCCCCCCCCCCAATCTCTCACAATCTCTGGTAATCATAATTCTGTGTTCATTTAGTTTAGCAATGCTGCCACATATAAGGGAGAACATGCAGTATTTTTCTTTCTTTGTCTGACTTAATTTAATATAAAGTCCTCCAGTCTTATCCATTTGGCCACAATCACAGGATTTCAAGTTTTTTATGAAAGAATGATATTCCATTGTGTGTATGTAGCACATTTTCTTCATCCATTAATCTGATGAAGGACAACTTGGTTAATTCTATATCTTGGTTACTGTCAACAGTACTGCAAAAAACATAGTGGAACAGGTATCTCTTTCCTATGGTTTCATGTTGTTCGGATATGTTTGCATTAGTGGAACTTATGAATCATATGGCAGTTCAATTTCTAGTTTTTTTTTTTTTTGGACAGGCAGAATTAGACAGTGAGAGAGAGACAGAGAGAAAGGTCTTCCTTTATCCGCTGGTTCACCCCCAAAGTGGCCGCTACCGCTGGTGCGTTGCGGCTAGTGTGCTGCGCTGATCTGAAGGCAGGAGCCAGGTACTTCTCCTGGTCTCCCATGGGGTGCAGGGCCCAAGGACCTGGGCCATCCTCCACTGCACTCCCAGACCACAGCAGAGAGCTGGACAGGAAGAGGAGCAACTGGGACAGAACTGGTGCCCCAACCAGGACTAGAACCAGGGATGCAGGCAGAGGATTAGCCTAGTTAGCTGCAGCACCAGCCTCAATTTCTAGTTTTTAAAGAAATCTCCATATTGTTTTTTAATAATGGTTATACAAATTTGCCTTCATAAAAACAAAGTATGAGAGTTCTGTTTTCTCCTCATCCTTGAAAGAATTTATTAGTTTTTGTTTTTTGATAATAGCCATTCTAATGGGTGAAGTGACATTGCAGTTTTTATTTGCATCTTCCTGCTGACTAATGATACTGTATATTTTTTCATATACTGTTGGTCATTTGGATTTCTTCTTTTTTTATTTTTTGACAGGCAGAGTGGACAGTGAGAGAGAGAGAGAGACAGAGAGAAAGGTCTTCCTTTAGCTGTTGGTTTACCCTCCAATGGCCACTGCGGCCGCAGCGCTGGCCGGCACACCACGCTGATCCGATGGCAGGAGCCAGGTACTTATTCTGGTCTCCCATGGGGTGCAGGGCCCAAGGACTTGGGCCATCCTCCACTGCACTCCCTGGCCACAGCAGAGAGCTGGCCTGGAAGAGGGGCAACCGGGATAGAATCCGGAGCCCCGACCGGGACTAGAACCCGATGTGCCGGCGCCAAAAGACAGAGGATTAGCCTAGTGAGCTGTGGCGCCGGCCCTCCTCTTTTTTAAAAAGATTTTTATTTATTTATTTGAGAGGTAGAGTTTCAGAGAGGGAGGGACAGAGAGAAAAGTCTTCCATCTGCTCATTCACTCCCCAAATGGTCACAACATAATGAGGTCAATCCGAAGCTAGATGCCTGAAGCTTTTTTGAGTCTCCCAGATGATTCAGGTGCCGAAGCACTTGGGCCATTTTCCACTCTTTCACAGGCCATAGCAGAGAGCTGGATCAAAAGAAGAGGAGCAGCTGGTACATGAGGCAGAGCTCATATGGGATAGCAGCACTGCAGGCAGAAACAGCATGATATGCCACAGTACCATTGCTATATTTCTTCTTTCGAGGACATTTTGCCCACTTATTATCTGGATGGAGTGTTTTTTATGGTTCAGATTTTAGAATCCCTTACATAAACTGAGAGTAATCTTCTATAAGATAGTTTCAAATATTTTTCTCATTCTGTCAAATGTATTTTCTCTCTATCATTTTCTTGCAATGTAGAAGCTTCTGAGTTGACTGTAATCTCACTTGCCTAGATGCATATTCATTGCTTGAGCTTTTGTGCATTTTATACACTTACACTTCTGAATATCATAACGTAAATTAGCCTGCCTTGAATGTGCTCAGAACACTTATATAAGCCTACAAGTTTGGCAAAATCATCCAACACAAAGCTTATTTTACAATAAAATATTGAATATGTCATATGATATATTGACTACTATACTAAAAGTGTACAGAATACATACTGTTCTGTGGGTATAAGAGACACAGTAAGGCATTTTGTAAGCATGATAATTATTGAAAACACAAAACACAACATCCGAAAAATGCAATAACCCAGAATACTGTAGATTATTAATTGCCCTCATGTTTGTGTGGCTGACTGTGAACTGTGGTTCACATCAAGTCCCAACCTAGCAAAAATGTGCTGTACCGCACTTTTCTATCCCAGAAAAAGATAAAAATTAAAATACATATTCTACTGGATTTGTATTGCTTTTTCATTATTATAAAGTGGAAATGTGTGAGATCCATCATTGTAAATTGGGGATCATCTGTGTATTGATTTTGTATCTTGATACTATGTTAAAATTTTAATTAATTCTAAGAGTTTCTTAATGGAGCCTTAGTATATTCTTCTAAAAGGTAGAACAAAAAGACCAAAACATAATAATTGAAACTATAACAAATAGAAGAAATGATAAATGAAAACTTCCCCTTGACATTAGACTTTGTGAAACTTTTAGGGTGTGACATTGAAAGCTCAGGCAATAAAAACAGAAGTAAATAAAAGGGGCTACATGAAACTACAAAGCTGATTCAAGGCAAAGGAAACAGTCAACTAAATGAAAAGGTAGGCTACGAATTGTAAGAAAATATTTGTAATCCATATATCTAATAAGGGATTAATAAAAATTTCAAGTAAAACAAGAAAAAAAAGTTTTGAACTGACATAGTTTCACAGAGACACACAAATGACAAACAAGCCCATCAAAAAAGGCTTGACATCAGTGGTGATTAGGGAGATGAAAATCAAAGCCACAGTGAAATATCACCTCACACTTGTTAATATATGGTGACTTGATCAGCCCTTGTCCTGACTGTTGATGTACAATTTAATACTTTATCCCTTTTAGTATTTTTTTTTGTTCTAGTTAATATATTGGTTGAACTCTGTAATTAACGCACAATTATTCTTAGGTGTTTATTGAATTAAAAAATGATCCCCGTTAAATATAAGAGTGGGAATAAGAGAGGGAGGAGATGTACAATTTGGGACTTGCCCCAAATGGTAGAGCTAGAAACATGCGAGGGGATTCCAATTCGATCCCATCGAGGTGGCATGTACCAATGCCATCTCACTAGTCAAAGTGATGAATTTCAGTTCACAATTCATCATACTGATAGGTCTAAGAGTCAAAGGGAGGCCGGCGCCACAGCTCACTAGGCTAATCCTCCGCCTTTTGGCGCCAGCACACCGGGTTCTAGTCCCGGTCAGGGCGCTGGATTCTGTCCTGGTTGCCCCTCTTCCAGGCCAGCTCTCTGCTGTGGCCAGGGAGTGCAGTGGAGGATGGCCCAAGACCTTGGGCCCTGCACTCCATGGGAGACCAGAATAAGTACCTGGCTCCTGCTATCGGATCAGTGCGGTGCGCCGGCCGCGGTGGCCATTGGAGGGTGAACCAACGGCAAAGGAAGACCTTTCTCTCTGTCTCTCTCTCTCTCTCACTATCCACTCTGCCTGTCAAAAAAAGAGTCAAAGGGATCACACAAACAAGACTAGTGTCTGCAAATACTAACAGATAGAATTAAAAAGGGAGAGAATGATCTAACATGGGAAGCGAGATACACAGCAGACTCATAGAATGGCAGATGTCCTAAACAGCACTCTGGCCTCAGAATCAGCCCTTAAGGCATTCAGATCTGGCTCAAGAGCCCATGAGAGTATTTTAGGCATGGAAAGCCAAGACACTCTGTAAAAAAACAAACAAACAAAGGACCTAAATGAAAGATCTCTTGGAATGAGATCCCAGTGGAACGAACAGGCCATCAAAGAGTTGGTACCTTTTTCTGAAGGTAGGAAAGAACTTCCACTTTGACTATGACCTTGTCTAAATATGATCAGAGTCAGTGAACTCAAAAGGCTTGCATAGCCTTGGAAACTCATGACTAGAGTCTAGGGAGATTACTGATGTCATAAACAAGAGTGTCAGTTTGTTAAATCAACAACAGAAGTCACTGTGTACTTACTCCTCATGTAGGTTCTCTGTCCTTAATGTGTTGTACATAGTGATTTAATGCTATAACTAGTACTGAAACAGTAATTTACACTTTGTGTTTCTGTGTGGGTGCAAACTGATAAAATCTTTATTTAATATATACTAAATTGATCTTCTGTATATAAAGATAATTGAAAATGAAGCTTGATGTGAATGGAACAGGAGAGGGAGCAGGAGAAGGGAGGGGTGCGTGTGGGAGGGAAGTTATGAGGGGGAAGCCATTGTAATACATAAACTGTATTTTGGAAATTTATATTTACTAAATAAAAGTTTAAAAAATATTGCTATTCTCAAAAAACAGAGTTAACAAGTATGGATGAGGATGTGGAGAAAGACAACCCCTACACATGATTGGTAGGAATGTAATTGAATCAACAATATGGAAATAGTAGTTAAGTTCTCAAAAATTAAAAATAGTATCACCACTCTCTTTGGAGTGTATGTCCAAAGGAAATTAAATCATCTTCTAACAGAGATTTTTGCTTGCACATTCATTGCAGCATTATTTACAGTAGCCAAAATGTAGAAACATGAGTGTCCAATAATGTATGAGAATTGTCACACACAAATATAAATGTGTATATATGCATATACATTTTTGTACATATATATATCATACACATTCATATTAGGCACTTGAAAAATGCACAAAAAGTGTGAATTATGCATTATTTTGCATGAAATTAAACTCTTAATTCCTTTTCCCCAAAACTTTTGAAGTACACATATTTTTATGTGTATATATGTATTTAATACATAATGTTGTACACTTTAAATACATAAACAATAAGCTTTTAAAAGAGTGATTCTATATGCATAAAATTATAAAATAGATCAAATTATCATTGTTAATCATAACCGTTGCTGACTAGCTCCAGAAATGGGTACATTGATTCAAAGGACATGAGAGAACTCTCTGAAATGAGGAAGGTTTCTTGACTAGGAAAGCATTTATTCAGGATGAATCATAGCCAGAATTACTTGGGATGTACACTTAAAATAGATACATTCTTTTAAGCTGTAGTTGTACTCCATAAAATTGATATAAAAACAGAATAAAAGGTGCCAGTTCCAGGTTGACCTTCGTGGTCAAGCTTGGCCTCAAAGCAGTGATAGACAAAATATTATGTTGGATAGCATTAAAGCAATAAAAGGAAATGAAAACCAAAAGCAATAGTGAGGTGGATGATTAGCCTATTGAGCCACGACGCCAGCCTCTTGTATAATCTTATAGTGATAATTTGATTATACTACATGTGTCTGTATGTTTATACCATCTAAGTATGCAATTTTTCATATCATGCTACAAGTAACACACACTTCTTTATACTGGACCAGGCTTTAGGGGAAAGCATTTATGAGAGAAATTAAATGGTTAGAGTAATGAAAAAAGCAAGGTGTCTATAATAGCCTGAGCTATCCAGAGGACTGTGGGAGGAGCACATACTCACACTCTCACATGGGGTGCTCATCTGCCCTTCTCCAGGAACTCCTCCTGAAACTGAACCTGAGCGGAAGGATTAGAGACCCTCTTAGACCATGAGGGCATGAGTCACAGCCTGAAAAAAATTCTTCCCTTCAGTCTGAAAAAAACATTGATATATTTTGTCAAGCCTTTGGCTTGAATTTCCTGGCACAAGCCATAATTTGTTTTCTCCACTATTTTGTTTTACTCCAAATGCACTCTGCACCTTTCACTTGATCTAAATGCTCCACTGCTTTTCCTATTGCCTATTCCCATAGGACATAGTTCTTTAGGGCTATCATTGTGACACAGCAAGTTACGCTGCAGCTTGTGTCACTACCATCCCATATATGAATGCTGGTTCAAGACCCAGGTGCTCTGCTTTTGCTCTAGCTCACTGCTAATGCACCCGCGAGGACAGTAGAAGATGGCTAAAGGACTGAGGCACCCGACACCTATGTGGGAGACCAGGATGTAGTTCCTGGATCCTGGTATCAGTCTGGCTCAGCTCTAGCTCATATGGGCAGATTGAAGATTCTCTTTCCCTCTCCTTTTCAAATAAATAAAAGGAGTATGTTTTTTAAAAAGAATTAATTCCTACAACTTAACACTTCCTGTAAACTACAGATAGATAGTCACGAGAAGACAGTTATTCCCCTCTTGAACAGACAAAACAAGTACATGGCCCTCAACACCACTCTCATTATATTTAGGTGGCCCAAAAATGCTTAGCGATGATCTGTACAATTTCTGATAAAATACTTCATGTGATTTGTTTCCTTCATGCTTATTATCATTGTAATAATTTTCCAATATTGCCCAGGACGAAAAAGCTGATAGTAAAGGCCCATAAATAGAAGCAGAAGATTAAAAATGCTCTGGTCTCAGAGTCAATATTTTGAAGAGTTGTCCAGGAGACACATTCATTCAGGTATATTAGTATTATAATTTGTAAGAGTATAGAGTAAAAAATTATGGTAAACTACTGAGATATGGGATATGATTTAAAAAACAGAATTAATTACTGTTTTATGAAAAAAAAAGTTACAATAAAATGAAATGCTGTAACACACACTTAAAATATGTGGTCTAGGTTCACAGAATTCATAGACTTCCATGTTGAGCAGTGATAGAACTCTGGCTAAGACTGTTGCCTGTGTTGGTCATCTGGAAAGCATATCATGTATCCTAAACAGACTAGTGATGTAAAGGAATGCGTTTGAAAAGAGAGTAGTCATTAAATCTGTTTCTAACATCCTATTTCAAAAGATTTATTATTATACCACTCACTTTTTCAAGCATAAATAAAAATAGATTAAATACTATTCAACATATAGGCCTCGATGAACTGCACCTCTCTCAGTGTTCTTTTACAGGCTCTCTCTGTGACAGCTTTCGAGTTTTGTCAGTACATATGAACAACTGGAACAAGCATTGAAAATTGGTTAAAAATCTAATTGTGGCATTTGAGTTAGAATTTGCAGGGTCTTACTCCACCCAAACAAGGATGAACTGGATCCAAGGAAAGGTAGGTGAGCCACTCACCCGTTCCCCAGCCTCCTGATCCTGGAGATAATCAGAGGCAGCGGAGAGTCAAGTCAAGCAAGAACTCGTTTATTGCATGTATAGCAAAGCTTTTAAAGCACAAAACTGCAGAGTCATTGAGGCAGGACATAAGAACCAACCAATCACTTAAAAGGTCATTTTATGGGGCAATTTTTTATAGGACTAGCCATATTTCTATACACTTGTCAATAGTTGTTGTCACCTCCCCTGATGTGTGGCCTGTTAGCTTTGGTGGTAAACAACTTTGGGTTCCGCCCACCTTACTTCCTTTGGGGGCCATCTTTGAATTGCCTAATTTCCCTGCAGAATTTGTTTGAACTTGGAATTGATTGGGAGGCCAAAAATTTAAAGAGACAGAAGATTCTCTTAAGACACAGGAAAAAAGTTGCATGATAAATGGTGGGTGTAATATGTGGATGAATGAAGGTTTGTAAATGTTGAAATCCTTTCTCTGACAATCATTGTCAGCAGAAAATTAAGCTGCAAATATTTATGCTTTAAGATGCAAGTTATAAAACTAGTTAAATCTAAAAACTAGTGATAATGCTATGGGCACATTTTACCTAGGTTACATTTTGCTTTTATAGAAATATAGTTTAAGCACAAATTGGAGCTTGAATGCCAGTTTTAAGAAGAAGTTTTTGTGAATTCTTTCATACTGCAGGTGAAAAGTTTACCATCTGGAGAACTAAACTAATTTCTAATCTAGTCATTAAAACTAAAATGCTAAAAACAAAAATAAGAAGAAAATCTCATGTTAAATCTTTAAAAACATTTTTCTGGGAATTTATTGGGATCTCAGGCCTTTCTTCCAGAAAACAAGGACTTGTCAGGCTTATACTAGGTTCTGAACCTTAATGCCATGTTTGCACTTATCATGAAAGATTGTTTCAATGAAAACTGAGTTAGTAACTTTGGTGGTCCAGTTGGAGTTCTTCCGCTTTGAAAAATGTGATATTTGCATAAAGCTGTTTTCTGGTAATCTTTCCCATGGCCTGTAACCCTCTCCCCTCCTTAGAATTGAAGATAGAATTTTCCCTTTTGATTAATGAACCAAAAAAGAACATGATATTTGTAAATTGTAACATGATATTTGTAAAAGAACATGATATTTGTAAATTACTAACCAGCACTAAACTTGAATTACTAGAAAACATTAAAAGCCTAATTCTAGTTATATTAGGTATATCTCTTTTATTATCTTTTGAACCTATCTTAACATGGTTTTTGAAACATGTTATATTATAAGTTATATATTTTCTCCTGTTTTTTTTTTTTTTCAGAGCTGCTTATTTTGGAGCTACTTTTTATTGATTGAATTCACAAGTGTCTGTATCTGTTGTTTAGGTAAAGCTTATTTTAATTGTGTCTCTGTTCTTGATATAGTATACCAAGAACTGCTATGCTATTGTTTTGAGTCAGTTCTGAAGTCCTATCTATGGTCACTAACTTTGGGTATGGTTTTCTATGAGTGCTGATATAAACTGAAACCTAAGGAGACCTCATCACATCCCACTGGTGAATGCTGATGATGGAGGGAATGCCTTGCCTGTAGGTACCATTACCACAGACTGAAAAGCTGGGAATAAATAAAATGTTCTTCTTTTGCATGATTCAGAAAAGATTAGTGTGCTGGGTTTCCTTGTTAGCCTCGGCCGATGAAGTGAGTAGACAGAATTAATTCAGATTTAAGAAATGATCTAAATCTGGGTTTAGGTGTACTCACAGTCTACATGAAATTTCACCTACTTTGTAGAGCTCTTCAGGTTACACACGGGTACATAGGCTCTTGCCTGACCCCTTCCTCATTAGTTATGAAAATTTGTAAACAAGTATTGAAGCATTACAGCAGTGTTTTATTGCACTCATTTTGTAAACTTTTACAATGCAATACAGTTGTTTTTCTGAGGCAAACCAAAGGTAAATTTCTCAAGGTTTTTGCTTCCTTGGTGTGCAGTATTTGATGGAAGATCTTTTATACATTTTTTTGACAGGCAGAGTGTACAGTGAGAGAGAGAGACAGAGAGAAAGGTCTTCCTTTTGCAGTTGGTTCACCCTCCAATGGCCGCCGCGGCCAGCACACTGGGGCCAGCGCATCGCGCTGATCCAAAGACAGGAGCCAGGTGCTTCTCCTGGTCTCCCATGCGGGTGCAGGGCCCAAGGACCTGGGCCATCCTCCACTACCTTCCCGGGCCATATCCAGGAGCTGGCCTGGAAGAGGAGCAACCGGGACAGAATCCGGCGCCCCGTCCGGGACTAGAACCTGGTGTGCCGGCACTGCAGGCAGAGGATTAGCCTATTGAGCCGTGGCACCGGCCAATCTTTTATACATTTGTAATAGATTAAAAAAGACAGCTTGCAAATTCTTAAAAAATTTTAAACCATGTACCAATTTTTGGTTGAAATTATATAAGTTAAATTTAAATTATGTCCTTTTAACCAATATGAGTGTATTTCTGTTAAGTATAGCATAGCTATGTAGCATTTTAAAAAGCAATAAATAAATAAATAAGGCTTCTTCAAGAAGTGAAGTCAGCAGTCTTTGGCACAAGAGTCAAGCAATCTTACCATCTCTTTTTGTAAAAACAATCTTGTTGGAACAGATTCATACTAAATCATTCACATATTTCCTATGACTGCATTTTGCTATATAGGTAGACAGGGACCATATAGCCAACCAACCATAAAACCTCACCTTTTAGTCCACTTCCTGTCTTCTTTCTAACCCTCATCAGGTGTGTTTCTTTGCTGGAAAGTTTTCTTAGACAGCTGAAGCTCTCTGTTTATACCAAAGGTAGACCAGATGTGTTACAGAATTTATGTTCCTCATCAGGCCCTAGTCAATGACTTGGGGGGTAGAATATCTGATATGCCTATTCTATATCAATATCCAATGTTTCCCAATGACATGAGGTACTAGTCCCCAACAGTGGCACTTAGGTAGATACATTCCCTTTCCTATTACATTTCATAGTCTCAGACACGCTTTCTTGGATTGTGCCCCAAATGAACTTCTTCACCCTCAAAAACAACAATAATAATATTCCCATCATCAAAAATTTAGGATCTGGCTCTTTGGAAGAAAAAAATATGCCAGCTACTTTTCTAGACCACAATATCATAAGAGATGAAATTTTAAAATGCCTTTTAGGTCAAAGGAATAATGCAATATCTTTATTGAATAATGTGACTTAGGGAAAGAACAACTTAAGATGATAAATGTTCTGGCCAGCACTGTGGCTCAATAGGCTAATCCTCCATCTAGCGGCTCCGGCACACCAGGTTCTAGTCCCAGTCGGGCCGCCAGATTCTGTCCTGGTTGCTCCTCTTCCAGGCCAGCTCTCTGCTGTGGCCCAGGTATGCAGTGGAGGATGGCCCAAGTGTTGGGCCCTACACCCGCATGGGAGACCATGGCTCCTGCTTTAGGATCAGCGCGATGCGCCGGCCGCAGTATGCTGGCCACGGCAGCCATTGGAGGGTGAACCAACGGCAAAAAGGAAGACCTTTCTCTCTGTCTCTCTCTCTCACTGTCTAATCTGCCTGTCAAAAAAAAAAAAAGATGATAAATGTTCCACTTTCAAGTGAGCAACCTTCAAGAATCCTTCAGGAGAGCAACCATTAAAAGAAATATATTTTTAAATGCATCTTTATATCATATTCGATTAAGATTCAGTTATGGATACATGAAACTAACTTAAAGTAAGTATATGAAAAACCCAATTGATTTTGAAAACAACTGTGCCAAAAGTAAGGGCCACCATTGTGCTATAGCCTGAAAAGGAATTGCCTGAGGCGTTAGCTTCATGTATGGGTGCAATTCATGCCCCAGCTGCTCCACTTCCTAACCAACTCCTTGCTAATGCACCTGGGAAAGCAGCAGAAGATGATCAAAGTGCTTGGGTCCCTGTTCCTATGTGGGAGACCAGGATTAAGCTCCTGGCTCCTGGGTCTGGCTTCACCATGGCCCAGCCCCAGCAGTTATGACCATTTGGAGAGTGAAGCAACAAATGGAAGGTCTCTCTCTCTCTCTCCCTTTCAAATAAATAAGCAAATAAATATTTAAAAATGAAAATAAAATGAGGGGGACATCTGGAATTGCTGAATTAGTAGGCTTGCAATTCCTTTGCTCAGAAACCAAAATAAGACTGAAAAAATTATTCAAATGTCAATGACCATTTTAGAATTCTGGAAATTGACAAAAGCACACATGAAATTTAGAGATATTTGATCATGAAAAATTACAAAATATCATGAAGGACATCATCGTTTTAACATATATTTCTTCTCACATCCTGTAGGACAGTGGTGCACTAATTCTACAAGGTAAACACAGGCCATTAGTCCCAGCAATCCAGCTGCCATAAGGCCTGAATTGATTTGGAACCAGAGCACTAAAAAATATATGTTCAGATAACTTTTCAAAACAATATTACTACAGTGAGTGCATTCAAGGAACAGCTTCAAACAATCAAGCAAGGTCATTTTTCACCTACCTTTATATTATCAGGTAAATCAACTAATTGTCAGAAAAATCCAGAGGTTGGTGACACACAGACCTAGTATAATTTTATCGACGCCTCGTCATCTGGAAGGCTGCATATGTGCACAAGACTACAAACATATTCTTTAGAAAAAGAAGAGGGTAATACTTGTTTAATAGTCCCTGGTTGAACACGAGAACTTTGAATATGCTGAATGTAAAATGTGAGGATGACTAAAGACCAGGAATACGACGGTGATGTGAATAAATTTTCTAAAACAAACACAGATTTACTAACAAAAGATGAAAACCTTATTGGGTTAACCACAACATTTAATCAATTGTTTGTGTATCACTAATATTCTGACCCAGGGATGACTTCTGGGAATCCAGATTGAAAAATTTAGAACTCTTAAAAAGCGAGCAAAGGCTTTAACAACAACACGTTGATGAATCAAAAGACTTTGGATAATTAATACTGAGAGACCACTAAACGAACAAACCTATACACAATGATTCCCAGGTGGGAGAGTAATATCAGAACCCAAATTACTATGTTATTTAGTATTCAGTTTTATACAGCAACAAAATTTCATAGAGAATGTGCAGGAAAAGGAAAGCATGGAAAATGCTCATTAAAAAAGCTATCTGAGCACTCTGGCCTCAGAATCAGCCCTTAAGGCATTCGGATCTGGCTGAAGAGCCCATGAGAGTATTACAGGCATGGAAAGCCAAGACACACTGGAAAAAAAAAAGAAGACCTAAATGGAAGATCTCTGCGAGTAAGAGCCCAGTGGAAAGAACAAGGCCATCAAAGAAGGAGGTACCTTTCTCTGAAGGGAGGAGAGAACTTCCACTTTGACTATGACCTTGTCTAAATATGATCAAAGTCGGTGAACTCAAAAGGCTTCCATAGCCTTGGCAACTCATGACTAGAACCTAGGGAGATTACTGACGCCATAAACAAGAGTGTCAGTTTGTTAAGTCAACAACAGGATTCACTGTGTACTTACTCCTCATGTAGGTTCTCTGTTCTTAATGTGTTGTACATAGTGATTTAATGCTATAACTAGTACTGAAACAGTAATTTACACTTTGTGTTTCTGTGTGGGTGCAAACTGATGAAATCTTTACTTAATATATACTAAATTGATCTTCTGTATATAAAGATAATTGAAAATGAATCTTCATGTGAATGGAATGGGAGAGGAGTGAGAGATGGGAGGGGTGTGAGTGGGAGGGAAATTATGTGGGGGAAGCCACTGTAATCCATTAACTGTACTTTGGAAATTTATATTTACTAAATAAAAAATAAGATTAAAAAAACAGCTTTCTGCCAAGATGACACAAAAAATGAAAATAACAGAGAAGGAAGCCAAAACAGATATTATAAATAAGTTTAAAGAACTGAAGGCTAAGGAGTAAATCAAAGAAAAGTATGATGACACTGAGATGTCAAAGAGGAATTACAAAAACATATACAGAGAAGAACCTAGAATTGCAATTTATAACAGAATTTATAAAATCTCTAGATGGACTCATAGAAGAGTTGAGCAGTGTTAGTAAAATGGCACAGTCTTTTCTGGGTGCCATCTAAGCCCCAGGTGCCATCTGAGGCTCTGGCCCCATTGCCATCTTGTACAATAAGGCTTAGTCCAAGCCCAGCCTGGATTACTTGTAGTCAGGTGACCAAATGGCCCAACCACAAGCATCAGCTCCACCCCCACCCTAACGGAATTTGCTGTTCCCACTTCCCTACCCCTGCAAGATTATAAAGACCTGCTTTCCCACACAAGCTTTCTTCTCTTCTCTTTCTTGCCCTCTCTGGCCCTCTATCTCCAGCCTGTTTGACACCTCCCCTCCACAATAAACGTTTCCCTTATTCTGGTGTTTGCTGTGTTTTGTGGTGGTGTTTCCTTGGTGCCATGACTCAGATCTAGGCTCTCCCACTAACCTTAATCACCCCTCAGTGATCTGAGCTGCTTCAGAATCCTGTGTTCCTGCCAACCACAAAACTCGCCTGAGACCTCTTTCTTTGCCACCAAATTCTCTGATTTCCATTCAACATTGGCCCTCCAACACCCTAAGATAGGGAACAGGGTATTCTGTCAAGATGACCTCTACCACAGGTTGCGATTCCACCCTGGTACCAGACACCACAAACTCCACTGGCTGTTCAACTTTCCATGGGATTTAAACATCAAGTAGTAGTGGACATGAGTTATGACCCCTCTCTCTACTTCCCTTCCACAGGCTCCATGCCTTGCGCTCCAGTGGGTATGAGTGACAAACCCCACTCTCTGCTCCCCTCTCTCTCATGTTGGACTGCTATGACACTGGGAATGCCTGCTATCCACCATCAGATCCCAGAGGTCACTACGGGAACTTCATCCCACATTCCTTCTGATTCTCCCTTCAGTTGTCTCCTAAATAATCTTGTTCCTCTCAAATTGGCCCCAGACCTCACCTTTCTTTATAATAAGGCATGGCCCATTTATGACCTCAACAAATGGCCACTTAATAGCTCATTCAGGAATATGGAAGGAGATTCCAGATATTTTAGCTCTCACCTCTCTCTGATCTAACCCTTCTATTTGCACTTCATGCTTCCTGGCCCAGATCTCTTATCCTCCAAGTTCTCCACTAAAGATTCAAAACTGAAGCCCTTTTGTTCTACATTTGATTCTACAGATGAATTCCCACATTACTGCCTTCCACCACAGGCACCAGCTCAACCTCTCCCTGCTCAGGCCCCAATACAGTCACCTCCCATTCAACAACCTCATGCCCCCTCCTCCTGCTCAGTCTGGCCCCATGGCTCTGTCTCACTGACGGGCCCTTCCTGCCCAGAAATTCCTGGAGGGAACATCCATTTCTACTCCTCCTGCCTTATCTCAAACTCCTCTTTCCAACTTAACCCTCCCCCATTCTGCTGAGTTAACATCCTGTTCCTGCCTTGTGACAGCCACCTTATGACCCCCCTTTTCCTGTCCCTGATCACTCACACTCCTGTGGCAGCTGGAAAGCTTGCTTCCCTGTTACCCCTCCAAGAGTGTGAATGGGTGGAGGGGAAATTCAGGGTCCATGTTCCTTTCTCACTCAGTAGAACTGAAAGTCTCCATCTTCATACCACCACTAGACTCTACCTGGATCTTTGGTATACAACTCCACCCCTCCAGTTGTCCCCAGATCCCTATCTCTCCCTCCCCTCTGCAGCACCCTAAACTGCCTCTCTCTTCCTAAACCCTCCTCCACTGTTCTGCCACGCTCTACCCTGAGTACAAAAAAAAAAAAATACTATAGAATCTAAGAAAATGTTTATCATTCTGAAAATTCTGCTCCTGCAACATTTCAAGTTCCTAAGAGAGTACACTGCAAACTTCACCAAGGAGGCTTCCTCTAATCCTCTACTCTTCTTATCAAAGTCCTTGTGGTGCTTTGCACCTCCCCCAACAGGTAGCTCTGCTTTTCAAGCCTAACCTTGCACCCCTGCCCTTTATTTAAACAGGCTCATCTCTGAAGTCTTCTCTAACTAGCCACTTCTTATTTAAACCCTACAATCTTAAAATCTAACATAATGGTAAACAATCTCCAGTGGGTAACTCATCTATGCCAAACTGGTCCCTGGCCCACAGTCACCCTTGCAACCTGTCCTATAGCTGCCTTAACACGTGTTTTTTCATAGACAGTTCAAAGTAGTTGATTGTTGATTAGGCTTCATTGGCCTAAGGTGTTTTTCTTTGGGAAAAATAAAACTAGACTCGAATTCAATTAAAATCTAAAAGATGTGTTTGACAAATAACAATCTTGTACATGAAAATTTGGCTCAGCTGTAGACATTAGGAATTTAATTTTTTTAAGGAAATTTCTCTCTTAAATCTAGGAAGGTCACTGCCTTTAAAAATATTGCTTTGTAACTTGCTAAACATTTTTGTAATTTAATTTAACAGGTTTCCAATGATATAGCGATTGGTAATAAGTATGTGATGAAACAGCAAATTGGTAATTAGTACTCATTATACTCCTATACAATTCCTGGTATAATATCACTGATTTATAACTAAGAAGAGTAAACTTCCATATAAATGCAATTTTGACCTTAATTCAGATGAAGATATAATATCAACATCTTAATTCATGTAGGAATGATTGTGAAATGTAATTGGGTAAAGATAAATGAGATTAATGTGTCTAAATGTATATATTGGTACTCTTAACACCTTACATTCTATAAAAATAATATTTGAGTTTGTTAATAAATATATTTCATAAAATATATGTAAAAATAGTTTAACACACTTAAAAGTAGCCAATGTTAAAATTCAATGTGTTATCTTATTTAAAATATGTTTAAATGTGGAGATTTTACATAGAATTAGAATCTGATCCCCTGTTAAAACAATGAGTTTTTTTTTTAAATTTTATTTATTTATTTGAAAGTCAGAGTTACACAGAGAGAAGGAGAGGGGTCTTCCATCTGCTGGTTCATCTCCCAAATGACCACAATGGCTGGAGGTGTGCTGATCCGAGGCCAGGAGCCAGGAGCTTCTTCCAGGTCTCCCATGTGGGTGCAGGGACCCAAGGACTTGGGCCACCTTCCACTGCTTTCTCAGGCCACAGCAGAGAGCTGGATCAGAAGTGAAGCAGCCAGGTCTTGAGCCAGTACCCATATGGGATGCTGGTATGGCAGGCAGCAGCTTAACCTGCTATACCACAGCACCAGGCCCAAAATAATGAGGTTTTGACAATGCACATATGTTAGTGAGTGCTTTTAAAAAATCATAACAAAAACTGTTTAAAACCTACAGCATCTCCTTTTAATAGTTTTGTTGATTGTTCACTGTGTCAGTTTTCTAGCCAGCTCCAGTCAGCTATTTTTTCTTCCCTAGTTTTGACTCTATTAAAATTGTTCTGAGTTATGTGTGATTTCATGCACTGACTTGTATATTTAGGATTTTATTTCTTATTCTTAGAATGACCAAAGAGACACAGATTTTATGTTCTGTTAAAGTAAATTATTATGTTGATTTATGTCTCTGTTAATTCTGATTGCTTAAAACAGCTGAGTTTTATTAAGAGTTATGACATGCTCAATCAGAATTGCCCCAAATGGTGGAGTTAGAATCATGCCAGGGGATCCCAATACAATCCCATCAAGGTGGCATATACCAATGCCATCTCACTAGTCCAAGTGATCAATTTAGTTCACAATTGATCACACTGATAGGTCTAAGAGTCAAAGGGTTCACACAAACAAGACTAGCGTCTGCTGATACTAGCTGATAGAATCAAAAAGGGAGAGAACAATCCAACATGGGAAGTGGGATACACAGCAGACTCATAGAATGGCAGATGTCCTAAACAGCACTCTGGCCTCAGAATCAGCCCTTAAGGCATTCGGATCTGGCTGAAGAGCCCATGAGAGTATTACAGGCATGGAAAGCCAAGACACCCTGAAAAAAAAAGAGGACCTAAATGGAAGATCTCTGTGAGTGAGATCACAGTGGAAAGAACAAGGCCATCAAAGAAGGAGGTACCTTTCTCTGAAGGGAGGAGAGAACTTCCACTTTGACTATGACCCTATCGGAATAAGATTGAAGTCGGTGAACTCAAAAGGCTTCCACAGCCTTGGCAACTCATGACTAGAGCCTAGGGAGATTACTGACGCCATAAACAAGAGTGTCAAATTGTTAAGTCAACAACAGGATTCACTGTGTACTTACTTCTCATGTGGGATCTGTCCTTAGTGTGTTGTCCAATGTGAAGTAATGCTATAACTAGTACTGAAACAGTATTTTACACTTTGTGTTTCTGTGTGGGTGCAAACTGATGAAATCTTTACTTAATATATACTAAATTGATCTTCTGTATATAGAGATAATTGCAAATGAATCTTGATGTGAATGGAATGGGAGAGGGAGCGGGAGATAGGAGGGGTGTGAGTGGGAGCGAAATTATTGGGGGGGGGAGCCATTGTAATCCATTAACTGAACTTTGGAAATTTATATTTACTAAATAAAAATAAATTAAAAAAAGAGTTATGCTTTGTTTATATATATATGCTTATTATAAAGTACTTAAGAAATCACTTTGCAACCGGCACTATAGCTCACTAGGCTAATCTTCCACCTGCGGCAAAAGTACTCTGGGTTCTAGTTCTGGTTAGGGCACCAGATGCTGTCCTGGTTGCTACTCTTCCAGTCTAGCTCTCTGTTGTGGCCCGGGAAGACAGTGGATGATGGCCCAAGTGTTTGGGCCCTGCACCTGTGTGGGAGACCAGGAGGAAGCACCTGGCTCCTGGCTTCAGATCAGTGCAGCGTGCTGGCTGAGGCAGCCATTTGGGGGTGAACCAACGGAAGGAAGACCTTTCTCTCTGTCTCTCTCTCACTGTCTAACTCTGTTTCTCCTGGCAGCCAGGCTGCAGAGTGTCTTGGTGGATGAGGGGCTGGAGCTGCCCAGCCGAGGGGACCCGCTGGGTTATGTAGTTCGGAGACGGCAAGTTCTCAGTGGTGTGCGTGGAGAAGCTGATGCCGCTGAGCTCCTTCTGCAGTGCCTTCCACCAGGTCACCTACAACAAGCAGCCCATGTACCTCAAAGCCATCTACGAAGTCCTGCACTATAGCTCACTAGGCTAATCTTCCACCTGCGGCAAAAGTACTCTGGGTTCTAGTTCTGGTTAGGGCACCAGATGCTGTCCTGGTTGCTACTCTTCCAGTCTAGCTCTCTGCTGTGGCCCGGGAAGACAGTGGATGATGGCCCAAGTGTTTGGGCCCTGCACCTGTGTGGGAGACCAGGAGGAAGCACCTGGCTCCTGGCTTCAGATCAGTGCAGCGTGTGGCCAGCAGCCGCGCGGGCAAGCTCTTCCCCGGCCTGCCACGACAATGATAAGAGTGATACTGACAAGGCCGTGGAGGTGCAGAACAAGCAGATGATCGAGTGAGCCCTTGGGGGATTCCAGCCCTCAGGCCCCAAGGGTCTGGAGCCATCAGAAGAGTAGAAGAATCCCTACAAAGAAGTTTACACGGACTTGTGGGTGGAACCCGAGGCAGCCGCCTACGCCCCACACCCACCAGCCAAAAAACCGTGGAAGAGCTTGACAGAGAAGCCCAAGGTCAAGGAGATCATTGATGAGCACACACGGAGCGGCTGGTGTACGAGGTGTGGCAGGAGTGCTGGAACATCGAGGACATCTGCATCACTTGTGGGAGCGTCATTGTTACCCTGGAACACCCCCTCTCCATTGGAGGAATGTGCCAAAATTGCAAGAATTGTTTCCTGGAATGCGCCTACCATTACGGTGACGATGGCTATCAGTCCTACTGCACCATCTGCTGTGGCGGCCATGACGTGCTCATGTGTGAGAACAACAACTGCTGCATGTGCTTCTGTGTGGAGTGTGTGGAACTCTTGGTGGTGGGGTCAGGGTCTGCGCAGGCGGCCATTAAGGAAGACCCCTGGAACTGCTACATGTGCAGCCACAAGGGCACCTACAGGCTGCTGCGGCGTCAGGACGACTGGCCCTCTCGGCTCCAGATGTTCTTCGCCAATAATCACGACCAGGAATTTGATCCTCCAAAGGTTTACCCGCCTGTCCCAGCTGAAAAGAGGAAGCTCATCTGGGTGCTGTCTCTCTTTGATGGAATTGCTACAGGGCTCCTGGTGCTGAAGGACTTGGGCATCCAGGTGGACTGCTACATTGCCTCGGAGGTGTGCGAGGTCTCCACCACAGTGGGCGTGGTGCGGCACCAGTGGAAGATCATGTACATGCGGGATGTCCGCAGCGACACACAGAAGCACATCCAGGAATGGGGCCCGTTTGACCTTGTGAACGGGGGCAGTCCCTGCAACGACCTCTCCATTGTCAACCTGCCGGCAAGGGACTGTATGAGGGCACTGGCCGGCTCTTCTTTGAGTTCTACCGCCTCCTGCATGATGTGCTGCCCAAGGAGGGAGATGATTGCCCCTTCTTCTGGCTCTTTGTGAATGTGGTGGGCATGGGCGTTAGTGACAAGAGGGACATCTCGCGATTTCTCGAGGCCAACACCGTCATGATTGATGCCAAAGAAGTGTCGGCGTCACACAGGGCCCCCTACCTCTGGGGTAACCTTCCAGGTATGAATAAGCCGTTGGCATCCTATGTGAATGATAAGCTGGAGCTGCAGGAGTGTCTGGAGCATGGCAGGATAGCCAAGTTCAGTAAAGTGAGGACCATCACTACCAGGTCAAACTCCATAAAGCAGGGCAAAGACCAGGACTTCCCCGGCTTCATGAACGAGAAAGAGGACATCCTGTGGTGCCCTGAGATGGAAAGGTGTTTGCCTTTCCTGTCCACTATACCGATGTCTCCAACATGAGCCGCTTGGCGAGGCAGAGACTGCTGGGCCGGTCGTGGAGCGTGCCAGTGATCCACCACCTCTTCACTCCGCTGAAGGAATATTTGGCTTACGTGTAAGGGACCAGGGGCAAACTGAGGTAGTGACACAATTAAACAAGCAAACAACAAACCACAAAACACAATAAGATACCATGAACGTGAGGATGGAGAGAAGTATTAGCACCCAGAAGAGAAAAATGAATTTAAAACAAACACCACAGAGGCGGAAATACTGGAGGGCTTTGCCTTGTGAGAAGGGCTGGATATCGTCTCTTGATTTTTCAATGTTAATCTTCAGTCCTATTTATTTATTTATTTATTTGAAAGGCAGAGTGGGCAGTGAGAGAGAGAGAGAGACAGAGAGAAAGGTCTTCCTTCTCTGTTGGTTCATCCCCCAATGGCCACTGCGGCCGGTGCACCGCGCTGATCCAAAGCCAGGAGCCAGGTGCTTCTCCTGGTCTCCCATGCGAGTGCAGGGACCCAAGCACTTGGGCCATCCTCCACTGTACTCCTGGGCCACAGCAGAGAGCTGGACTGGAAGAGGAGCAACAGAGACAGAATCCATGCCCTGACCAGGACTAGAACCTGGTGTGCCGGCGCCGTAGGTGGAGGATTAGCCTATTGAGCCTTGGCTCAATAATCTTCAGTCCTATTTAAAAACAACCAAGACCCTTCCCTCCCTTTCCTCTCTGCTCCCCTCCCCTCATTTTTTGGGTCAAACCTTTTGTTTTCTACTCTTTCAGAGGGGTTTTTCTGTTTCTTTGGGTTTTTGTTTCTTGCTGTAACTGAATCAAGAGGGTTATTGCAGCAAAAATCAGTCACAACGACAACAAAATAGTAACAATACCTTGAGAAGGGCGGTGGGAGAGGGGGAAATGGAAATTCTGTAATAATCTATATATTGGGAATTTTGAATTTTTTTGGTTGTTTGTTTTTTACTATATATCTTTTTTTTTTCATTGTCTCTAGCCTAATCAGATTAGGAGCACAAGCAGGGACAGAAAATAGAGACACTCAGGTAGCCGCATTCTCTTCCAGCCATTGAGCTGCCTGTCAGCACCATTCCTGATCATGGAAAACAGAATCCAACTAGGGTCAGGGGACATGACACCACACAAGACCCTTTTCTACAGTATTTCAGGTGCCTACCACACAGGAGAACTTGAAGAAAATCAGTTTCTAGAAGGCACTGTTCCCTCTTGTTTTATAGATATAGATATATATAGATATAATAGATATGATATATATATATAAATATATAAATATATATAAAGGTGCTGTTACCTACTATACAACCTGACTTCACAACAGTGCTTTCAAACAGCGAGATGAGTAAAAAAACATCAGTTCCACATTGCCTTACATGCAAAGGGTTCCAACAAAGGGTGTAGAAAGGGGATGGAGATTGCTGGGTTGTTTTTTTTCCCCCCCTTTGGTTTTTAACTAGGTGAATGAGGAAGGAGAGTGGGAGAGCTGCATCCTCCGGCCTCTCCCTGCCAAAAACGAAAAAATGGGACTGGTGGTGGGGGATGTAAGACGAGGTGGCTGGGAGCATGGAGAGCTGAGAGTGGAATCATCCAGACCCATGCAATAACCATTTGATTTTTTTCTAAGAGGAGACTCCGTGGGCAGGATGGCAGGGGTGAGAAGTCCTCGTTCCCAGTGTCCCACTTGAGCAGATCTAAGGGCTCCTTGTGGTGAGATGAGAAAGACCCAGAGTGTGGGTCAGTGACAGTTACCCCACCTGAGGCAAATAAAAAACATACAGAGCACAATGGTGCTTCCTGTCTAAACAAAAAAAATCAAATTTCCAAATTGCCTGGAATTTGAAATTTCCAGTTGGGCCCCTAGATATATCAAAGTATATGTCTCTCATCTTGTAGAGACACTAACTAATAAGGCTATTTGGATTATATTAATATACTGTCAAGATGTAAAGTGATGCTAAGTTTTCAATTATAATAATGTAAAATACTATTGATACAAATGTCCAAGTTTATCTTGTGTTGCTGTCAGATATGATCTTAATGAGAAAGGCCCAGAGGCCTAAAAGGGGTAATTGTTTTGTAAAAATCCTACAGGTGCTTTCATAAATAATGTGTGGGAAACTGACTCCATACTGAAGGACTCTCCATAATGTAGAGTTTGATCTTCAGATCTTTTAAAAGGGATGGATAACATTTTTCTGTAGTAACAGCATAGCTGAAATGAGAGCTTAAATTATAATTTTACAGCTAGATTATTTTGCCATGAGTACAATAAATAGGCAAAACCTCAATTTGGGAACAAAGGAATGGAGAGAACGTTTTACTAATAACTTCAAATTTTATATATAAGATGGTCATCAAGTTTGATGTTAAAGTAAGAGCATAGCTTCCCTCATGGGCATTGTCTACCCTATCTCACAAAAAACCCACTATCAGAACATGCCTGTGACTATGGATTTCTAGTATACTCCACCAAGGATTAGAGATGGAGCACATGTCTTGCATCCCCTTAAAGGTTTCCTCTGGTCTGCTTTAACAAAAACCAGGAGGAAGAGAAAGCTAGGCGCAGAAGCAAGGTGAAGCTAGATGGCAGGCCAATTAATGGCTGCTTTACACAGTGACCTGACATCAAGGAGACACAACAGGCCAGTCCACTTCAGCAGTTTTCACTGTAGAAAGGCAGGGCTTCAGCAGAAGTCATCTTATGAAGAGCCCTACCAGCTCTACCAGCCAAGAGTTGGGTCACTGAAAATGGAACTGCCCAGGAGTTGAAGGACATCCTGGTCAGAGTCTCAGAGATCTTTGGCTCTAATCTGAAAAGCCTTTCATTCAGCCCAGCTTCCAAAGTAACCACCACCACTGAGCAGATAGCCAGGTAGGGTGAGCAACATTGCAGGCAGAACTGTAAATTTCCTATTAGAGATGCTGCCTGCCTTACCTAGCCAGCTCTCCTCCCAGGTCAGCTAGGTAATATAAATCAACAGGTAACCCTTCCCCAAAGAAGTTCACACCTCCCTTATGATGTAGACCATATAAAGAGATAGACATGTCTGGGCCTCATAACTGAAAAGGCCTTAAAGGCTATCTGATTATTATCAAAGCCTTCTTGTTAGTTTCTATTTGTTTCTCATTGGGAAAACTTGCTCATGGTTTAGAAAACACATTTCTCACTTTATAAATAGTCTAACAATGATGATTATGTTAATCAGGCCATGGAAAAAATGTTTTAAAAAGCTCAAATTGCCACATCTATTAGAAAGCCTGCCCTAGGATCCAGAGAGTCTCTCCTTTCTTCCTCTCTCTGTAGAACCATCACCACTTAGTTGATGTCACTTCCAGGACCATTGGCTGCTATTCTCACCTTGCGTTTTATACTACTTTTCTATTTAAGTGTTTACAGGAGGTGGTATTGAAATAATCCAAAGTCTTCACCAACTAGGTGGTCAACTAAATGCTACTACAGGGATATACTCAGCTTCCCACCCAGGAGATCACGCCTTGAGAAATCGCCCCACCCGTGGAGAGTGACTTGTTTCTCCATGCCAGCAAGCAGTAGCTCTAAAAGATCATCATTCTGCTACCCATTCTTGACACTTGGGGCCAATGTAAAACTATAAAACACTTCCTTTATAGAAAAAAAGGAGGGAATGTTAGTAAAATGGCACGGTCATATATGTGGCACCATCTAAGACCCGGGTGCCAAGTTAGGCCCTTTGCCATCTTGCACAGTAAACCTCATTCCTAAGCTCAGCCTGGCTTATTAGAATTCAGGAGACCAAATGGCCCAACCACAAGCATCAGCTCCACCCCTACTATAATGAGATTTGCTACTCCCAGCTCCCTATGCCTGCAAGGCTATAAGAAGACCTGCTTTCCCAGACAGGCTTTCTTCTCTTCTCTTTCTCTCACATTCTCTTACCTTCTCTCTCCAGCCTGTCAGGTCCCCCACCCCCATCCGAAACAATAAACCATTCCCTTTATCAGGTCTTTGGTGTGTTTTGTGGTGTCCTTTCAGGCATGCAATCAAATCAGTGAATTGAAAACAATACCTTAAGAGATTATCCAACCTAAAGAACCAAAGTACAAAAAAAAATTAAAAAAAAAAATGAACTGAAATTCAGAGACTTGTGAGACTTCTCCAAAAAGAAGAAAAGAACGGAATATTTGAAATAAAATGGCCACAAACATCTCAAGTTTGATGAAAAATATTAATCCACACATCTGAGTATCTCAACTAACTCAAAGTAGCATAAACAACAAAGTCTACACACTGAAGTCAAGCAGTTAAGAGTAATGACAGATTAAGTTGGAAGCAGCAACAGAAAAACTCATGACATGAGTACAACATATTCAAACTACTGAAAGAAAATAACTAGCAACACAATGTCTATATCTAACAATGTATTTATTGCATAATAAAGGCTAAAATGAAGGCATTCCAAGGAAATAAAAACAGAGATAATTGGCTGGTAAGAAATTTATATTAAAGGAAATAATAAAAGTCAATAAATCAAATCTTTAAAAGAAAGAATACCAATAAATGTGTAATAATAGTATTCCCAATAAATTTGTATAAAAAGAATATATCTTTCTTTTTTATTTGAAAGTCAGAGTTACACAGAGAGAGGAGAGGCAGAGAGAGAAACAGAGATCTTCCATCCGATGGTTCACTCCCCAATTGACCACAACAGCAGAGTTGTGCCGATCTGAAGCCAGGAGGTAGAAGTTTCTTCCAGGTCTCCCACATGGGTGCAGGGGCCCAAGAACTTGGGCCAACTAAACTAGCACTGCTTTCCCAGGCCATAACAGAGAGTTGGATCAGAAGTGGAGCAGCTAGGTGTTTTACTGGCACCCATATGAGATGCTTGCACTCAGGCCCGGGCGTTAACCCACTGAGCCACAGCACCAGCTCCAAAAGTATATATCTTATATAATTTTCCATTTTTTCTCTTAACTGACTTATGAAAGAATTGCATAAACTAGTACCATAAAATTTTATTTTGAAACTTTAACTGAAAGGAGTAATTTATGAGTTGATAAAGAGAATGGAAGGTTAATGGAGTGATTTTCTGTATTTTCAGAATTCAGTGAGTGTAATCTGAAGTAAATTGCTTTCATTTAAGATTTATCTTGTGATTCCCAGAGCAGATATTAAAATGTCACTCAGAAAAATATAGTAATAACTAAACAAGATAATTTAGTACTTTAGAATGTATCTGTTTTATACAGGATAATCTAAAGGAATAGAATAAACAGATACATTAACATTGATTTTTCTAATCACTACTTGTAGAACCCTTTATTTAGTGCATGGTCAAGATTGTGATTATAAAGTAAATTGAAAGTATGCCATTCTGAAACTTCAAAGAAATATAAGAAAGGAAGGAGGGGTGTGGGGAAATTAGTTAAGCGAGGTAATTCAAAGATGGCACCCAGAAGAAGTAAGATGGGTGGAACTCAAAGTTGTTTGTCACTAAAGTTGATTGGCTGCCCAGCATCAAGTGAAGTGACCACAACTGATGACAAGTATACAGACATATGGCTAGTCCTATGAAAATCACCGCGTAAAATGACCGTTTAAGTGATTGGTTGGTCCTTATGCCCTGCCCCAATGACTCTGCAGTTTTGTGCTTTAAAAGGCTCTTGTACGCATGAAATAAATGAGTCCCTGCTTGACTTGGCTCCCCACTGTGTCTGATTGTCTTCAAGTTCGGGAGGCTGGGGAACGGGCGAGCAGCACTCTTACCTTTCCTTGGGCCCAGTCCATCCTCGTATGGGTGGACTAAGACCCTGCATCTGGCGCCCAACATGGGGCTCAACTAGTAAGTTATCAGCCGAGGCTAAGTGGTCTCTCAGGGTAAGTGAAACCCTCAGTATGGGTAATGCAATATTGTCCAAAGTGAACCTGGCCTTAAAGGTCTTATAGGACTTAGGAGAGCCCAAAGACTCAGAGGAAGATGGTGGGGAGAGAGAATGGGCTAAGTTTAATCAGGAAGCAAAAATGAAAGTAAAAGACACCCCACCTAGTCCATCCACCCCAGAAAGACTGGAACCGCCCCCCATACCTCCCAGGGGCAGAGGTGGCCTCCCCCTACGTAGAGCCGTGGAGGGAGCTACCTGATCTAGACCCTTGCAATTGCCCAGGAGGAGGGGGAAGAAATGAGGAGATCTATGCAGGAGCAGCCGCTGGCATGGCAGTGGCCATGCTGCTTGCTCTGCTGGTGCTGCAGCTCCTGGGGCCAGGCAGAGCCCCCGCACAACACCTTGAGGGTGGATCACCCCGCAGCCTTCTGGGGACTTGGCTGCCACCTTCCAGGGTCCCTGGGTGCACCTGATGCATCGCCTTGCTGACAATGCCGAGGGCTGCTGCGTGCTGGCCGCGTACCTGGCTGGCCTGGACCCCACACGGTCACCGTTGGAGCCATGCAAGGAGCCGCACATGGCTGCACTGCACCTGGATGATGCAGTGCACCACTGATGAACTTCCAGGGGGTCCTTCCCCTACTACCTGGCCTGATAAACATCCTTCCTCTAAGGCAGGCACCCTAGACAGAAGCTCCCCTATCTGACAACTTCAGGGGGAAAACTCAGAAAGGAATTTTTCATATTTATACCCAACAAGTCCTTTGTTCTGGTGAAGAAGGAGAGGGGGAGAGAAAAGGCGGGAAGGCAAGACCCATCTCATTAAAAGCCCCAGCCTAAATGTGAACTACACACTCTCAGGTTCTGTCTGGAGAGGTGCCCGTCCGTTCTTACAAATGTCCCTATCCTAATAAACTTCGCTACTTTGCTTTCCACTGCTCACTGTCTCATGCCTGAATTCTTTCTTGCATGAAGTCAAGGACCCTTTGCTTCTCCGGTAACAGAAGCAAGATCTAACAGTTATAATCACCTTCACTCCTAAACACAGAATTCTTAGTATATGAAGCAAAATGCCTAAAATTAATGGTATGATAAATAATTTTAAAGTAATGGTCAAGTGTTTCAATAACTCTCAATAATTGATAAAACAACTACATTGAAAATGATAATGATGTGAAGATTTATACATTATTAGTAACATGATCTCACTAACATCTACAGAGCACAGCACCAAGCAACAATACAAAACACATCATTTTCAAGCTTATGTAATGCATTCCCCAATATAGACAATATTCTAGGCAATAGAACACGTTTCTAAAAACTTAAAAGGGCACTATTTTCTCACAATGGAATTAAATTGAAAATCCAAGTGGAAGCAAAATTGAAACTTAATTAAAATTTGGATATTAAACAAAACAAGTAATCCATGGATCCAAGAAGAAATCAAAAAAGAATTAAAAAATAATTTGGATTGCTTGAAAATGAAAATTGTACAAACCAAAATGTCTAAAATGTAATTAATGCAGTGCCTAGAAGTAAGTTTTTTTTGACAGGTAGAGTTACAGACAGTGAGAGACAGAGAGAGGTCTTCCTTCTGTTGGTTCACCCCCCAAATAGCTGCTACGGGTATTGCTGCGCCCATCTGGAGCCAGGAGCCAGGTGCTTCTTTCTGGTCTCCCATGCAGGTGCAGGGGCCCAAACACTTGGGGATCCTCCACTGCCTTCCCGGGCCACAGCAGAGAGCTGGACTGGAAGAGGAGCAACCGGGACTAGAACCAGGTGCCTATATGGGATGCCGGGATTAACTAAGTGAGCCACAACGCCAGCCCAAAAGTTTGGAGCTTTGTGTATTAAAGTACAAAAAGTAGAACCATCCTAAATCAATAACCTAAGCTTCTCCTTTAAAAACTAGAGAGAGAAACATTGAAGGCAGCAGCAGTTTTATTGCATGCAAACAGCAATAGGTGGGGAGAAGGAGCCACTGTGAAATGAGCAGGGGTTTTGGCCAGTGGTTCTAATGCTAACGTAGATTCCACAGGTTTTACCAGAGGGAAAAATCCATGTTCCCCACTGACTTTGCGTCTGATTGGGGGGATTGATAGGGGCTGGCACCCACTTGGGCTGTGTGAAGCCCACAACCTCTCAAGATATCATAGGCTTTGTGGTTCAAATTGCCTAGGTAGAGCACCCACAGACAGCTGTCTCTGGGAACATCTCTGCATCTCTGTGGACAGGAAGGGCAAACAGAGCAGAGCAGGTCCTCTGCATCCCATGAATATTGGAGCCCTGTATGCTGAGACTGGGAAATCTGTGGATGCAAGAGAGGGAGCCAGATATAGGCAGTTCTCTGGAAAATCACTGAGTGTGGCTCCACATGCTTAGAGCTCCCAGGGGTGGGTCACAGCAGAAGGATCCATGCTAACACTAAGGACTGCACAGATCCTTTATACAGTTTATGAGGCTAACACCAGGGCATTGATCACCTTGAAATGGAAGAGGTGAAAGTATGTTTACCCCAAGAGAGGTACTCATAACCTCCTTCCTGCTAAGGGGAGGAGATCCACAATCTAACATAGGTGTCACCCTGGATACTCACCCAACCATGAAGCACTGACAAGAGCTCACTAGCTGTCGCTCCCCCTCTTCGTGGAGGAACAACACAGGACCCTGCGCTGTTCTTTCGTCTGCTCGGCCCTCCGCGGGTTTGCTGCTGGTTCTTCCCGGGTTGGCTACCGTCCCTTCCACCTCCGTGGAAGGGCGGTTCCCCCTGGCCACTTTCCCCACTTCCGCGGGGGAGCGGCACACTGCCAGCCGGCTCTCTCGGGGGCTGCACAGGTGTTCCCTCAGGTGCTCCCCTTAGATGTTCCTGGTGCATGCCGTCTCTCTCCTCCTTTATAGTCCTCCTCCACCAATCCTAACTCGGCTGCCCACACGCCGAGTACGCTGCTCTCCTCCAATCAGGAGCAGGTCCTACAGTTTCTTGGTTGAACTGGAGGCAGCTGCGTAGAAGCTGTTACTCCCTTCTCAGCGCCATATTGTGGGAGAGCAGATGCATAGAATAAGCCTTAATTCCAGTAACTCAGTCTAGTCTGAGTTGCTCCCAGTTGCTCCCCACAACTAGCCACCCAGCACATGCATCTGGGGATTCACTGAAAGAGCAGACAATCCACAAAGTCACAGCAACATAGTTCAAAGAGGAAATCCATCATAGGAAAAAATCAACAAGTATTTCCTAAAGGCCTTAGAATAAATGTAGAAATTCAAGAGACAAGGATATGGAAGTCAACATAACCCCCCAAAGGAACACAACACTTCAATATTAGATGTGAAGATGAAGAGATTGTTAAATCATCTGAAACAGAATTCAAAAGATTTATCACAGGCTTACTCAGAAGAGAAGCAAAATCATGAATTAAAGAAATCCATCCATGACCCAGTACAGTCACCGTGCACATACACACAAATGGCCTGGGCCCCTGATGCAGATTTCCATTTCCCCAAATATCTGTGTGCTCAAACTCCCCTACAACTATGTGCACACTGATGGCTCCTAAAGCAGGCTACCGCTGCTGGATATGTGAATGCTGCCAGCTGAAGCACCTTTACCTGGTACCAGCAACTGTTATCAGATCCCATCATCATGTTTGTGTCCACAGCTGGCCACAAAGCTGCACATGTGCCTCTTGTTATCACTGAACGTTGTAGCTACATGCATACAGAAAGCCAGATCCCACTGCTGTGGTTATGCACACAGTCTGCATTGGCCCCAGCTCCTGGCTTTACTAATGCAAGCATTCCTGAAGCCAGGTTCTGTTGCCACACATGTACTTGTAGCAAGCCTCTATAGCTCAGTCATGAATATGGCTGGTCTCAACCCCCACAGCTGCCTGGATTGATTCCCTGATACTAAAAACAAAAATGCCTCTGAAATCATCATTAACCCTTGCATGCAGAAACATCCAACAATTCTTATTTCCAAGATCATGCAATTGTAATGTCATGGACAGCAATTGTCTTAGCCAACATGACACTGTGCCCATGTCCACCAAAGGGCAGAAATGCTTTGGCACCCAGTGTCACTCGATTGATCCAGTGACCAGGCATGTTCCTTAATATCTATCCGAGTAACAGCTAAAGTTCTTTCCTCACCAATGTCAATCCACAGTGTTTGGAAAAGATGACTACTACTTCAAATGTGTAGATACTTTCACAAAGCTGTAATAATCCCTAAGAATCAAAGAAACAACACCAGCAAAAGAACACAAAAAACATTGAGTATTTGACTCAAAAATAATGAAAATTGTTCCTAAAAGAAGTCTAAAAATTGTCACAGAATTTAAAATTGTTCTAAGGCAGTTAATGAACTATAAGAGAACACAGATACAGACCTCAAAAATGAAAACAGCATAAGGAGAAAATGAGAAGTTCAGTTAAGAGACATTAAAAAAAGAAGAACCCAGGTGAAGTGCTGATACTGAATAATAGAAAGAATGAAGTGAAAAGTACACTAAACAGAGTCAACAACAGATTTGAGCAAATGAATCTGTGAGACAAGATTAATATTCTGAAAGTAGACAGTGGTGGAGAAAAAATTGAAAAGGAATTAAATAAACCTATAGGATTTGGCATACAACTCCAAGCAAGCTAAGTTGTATTATGAGAATATCATAAACAAGAGAGAGAGATACAGAGAGAGAGGGGAAGAGAGAGAGGAGTACAAATGTGTATTTAAAGATAACGTTGATGTAAGACATCATCAAGGACACACAAAAAAGGAAAAATATTCTTTGCTTATCTATTAGGAAAATCAGTATCAGTAAAATATCTATACTACCCAAAGCAATCTACAAATTCAATGCAATCTCTATCAAAATATCAATGACATTCTACACAAAATTAGTAAAAGCAATTCAAAAATTCAGATGGAATCATAAAAGAACTGGAATATTAGAAGTGAACCTGGACAATGAAAATCAAGCTAGAGGGATCACAATACCTGATTTCAAAGCATCTTACAAAGCTATAATAATTAAAACAGCATGGTAGTGGCGTGAAAACTGATACATATATAAATGGAACAGAATGTAGAGCCCAGAAATGAATCCACATACATACAGCCAATTTATTTTTGACAAAATTTCTCAGACCATATTGTGGAGTAAGGATAATTTCTTCAACAAATGATTTTGGCAAAATAAAACGTACATGGGTAGAAGTGTGAAATAAGATCCATACCTCTCACCATATAGAAACATCAACTCAAGATGGATCACAGACCTAAATTTAAGACCTGAGACAATGAAATTGCTGGAAAAAAATTTACAGAGAACACTCCAAGACATTTGTGTAAGGCTAATATCCTGGATAAGACCCTCAAAGCACAGTCAACAAAGCACAATGAAATAATTGGGATTATTTCAAATTCAGAAGCTTTGCACAAGAAAGGAAACAATCAACAGAGTCAAAAGCCTTCCAATAGAATGGGAAATAATATAAATAATATTTGCAAAACACCTGTTTCACAAAGGATTAGTCTCCCAAATATATCAAACATATCGGTAATTTAATAATAACAACAAGAACAAAAAAAAAGAGAAATGAGCATAAGTTTTCAATAGACAGTTCTCAACAGAAGAGATATGAATGGCAAACAAATATAAGAAAAAAATGCTCAACATCAATAGTCATCAGGGAATAGCAAATCTAAACCACAATGAGCTGTCACCTCACCTCTGTCAGCATGGCTAAAATCCAAAACATACAGTAATGAATGCTGGCAAGGATGTGGAAAAATTAGAACACTTTTATATTGTTGGTGGGAATGTAAGTTAGCACAGCCACTGTGGAAAATAGTGTGATTTCTTTAAAAACTAGAAATAAACTTGCCATATGATCCAGAAATCCCATTCTCACTACTGGGAATAGCCAAACGACTTGAAGAGTGGGCTGGCATTGTGGCATAGTGGGTTAAGCTGCCACCTGCAGACCGGCATCGCATGTGTGTGCTGGTTCAAGTCACGGCTGCTCCACTACCAATCTAGCTCCTTGCTATAATGCCTGAGAAAACATGATGGCCCAAGTGCTTGGACCCTGAACCCAAGTGGGAGACCTGGAGGGGGCTCCTGGATCCTGGCTTCAGCCTGGCCCAGCTACAGCCACTGTGGCCATTTGGGGTATTAATCAGCAGATGGAAGATTTCTCTTTCTGTAGCTCTACCTTTCAAATAAATAAAATCTGAGCCTTGGAGAAAAGTTTCATGAAATTTGTCTTGGAAATGTGTTTTTGATACAACTACAAAGACATAACAATGAGAACAAAAATGAGTGAGAAATCATCAAAGATTTTGTACATCAAAGAAAACAATAAAATGAAAAGAAACTCATATTATGGGAGAAAATATATGCAAACCATGTATATGATATAAAAAAATATACAAAGCATCTATACAGCTCAATAGCAAGAAAACAATGGACTGGTTTAAAAATGGGCAAATGATTCAAATGGACAATTTTCAAAGAAAATATGCAAATGAGCATCTAATATATGATAAAGTGCTTAATAACACTCATCATCATGAAACTGTAAATCTAAATCACAATGGAATATGAGCTCACTCCAATTAGCGTATTCAAAAAGTGAAAAAATAAATCTTGAGGCTGTGAAGAAAAGGAAATTTTTGTGCAATGTTACTGGGGATGTAACTTTATGTAGCCATTATGGAAAATAGCATTATGGCTCTTCCAAAAGTTAAAAAGGGAACTAGCATATGATCCAGCAGTGCACTTCTAGGTATACATACAATGGGAATAACATCACTATCTCGAAGAGATGAGTGCATTCTTGTGTTCATTGCATCATTATTCACAACAGTTGAGATTTGTGAACAACTAAAGTTTCCACTGACACGTAACTGATACAGTGTATATAAACTATGGAATGCTACTCAACCATCAAAAAAGAATGAAATTCTCTCTTTTGCTACAAAATGGATGCAACTAGAAACTATTATGCTTTGTGAAATAAACCAGTTCCCAGAAGATAAATATCATATATTTTCTATAATATGTGGTAGCTAATGGAACACAAAAAATTATAGGAATAAAATAGATATCTTATGATTTGATTGTTGTTTTAAACCCTCTTTTACACTCCTGTAGAACTATGGTCTTTCTACTTTTTACTAGTTGAATATTATTGTTAGTGCTGCATTCAGCTGGTGATTATAGAGTGGACCAAAATTTTGTTTTTGCAAAAAATAATGAAAATTTCATTTCCTTTGGGTAAATTCCAAGGAGTGGTATGGCTGGGTTGAATGGTAGGGTTATATTCAGGTTTCTGAGGAATCTCCAGACTGACTTCCATAGTGGCTTAACCAATTTGCATTCCCACCAACAGTGGGTTAATGTCCCTTTTTCCCCACATCCTCTCCAGCATCTGTTGTTGGCAAACAAACAAGCTGTCTGCATATTAATGTTTATTGCAGCTCAATTTACAATAGCTAAGACCTGGAACCAATCCAAATGCCCATCAACAGTAGACTGGATAAAGAAATTATAAGACATGTACTCTATAGAACACTACACAGCAGTCAAAAACAACGAAATCCAGTCATTTGCAACAAGATGGAGGAATCTGGAACACATCATGCTGAGTGAATTAAGCCAGTCCCAAAGGGACAAATATATGTTCTCCCTGATCGGAGACAACTAACTGAGCACCAAAGGGGAAAACTGTTGAAGTGAAATGGACACTATGAGAAACAGTGACTTGCCAGCGCCACGGCTCACTAGGCTAATCCTCTGCCTAGTGGCACCGGCACACCGGGTTCTAGTCCCGGTTGGGGTGCCGGATTCTGTCCCGGTTGCCCCTCTTCCAGGCCAGCTTCTGCTGTGGCCAGGGAGTTCAGTGGAGGATGGCCCAGGTGCTTGGGCCCTGCACCCCATGGGAGACCAGGAGAAGCACCTGGCTCCTGGCTCCTGCCATCGGATCAGCGTGGTGCACCTGCCGCAGCGCGCCGGCCGCGGCAGCCATTGGAGGGTGAACCAACGGCAAAGGAAGACCTTTCTCTCTGTCTCTCTCTCTCACTGTCCACTCTGCCTGTCAAAAAATAAAAAAAGAGAAACAGTGACTTGATCAGCTCTTGTCCTGACTGTTGATGTACAATGAAATACTTTATCCATTTTAGTATTTTCTCTTTGTTTTGTTCTATTACTATTGGTTGAACTCTGTGATTAACACAAAATTATTCTTAGATATTTAAATTTTAACTATAAAGTGATCCCTGTTAAATATAAGAGTGGGAAGAAGAGCGGGAGGAGATGTACAATTTGGGACATGCTCAATCAGACTTGCCCCAAATGGTGGAGTTAGAATCATGCCAGGGGATCCCAATACAATCCCATCAAGGTGGCATGTACCAATGCCATCTCACTAGTACAAGTGATCAATTTCAGTTCAAAATTGATCACACTGATAGGTCTAAGAGTCAAAGGGATCACATAAACAAGACTAGTGTCTGCTGATACTAGCTGATAGAATCAAAAAGGGAGAGAACGATCCATCATGGGAAGCGGGATACACAGCAGACTCACAGAATGGCAGATGTCCTAAACAGCACTCTGGCCTCAGAATCAGCCCTTAAGGCATTCGGATCTGGCTGAAAAGCCCATGAGAGTATTACAGGCATGGAAAGCCAAGACACCCTGAAAAAAAAAAAGAGGACCTAAATGGAAGATCTCTGTGAGTGAGATCCCAGTGGAAAGAACGTGTCATCAAAGAAGGAGGTACCTTTCTCTGAAGGGAGGAGAGAACTTCCACTTTGACTATGACCCTATCGGAATAAGATCGAAGTCGGTGAACTCAAAAGGCTTCCACAGCCTTGGCAACTCATGACTAGAGCCTAGGGAGATTACTGACGCCATAAACAAGAGTGTCAAATTGTTAAGTCAACAACAGGATTCACTGTGTACTTACTTCTCATGTGGGATCTGTCCTTAGTGTGTTGTCCAATGTGAAGTAATGCTATAACTAGTACTGAAACAGTAATTTACACTTTGTGTTTCTGTGTGGGTGCAAACTGATGAAATCTTTACTTAATATATACTAAATTGATCTTCTGTATATAAAGATAATTGCAAATGAATCTTGATGTGAATGGAATGGGAGAGGGAGCGGGAGATAGGAGGGGTGTGAGTGGGAGGGAAATTATGGGTGGGGAGACATTGTGATCCATTAACTGTACTTTGGAAATTTATATTTACTAAATTAAAAATAATGAAAAAAATGGGATCAGATTGTGGGAGGGAAAGAATAAAGTTGGGGATTATGGTTACCTTATAATCATTCCTTCCTGTAAAATAAACAAAATCTGTTCTATTCATATTAATCAAAAAACTTTTAAAAACAAAACTTGGAATAGTGAGATGGCATTGGCACATGCCACCTTGATGGGATTGAATTGGAATCCCCTGGTATGTTTCCAACTCTACCAATTGGGGCAAGTCAGCCCAAGCATGCCCCAAATTATACATCTCTTCCCTCTCTTATTCCTACTCTTATGTTTAACAGGGATCACATTTCAGTTAATTTTCAACACTTAAGAATAACTGTGTGATAATTACAGAATTAAACCAGTCATATTAAGTAGAACAGACAAAAAAAAATACTGTGAGGGATAATGTATTAAGTTGTCCATTAGCAGTCAGGGCTATGCTGATCAAGTCACCATTTCTCATAGTGTCCATTTCACTTCAGGAGGTTTCCTTTTTGGTGTTCAGTCAGTTGTCACCGATCAGGGAGAACATATGGTATTTGTCCCTTTGGGACTGGCTTACTTCACTCAGCATGATGTGTTCCAGATTCCTCCATTTTGTTGCAAATGACTGGATTTCGTTGTTTCTTACTGCAGTATAGTATTCTAAAGAATACATATCCCATAATTTCTTTATCCAGTCTACCATTGATGGGCATTTAGGTTGGTTCCAGGTCTTGGCTATTGTGAATTGTGCTGCAATAAACATTAGGGTGCAGACCGCTTTTTTGTTTATCAATTTAAACTCCTTTGGGTAAATTCCAAGGAGTGGGATGGCTGGGTCGAACGGTAGGGTTATCTTCAGGTTTCTGAGGAATCTCCAGACTGACTTCCATAGTGGCTTGACCAGTTTGCATTCCCACCAACAGTGGGTTAGTGTCCCTTTTTCCCCACATCCTCGCCAGCATCTGTTGTTGGTAGATTTCTGTATGTGAGCCATTCTAACCGGGGTGAGGTGAAACCTCATTGTGCTTTTGATTTGCATTTCCCTGATTGCTAGTGACCTTGAACATTTTTTCATGTGCCTGTTGGCCATTTGGATTTCCTCTTTTGAAAAATGTCTATTGAACTCCCCATCAAGGTGGCATGTGCCAATGCCATCTCACTATTCCAAGTGATCAATTTCAGTTCACAATTGATCATAATGAAAGGACTAAGAGTCAAAGGGAGCACATAAACAAGTCTAGTATCTGCTAACACTAACCGATAGAATAAATAAAGGGGAGAGTGATCCAACATGGGAAGTGAGATACTCAGCAGACTCATAGAATGGCGGATGTCCTAAATAGCACTCTGGCCTCAGAATCAGCCCTAAAGGCACTCGGATCTGGCTGAAAAGCCCATGAGAGTATTTCAGGCATGGAAAGCCAAGACACTCTGGCAAAAAGATCTCTGTGAGTGAGATCCCAGTGGAAAGAACAGGTCTTCAAAGAGGGAGGTGCCTTTCTCTGAAGGGAGGAGAGAACCTCCACTTTGACTATGACCGTGTCTAAACAAGATAAGAGTTGGAGAACTCAAGGGGCTTCCATAGCCTGGGAAACTCATGACTGGTGCATAGGGAGATTACTGATGCCATAAACAGGAGTGTCAATTTGTACAGTCAACAACAGGAGTCACTGTGCACTTACTCCTCATGTAGGATCTTTGTCCTTAATGTGCTGTACGTTGAGGCTTAATGCTATAACGAGTACTCAAACAGTATATTTCACTTTGTGTTTCTATGGTGGTGCAAACGATTGAAATCTTTTCTTAATGTACACTAAACTGATCTTCTGTAAAAAAAAAAAAAAGAAATTATCAATTCCCAACTTGACTCTCACTGGGATTAAACATGACAATAGGTCTGATCTGATTTCATCATCATTTAAAAAAATCATCTATTATTTTTCACTTTATGTTTCTGTGTGGGAGCAAACTGTTGAAATCCTTACTTAAGGTATACTAAGCTGATCTTCTGTATATTAAGATAATCGAAAATGAATCTTGATGTGAATGGAAGGGGAGAGGGAGTGGGAAAGGGGAGGGTTGTGGGTGGGAGGGACGGTATGGGGGGGAAGCCATTGTAACCCATGAGTCGTACTTTGGAAATTTATATTCATTAAATAAAAGATAAAAAAAAAAACTTGGCATGTGAATGTCTTCCAAATGTTCATGGAATGTGTATGTTGATAAAAAGCTATATATATAAATTCAACTTTTTCACTAAATTCCAATTTACTGAGAGGCTTTTTAGAGTATTCTTGTAAAATGAAATATCATTCAGCATTAAGAAAGAGATCCTGCCATTTGGAACAGTATATGTGAACCTGAAAAATGTCATGAGAAGCAAAATTAGCCTAAAATGATAACTACACAAGGTAGCTGATATGCTAATTAAGTTGATTGTGTTGATCATTTCACAATGTTTGTTTATGTGTATAAAATGACAAAATACATGTGCATTTTAAATATATGCAATTTGTGCTATTTGTATTTATCAACCATAGGTAAATTAAGCTTAAGAAATAAAAGGAAGTATAGTATATTGTTAGCAGTTTCCAGAGGAGAGTGCAACCCATGCTTAGGAAGGCTACATGGGTAAGTACTGGGCATGGTCATGAGGCAGAAGGAAGGGGGACACAGGTTACAGCCCATGAGAAGGAATGAGTAAGGTAAATAAGCAGGCTTTAACTAGTTTGAAAAATTTCAGCAAATTCTGGGCTTAGGGATTATCTGTACTTGTCTGTTTTTTTGGTCTGTGGTGACTGGAGCAGGTAGATATTAGTTCAGTGGGCAAAGGCTCCATTAAAGATGTGCTTTTAAATAGATGGTGTGTTTTTTTTTTGGAAAACACATTTTCTGCCCATCCCTGATAAGGCCAAACCCTCCAGGGTCAGAAGAGCCCCATCTGTCACTGTATCAGAATACATTAAATAAAAGACATGGTTAACACATGGAGTGGAATAGCTGCCTCTGCTTCTGCTGGAGGGTAATGGCAATTACTGTGCTTAATTTGCACATTTTCAAGCAGTGAATAATTTTAGTTACGTGTGCTTTCTAAAACTCTCCAGGCACTGCCTTCCAACATTTTGCTTAGATGTTGATTTAATTAATCATAAATGATTTCTCTGTAAATCTGGGCTGTACCGATTGCTACATATTAAACTATTCTAAAATTCAGCAGCTGAATATAACAAACATCACAAAACATCTGTGATAATGAATTTAAGGTGGTTTAGCTAATGGTTCTGGCTAAAGATTCAAAGATAGCATTTGAGATCTGCTCTGGTGTTAGTCACCTGAAAGACTGATGAAGAATGGAGGATGTGCTCACAAGATTTGTTCCTCATGTTGTCTTAATAGGCCCAAGTTCCTTGCCATGGGGCTTCCTCAGAGCGCTGCTCATGAAAGATGGCTTGCTTTCTGCACTGAGTAATCCAAGAGAGAGACTGAGAGGAAGACATAAATGGTTTTCGAAACTGGTGGTAGGGTGTGTGTGCTTTTTCTATTTCTACTCTCAATTCAGCACTTCCACAACCAGATGTATGGGGATTGTTTCCACGCATTTCAAGCAATTCTCCAGGAGTCACCAACTGGGTGTCCATTCTGGTACTGTCTAGCTAAAGACTGTGCCATAGTCTACAAGTGGAAGGCTCAGATCCATAGATGGCCCTCTATTTCAGATGCCAGTCGTAGGTAGTCAGTTGTTAACGTTTCTGATCCAACAGCTAAAATATGAGCACCCTATGATCACTTCCTTGGATTTGACTAACTTACCAGAGTGGGTCACAAAATTTAATATGTCTACTCATTTATTATAAAGATTATTTCAGAAGGTACAGATGAATAGACACATGGAAGAGATACATAGGATAAGGAATGTGAGGACGTGTTTAGTCTGCATATACTTTCTGGTAGTGCCACTATCCAGAAACTTCCACCTGTCCAGCTATCTGGAGACTCTCAAAACACAGTCCTGTTGGTGAAAATCTGAATCATCAGCCCTTCACCCTTCTCTGGAGGTTGGATGATCTGCTCCCATTCAGAAGCTATCTAGGACTCCTTAGGCTCCAGTTGTCTTCTTAATAAACTGAAGACATTCTCATAATTCCAGAGACTTCAAGGATTTTTGGAGCCATGTTCCAGGAAATGAGATGCAAAGACCCAATGTAAATTTCACAGTATCAAAGAATTCAATTTCTTTTACTACTCAATCGTGGAAGTCTCAGACCTACTTTGGAATAATACGGAAGAATAGCACACAAAGATACAAATTCTTGGAGTTAGGGTATATTAGGGCCATTTAGATGCTGACTGCTGCAGGTAATACTTGAGTTTATCTCCCCATGATTATTTAATTTTATGTTGACCTTGAAGATGAGAGTCACAGTGTTGACAGATGCCAATTGTAATTCCTTCAGCTCATCACTTGTAGTCAATATTGCAGATCTTATTCAAACCAAACATGGTTTTTGTCTCATTCACACTTTTGTTTTGAAGACTATGGAGAAGTGTGTGAAGACCATGGTGGCACACGGACCTGTGAAAATGGTGTCCTGATATTTACCAGGTGCAGCATTAAAGCCTTGCATGCAGTAATGTGACAATTTAATAAGTACTTAGCTGTATGTATGTGTAAAACATGGAATCTAGTACATGCAAGTTCAGAGTTCCTGATTTCATCCTATGCTTCATTTTTAAAGAGTAGCAGGATATAGAATGAACCTTGAGAGAAACACCCAGTATGAAAGATCTGACCTGCCAGATGTCACCTAGTGGTGTTGTGAGCCAGGCAGGGCCTAAATCTCTGTTCCAGACTCTTGCCTTTTACTTAGAGAAGAATTGTAAGTACAGGCAAAAACACAACATGAAGTGTGGTAACGGTTCTTTACAGAGTGAGAATAGTACACAGGTACATGAGGTCTTATTTAGGGAGAGTGGGCCAGGAAAAGTAAATTGGGCCTTTCATACCCTGCTTTTCCTAGGTCCATGAGGGCAGAGAGAGAACAGAGGGTGAGAAAGAATGAGCCCCTTCCCTTCACCAGACTTCCTATGAGCTTAGAGAAGGGGAGTGGTTACATAGTACTGTCCCCAGGTCCCAGGTAAGGGGAGGTACATCCAGGGGAGGGGTCGTCTAATTGACAGGTGGTTGATATGGTAACATATAGCCGGAAAGGAATGGCAAGAAGCTCATGAACATAAAGTATCTGCCTGACTGGTCACATATCAGTTAGGGCCTCAGCTCGGCTCCACTCGGTTATTTCAGTCTTACTGCCAAAGAGCAGGACAGTGAAATTATTTAAGACTGAGTACTTCTCTGTGTAATCCAAAGTTAATTTTTCTCCATTAAAATTTTTGAGATAATGTTTTAAGTTTACATTATGGTGAAACTTTTAATAAGTGACCATTTCCCGGATGATTACTGATGTTGAGCAGTTTTATATATCTTTTGGTCTCTTTATGTCTTTTTCTGATAAATTTGTTTAAATCTGTTGTGCATTTTAATTGGAGTGTATGCTTTCCTCTAGTGTGTTATTTAAGTTTTTACATACTCTGTAAACATGTATGGCTCACAAATATTTTCTTCATTCTGTAGTTTGAGTCAGTCTATTGTTTTCTTTGTTTTACTGAAACTCTTTAGTTTGATGAAATCACATTTAATTATTAGGCTTTAATTTGCTGTGCAATTAGCAGTGTGGTATATAAAATCCCTGCCCATTCCAATGGCATAATGTATTTTCTCTATGTATCCTTTTAATAGCTTCAGTTTCACATCTCATGGTAGAGATCCTTCGGCTAATTGGTTAAATTTATTCCTAAGAATTTTATTTTTTTTTTGTATTTATTGGGATTGGGATTTTTTCTTTACTTAATTTCCTTTTTACAATATTACTATAAAGAGAACAGATTTAATATTATTCACAGATGGAATTCTAAGAATATAATGTCCTTTTCCTCCCTCTTCTTCCTTCTTTCTTTCCCACTCTCCCTCCCTTCCTTCTTCTACCTCTCTCTCTCCTCCCTTCTTATAATTTTTGAGATAACATTTGAAATTGACTTTATAGTCAATGCCTTAATGCTCCACTAAATAGAGTTGGGTAAGTAAAAAGTCCTATAGGAACTACCTTCTTTTCCAGGTAACTCACTATTGGTTTCTTTTTTTTTAACTTTTATTTAATGAATATAAATTTCTAAAGTACAGAATATGGATTACAATGGCTTCCCCCCCTAACTTCCCTCCCACCTGCAACCCTCCCCTTTCCCACTCCCTCATCCCTTCCATTCACATCAAGATTCATTTTAAATTCTCTTATATACAAAAGATCAGTTTAGCATACATTAAGTAAAGATTTCAACAGTTTGCACCCACACAGAAACATAAAGTGAAAAATACTGTTTGAGTGCTAGTTATAGCATTAAATCTCAATGTACAGCATGCTAAGGACAGATCCCACATGAGAAGTAAGTACACAGTGTATCCTGTTGTTGACTTAACAAATTGACACTCTTGTTTATGGCATCAGTAATCACCCTAGGCTCTAGTCATGAGCTGCCAAGGCTATGGAAGCGCCCTGAGTTCAGCGACTCTGATCATATTTAGACAAGGCCATGGTCAAAGTGGAAGTTCTCTCCTCCCTTCAGAGAAAGGTACCTCCTTCTTTGATGACCCGTTCTTTCCACTGGGATCTCACTCGCAGAGATCTTTCATTTAGGTTTTTTTTTTCCTTTTTTTTTTCCAGAGTGTCTTGGCTTTCCATGCCTGAAATACTCTCATGGGCTTTTCAGCAGGATCTGCGTGCCTTAAGGGCTGATTATGAGGCCAGAGTGCTGTTTAGGACATCTGCCATTCTATGGGTCTGCAGTGTATCTCACGTTCCCATGTTGGATCATTCTCTCCCTTTTTTATTCTATCAGCTAGTATTTGCACCAAAGGGGAAACTTGTTGAAGTGAAATGGACACTATGAGAAACAGTGACTTGATCAGCTCTTGTCCTGACGGTTGCTGTACAATGTAATACTTTATCCATTTTAATATTTTTTTGTTCTAGTACCATTGGTTGAACTCTGTAATTAACACACAATTATTCTTAGGTGTTTAAATTTTAACTGAAAAGTGATCCCTGTTAGGAATTTGGAAAACATTATGCTGAGTGAAATAAGCCAATCCCAAAGGGACAAATACCATATATTCTCCCTGATAGGTGACAACTAACTGAGCACCAAAAAGGAAACCTGTTAAAGTGAAATGAACACTAGAAAAGGTGACTTGATCAGCCCTCACCCTGACTGTTGATGAGCAAATTAATATGTTATCCCTCTTAGTATTTTTTTTGTTTGTTCTACTTAATACTTTTGGTTGAATACTGTAATCAATACACAGTTATTCTTAAGTACTGAAACTTAACTGAAAAGTGATCGCTGTTAAATATAAGAGGGGGAATAAGAGAGGGAAGAGATGTGCAATTCGGGACATGCTCAAGCTGACTTACCTCAAACAGTAGAGTTAGAAACATACCAGGGGATTCGAATTCAATCCCATCGAGGTGGCATGTACCAATGCCATCTCACTAGTCCCAGTGATCAATTTCTGTTCACAATTGATCGTAATGATAGGACTAAGAACCAAAGGGATCACATAAACAAGAATAGTGTCTGCAAATACTAGCTGATAGAATAAAAAAGGGAGAGAATGATCCAACATGGGAAGTGAGATACACAGCAGACACATAGAATGGCAAATGTCCTAAACAGCACTCTGGCCTCAGGATCAGCCCTTAAGGCATGTGGATCTGACTGAAATGCCTATGAGAGTATTTCAGGCATGGAAAGCCAAGACACTCTGGGGGGAAAAAAAAACCTAAATGAAAGGTCTCTGCGAGTGAGATCCCAGTGGAAAGAACGGGTCATCAAAGAAGGAGGTACCTTTCTCTGAAGGGAGGAGAGAACTTCCACTTTGACCATGGCCTTGTCTAAATATGATCAGAGTCGCTGAACTCAAAAGGCTTCCATAGCCTTGGCAGCTCATGACAAGAGCCTAGGGTGATTACTGATGCCATAAACAAGAGTGTCAATTTGTTAAGTCAACAACAGGAGTCACTGTGCACTTACTCCTCATGTAGGATCTTTGTCCTGAGTGTGCTGTACATTGAGATTTAATGCTATAACTAGTACTTAAACAGTATTTTTCACTTTATGTTTCTGTGTGCGAGCCAACTGTTGAAATCTTTACTTAATGTATGCTAAACTGATCTTCTGTATATAAAGAGAATCAAAAATGAATCTTGATGTGATTGGAAGGGGAGAGGGAGTGGGAAAGGGGAGGGTTGCGGATGGGAGGGACGTTATTGCGGGGAAGCCATTGTAATCCATAAGCTGTACTTTGGAAATTTATATTCATTAAATAAAAGAAAAAAAAGAAAATCTGAAACTTGGAGAAGTTTCATGACATTTGTCTTGAAAATGAGTTTTTGATACAACCACAAAAGACATAACCATAAGAACAAAAATGAATGAGAAGTCATAAAAGATTTTGTATATCAAAGAAAACAATAAAATGACAAGCAAACCCATATTATGGGAGAAAATGTTTGCAAACCATGTATATGATATAAAGGAATAACATCCAAAATATACAAATCATCCATGCAGCTCAATAGCAAGAAAGCAAGGAAGTGATTTATAAGTGGGCAAATGATTCAAATGAACATTTTTGAAAGAAGATACGCAAATGAGCACCTAATATATGAAAAAGTGCTCAATAACGCTAATCGCTACGAAAATGTAAATCTATATCACAATGAAATATGAGTTCATACCAGTTAGTATATTCAAGAAGTGAAAAAATAAATCTTCTTGAGGCTGTTTAATAGTATTGGTGATGTACCTTTTTTAGTCATTATGAAAAACAGTATTATGGTTCTTCCAAAAATTAAAAAGGGAACTAGCATATGATCCAGCCATGCACTTTTAGGTATAAATCCAATGGAAATAGCATCACTATCTCGAAGTGATGAATGCATTCTTGTATTCATTGTATCATTATTCACAACAGTTGAGATATGTGAATAGCTTAAGTTTCCACTGACACATAACTGGATGTAGTATATTTATAAACTATGGAATACTACTCAGCCATCAAAAAAGAATGAGCCGGCTCCGCGGCTCACTAGGCTAATCCTCTGCCTAGCGGCGCCGGCACACCGGGTTCTAGTCCCGGTTGGGGCACTGGATTCTGTCCCGGTTGCCCCTCTTCCAGGCCAGCTATCTGCTGTGGCCAGGGAGTGCAGTGGAGGATGGCCCAGGTGCTTGGCCCCTGCACCCCGTGGGAGACCAGGAGAAGCACCTGGCTCCTGACTCCTGCCATCGGATCAGCACGGTGCGCCGGCCGCAGTGCGCCAGCTGTGGCGGCCATTGGAGGGTGAACCAACGGCAAAGGAAGACCTTTCTCTCTGTCTCTCTCTCTCACTGTCCACTCTGCCTGTTAAAAAAAAAGGAATGAAATTCTGTCTTTTGCAACAAAATGGATGCAACTAAACTATTATGCTTAGTGAAATAAAGCAGTCCCTGAAAGGTAAACATCATGTATTTTCTCTGATAAATGGTAGGTAATATAGAACATAAAAATTATAGGAATGTAATAGACATTTTATGATTTCATTGTTGTAGTTAACCCTGATTTAAACTCCTGTGGAACTGTGGTATTTCTACTTTTGCTAGTTGACTATTTTGGTTAGTGCTGCATTCAGTCAGTGATTATAGAGTGGAACAAATTTTGTTTTTGAAAAATTAATGAAAAAGAAGGAGGCATTGTGGGAGGAACAGGAGAAACTTGGGGTATATGGTTACTTTATAAATGTACCTACATATATGATAAATGAAATCTGTCTTATTCATATTAATAAAAGTTTTAAAAAAGAAAATTTGGCATATGAGGGTGGTCCAAAAGTTCATAGAAAGTGTAAATTGACACACCACTGGCCCAGCTAACTAAAAAAAGAAGTGAAAAGACCCAAATCAATAAAATCAGAGGGGAAAAGGGAATGTAACAACAGACACCACAGAAATAAAAAAGAGTCATCAAAAGTTACTACAAAGAGTTGTATGCCAGCAAACAGGGAAATCTGTCAGAAATGGATAGATTCCTGGACACATGCAACCTACCTAAATTGAACCAGGAAGACACAGAGAACATAAACAGACCCATAACTGAGACTGAAATTAATCAGTAATAAAGACCCTCCCAACAAAGAAATGCCCAGGAACAGATGGATTCACTGCTGAATTATACCAGACATTTAAAGAATAACTAACTCCAATTCTTCTCAATCCATTCAGAACAATCAAAAAAAGGGAATTTTCCCAAATTCTTTCTGTGAAGTCAGCATCACCTTAATCCCTAAGCCAGAGAAAGATGCAGCATAAAAAGAAAATTAAAGACAAATATCCCTGATGAACATAGATGCAAAAATCCTCAATAAAATTCTCGCCAATAGAATGCAACAACACATCAGAAAGATCATCCACCCAAACCAAGTAGGATCAATCCCCGGTATGCAGGGATGGTTCAATGTTCACAAATCAATCAATGTGATACACCACATTAACAATCTGCAGTAGAAAAAACATATGATTATCTCAATAGATGCAAAGATAGTATTTGATAAAATACAACATGCTTTCATGATGAAAATCTAAGCAAATTCGGTCTAGAAGGAACATTCCTCAATACAATCAAAGCAATCTATGAAAAACCCATGGCCAGCATCCTATTGAGTGGGGAAAAGTTGGAAGCATTTCCACTGAGATCTGGTACCAGACAGGGATGCCCACTCTCATCACTGCTCTTCAATATAGTTCTGGAAGTTTTAGCCAGAGCCATCAGTCAAGAAAAAGAAATTAAAGGGATACAAATTGGGAAGGAAGAACTCAAACTATCCCTCTTTGCAGATGATATGATTCTTTATTTCGGGGATCAAAAGAACTCTACTAAGAGACTATTTGAACTCATAGAAGAGTTTGGCAAAGTAGCAGCATATAAAATCAATGCACAAAATTCAACAGCGTTTGTATACACAGGCAATGCCATGGCTGAGAAAGAACTTCTAAGATCAATCCCATTCATAATAGCTACGAAAAAAATAAAATACCTTGGAATAAACTTAACCAAGATGGTAAAGATCTCTAGGATGGGAACTACAAAATCTTAAAGAAAGAAATAGAAGAGGATACAAAAAATGGAAAAATCTTCCATGTTAATGGTTTGGAACAATCAATATCATCAAAATGTCCATTCTCCCAAAAGCAATTTATAGATTCAATGTGATACCAATCAAAATTCCAAAGACATTCTTCAGGTCTGTGAAAAATGATGGTGAAATTCAATGGAGACACAGGAAACCTCGACTAGCTAAAGCAATTTTGTACAACAAAAACAAAGGGGGAGGCATCACAATACCAGATTTCAGGACATACTACAGGGCAGTTGTAATCAAAACAGCATGGTACTGGTACAGAAAGGGGTGTATAGACCAGTGGAACAGAATATAATCACCAGAAATCAATCCAAACATCTACAGCCAACTTATATTTGATCAAGGATCTAAAACCATTTCCTGGAGCAAGGACAGTCCATTCAACAAATGGTGCTTGGAAAACTGGATTTCCACATGCAGAAGCATGAAGCAAGAGTCCTACCTTTCACTTAACACAAAAATCCACTCAACATGGATTAAAAATCTAAGTCTACGACCAGACACTGTCAAATTATTAGAGAACATTGGAGAAACCATGCAAGATATAGGTACTGGCAAAGACTTCTTGGAAAATACCCCATGAGCACAGCCAGGCAAAGCCAAAATTAACAATTGGGATTACATCAAATTGAGAAATTTCTGTACTGCAAAAGAAACAGTCAAAAGTGACGAGGCAACCAACAGAATGGGAAAAACTATTTGCAAACTATGCAACAGATAAAGGATTAAAAACCAGAACCAGAATCTACAAAGAGATCAAGAAATTCTACAACAACAAAACAAACAACCCACTTAAGAGATGGGCCAAGGAACTCAATAGATATTTTTCAAAAGAAGAAATCCAAATGGCCAACAGACACATGGAAAAATGTTCAAGAGTTCAAGATCACAAGCAATCAGGAAAATGCAAATCAAAACCACAATGAGGTTTCACCTCACCCCGGTTAGAATGGATCACACTCAGAAATCTACCAACAACAGATGCTGGCAAGGATGTGGGGGAAAAGGGACACTAACCCACTGTTGGTGGGAATGCAAACTGGTCAAGCCACTATGGAAGTCAGTCTGGAGATTCCTCAGAAACCTGAATATAGCCGTACCATACAACCCAGCCATCCCACTCCTTGGAATTTACCCAAAGGAAATTAAATTGGCAATTTAAAGGGCTGTCTTCCCCTTAATGTTTATTGCGGCTCAATTCACAATAGCTAAGACCTGGAACCAATCCAAATGCCCATCAACAGTAGATTGGATAAAGAAATTATGGGACATGTACTCTATAGAATACTATACAGCAGTAAAAAAACAAACAATGAAATCCGGTCATTTGCAACAAAATGGAGGAATCTGGAAAACATTATGCTGAGTGAAATAAGCCCGTCCCAAAGGGACAAATATCATATGTTTTCCCTGATTGTTGACAACTAACCAAGCACCAAAAAGGAAACCTGTTCAAGTGAAATGGACACTATGGGAAACAATGACTTGATCAGCCATTGTCCTGAATGTCGAGGAACAACTTAATACTTTATTTCTGTTAGTATTTTTGTTCTACTTAATACTATTGAAAAGTGATCCCTGTTAAATAGAAGAGTGGGAATAAGAGAGGGAGGAGATGTACTGTTTATCACATGCTCAATCGGACTTGCCCCAAACGGTTGAGGTAGATACATGCCTAGGGAATCCAATTCCTTCCCATCAAGGTGGCATGTACCAATGCCATTTCACTAGTCAAAGTGATCAGTTTTAGTTCATAATTGATCATAATGATAGGTCTAAGAGTCAAAGGGATCACATAAACAAGACTAGTGTCTGCTAATACTAACTGATAGAATTAAAAAGGAGAGAATGATCCAACATGGGAAGCGGGATACACAGCAGACTCATAAAATGGCAGATGTCCTAAATCACACTCTGGAATCAGAATCAGCCTTTAAAGCATTTTGAATTGGCTAAAAAGCCCATGAGAGTATTTCAGGCATGGAAAGCCAAAACACTGTGGCAAAAAAAAAAAAAAAGACCTAAATGAAGTATCTCTGTGAGTGAGATCCCAGTGGAAAGAATGGGCCATCAAAGAAGGAGGTACCTTTCTCAAGGGAAGAGAGAACTTCCACTTTGACAATGATTTTGTCTAAATAAGATCAGAGTTGGCGAAATCAAAATAGCCTTTGCAACTCATGACAAGAGCCTTGGGTGATTACTGATGCATAAACAAGAGTGAAGAGTGTCAATTTATAAATCAACAACAGGAGTCACTGTGCACTTTCTCCCCACGTAGGATCTCTGTCCTTAATGGGTTGTACTATGTTAATCAATGGTATAACTAGTAATCAAACAGTACTTTACACTTTTTGTTTCTGTGTGAGTGCAAACTGTTGAAATCTTTACTTAATATATACTAAATTGATCTTTTGTATATAAAGATAATTGAAAATGAATCTTGATGTGAATGGGATGGGAAAGGGAGTGGGAGTTGGGAGGGTTGCGGGTGGGAGGGAAGTTGTGGGGAGGGGAAAGCCACTGTAACCCAAAGGCTGTTCTTTGGAAATTTATATTTATTAAATAAAAGTTTAAAAAAGCTATGTATGAATTTCAATTTTTTCACCAAATAAACATTTTTAAGAAAGCTTTTCAATTTTTTAAATTTCAAAGATATAGCTTTTGGAATATGGTGTCTCTTCCATCCATATTTGCCCTCCCACCCTCATACAGTCCCACCTCCTACTCTGTCTCCCATCCCATTCCTCATTAGGAATCATTTTTAATTATTTTTATATGCAGAAGATCAGCTCTATCCTAAGTTAAGATTTCAACAATTTGCACCCACACAAACACATAAAATATAAAGTACTGTTGTTTGATGTTCAGTTTTACATTAATTCTCAGAGTACAACACTTAAGGACAGAAGTCCTCCAATAGGAGTAAGTGCACAGTGACTCCTGTTGTTGATTTAACAATTGACAGTCCTACTTATGACATCAGTGATCACCCAAGGCTCTTGTCATGAGCTTCCAATACTATGGAAGCCTCTTGATTCCACACACTCTGTCAGCATTTAGACAGTGCCATAAGCAAAGTAGAAGTTTTCTCTTCACTCTAGAGAAAAGTGCATCCTTCTTTGATGGCCCCTTATTTCCCATGGGATCTCACTTACAGAGATCCTTCATGTAGATCATCTTTTAATTACATTTAATTGAAAAACTTTTTAGAGTACTCTTGTTTTTTGTTGTTGTTGGTTTTTTTTTTGTTGTTTTTGTTTTTGTTTTTGTTTTTTGACAGGCAGAGTGGAGAGTGAGAGAGAGAGAGAGAGAGAAAGGTTTTCCTTTGCCATTGGTTTACCCTCCAATGGCCGCCGCAGCCGGCGCGCTGCGGCTGGCTCACAGCACTGATTCGAAGCCAGGAGCCAGGTGCTTCTCCTGGTCTCCCATGCGGGTGCAGGGCCCAAGGACCTGGGCCATCCTCCACTGTACTCCTGGGCCACAGCAGAGAGCTGGCCTGGAAGAGGGGCAACCGGGACAGAATCCGGCACCCCGACCGGGACTAGAACCCGGTGTGCCGGCACCGCAAGGCGGAGGATTAGCCTATTGAGCCGTGGCGCCGGCCCTAGAGTACTCTTGTAAAATTAAATATCATTCAGCATTAAGAAAGAGATCCTGGCATGTGTAAAGTATACTTGGACTTGAAAGACGTAATGATGGGGCCAGTGCTATGGCTTAGCAGGTATAGCCACCACCTATAGTGCCAGTATACTTTATGGACCCCAGTTCATGTCCCGGGTACTCCACTTCCGATCCAGCTCTCTGCTATGGCCTGAGAAGGCAGTAAAAGATGGCCCAAGACCTTGGGCCCCTGTACCTGCATGGGAGACCCAGAAGAAACTCCTGACTCCTGGCTTCGTATTGGTGCAGCTCTATACTACATATTTAGATAATTATTTTGAGAATTTTGATTATATAAGTTAAATGAGATTAATATATAGGAAGATATAGAGTTCATGCAATATTTTATTCTTACAGTTTTAATATTGATATAGTTATAATATTTAAGATTCCTGAGGAGAGAATATAAAAGCTAAGAGAAATAATTGATGATTCCCCATACCACGTAGGTCAGTATAGGATTGATGGAAGAGAATATATGTTGTTCTCTATAGAGGAAGAGGTTATGCTAATAAAACTGAGAGGGAGAAGTAATGGAGACATCCTAAATTAGATACAAATTTTTATATTTTGTTATAATAATCAGACAGTTCCTCTCTGATGGATTCTAGTTATTATTACTTTGATTTTCTAAGTGAGAACACAGTACTTTATTGAGAACAAGGAAGAGTAGAAATTAAAGTTATAGTAAGTGGGCTCTTTTAAAGTTTTATAGACAAAATTAAGGGAATGTAGATAGCTCGAAAAGTATGGGAAATAGTGTTGACATCCAAGTTGTGAAAGATACAACAAGTATATAAGGTACCAGTGTGATCATCTGTATGATTTTATAGCAGGTTAAGCTGTTAGTGTGAGCAGCGGATAGAATCATCCATATTTGGGTCTTGATAAGAAGATGTCACAGAAGGACAAGGACAGGGCTTTCATTTACTAGTAAGGAAATATTTGAAGTTATTAACCATTATTATTTAAGTAGGAAAGGATGGGAATTGCAGTCATGAGAGACTGACAGACCAGGAAAAAAATGAAAGTCTAATGAGATGTAAGCACTGGATGAGTAGAAAAGTGAACTATGCAGGTCAGGACATTAAACCTCCTGTTTCACTTTAATATTCAACTGTGGAAGTCTGCTGCTATCCTGAAAAAGAGTGTGTGCCAATTAGAGTTAGATCTCATAATAAAACACACAAAAATACACAAATGGCTTAAAGATAAAGTTTTATTATCCAAAGAAAAGATGTTTTGTGTTAAACAAGAGTAGATACAATAACTTGTCAAAATCATACTAACTTTATGTAATCATGTTTTATTTCATGCTCAATAATATGCTTCAAGTAAATATCCATCATGTCATATCGAGCCAGGAGAAAAAGTAAACAGCATAGAAAGACATACCATTTCCCTTTAAAGGCAAATCTTGGAAATCACATTGCACAATTCAACATATATTAAACTGGCCAACATCTAGTCACATGCAACCGAGGAGTTAGGAAATCTAATTTTTAAACCAGGCTGTCTCAGGTCAAGAGATCTATTAATAAGGGAGAAAAAAAGTGAATATAATGCAAAATCAGAATCTGTGCCCCTCAGCTTCATTTTGACAATTAACAAATAAGGAAAAACAAAAATGCAATTTTTGGATTGTTAGGTAGAATTGCAATCAACATTAGGACTCTCATTTTGTGATCAGGGTACACTTCTGAATTACAACATCACTCTGTTCTCCTTCAGTGGACAATGGTCAAGGTGCCTGAGTCAGAGTTCCAAAGCCTGAAAAGAGGTCTTAAGGCACCTTGGAACAAAATCTGGGTAAAGGTGTAAATATGGGACCCATCTGTCATGTTATAGAATGACACTTCTCCATCTTCATAATCTAGGAATATCCCCACCCTACAGGGGGACACTCTCAGAGTAAGATGAGTTTCTGGGGAAGTGAGAGCCCAGTACTCCTCCTCATAAAGCCTGATGGCCCAGAAACCATTTTGTGGGGATATTGTGACTTGCCCCTTCCTTGTTACATTGTCCCTACAGATTCCCAGATCACAGGAAGCTGTGTCCCCAATATCTACCTCCCAGTAGTATCTCCCCGAGGTGATACTCAGCTGACCCAGCACACAGGGCAGGGAATGAAATCTCTGTGGGGAGTCAGGGAGATCTTCCTTCTCTTCTTGCCATGTTACACGTCTCTGTTCAGACAGGAAGAGCGCAGGATGGGCGGTTTCTGCATCCAGGGTCACGTTTACTGCAAAGACAAGAGAATCATCATCATCTAACTAGGGAAAGTCTCAGTAGTCCGGGGCTAGAGAAGCTATTCTGTGAGAGCTTCTCTGGCCCAAGGTGAATTCTGCTAACCTCTACCCATCTTTGTGTGAGACTACCCACAAAGATGTGGATCCCTGTACACCATCATAGACTCACCAGCCTGGAACTCTTCTTTCCTCCAATCTGCAAGAAATATATCAAAATGAGAACCACCATCTGAGAAAGAAAGCTACCTGACCATTTAGAGTATTAATTCCCCAGGTTTAGTTTAAAATAATAGCAACTGAACAAAATTCTATTTATATCCTTGCCCTTCATTTTATAGCCTGCCAAATTATGTCAGATTTAAGGACCTGACCTATGCCAATTATTTCCTCATTTAAATATTATTCAAGATAATAGTCTTTGGTCTATTTATGGTGAATTTGACTTGAAAATTTTTGTTTTGTTTTCTTTCTTCACAAATTAGTATCTAGTTACTATTCTGTCTTCTCTCAAATATAAGGTGATACTCAAATTTAAAAATATTAAAATTTAATGTTTCAGTCACATTATGTGTTAACAACATGGGAAGTGAGATACACAGCAGACACATAGAATGGCAGATGTCCTAAATAGCACTCTGGCCTCAGAATCAGCCCTAAAGGCACTCGGATCCAGCTGAAAAGCCCATGAGAGTATTTCAGGCATGGAAAGCCAAGACACTCTGGGGAAAAAAAAAAAAAACTAAATGAAAGATCTTCACTAGTGAGATCCCAGTGGAAAGAACGGGTCATCAAAGAAGGAGGTACCTTTCTCTGAAGGGAGGAGAGAACTTCCACTTTGACCATGGCCTTGTCTAAATATGATCAGAGTCGCTGAACTCAAAAGGCTTCCTTAGCCTTGGCAGCTCATGACAAGAACCTAGGGTGATTACTGATTCCATAAACAAGAGTGTCAATTTGTTAAGTCAACAACAGGAGTCACTGTGCACTTACTCCTCATGTAGGATCTTTGTCCTTAGTGTGCTGTACATTGAGATTTAATGCTATAACTAGTACTCAAACAGTATTTTTCACTTTATGTTTCTGTGTGGGAGCAAACTGTTGAAATCTTTACTTAATGTATGCTAAACTTATCTTCTGTGTATAAAGAGAAACGAAAATGAATCTTGATGTGAATGGAAGGGATGAGGGAGTGGGAAAGGGGAGGGTTGTGGGTGGGAGGGATGTTATGGGGGGGAAGCCATTGTAATCCATAAGCTGTACTTCGGAAATTTATATTCATTAAATAAAAGTTAAAAAAATTTTAAGTTTATTTAAAAGGTAAAATTATGGGGTTGAGGAGAGAAATACACACATACACACACATATACAGAGAGAGAGAGAGCGAAAGAGAGAGCTTTTCTATCTACTACAGTGACTGAGGATGGGCTAGGCTGAAACCAGGAGCCCAGTACTCGATGCACGTCTCCCATGAGGGAGGTGGGGAAACAAAACTTGGGCCAAAACCTGAACCTTCCCAGTTGTATCACTAGGAAGCTGGATTGGATCAGAGGAACTTGAAATCATATCAGCACTCCAGTGTGAGATGCAGCTGTCCCAAGCCATAGCTAAAGTTCTGTGCCAAAATACACACCCCAATGTGTAGTATGTTATGAGAGATATGATTTGGATTTCTTTTCCTTTGTAATGTTTTGTATATTGAAGATGTTCATTTATAGTATCTTCAATAATGGGTTATTTTTTCAACTTTTATTTAATAAATATAAATTTCCAAAATGCAATTTTTGGATTATAATGGCTTTTCCCCGTATAACCTCCCTCCCACCCATAACCATCCCATCTCCCACTCCCTCTCCCATCCTATTCTTCATCACAATTCATTTTCAATTATCTTTATCTACAGAAGATCAACTCTATACTAAGTAAAGATTTCAACACACTGTACTCACAAAACAACACAAAGTATAGAGTACTGTTTGAGTAGTAGTTTTACCGTTAATTCACAAAGTACTTCACATTATGGACAGAGATCCTACATGGGAATTAAGTGCACAGTGACACCTGTTGTTCATTTAACAATTGACACTCTTAATTATGATGTCAGTAATCAACCTGTAGCTCTTGTCATGAGCTGCCAAGGCTATGGAAGTCTCTTGAGTTCACAAACTCTGATCTTATTTAGACAAGCTATAGTCAAAGTGGAAGTTCTCTCCTCCCTTCAGAAAAAGGTACCTCCTTCTTTGATGGCCTATTCTTTCCACTCAGATTGCACTCACAGAGGTCTTTCATTTAGGTCATTTTTTTGCCGGTGTCTTGGCCTTCCATATCTGAAATACTCTCATGGGCTTTTTAGCCAGATCCGCATGCCTTAAGGGCTGATTCTGAGGCCAGAGTGCTGTTGAGGGCATTTGCAATTCTATGAGTCTGCTGTGTATCCCGTTTCCCATGTAGGATCACTCTCTCCTGTTAATTCTATCAATTATTATTTGCAGACACTGGTCTTATTTATGTAATCCCTTTGACACTATCTTTTTGAACAATTATGAACTTAAACTAATCACTTTAACAAGTAAAATAGCACTGATGCATGCCACCTTGATGGGATTGAATTGGAATCCCCTGGCACGTTTCTAGCTCTACCATTAGGGGTAAGTCTGATTGAGCATGTGCCGAACTGCACCTCTCCTCCCTCTCTTATTCCCATTCTTATATTTAACAGGGATAACTTTTCAGTTAAATTTAAACACATAAGAATAATTGTGTGTTAATTAAAGAGTTCAACAAATGGTTAAGTAGAACAAAAAATATTAAAAGAAATAAAATAGTAAGTTGCAATGGGTTATTTTTAGAAACCAAGTCACTCACCAGGGTATAACACTGTTTTCCTCCAGTCTGCAAGAGAAGAAAACAGGAAACCCTTTACTTTTTTCCTTCTAAGTCTTCTCTCATTCCCCTTCTCATTTACCCTTTTTTTCTCTTATTTTCTCCTGTACATCTTTTGTACTTTAATTTTCTGACCTATAATCCGACATTTAAAATTTCAAAGACACGATGAGAAAAATGATCAAGTGGAAGAAATGTAGAAACATAAAAGTAATAAAAGGAAGACGCCTGAAGGTGGGAGCATGAAATGCAGGAAAGAAAAAAGAGTGAAGAGTGCAAGGAAGGGCGTAAAGAAAGCTGAGTCACAATGACTTTGTGTCTTCTGGATACATACAAAGTAGTGTGCTTGCTGGCTCCTACGGTGTCTCTAAAGCCATGCACTCTAGTCTTGCTGGTAAAATCACTGCCATGTGGTTGGAGAGTAATAATTCAGAACTTCTTCATAGCTTGAGTCTCCAGAGTCTGTCTGCTGTAAAACTGGTGGAGCTGTAGCTGTACCACAAGCCCTTCAACTAAAGCAGCTGCCCGGAAAACAGTGAGCAGTGCCACTGGTGTTCTAATTGCTTAGAAATGATCAGGGACAATGCAGAGAAACTCATACATCACCAGAGAAAAATATATAAGCATAAAAATTTAAATATTAAGAAGTAAACATTGCAAAATATGAAATTAATTTTAAAAAAGAGAAGAAATTTTGAACTCTATGTACCAAGCAATTGCCAGGTCTAGCAAGCATAATGCTACTCCTAGATTACTTATTGATTTAAAAGCAACAATAACAAAAACAAAAACAAAAATAGTAAAATATAAAGACAAATTAATGTTTTATAGACCCTGGAAAAAAGATTTTTCAGCAAAATAAAAAATGTACAGCACTCCTTTCTTTAAAGTTATAATTCTTTACTGTATAATAGCACAGAATGTCAGCTCTATTTTAAGGAACAGAAGTTATGACTGAGAAAGGAAACATAATTTGGATTATAAAATTCTTACTTTAATAAAATTCCTTAAACAGTGGAAAAAATTTGTCAAGATTGTGCCCCAAATTCTTCTTTGCCAAATAGGCATTTTTGTTGCATTTCTGTATCATAACCAATTACTATAGAGGTTAATATAGGGATTGAATCCAAAAGAGGCAGAGAAATGGAATTATTTTGAGAGAGAATGATTACTCACTGAACTTAAATTGAGCCTATTCTGAGAGAAGCAATGTCAGCATGCATCGTATAATTGCTATAGTACTTAGATATGGACTGATCCCATGGGAGATAAAGAAATGGAGGTTTCCAAGAGATAATAATTACTTACCAGACTTATATTGAGCCTTCCTCCTATCTGAGAGAAAAAATACAAAACATCACTTCATGAGATAAGTTTTGTTAATATTATGAAGAATACACAATCTAAACCATATATCTGCCAGTGTTTGTGCCTGCAACACTGGACACATCTTATTCATTTCATTAGCAAAAAAAGAAAACTCTAAAGTATATTCCAAATGAATACCTCACTCCAATTGGAAGAAAACTGCCTGATATATGAATGGTTAAATAAAAGATGCTTCAGAAATCTTGTATGAAATGAAATGAAAACTTGTTTTATTTTTGGTGCAAAAAATTTTGAAATCTATGTACAATTTTTCATAATTCACACTTTCAACACATTTTTTTGAGATTCCTTGAAATTCCTATAATGTGATATTAAAATTTGTAGAACTATCTTAAAGAACAAAGTCTTAGATTTTAAAGATATATTACCAATGGAATTTACATGAATAACAATGCATACCTAGGTCATGAAAGAAGAACAATTTATAACTGAGTAAACTAAAAGGAAGAAAAAGCAGTAGAGTAGTAACTATGGTTGAAAAGAGAAAATTGTCGGAAAAATCATGGAAAAATATTTAACATTTTTGAATATTTAAAAATATTGTCAAATGATATGGATCAGCAAGTCTCAAGACTACGCTTAATATTAGTTTATACAAACATTTAAAAGGCAAATAAAAGGAGGAATTTATTTCTCTCATACCCATAGTCTGATATCCATAGGTAAGAGTGAAGACATCATCATGTGAAAAAATAATGAACTCTCTACTAGAGAAGATGTGTTGTGGAACACAATTAAAGTGAGTTTTCCATTGAGTGGAAACAGCTATTTTCCTCTTGACCTAATCATTTTCATCTCATGACCTTATAATAAACTTATATCAATTATCTCCAAGAGAGAAGAAGAAGGATATATAGCACAGAAAGGAATAGAGATGAAAGGAAGAGAGGGAAGGAAATTTAATGTGAGATAATTTCAGGAAGCCAAAAAAGAAAATACATAGCCTAATTTGAAATCCACAAGAAGGAAAAGCAAAGAGAGGATAGTGATGAAGTGAAGAGTAGAGATGGCAAAAAGATCTAAGAAATCTGTCAATAAGAAAAACAGTCAAAAATTACCAATCTCTCCCTGAAGTTCTTCTGAAAAATAAAATGGAAAAACTCATATAAATGTCAAGGAACAACATAGATGTAGTTAGAGTATGTTATGTTAACTGTAGTAAGTAGACACAGAATGACACATATCGTGTGCTTTCACATGTGAAATCATAAAAAACCAATATCATACAGTAGAAAGTTAATTACCAGCAGCTGAAGGGGAGAAGAAGGAAAAGGAAGAGGAATGAGATTCATCAAAATGTACAAAGTTTCAGTTAAATTGGAGGAATATGTTTTAGACTACATAGTGACCACACTTAATAACAATGTAAATTTAAAATTTCTCTTAAAGATATTTGATAATCTTACTGCAAAAATAAATTGATAACAGATATGTTAATTAGCCTGCTGAGTCCTTATACAATGTCAACATGAATCAAAACAATACATTGTAATCCATGCATATTTTAAAATTAAGATTTTGCACCTAAATAGAATTTCAAAATGTTAAGTGAAGGGACAATATGAACCAACAAAGAAAATGAAAATGAGTTAAATTTTCTAGTGTAAAGTATAAATTGGTAGAATAAATATAATTTATAGCATAAACATAGTCATGATAAAATCAACAAAGTGACAAGGAAGCACATTTCTAACTTAGAAACTTGAAAAAGTGGCATATTAGAAAAGCTGAAACAGGACAGAAGAATGTAAATGATGGAAAAGAAGAACTACCTAGGATTTATATCATACATACATACTTTATAGATTAAAGTATTGAAGTAATTTAACTAATCCAACACACATACACAGACATATGAATTGAAGGTATTCAAAAAGTGGAAAAATGGGATTAAAAGATGATACCTCTCTGTCTCTACCTCTCAAATAAAGATATAAATATGGCATTTAAAAAATGAATTAGGCATTTGGAGCAATCTCATATCAAAGAGTTTGGATCCTGGCTCCACTTCTGAATCCAACTCCCTGCTAATGTGCACTGTAGGAAGCAGCCGTGATTATTCAGTTATTGAGTCCTTGCTACCACATGGGAGACCCAGATTGAGTTTCTGGCTCCAGGTCTTTTTCCATCTCTCCCATCTTTTCTCTTAGGCTCTGATAACCTCCAAAGGCTTCTCAGAAGATATCACAAACAATAAGGGAACAGATTACTATAACATCTGGGCACAATATTTTTGCAAGATTCATGGTCTCTAATTCTTCCCATTTAATAAAATTTCATTAGGATTTAATTGAGTTGTCAGTTGACAGAACTTTTAAAATTATCTTTGATAAATAGTTATTCTGTAGTTTTTATTATTTATCTCAGGAGAAGTTCCAAAATCTGGTGACATTGTTTTAATTAAGGCCCTTCCTATTTTTATTATCTTACAAATAAAAACACAATTTGTTAGCCTATAAATATTTGATTAAAAAATAAGAAAATAAATGGAGTAAATCATTATACTTAGTGAAATAAATCATGATCAAAATGTTTGAAAACTGTGCTTGAAACTTCCTTATTCCATCTCTTCTCTAATACATGAATTTGGGCTTCAGGGATATTCCTTAAACCAGTCCCAAAAAGATAGATACAATATGTTTTCACTGATCTGGGGTAACTAATATAGTACCTAAAATGTACTCTATTAGAGCTAAACTGAAATTTTGAGATTTGATGATTTTTTTATAGCCTTTCTCTCACCTGTAGAGAAACAGTGTTTTTTTTTTTCTTTTTACTATTGGTTAAACTTTACTTAGCGAAGGTTTAACCTTATGAGTATAAAGTAAACTGAAAATAAATATTTGTAAAAATTAAGAGAGGGAATAGGAGAGGGAAGAGAAAGAAGGGTTGGGGCATGGGCAGGGGGAAGTTTAGGATGGGAAGTATCACTATGTTCCTAAATCTATACACATGAAATACATGAAACTTGCACACCTTAAATAAAGTTTAAAAAGCATTGATATAGGCCACTGACTCAAGTGTTTCAGAGAAATAAAATTAAACAAGAAAGAATAAGAAAGGAAGGAGGAGGGAGTGTTGAGTGGAGCATTACCACTATGCTTGTAATCTGTATATATGAAATACACGAAATTTGTTCACCTTATATAAACAATACAAAATTAAGCATGTGCAAACCAAGTTAAAAGTGCTATGAAATTCATAATTACAATGAAAATGTATGTCACGCATTTTATGCACATAAAATAAAACTGATACTTTTATTTAAATAATAAACAAATAATTCACTGAGAAATTTATGATGAAGATTTTTGAGGTCATATTTAAGTTGTTTAAGGTAGACTTAGTTTTCCACAATTATTTTAAGAATTACATGAACAAAATGTTTGAAAACTGTGCTTTAAACTTTCTTATTCCATCTCTTTTAAATATATGAATTTAGGCTTCAGGGATATTCCTTAAATAGCTTATATATACTTTTGGAAATATGAGCTCATAATCTAAAATTCATAGATATTTTTATTGTACATTGGCAATTTTTGCACTTTATAACACTTCAACTTTTTATATGATATTTAACTTTTATTGGCCCTACATTCTTAAAGAAATCCATTTTATTGTGTTATTTCTCCTTGATTCTTTTGTCATCTTTGCTGGATTTTTCAGAATATTCCTCTCTCTACGGAGGAAGAGTATAGTATTCAAAAAATAAAATGACTCTGGGAACAATTTTCTAAATGGAAAAAATATGATGCTGTTACCTCATATTCATTCCAGAGAGGAAAATCACATTATTCAATAACTAAATCACATGAAATGAAAATATGTATGAAGTAAATTCATCACAAACAAGTTTGGAATTTATTTGTCATTTCTTAAGGTAAGGGAGGTGTAATGTGCAAAGTAACGGGCACTTCTAGATTGGAATATCTGATAAAGTTCCTAAATCAAGAGAAGTTTTCCAGAAATTATATACATTAAATGGAAACTATGTGCCTTTTGGCTTAATGTGCATGATCTCACCAAAATCATAAACTTCAGAAGTATTTGTAATACAGAAATGGAAAATACATAAATGGAATACAGAATGGAAAAGATAAGGAAACAGAAATAGAGATAACATGAGGGAGGCCCATAACCAAAAAAAAAATGAAGATGGAAGAATAGAAGTAGGTATCTGGAGAAGGGAGAGCTGAAGACATGTAAGTAAAGAGAGATGGAAAGTTAAAGACATCAAGAAATTAGTTATTTTAAAGTGATAGGGGAATAAAGAGCTGTCATGGTACTGACCATTATGTCTCTGAAGTTCATCTGAAAATAAGATGGAAAAATAAATATAAATATTCTTGTAATGGAAAACAAGGTTAATAAAATTCCAACTTATGAAAAATGCAATGCAAAGTTAAAACTCGGGATATGGACACACACAAAAACACACACACATATACACTCATACATGGTGCTGGAAAAGTGTTTTTGTTTAACTAATATGCTATACAGAATGAAATGAGAAAAGGAGAAAATCTGCTTCATTGACAAAAATAGAAATATTAGTTCTGATGGTTACTATATAATATATTTTTATTTTACTTTTATGTTATTTAAGCTTTTATTATTAGAGTTCTTATCTTCAACACTGTCTTGGTTTCAAGTAAATATATGATATTGATTCTCATTATCATGGTAGCTATGTTGTATTGAGTCACCATCAACTCTGAGTTACAGACTCTTGGGCAACTGATCCTGGAATAAATCCAAGTTCAGATGCCTCTAAGTCACTGGCCACCACAGTACCAAAATATCACTTTGTTTTATATGCTTGTATGTCAATAATCTGATCCAGAATAAATCAGTATTTACAGGGAAGGAAAGGAATAACTGAACAAAAAAGGATAGGGAATGATGAAATGGAGGGGGACACTAGTCTTGTTTTGTTTGTTTGTGTGATCCCTTTGACTCTTTTTTTTTTATTTTACAGGTATTTATTATATTTATTTAATTATAATTATTTTCAGAAACTGAATTATGTTACATAATTTAAAAGGAAAAACATGGATGCTTTCCTTTCTAATAGGTAGATTTCCTTTCCATGCAGTCTATTAAAAAAGGTGGGGGGGGGGATGTTCAGGTGGCATAAATAATGGATGTTTTGAAGGTAACATTTTTGAAAATTAGATTTCTCTTAAGCTATGCTCAAATCCTTCAATGTAATATTTTGCTGTTTACTTTTAAGGTCGTATCTCAGAGGTTAACTTCATTCTGATCATTCTTACATTGCACTCCATTATTTGCAGTTGATTTCGTATTTTCTGAACTAAACTTCAATAATACTAACAAAAAGAAGCTTTGGCTTAGTGTACAGATTGTCACGTAATAGGCTGTGAATTCAGGTAACAAAGTCCTATTTTATATCTGCTAAGCTTTTTCTATAAAATTTGTCCTTAGTTTTTAATGTTAATCCTAGTGTGCTCCCATAAATGAATACTAATACATTTATACAATGGTGAAGTATTGCATTATAGTTGATAGTTACACTTTTAATATTAGCACAACATCTCAAAAGAAATGTCTGAGGTGAAATGATTTTTCCATGATTAAAATTAGTAGTGGTTAATGATGAAGATAAAATAAATTTTTTCATCTTTCTGTGATAGAAATAATGTTTTAGATAAGAAATGAGAGTAAGGCAGTTTTACATTTATCAAGACAATTGTAAAATGCATAATCATGGACAGTGTTTCTGTAACCAGTTTAATGCTTTGTTCATTTGATTAGAGCACTAGAGGGTTTTTTCCCCCCTACCGAAAACAATGAAAAGATAAAAATGTATTGGAAGTTTAAAAAGTGATGCTTGGATTGATTTTCCTAAGGCTTTCTTTTGTTTTTGTTATTGTAAAAGAATTGACATAAAAAGGGTCCTTTGAGACCACCTGCATTACTGCAGAGCATACTGACACTGACCATGCCGTCAGCTCGTCAGCTTGGGTTGAAGGTAAAGGAAGTTTGGCAACATCCTGTGGTCCTTCTTGTTAAGCAGTTCATGGCAACCATGCATTATTAAGCAGAAATACAATTTGGAAGCTTTTTTATTTTTCACTTTAAAAGGCCAAGGCTCAGGTGGTCTGTAATGCTTTTAATGATTTTATTAGAATTATTTATGTTATTTAAGAAAGATTATATGTACTTCTCCAGTATTTTGGGCTATGATATGAGTACTTTTCTTCAATAATGAAGACTTGCGGAGTCAGAGTACTAAAATGGACCTTGGAATTTATACTTCAATTCTCTGTGTCATGGTAGATCATTTTCATTCATCAGAATAAAAAAAAACTGCACTTTTTGCAACAACCTTGTCTTTATCCTTTATTGTTATAGAGTACAAAAAGTACTAAATAACATTAAGTACAGTGTGATCAATTGTGAACTGACTAGTGTCTGCTAATACTAACTGACAGAATCAAAAAGGGAGAGAATGATCCAACATGGGAAGCGAGATACTCAGCAGACTCATAGAATGGCAGATGTCCTAAATAGCACCCTGGCCTCAGAATAAGACCTTAAGGCATTCGGATCTGGCTGAAAAGCCCATGAGAGTATTTTAGGCATGGAAAGCCAAGACACTCTGGGGGAAAAAAATTGAAGACCTAAATGAAAGATCTCTGTGAGTGAGATCCCAGTGGAAAGAATGGGCCATCAAAGAAGGAGGTACCTTTCTCTGAAGGGAGGAGGGAACTTCCACTTTGTCTATGACCCTGTCTGAATAAGATCGAAGTCAGCGAACTCAAAAGGCTTGCATAGCCTTGGCAACTCATGACTAGAGCCTAGGGAGATTACTGACGCCATAAACAAGAGTGTCAAATTGTTAAGTCAACAACAAGAGTCACTGTGTACTTACTCCTCATGTGGGATCTGTCCTTAATGTGTTGTCCAATGTGAAGTAATGCTATAACTAGTACTCAAATAGTATTTTACACTCTGTGTTTCTGTGTGGGTGCAAAATGATGAAATATTTACTTAATATATACTAAATCAATCTTCTATATATAAAGATAATTGAAAATTAATCTTGATGTGAATAGAATGGGAGAGGGATTGGGATATGGGAGGGGTGCGAGTGGGAGGGAAGTTATGGGGGGGAGAAGCCATTGTAACCCATAAACTGTACTTTGGAAATTTATATTTACTAAATAAAAGTTAAAAAAAAAAGAAAATGGAGGGGGAAAAAAGGAGAGAACTTAATGTGGGAGAACTCCAGTAGTCAACATATGGGGAAGAGAGTAGACATTCAAAAGAAGCATGAATCAAGAGATACATATAGGGGAGGAGGGAACAAATGTTAAAGATAGCGAGAAAGTGGTCATTTTAAAGTGGCATGGGAGTAAAGGCTGTCAGGGAATATTTACCACATTGTCTCCAAAGTTCTGAAAAATAAGATGGAAAAACAAAATAAATATGCTTGCTGTGGGAAGCAAAGCTTAAGAAAATGCAAACTTACTGAAAATGCAAAATATGATATGGGAGTAAGGGCTTCCAAGGAACATTTACCATTGTTTTCCATAAGATTTCTTAAAAAATAAAATGAAAAATAACAAAGTAGATATTATTGAGAACAAATTTAAAAGATCACTCAATTTATCATAAAAAGCAAATTTAGAACTCTCAGGATATTCACACACATATGCAGTGGCAAATAGTTTTTTTGTTGTTGTTTAAAAGTATAATGTAGCATAATATGAAATTTGGAGGGATGGAAAATATTTATAAACATTTTAGAAATGTAAATTATTATTATCCTATTAAATCGCTATTGACTCCTTTTTATGTTATTTTGGCTTTTATTATTTGGTCTGCTAACTAATATGTTCTTTGACTTCCAGTAAATAGATAATGCAGATTATCATTATTGTAGTAGCTATGTTTTATTGAGTCACCACAAACACTGAATTGGAGAATCATAAACCATTGTTCTTGAAGGAAATCTAGCTTTAGATTATTCTAAGCTTGTGTCACATTTATACCAATGGATCAATACAGAACTTGGTTTTTCTTTTCAATTAGTTTATTTACATAAAGAGAGCAGATTTCAAGTATTTCACCTACGCAGTTTAAGACCATAAAGACATTCTCCATACATCCTCCATACTTCCCTCACAGCTTTCCTCCTCCTTCCTTTCTTATTCTTCTTTTAAATTTTGCTATAACATGCTTTTAATCTATTTTATAATCACAAACTTGTCTTTCTGTGATAAGCATCTGGAATAAAGAGCCAGGGTTTATAGGGAATAAAAATGGCATCTAAAAGAAGAAAGACAATGGATAAAAGAAGAAAGGGAAACAGATGGGAGAGAAAGAAGGTAGAGAACTTAACATAGGAGAAGTCTAAGATTCAAAATATGAGGCAGAAAAGTAGACATTCAGGACAAATGGGAACCATGCTAATGAAGAGGAAGGGAGTGTCAAAGGGAAAAAGGCACCATGGTGCAGATCTAAGGGTTGTCAGAGAATATTCGCCAAGATTGTTTCTAAGATGCCTCTGAAAAATAAAAAGGACTAAGTGTTCTAACCCTCAGTGAAAAATCCCAGGATAAAGGACTCAAAAAGAAAATTAGTTTTACAATGAATATTTGATGTTATAAAATATAAATAAAAAGAAAAGTTACTGGATATGGAAAGAGCAATGTGTCAGGCAAGATCAGGTTCAATATGTTTAGGAGTACTGGAGCAGTAGGATTAAAGGCAGAGTTACATTGAAACTTGAGCAATGAAGAATGTTGGTGAAAACATTTTAAAAGACTCACAAGAAAGAGGATGTTAATTCATCCTCTTTAGTTATGTTCTCTTCTGATTAAAGATTAGATTAGGATCATCTGCACAGAAGTGGATGCATTAAAAAATCCATGATAGATTCTCAGGGGACAGGAAGAGAGAAAACCACAGTGGAAATTGTACTGAAGGAAGAGGAATGCAGAGGATTGGTGTGGAAGGTGCAGATGGGCAACATGAACATGGACACAACAGCCGACCTCCACAAAAAGAGCCAGAGAAAGTGCCAGCATTGAAGAGTGAGATGAGGTCAGACTACAGTGGTCATTGACACTGTAGATACAGCCAGAAGTAGAACATGGCATAAGTCTAGCCTGAAACCCTGAGGGGAATAGGTATCTGCAGACTCAGTTAAAAAAAATGGCACATTTCTCTCTCACCACCACCACCCTACAAAGGCTCTTGGCAACAGCTGAGAGAGGACAAGCAACATTTTGGGCATAGGCAGCAACTGCAGAAACACTTGTGTGCATGCCCAACAACTATCCTTCTTGTCAGTAGTAAAAGCAACAACAGCTCAGGTGCATGCACCCTGCAACCAGTAGGGAGATAGCAACATTTGGCCAGAACCTCACCCTTGCATGGCATCCAGAATTTCTACCAAAGGGAGAAATTTGAATCTGACTTTGAATCTGACTGGAAGGATTGACAAGGGACCGGGCAGCCATGCAGGATGTGAGTTGCCCCGAGCCTCTCAACATATCACAGACTCCAGGACACAAATTGCAAAAGTGGAGCACCCACGGACAGCTAGTTCAGGGAACATCTCTGCCTCTCTGTGGATGGGTCAGGCTAGTGGGGGTGGAATGGAAACTCTGCACTCCGTGACTGTGGGAGAATTATGTACTGAGACTGTGAGAAATCTGTGACTGCACAAGAGGGTGTAGCTGGGTCTGTGAGCAATCAGTATGAGTGGCTACACATGCTCAGAGCTCCCTGATTGCCAAGGGATTGGTCACTGCAAGGGGATCCATGCTGAGGACTGTACTGATCCTTCAGAACATAAGGCAGCATGGATTGCACCCACTGTGGGATAACACTGAGACATTGATCACCTTGGAAGAGAAGAGGTGAGAGGAGATCTATCATGCTCAACTACAGTGTCACCCTGGATACACACCCCACCCTGGAGCAATGACCAGAGCTCCCTGGCCACACCCAGCACACACCTCTGAGTATTCATTGAAAGAGCTGACACCACAATAAACCACAGAGGCATAGTTCAAAGATAAAGCCATCGGAATAAAAAGCCAACAAGTCTTTCGAAAAACACCTAAAAATAAATGCAGAAATACAAGAAACAAAAATAAGGAAGACAACATTATCCCCCAAAGGAACACAGCAACACTTCAATATTAGGGTGTGAAGATGAAGGGATTCATGAAATGCCTGAAATACAATTAAAAAGATTAATCACAGGACTACTCAGAAGAAATGAGAAGCAAATTCACAAATTAAAGAAATTCATACATGACATGAATAAAAAATTCTCCCATGAAATTGAGATTTTGAAGAGAAATCACAATGAAATAAATTAGAAATGAAGACTTAAATATGTCTAATAAAAATATAGTGGAAATCCTTAACAACAGACTTGGTGAGGTAAAATAAAGAATATTCAAGCTAGAAGGCAAATCTCTGTAAATTTTTCAGTCAGACCAAACAAAAGAAGAAATGGAAAACTTAAAAAACAGTGTTGGAGATCAATGGGATACTATCAAATGACCCAACATATGGGTCTTTGGAGTTCCTGAATGTGAGGAAAGAGAGAATAGATTAGAAGGGGCCTATTCAGTGAAATAATTTAGAAAATATTCCTAATTTGGAGAGAGGCAGGAATGTCCAAGTAAAGGAAGCACATAGAACACAGAAAACATCTTCACCATGATATTGTAGTTTAACTTTCAACAGTAAAACTTAAAGAAAATAGTCTAATTGTGTGGACCTGTGGCTGAATAGCTTAAGCCTCTAATTCTGGTGCCAGGTTTCCCTAAGGGCACTCCAAGCTACTCCTCATCCAATTCAGATTTCTGCTATGTCATGGGAAAGTAGTGAAAAATGGCCCAAGTACCTGGGCCTGTGCACCCACATGGGAGACACAGAAGAAACACCTGGCTTCCACCTTTGGATTGGCACAGCTCCAGCCACTGCAGGCTTTTTGGGGAATGAACCAGTTGATGAAAGACCTCTCTCTCCTCTCATTCTCTGTAATGCACCTCTCAAATAAATAAATTAAAGATTCTAAAATGTGCATGAGAGAAACACCATTACTTTCAAAAGATCTCTAATTAGCCTCACAGCTGACTTCTCATCAGAAACCCTCAGACTAGGAAAGAATGGGAGGTATAGTCTAATATTTAAAAGAAAAATAACTGTCAACACTGTACAATAACTGTACAACACTGAATGTTGTACCCAACAAAGCTCTCATTTATGAATTAAGGTGAAATAAAGATCTTTCTTTTTTTTCTTTTTTTGACAGGCAGAGTGGACAGTGCGAGACAGAGACAGAGTGAAAGGTCTTCCTTTGCCGTTGGTTCACCCTCCAATGGCCGCCACGGCTGGCACACCGTGCTGATCCAATGGCAGGAGCCAGGTACTTATCCTGGTCTCCCATAGGGTGCAGGGCCCAAGTACTTGGGCCATCCTCCACTGCACTCCCTGGCCACAGCAGAGAGCTGGCCTGGAAGAAGGTCAACCAGGAAAGAATCTGGCGCCCCGACCGGGACTAGAACCCGGTGTGCCAGCGCCACAAGGCAGAGGATTAGCCTAGTGAGCTGCAGTGCCAGCCATAAAGATCTTTCATGACAGAAATTAAAAGAATTTTTCACCACTCATCCACCTTACACTAGATGTTTAAGGTTATGCTAAACACAGAAACACAGATAGATAGTCATAATTATGAAAGAATGTGAAGACAAAAATTTCACAGTATAAGTATAAAGGAAACCCAAAGTAACAATAGGAATATTTATGAGAAAATGGAAAGGCCACATCACTAATTATCAATAGAAACCTTGAAAGTAAATGGTTTCAACTCTCTAGCTAAAAGATACAGGCTGGCTGAATGGATTAAAAACAAGACCCATTTATTTGCTGCCTACACGAAGCACACGTCGCCAACAAAGATACATGCAAAGTGCTAACAGAAAGCAGAAATGAGCATGTATACCTATCCTAATATCAGATAAAAAAAACTTAAATACAAAAAGTATTCAATGACACAAAGAAGGGCACTATGAAATGATTAAAAGATTATTTCAACAAGAAGATGTAGCTATAATAAATGGAAATTCACCCAGTGACAAAGTGCCCGGCTATTTAAAACAAATGTTACTGTGCACTTACTCCTCATGTAGGATCTCTGTCCTTAATGTGCTGTACATTGTGATTTAATGCTATAACTAGTACTCAAACAGTACTTTTCACTTTATGTTTCTGTGTGGGTACAAACTGTTAAAATCTTTACTTAATATATGCTAAACTGATCTTCTGTATATAAAGATAACTGAAAATGAATATTGATGTGAATGGAAGTGGAGAGGGAGTGGGAAAGGGGAGGGTTGCGGGTGGGAGGGACGTTATTGCAGGGAAGCCATTGTAATCCATAAGCTGTACTTTGGAAATTTATATTCATTAAATAAAAGTTAAAAAAATGTTTCTGGATCTAAAGAGAGACATAGACTCCAATATAATACTAATGGGGGACTTCAACCTCTGACTTCAAGCAATGGAAAGATCAATTAGAAAGAAAATCAACGAAGAATCAAAGAGCCAATCAACACTATGAACTAAATGCACCTACCTGATATATACAGAACTTTTCATCCCACAGTTGCAGACCACAAATTCTTCTTTTTTTATTTTTTGACAGAGTGGACAGAGAGAGAGAGAGAGAGAGAGAGAAAGGTCTTCCATTGCCATTGGTTCACTCTCCAATGGCTGCTGCAGCCGGCGCAATGCGGCTGGTGCACCATGCTGATCTGAAGGCAGGAGCCAGGTGCTTCTCCTGGTCTCCCATGGGGTGTGGGCCCAAGTACTTGGGCCATCCTCCAGTGCACTCCCGGGCCATAGCAGAGGGCTGGCCTGGAAGAGGGGCAACCGGGACTAGAACCCAGTGTGCCGGTGCCGCTAGGCGGAGGATTAGCCTGTTGAGCCGTGGCACCGGCCAACCACACATTCTTTTCATCAATGCATGGAACTTTGTAAAGGTATTCTATAATAGACCATATATTAGGCCATAAACAAGTCTCAAAAAAATTTAAAAAATCAAAATCATGCCATGCATCGCCTCCAACCACAATGGAATAAAGCTGGAACTGAACAACTCAGGAATGTCTAAAGCATATGCAAACACATGGAGACTGAAAAACATCCTCTTGAATGAACTGTGGGTCATAGAAGAAATCAAAAGGGAAATAAAAAATATCTGGAAACAAATGAAGACAATAACACAACATATCAAAGCTAATGGAACACAGCAAAAACAGTATTAAGAGGGAAGTTTATAACAATTGGTGCCTACATAAAGGAATTGGAGAAGTACCAAATAAACGAGCTATCAGCACATCTCAAGAACTTAGAAAAAGAACAAGAAACAATTACCAAAATTAGTAGGAGGAAAGAAATAGTTAAAATTAGAGAAGAAATAAATAAATAAATTTAAATTAAATAAATACAAATGATCAGAGAAATGAAGAGCTGTTTTTTTAAAAAAAATTTCATACACTATTGGCCCAAATACTCAAAAAAATGAGGAAGAAGCCCCAAATTTATAAAATCAGAGATGAAAAAAGAATTATTACAGTAGACACTGCAGAAACAAAAGAATCATCAGGAATTACTACAAATTATGCCAATGAATCAGAAAATCTAAAAAATGGATAGATACTGGGCACATACAATCTAATAAAATCGAGTCCTGAAGACATAAAAAACATAAACAGCTCAATCAATAAGACATAGATCGATTCAGTAGTAAAGACCTTCTCAACAAAGAAAAGCCCAGGACCAGAAGGCTTCACTGGTGAATTCTACCAGACATTTAAAGATGAAATAAATCCAATTCTTCTCAAGCTATTCAAATATTTCAAAGGCAGAAATCCTCCCAAACTTTTTCTTTAGTGTCAGCATCACCCTTATTCCTAAAGCAGAAAAAGAAACAACTATAGATCACCCTCCCTAATGAACATAGACACAAAAATACTCAACAAAATACTAGCTAAATGACTCCAAAAACAGACAAGAAGAACCATTCATCTGGAATAAGTGCGATTTATCCCTGTTATGCAAAGATGGTTCAACATTATAAAAATAATTAAATGTTATACATCACATTAACAATCTGAGGAACAAAAACTAAATAATTATTTCAATAGATGCAGAGAAAGCATTTGATAAAATACAACACCCTTCCATGATGAAGGAAACAAATGGGTATAGAAGGAGCATTCCTTAATACAATCAAGGCAATTTATGACAAACCTTCAGCCAGTAACTTTTTCTGGGAAAGTTTGATCTAAGATCTGGAAGTATACACAGATTCCCACTCTCACCACTGCTATTCAACACAGTCCTGGAAGTTTTAGCCAGAGCTGTTTGGCAAGGAAAAGAAATAAAAGGGATACAAATTGGAAAGGCAAGTCAATCTATTCCTATTTGCAGATGGCATGATTCTATATAAGGAAACAAAAAGACTCCACTAAGAGATTATCAGAACTTATAAAAGAGTTTGATAAAGTGGCAAGGTATAAAATAACACTCAAAAATCAATAGCCTTTGTATACACAAATATACCATGATTGAGAAAGATCTATGACCAATCCCTTCCATAATAGCTACAAAAATATTAAATACCTTGGAATAAATTTAACCAAGAAGTCAAAGATCTCTACTATGAAAATTACAAAACTTTAAAGAAAGAAATAGGAGACACAAAAAATGGAATAAATCTTCCATATACATTGAATGGTGGAATTAATATCAAAATGTTATTTTGCCCAAAACAATTTGCAGATTGAATATGTTCCCAATCAAAATACCAATTACATTCTTTTTCAAAAAAAAGATTTTATTTATTTGAGAGGTAGAGTTAACAGACAGTGAGAGAGAAAGTTCTTTTATCCGTTGGTTCACTCCCCAAATGGCCACAATGGCTGGAGCTGGACTGTTCCAAAGCCAGGAGCCAGGAACTTCTTCCATGCCTCCCACATGAGTGCAGGGACACAAGTGCTTGGGCCATTTTCTACTGCTTTTCCAAGTATAGGAGAAACCTGGATCCTAAAAGGAGCATCTGGGACTAGAATGGGCATCCATATGGGATGCTGGTGCCAAGGGGGAGGATTAAACTACTGTACCACGATGCCACCCCAGCATTCTTCTACGATTTAGGAAATAAAAACTGCTAAAATTCATATGGATTTTAAAAGACTGTATATCAATAGAACAAAATAGAAACTCCAAAAATCAATCCATGCATCTGCAACCAACTTACCTTTGAAAAAGCAACTAAAATCAATCCCTGTAGCAAGCACCATCTTTTTAATAAGTGGTGCTGGGAAAACTGAATTTCCATATAGAGAAGTATGAAACAAGACCTCTACCTTAAACAGAAATCCAAAATTGACCAAGGACCTAAATCTACAATGTGATACCATCAAATTACTAGAGAACATTGGGGAAACTCTGCAAGTCATTGACACAGGCAGACTTCTGGGGAAAGACCCCAGAGACAGTCACAGCCAAAATTGGCAAATGAGATTATATCAAGCTGAAAAGTTTCTGCAATGCAAAAGAAATACTCAGCAAAGTGAAGAGGCAACCGAAAGGATGAGAGAAAATATTTGCAAACTATGCAACTGATAAACAATTAATGTCTAGAATCTATAAACAGCCAAAGAAATTCAACAACAACAAAACAATCTAGTTAAGAAATGGTTTAAAGATTTGAACAGGCATTTTTCAAGAGAGGAACCCTCCACAGTGAAACATAAAGAAAAGATCCTGGCCAGCGCCGCGGCTCACTAGGCTAATCCTCCGCCTAGCAGTGCCGGCACACCGGGTTCTAGTCCCGGTTGGGGCGCCGGATTCTGTCCTGGTTGCCCCTCTTCCAGGCCAGCTCTCTGCTGTGGCCAGAGAGTGCAGTGGAGGATGGCCCAGGTGCTTGGGCCCTGCACCCCATGGGAGACCAGGATAAGCACCTGGCTCCTGGCTCCTGCCATCGGATCAGCGCGGTGTGCCGGCCACAGCGCGCGGGCCGCGGCGGCCATTGGAGGGTGAACCAATGGCAAAGGAAGACCTTTCTCTCTGTCTCTCTCTCTCACTGTCCACTCTGCCTGTCAAAAAATTTAAAAAAAAATCCTAAAATGTGCAAGAGAGAAACGTCAGATTACTCTCAGAGGATCTCCAATCAGACTCACTGCTGACTTCTCATCAGAAACCCTACAAGCTAGGAGGGAATGGAGAGATATAGCCCAGGTACTAAGAGAGAAAAACTGCCAGCCCAGAATATTATATCGTGCAAAGCTATCATCTGTGAATGAAGGTGAAATAAAGACTTTTCATAGCAAACAGAAATTGAAAGAATTTGTTGCCACTCATCCAGCCCTGAAAAAGATGCTTAAAGATGTGTTGCACACAGAAACACAGAAACACGGTCATCAATATGAAAGAAGGTAAAGGAAGGAAACCTCACAGCAAAAGATCACAGGGAATTCGAAGCATATATTAGAACTTATCTTTTGGCCGGCGCCGTGGCTCAATAGGCTAATCCTCCACCTTGCGGCGCCAGCACACCGGGTTCTAGTCCCGGTTGGGGCGCCGGATTCTGTCCCGGTCGCCCCTCTTCCAGGCCAGCTCTCTGCTATGGCCAGGGAGTGCAGTGGAGGATGGCCCAGGTGCTTGGGCCCTGCACCCCATGGGAGACCAGGAAAAGCACCTGGCTCCTGGCTCCTGCCAGGATCAGCGCGGTGCGCCGGCTGCAGCGGCGGCCATTGGAGGGTGAACCAACGGCAAAAGGAAGACCTTTCTCTCTCTGTCTCTCTCACTGTCCACTCTGCCTGTCAAAAAAAAAAAAAAAAAAAAAAAAAAAAAAAAAAAAAAAGAACTTATCTTTGGCAAATGGCAGGGCAAAGTTACCACTTATCATTAGTCACATTGAACGTGAATGGCCTGAACTGTCCAGTTAAAAGACACCGATTGGCCGATTGGGTTAAGGAACAAAACCCATCTATTTGCTGCTTACAAGAAACACATCTTTCCGATAATGATCCATTCGTACTGAAAGTGAAAGGCTGGAAAAAGATATACCATGTCAACAGAAATGAAAAAAGAGCGGGCGTAGCCATCTTAAAATCGGACAACAAAAACTTTACCACAAAAACTGTTAAGAGAGATAAAGAGGGACACTATATAATGATTAAGGGATTAATTCAACAGGAAGATATAACAATTATCAATGTATATGCACCTAACTACAGGGTACCGGTTTATCTAAAAGATTTGTTAAGGGACTTAAAGGGAGACTTAGACCCCAATACAATAGTACTGGGGGACTTCAATACTCCACTCTCAGAAATAGACAGATCAACAGGACAGAAGATCAACAAGGAGACAGTAGATTTAAACGACACTATAGCCCAAATGGATCTAACAGATATCTACAGAACTTTCAATCCTAGAGCTAAAGACTTTACATTCTTCTCAGCAGTACATGGAACCTTCTCTAGGATTGATCACATACTAGGCCATAAAGCAATCTCAGCAAATTCAAAAGATTTAGAATCATACCATGCAGCTTCTCAGACCATAAAGGAATGAAGTTGGAAATTAGCAACTCAGGAATCCCTAGAGCATACACAAACACATGGAGATTGAACAACATGCTCCTGAATGAACAATGGGTCATAGAAGAAATTAAAAGAGAAATCAAAATTTTTCTGGAAGTAAATGAGGATAACAGCACAACATACCAAAACTTATGGGATGCAGCAAAAGCAGTGTTAAGAGGAAAGGTTATAGCAATAGGTGCCTACATCAAGAAATTGGAAAGGCACCAAATAGATGAGCTTTCAATTCACCTCAAGGATCTAGAAAACCTACAGCAAATCAGACCCAAATCTAGTAGGAGAAGAGAAATAATTAAAATCAGAGAAGAAATCAACAGGATTGAATCCAAGAAAAAACATTACAAAAAATCAGCCAAACGAGGAGCTGGTTTTTTGAAAAAATAAACAAAATTGACACCCCATTGGCCCAACTAACTGAAAAAAGAAAAGACCCAAATCAATAAAATCAGAGATGAAAAAGGAAATGTAACAACAGACACCACATAAATAACAAGAATCATCAGAAATTACTACAAGGACTTGTATGCCAGGAAACAGGGAAAACTGTCAGAAATGGATAGATTCCTGGACACATGCAACCTACCTAAATTGAACCAGGAAGACATAGAAAACCTAAACAGACCCATAACTGAGACAGAAATTGAAACAGTAATAAAGGCCCTCCCAACAAAGAAAAGCCCAGGACCAGATGGATTCACTGCTGAATTCTACCAGACATTTAAAGAAGAACTGACTCCAATTCTTCTCAAACTATTCAGAACAATCGAAGAAGAGGGAATCCTCCCAAATTCTTTCTATGAAGCCAGCATCACCTTAATTCCTAATCTGGAAAAAGATGCAGCACTGAAAGAGAATTACAGACCAATATCCCTGATGAACATAGATGCAAAAATCCTCAATAAAATTCTCGCCAATAGAATGCAACAACACATCAAATGGCCAACAGATACTTTAAAAGCTGTTCAGAATCAGTAGTTATCAGGGAAATGCAACTCAAAACAACAATGAGGTTTCAACTCACTCCAGTTAGAATGGGTCTCATACAGAAATCAACATACAACAAATGCTGCCAAGAATGTAGGGAAAAGGGTACCCTAATCCACTGTTGATAGGAATGTAAACTGGTGAAATCTCTGTAGAAGACAAAACGCAGATAACTCAGAAACCTGAAAGTAGACCTACAATAATGATCCAGCCTTCTCACTACCTGGAATTGATCCAAAGTAAATGAAATCAACATATGAAAGAGTTATCAGTACCACCATGTTCATTGCAGCTCAATTCACAATTGATAATATATGGAATCAACCCAGATATCCATAAACCAAGACTGGATAAAGAAATTATATTGTATATACATTATGGAATACTGCTAAGCAGTTAAAAAAAGAAATCCTGTCATTTGCAACAATGGATACAACTAGAAATCATTATACTTAGTGAAATAAGCCAGTCCCAAAAAACAAATACCCTATGTGTTCCTTTATCTATAGTAACTAATAGAGTATCTAAAATATAATGTGTTCAAGTGAAATTGACATTTTCAGTTTCAATGATTTGCTTATAGCCTTTGTCTCTACTGTTGAGGAACAGTATTTTTTTCCTCTTACTATTTGTTGAACTCTTTACTTTTTATACAGTTAATCTTTTGAGTATAAACTGAACTGAAAATAGTTCATTGTAAAAATTAAGAGTGGGATGGGGCCGGCGATGTGGCATAGCAGGTGAATCCACTGCCTGCAGTGCCAGCATCCCATATGGGCACTGGTTCGAGTCCTGGATGCTCCACTTCCAATCCAGCTCTCTGCTAATGGCCTGGGAAAGCAAGAGAAGGTGCCCCAAGTCCTTGGGTCCCTGCACCTATGTGGGAGACCTGGAGGAGTCTCCTGGCTCCTGGCTTTGGATCAGCGCAGCTCTGGCAGTTGCAGCCAACTGGGGAGTGAACCGGTGAATGGAGGCCCTCTCTCTTTTTCTGCTTGCTGTTTGACAGTGGTGCTTCCCATGTGAACTATAGTGTTTTGGTACGCCCCTTTCTCTCAGAAAATATACGTAATAATTTCTCTTTTCAGTGGCATTAGCCTTTTGTGTCACCACTCAGACATACATACAGTGATGGAATACATTGTCAAAAATTGTACATACAGCTGGCACCGTGGCTCAATAGGCTAATCCTCCACCTGCGGTGCTGGCACACTGGGTTCTAGTCCTGGTCAGGCGCCAGATTATGTCCCGGTTGCTCCTCTTACAGTCCAGCTCTCTGCTGTGGTCCAGGAAGGCAGTGGAGGATGGCCCAAGTGCTTGGGCCCGACACCTGCATGGGAGACCAGGAGGAAGCACCTGGCTCCTGGCTTCGGATTGGCACAATGCGCTGGTCGTAGCGGCCATTTAGGGGGTAAACCAATGGTGAGAAGACCTTTCTTTCTGTCTCTCTCTCTCTCTATCTCACTAATTCTGCCTGTCAAAAAAATCACTTCTACTGCCAAAATCCAAGCTCTAAGCAGTTGATAAATATGATTGTGGTGGTTATTTATGAATAAAGGGGTTAGCACTGAGAGAGGAAAGAAGGAAGCATTGTAGCAATATTAATTTTTAAGTTTTATGATATCATTGATGTCACATAGGTATGTTCATTTTGTAGAAATTCGTTGTTCTCCACACTTGTTTTGAAAATTTTTCTAAGTAAAAAATTGCTATGAGTTGAAGTGCATCCCTCAGAAATTAATATGTAGAAATCTTGTCTCCTAGTAGCTTGGATCATGATCTTATTTGGAAAAAAGGTCATTGCAGGCACTACTAGGATGTCCTTATGGAAAGGAGATATGTGCACACAGAGAAAGACATACATAAGGGAAGACTATATGAGGAGCCCAGCCATGTGAAGATGAAGGAATTTCTACAAGGCAAGCAATACTGAAGATTGGCAGAAAACTTTCAGATATTATGGGCCATGCATGATACAGATTCTTTATTCAAAGGAACCAACTATGTTGTTATGTAGATATCTTGATTTTGATCTTATATCCTAAAGAACAATGGAGACAACAAATTTCTGCTATTTGAGGCACATAATTTTGGGTATTTTTAAAGACAGCACTAGCAAACTAATATATATATGCATGTGTGTGTGTGTATATATAGCTTATATATATATAAGTTGCTTATAAATATATGAGCAACTTCTAATTATAATAAATAGCACTATAATTATGGCTAGTTATTTCAATTGTTATTTCTATTGTTTTGGAAAATTTTAGTATTCAGGTCTTACCTGAAGTTTGATGTAATAAACCTGAAATGGAAAAAATATATATCATTAAGCTCTTTAGTATTATGACAAATAGAGAACAGAAGAAAAATAATGAATCATTAATCACATTATAACAAAGTGTGAAAACATAAGTTATCATTTATATAGTTTTATAATTTTAAATATATTTGTGCTTAAAATTTGCATTTTAGTCATTGCTATTTGAACATTTTTAAATCTCAAGGTTGTCTATCTTCATAATAATTCAGAAATATATTGTTAGTAGTTATAATATCTTAGACGTACAAAATTTAAGTGCCTTATCCAAGAGTACATGATTTATAATTGTGAGACCCTGAGAACCTAAGAAGTAATTATCATAAAATCATTCTACTCAAGTCTTAAATAGATATGCTTGATAAGCATTGTAGGGACAAATGATATTTCTAAATATAAATGCAAAAAATCTCAATAAAAGTGTATTTAACCTGACAAAGCTATGTACTAAGAGGCTATACATATTCAACAAGTAAATATGATCAGAAATACAAGAATGATTCAACAATTAGATATTATGCTAAAGGATATTTCCAACGTAATATATATAAGAACTATCATTTTATTATATCCCAAAAGTGAAATAAATGCACCCTTGATACAAAATAATAAAAAGTAGAGAACTAGAACAGAAGAAAATATTTTAACGCTAACAAAGAATATCCTTCAGAAATGAATAATAAATATTTTTCTTAATGATAAACATTAAAACAAGGGAATATTATTTCAGGTGGTTCAAGCCAAAAACACAGTAGGAAAAAAGATATTGTGTGTGTGTGTGTGTATATACACATCAATAAAAACATATTTTATAAAGAGTAAATTAGGGGCTGACATTGTGACATAGCCAGTAAAGCTGCCACTTGCGATGCTGGCATCCCATATGGGCACTGTTTTATGTCCCAGATGTTCCACTTCTGATCCACCTCCCTTCTTATTGCCTGAGAAAAGCAATAGAAAATGGCCCAATGCTTTAGCCCCTGCTGCTCAGGTGGGAGACCTGGATGAAGGTTCTGGTTCCTGGTTTAGGCCTGGTGCAGCACCACTGAGGCCATCTGGGGAGTGGACCAGGTGATTGAAGGTCTCTCTCTCTCATTCTCCATCTCTCTTTTTCTCTCCCCATCCCCTCCGTAATTCTTTCAAATAAATAAATACACCTTGCAAAAATCAAAAAGTAAATTAGAGTAAGTTAATTATATATGAAAACTATCATAATTGGATCTGATTTCATTTTAGATCCTAAACATACAAGAACATCAATGAAAAACCTACATAAAATGAGTTAAGTTCAACAAAGTGTTCATTTTAACAGCTAAATGTTTTTAAAATATCAATAACTTCAAAAAACATCATAACTATGTTTATAAGACCATATTCCTAATTTGTTTGATCTAACCTGTTTATGCAGGCTTTCCAAAGGTAATTATTATTAAAATTAAATTAGTTACACATTGCTGCACAACAAATTACCACAAACATAATGCTTTAAAAAACACACACTTATTATCTCAGTTTCTGTGGATTAGGAATCCTGGATCAGGCATCTGAGCACAGCTTTCTAACTCTACCTTAAAATTTCTCCCAAGGCTGTAGTCAAGGTGTTGGTCACCACTGGGATTTGGACTAGGGAAGGATCTGTTTCAAAGTTTTATGAATACTGGCAGAATCCCAACTGAGTGACTGTTAGATTGAGAGCCTCAGTTCCTAGCTACCTTTACTCTGAAGGCTGCCATAATTTCCCGTCCAGTTAGTTTCCCCCAATGTGACAATGTGATTCATCAGAAACAGTGAGAAAGACAGTTTGCCAGCAAGACAGACATCAAAATCTTTTGTAATATAATGAGAAGAAAATTATTTAAGGACAGAGGATTACACAAGACTGAATACTAAGAGGCAGAGATTATTTATGGCAAGATGAAAATTTAAGCAGAAGATAAAATTTGCCTCAAGTATCTAAATATTTGTGGTTTCTTTTTTCTCCTCAACAACAACTTTATCAATGAAAATGTATATTGTCCTTTTGATTCAGAATACAGGTATACTAATTATCAACCACTATTCAGCTAAAAATAAATAAAAATTTATGAAAGAAATTTTTTTCTTGTATGGCTTGGATTTTCATTGATTTTCTAAACTGCTGACACATTAAGACAAAACTGACGTTACCACTTCTCTGTTCTTATTTGATTCACCCAATCTATTGGCTTCATCATAATTTATCACATTCAATTTTTGATGTCTTACCATTTTGGATGCGTTTTATAAAACCTTTGCAAATAAAGTAAGTTGAAATGCAAATGTAAATTAAAGTAAACAATACAATCCCAAGGATGACTGCATCCATAATCAAAGTCTTAGAATCATTTGCACAGTTTCCTGAAAGAAAACAAAGACATGTAGAGTTAGACACAATTTTCATTCCTTTTTTATCCTAGAATAGTTCATATGTATTTATGCTCAATATGACCAGTTAAAATATTCGTATCTTTATTTGAACAATGGAAACAAATTTCTGAACAGCTAATTTCATTAAATTACACTAACTGCTGTGAGAATCGCACAGAAATTGAAGTTATACTTTGTGTCTTGGAAGTTTTCCCCAAGTCACATTATGTAGTTGAATTTCTAGGGCTGCTTTTCTTTAAAAGATTTGGTGTGACCACAGAGCAGAGACCATGAATGCTTCACTAGTATAATGTAATCATAGAGGGCAGAAAGAGTTAGAAAAGGGATTTTGCAGAGACATTTATGGGACAGCTTGATTTCTCAATTCTACGCTAACCAACAGTAAAGTGGAAAATTATATTATCTCAACCCAAATTCTGAGAAAGATTTGTTCCCCACATACTTATCATCCTTTGTTTTAATTTCCTACATTTTATGCCATTTATGCCTCATAAAATTCTACTTCACTCATTATGTAATATCTAATTACAGAATAAGATTGAAAGTCATCCTTATTTTTCTTATATTCTCATTTCCATTCAATTTGGACATTAGGCTCTGAATCCTGCTGATTCTCTCTAGCTCATTCATTTGTTTATTTAAAAAGTTAGCAAGTATCATCAATGGTCATTTCAAAGGTTTGTTAATTTTCTCATACTAAATGGTATTACGATATCCCATGAGTAAAAACCTACTGCTGCAGGGCCAGCGCTGTGGCACAGAGGGTTATCGCCCTGGCCTGAAGTGCCGGCATCCCATATGAGTGCTGTTCAAGACCTGGCTGCTCCACTTCCAATCCAGCTCTCTGCTATGGCCTGAGAAAGCAATAGAAGATGGCCCAAGTCCTTGGGCCCCTGCACCCACATGGTGGATCCTGAAGAGTCTCCTGACTGCTGGCTTCGGATCCAAATAGCCCCGGCCATTGTGGCCAATTGGGGAGTGAACCATTGGATGGAATACTTCTCCCTCCCCCGCTCTCTCTCTCTCTCTCTCTCTCTCTCTCTCTCTCTGTTTCTCTCTCTCTCTGCCTCTCCTCTTTCTGTGTAACTTTGACTTTCAAATAAATAAATCAATCTTAAAAAAAAAAAAAACCTTACTGGTGCCCTGCCAAGGCAATGTTACTCACTGAAAATCTTTCTTCCTCTGCTCAGAGGAGACACCACCATCCTAGATTTCAGTGGCTACTTACCAAATATTTCATTGACAGGCTCCAATAATGAATCTACTTCCTTTGTTTCATAATCCAATCATTCAAGTCAATCTACACTTAAAGTCAATTTGAATATCTATTTACCTTCTGACTGCTTTCCCAGGTATATTCCAATTTTTCTTCCTTACCACTTGTATAAACCTTGATATTTGAGAAAATGTTTTAATAATCTACTTCAAAGCTGACTGCCACTCTTACTTGTATTTATTTTATTAACATTGATTTTTGTAATATATTTGAGCAAACTTCACATAGTCATAGCATGCATACACAAACAGTGGAATAATAGGTAGTAATAAAAAGAATGAACAGATTTTTTGAGATTTATTTTGTTATTGAAAGACAGAGTTACAAAGAGAGAGTGTGAGAGAGAGTGAAAAATCTTTTTTCTGCTGATTCTCTCCTCAAATGTCCACAACAGCCAGGGCTAGATCTCCCACTTGGGTGCAGGGAACCAAGCACTTGGTCCATCCTCCACTGCTTTCCCAGGCACATAAGCATGGAGCTGGATCAGAAGTGGAGCAGCCAGGACTCAGATCGTCACCCATATGGGGTGCTGGCATCACAGGTAGCAGCTATCCTGGCTATGCCACAATGTCAGGCCTGGAATGAACTATTGCTATGTGCAACAGCATGGAGTGATATCAAAATTCTTATTACTGATGGAAGGAAGCAAGATATGAAGCTGTACACAGAGTTTGATTCCACTTAGAGAAAATTCTAGAAAGTTTAAACCAACTTCTATGGAGAGCAAATCAATGATTTCTTGTGACCAGAGAGAACATGCAAGGGCCAGAAGGAGGTAATACAAAGGACCAGAGAGAAACTTTTTCAGGAGATAGATATGTATATTCTTGAATGTTGCTATGGACACACAAGTGTATGTGTATTTCACAAATTTTTCAGTTGCATGATTTTAATGAGTGAATTTTATTTTTATGCAGTTATACATAAAGTAAAGCTATTAACAGGTCAGCCCCGTGGCTCACTTGGTTAATCCTCTGCCTGCAGCACCGGCACCCCGGGTTCTAGTCCTGGCTGGGGCACTGGGTACTAGTCCCAGTTGCTCCTCTTCCAGTCCAGCTCTCTGCTGTGGCCCAGGAAGGCAGTGGAGGATGGCCCAGGTGCTTGGGGTCCTGCACCCGCATGGGAGACTGGGAGGAAGCACTCGGCTCCTGGCTTCGGATCAGCACAGCGCCAGCTGTGGCGGCCATTAGGGGAGTGAACCAACAGAAGGAAGACATTTCTCTCTGTCTCTCACTGTCTATAACTCTACCTGTCTAATAAAAGAAAAATAAAAGCTATTAACAACAACAAAAAAAAACCGCCAGTGATTTTTATTTAGACCTCAAGGCTCTTGGACCTTCCCCATCATCCCAATCCAAATTGATTTCTTGGCCTCATTTCCTTTAACATCAAGCTGTATCCTTTCTCAAGCATTTAATAGACATTCAATAATACTTCAGATTTATTGTAAGTTGCATAAAAGATAAAAAATTAAAATATTGTATTTTTTTAAAAAAGCACAAACTTTTATCAAGCTACCAAAGTCAAAGAGGAAAAATAAAATCAGAGATGAAAAAGGAGACATTGCAACCAATACTACTGAAACAAAAGGAATCACAAGAAATTTACAGGAACCACCACATACTAACAATTCAAAGAAATTCTTTTTTTTTTTTTGTAATCCCTGGATATGTACAATTTACCCAGATTAAATCAAAGAAGTACAGAAAATTGAAATGAAACAACTATCAGAGAGAAGATTGAAGCATAGTTAAAAGTCTCATCAAAGAAAATCCCAGAACCTGATGGCTTTACGGTGAATTTTACATAGATATTTAAGGAGGAATTAACTCCATTGCTATTAAACTGTTCCAAAAGATGAAAAAATTGGGACTGGCATATTATTTTTAAAAGGCGTACATTGTTTTGATACCAAAAAAGAAACAAAGGCACACACAAGCAATAGATAATTACAAACATTTTTAGCGAATGTTGATGCAGAATTCTTAATAAAACATTATCAAACAGAATCCAACAGTACATCAACAAGGTTATATATACATCATGATCAAGTGGGATTCATCCTAGTGAAAAGGATGGTTCAACATTTCCAATCAATTAGCATAATAAGTCATAGCAATGGAATGAAGTACAAAAATCATCTGATCTTTTCAATAGATGCAGAAAAGGTGTATGTTAACATTCAATATCCTCTCAGGGTTAAAAACTCTTGAAAATTTTAATTTGAAGGAACATATGTCAAAATAACAAAGGTTTTATATGACAAACTCACAATCAATATGCAGAAGGTAGAAAAGCTGAAAGCATTTCCACTAAGATCTGGAACACGACAAGAATGTCCGCTTTCACCACTCTTACTCAATATATTTTTGAAAGTCTTAGAGTGGTTTTGGAAGAGAAAGAAATAAAGGACACTGACTGTGAATAATAATTGATAGAATTAAAAAGAAGAGAATGATCCAACATGGGAAGCAGGATACACAGCAGACTCAAAGAATAACAAATACTCTAAAAGACACTCTGGCCTCAGTCCTTAAAGCATTCAAATCTGTCTAAAAAGCCCATGAGCATATTTCAGGCATGGAAAGCCAAGGCACTGTGGCAAAAAAAATGACCTAAATGAAAGATCTCTGTGAGTGAGATCCTGGTGGAAATATGGGGTCATCAAGGAAGGAGATACCTTTCTCTGAAGGGAGGAGACAACTTCCATTTTGATTATAGCCTTGTCTAAATAAGATCAGAGTTGGTGAACTCAAGAGGCTTCCATAGCCTGGGCAGCTCATGACAGGGGCCTTGGGTGATCACTGACATCATAAATGAGTGTCAATTGTTAAATCAACAACAGGAGTCATTGTGCACTTGCTCCCCTTGTAGGACCTCTGTCCTTAATGTGTTGCACTACGAGAATTAACAGTAAAACCAATCTTCAAACAGTACTTTATACTTTTTGTTTCTATGTGGGTGCAAACTCTTGAAATTTTTACTTAGTATAGAGTTGATCTGTATATAAAGATAATTAAAAATTAATCTTAATGAAGAATGGCATAGGAGAGGGAGTAGGAGACTGGATGATTTGCGGGTGGGAGGGTGTTTATGAAGAGAAGAACTGCTATGATCCGAAAGGGGAGAAACAGAAATATCCAAGTTTACAAATTACTATACATGAAAAAAATCTACTCCAACAAATACATGTTAGAACTGAATTCAATAAAGTTGTGCTATGCAAAATCAACAAGAAATTATCATTAATAATCTTGTTGAAAGGAAAAAGACAAAAGTAATTCCTTTCACAATATATAGGAATAAATTCTAACAGTGAAAGATTTTTACACTGAAAATTACAAGACATTGGTGAAAGAAATAGAGGCCATAAAATATGGAAAGTGAGCAGGTGTTTGGAGTAGCATTTGACAGCACTTGGGATGCATGCATCTCCCATATTACAGTCCCTTCGGTTGATCCTTTCTCAATTCCTAATTCCAGCTTCCTGCTAATGTGCATTCTGGGAAGTGTAGCATGATGGCTCAAGTATGGGCCACTATCACCAATGTGGGAGACCAGAATTAAATACTTGTCTCCTGCATTTGGACTGGCCCAGTTTCACCTGTTGCAGGTATTTGGGAATTAAACCATTAGATGAGAGATATTTCTGTGTCTGTCATTATCTTGTTCTCTCATTCAGAAATGAAAATAATAAAAATATTTTTAAATGGAAAGATAAAACATGTTCATGGATTGAAAGAATTAACAATATTAACTATCCAAAGCAATCTACAGAGTAAAAATATTCCTTAAAGTATCAATGACATTCTTTACAGAAATATAAAAAACTGTCCTACAGTTCACGTGGAACCACATAAGAACCAGAATTACCAAAACAATCTTAAGCGGAAAAAATTAAGCTGGATGAATCACTATGCCTGATTGTGGAGTATACCACACAGTTATAGTAATTAAAACAGCATAGTGCTGCCATAAAGCACTGATAATTAGATAAATACAACAGATTATAGAATTTGGGAGTTAATGCATATACAAATAGCCAAATAATTATTAATAAAGATATTGACTACATACATTGGAGAAAGGATAGTCTAATCTATGGTGCTGTCAAAACTGGATATATAGGGGCTGATGCTGTAGCACAACAGTTAAAGCCTTGGCCCATACAGCCAGCATCCCATGTGGGTGCTGGTTCAAGTCCTGTCTGCTCCACTTCCTATCCAGCTCCCTGCTAATGCACCTGGGGAGAAAACAGAGGATGGCACAAGTCCTTGGGCCCCTGCACCCACGTGGGCAACCTGGAAGAAGCTCCTGGCTCCTGCCTTCATACCATCTCAGCTCCGGCCATTGTGACCATTTGGGGAGTGAACCAGAGGATGCAAGACTCTGTCCCTACCTCTCTCTGTAACTGTCTTTCAAATAAAAAATAAATCTTTTTTTTTAAAAAAAAGGCAAAAAATCTAGATAAGCATGTTTATAAAAATGAAAGTAAGTTCTCTCTCACTATATTAAAAATCAACTCAAGATGGATCAAAGACCTAATTATAATACCTGGAACTATTAAATTGCTAGAAGAAAACATAAAGGAAGCGCTTTATGACACTGATGTACACAAAAATCTTTTAGTTATGAGCCCCAAAACACAGGCAGCAAAAGCAAAACTAGACAAATGGGACTATATCCAACTCAGACATTTCTGCACAGCTGAAGAAACAATCAACATAGTGAAGAGACAATTAAGAGAACAGAAGAAAGAATTTGCAAGCTACTTATCGAACATAGTATTAATACACAGACTGTATAAGGAACTAAAAAACCTCAACAACAGCCACAAAACAAGAAAAGTAAGCAAGAAACAAGCAAAGAATCTGAATAGAAATTTCTCAAAAGGAGAAATAAAATGACCAACAAATATATGAAAAAATGCTCAAAAAATGCTCACTAGCCATTAGGGAATTGAAAATCAAAACTACAAAACGATAGCATCTGACTCCATTTATTCTAGCTGTTACCAGAAGGACAGAAAGTAGCAAATGCTGACAAGGATATGGAGAAAGAGTGACATCACATAACTGGTAGTGAGAAGTAAATTAGTACGGCAACCATGAAAAACAGTACGGAGAGTCCTTTATTTTTATTTTATTTATTTATATTTTTGACAGGCAGAGTTAGAGAAAGAGAGAGAGAGAGAGAGAGAGAGAGAGAGAGAGAGAAAGGTCTTACATTTTCCGTTGGTTCACTCCCCCAAATGGCCACTACGGCCGGCGCGCTGCACCGATCCGAAACCAGGAGCCAAGTGCTTCCTCCTGGTCTCCCATGCAGGTGCAGGACCCAAGTACTTGGGCCATCCTGCACTGCCTTCCCGGGCCACAGCAGAGAGCTGGACTGGAAGAGGAGCAACCGCGACAGAATCTGGCTCCCCAACTGGGACTAGAACCTGGGGTGCCAGTGCCGCAGGTGGAGGATTAGCCTAGTGAGCCATGGCACCGTCCATGGAGAGTCCTTTAAAAAACTAGAAATAAAATCTTACTACTGGGTATATATCCAAAAAAAAAAAAAAAAAAGAAATGATTGTATCAGAGAGATAGCTGCTCCACCATGTTTAATGTAGCACTATCCACAGTAGCCAAGATATGTAATCAGTCTGGGTTAATGAGTGGATAAAGCAAATGTTTCATTGATTTATGTATATTTTATATATTTAATATATAATTGAATATCATCCAGTTAGAAAAGAATGGAATCTGGGGTCGGTGCTGGCATCCCATAAGGATGCCAGTTCTAGTCCCAGCTGCTCCTCTTCCAATCTAGCTCTCTGCTGTGGTCTAGAAAAGCAGTAGAGGGTGGCCCAGGTGCTTGGGCCCTGCACCCACGTGGGAGACCTGGAAGAAACTCCTGGCTCCTGGCTTCAGATTAGTGCAGCTCCAGTCATTGCGGCCATTTGGGGAATGAATCAACAGAAGGAAGACCTTCTCTCTGTCTCTCCTCTCACTGTCTGTCACTCTACCTCTCAAATAAATAAAATAAATCTTAAAAAAAGAGAATTGAATCCTTTCATTTTTAGCAAAATGAATGGAAGTGGATGACATGAAGTGAAACATGCCAAACACAGAAAGACAAATGCCACACCTTCTCCTTTATAGGTGGAAACTAAAACAACTCAATTTGAACATACAACAGTAATTACAGAGGCTGGGCTAGGAAGGTGATGGGGACTGTAAGAAGGTTGGATAATGGGTATTGATTCAGAGTTAGATAGAAAAAACAGGCTGCTAGTGTTACACAGCATAGTGGGGTGACTGACGTTCACAGTGACCTATTCTACATTCTGTGAGCAAATGGAACAGAGGATCTCCAAATCGCCAATCATAAACTAAAAACAAAAGAAGGAAATGTTAATTACCCTTATTTGATCAGTATACATGTATGCATTATTGAAAAGCCACACTTCAATACACAAATATTTTCAATTACTGTTAAGTATAAAAGCCTAACTCTTCATTTCATTGATCTTCAATTGTTGTTTATTTGTGATAGTTTTATTTTTGCTAAATTTTTATTAATAAAGATAGTTAATTTTAAGATGTTCATATGTACAACTCTTTGAAATCATTTTAGAAACCTACATGAAGTGAAAACACTTTTTGGAACATAATTCATCAATCCTGACAAGATAATCTGATGTAGGTGCTGATTGCTATAAATGTCCCTGTTAGTACTGCATTTTGGTATGTTATGTATTCAATTTTCATCTGTCCAAGAATTTTATTAATTGCTAGTTTGAATTTTTCAATGATCCATTATTCAGAAGCATGTTGCTTAGCTTCCATGTATTTCTGTAACTTCTAAAATTTCTATTAACATTTATTCCTTGTTTTATTATGTTGTGATCTGAAAAGATGCATAATGTGATTTTATTTATTTTAACTTATTGATGACTTTTCCTTGAGAACATTCTTTGGGCTGATGAAATGAATGTATATTCTGAGGTTGTTCAGTGAAATGTATAATGTTGCTCAGGTACATTTGACCTAGTATATAATTTTCTATGTTGATTTTTTTGTCCGTATGATCTGATGAAGTTGGGGCTGTTAAGTCTGAGCATACTTAGAGCTGAAAGAAAACACTCTAAAAAATTCAACATATCAGTGTTTAGTGAATGTACCCAAAGTAGTGCTTTTATGGAAGTTTATAAATAATAATTTTAATATTAAGAAGAAAATCAATAATTCAGCTTCCAACCTAAGAATTGAGAAAAAATAAGAGCAAAATTATCCAAAAGGGAATAACAAGAAGAAAATGATATGAATTTACTAGAAATCACATGACTCAGTCATTCTACTTCTAAGAGAAATCAAATTGTAGGTTTATACATACGCTTGTGAAAAATGGATAGTAAATTTTTTAATATGTAGAAAATGGAAACATTAAATGCTCATCTTGTGGTATGTCCAAGCAATATAAAATTCCTCATAAATAATTAAGAATAAATAACTTTTTACAAGCTGTAAACTGAATGAATCTCAGCGAATTGTATTTAACAAAAGAATCCAGAAAGTACTTAATGTATGATTCCATATACATTAAATTCTATATCAAAGGAAATATTTTATAAAATCGCATAAAAGGAGAACTAAAAACTCTGTTCTAATTTCTTCAAATCTTTGTAACAAGTCTAAAGATAGATATTGTTAGTTTCTCTTCATAATATGTCTTGTGGTGCTGAAATATTCTACTCTAAGCATATGTAGTATTTTAAAAATAAGTACTAAGTATAAGAACTGTAAAATATCCATGAAATACATTGTGATAAGCAGACTAATGTTCCCCTAGAAATGTCCATCTCCTACTCTCTATACTTTGTTACCTTATGTGGAGAAGGGAACTTTGCAAATGTGACTCAGTTTAGGATCTCCACCTGGAAAGGTTATCTTTAATTATCTGAGTATGATGACATATGATGACAAAGCAGGCAATGTGTGGTAGTAAACACTCATTTAAGAATTGTGTAGGGTCTGGCACCATGGCATACTGAGCTAAGCCTCAGCCTGAAGCCAGAATTCCATATGGGTGCCAGCACATGACCTGGGTGCTCCTATTCCGATCCAACTCTCTGCTATGGCCTGGGAAAGCAGTGGAAGATGGCCAAGTGCTTGGGCTCCTGCACCCGCATGGGGGACCTGGAAGAAGCTCCTGGCTCTTGGCTTCAGATTGCCACAGCTCTGGCCATTGCACACATCTGAGGAGTGAACCAGAGGATGGAAGACCTTTCTCTCTGTCCTTCCCTCTCTCTGTAACACTACCTCTCAAATAAATAAATAAAATTTTAAAAAGTATAAACTTCAATTTGAGAGATTAATTTTCATAAACATATTTATATAACTTGTAACATATGAGAATATGAGACAATAGAAGACTGAGACCCAAGGGAAAATTAAAAAGTAAAAAATAATAACAATGAAAAACTAGAGGTAAAAAAGGTAAAAGAACTCACCCTGTGTTTCTTCTAAAGATTTCTCTGACATATCTATGGGAGAAAGATTGAATTAACTCAATAAAATTGTAATCCCAACTATTCAGCATGGACCAACTTTATCTGACAAACCATATGTGGGAACTTTCCCAAGGAGAAAATTATAACCTTAACCTGTGGAGATGCTAACAACTCTTTTTTGAGAATGTCAGTAAAAAAGAAGGATTTCTGTAAAGTAATGGTCATCAAAGAGGCATTTATCAGCCACCACTTTAGAGATATCTAGGATCATACAAGACTGGGAAAATTAAAATGAGCACATTAAAGGGAATATAAATTTGGAAATTATATGTGTTATCAAAATATAAAATTACTGGGTAAATTCTACAAATAACAGTAACTTCAGGACATAAACCTTAATATCTCATTTCTTTTTTAATTTTTATTTATAAAAAGGGAACAAATTTCATGTGTTTCATATATGCAGTTTTAAGACCTTAATGATACCTCCCATCCTACCCTCTCTCCGTTCCTCTCTCCCACCTCCCGCTTTGTTTCTTATTTTTCTTTTAATTTTTACAATGACATATGACAAACTTTCAATTTTCTTAATAATCACAAATTTAACCTTCCACTAAATACCCTATTCAACAAGTAGTAAATAGAAATATATCTGATTTCAACACCCTAACATGAGATGGCTGGTAATCATTGAAGCCTAGGAAAAGTAAGTGTAGAGAAAAATTGTGGTTGGTAAACAAACCAAAGTAAGGAACAAAGAGTGAAAGAGATAGGTAGAAGTAGTAGTATGGAGGCTAGAAGACAACAAGGCGGAATAATCTCTGGACTCACTTCACAACAGGATTAATTTAAACTACTACCTTCTTAAAGGCACAGACAGAAAAGACAAAATTTTTTAAAAATGTATACCAGTGTCAAGATTTAGGAAATCATGATCTCTGTTCTCTGTATTATCAGTTTAGAGAGTTAAATGAGATTACCAAAGAAAAAGAAATAAAAATACACTGAAAATCTCATCCTCCCTGCCCCCTCCCCAGCCTCCATAGTACAAGCACCGTGATAAGATATTTATCTTCTGCCTTTATTTGGAGCACTAAGGAAAAAGAAAAAGATATTATATTATTTGAAGTATAGAATAATTAGCATTTCTGCCTGTATTTCTGAGGAGTTTGTAGGCTGTCTCAATTTGAGTGTCTCATATATTGACTCAGAAATTATAGTTCTGCCTCCCATCTCCGGAATATATATTATCATCATCCTGAAGGACTACAGGTGCATTTCTGATCAAGACAGACACGTGTCACCCTTTTACCACTGAAATTTACATATGCATTTTATATTTTTCTCTTTATCTCTGGAGTAAATTTCCACTTTGCTGCCACTGTCAGATGGCTTACAGGTGCCTGCTCCTTGAGGGGAGGTATTATTGTCAAATTGATTTTGGCCTTGGATATATGATATTCTTCCAGTAGAGCAAGACTTTGGTAATGTCTATTTGCATACCTATGCAAGGAAAAGATACTCATAAGAGAAATAGGCACAAGCAATCTTATTCAACTTTATCAACCATTAGTGAAGTGTAAGACCATGATGAAATGTCACTACATACCTCTGGAACAACCAAAATAAATGTAAAATAATATTCTGGTGAATATACAGGGCTGGTAGGCATGTAAAATGGTAGAGTCACTCAGAAAAGTCATTTGGGAATGTCTTTAAAAATTTAAATGTTTACATAACATGCCCTTCATCACTCAGAATCCCTGCATGTATTTCAGAGATGAGAAAACATGCAACCACAAAGAAACCTCTGCAAGAAACCCATAGCAGCTTTTTTGTAAGAGTCAAAACCAGGAAATTTGAAAATGGCTTTCACTGAGTGAATAGTTAAACATACTTTGGAATATCCATACTTTGGTACACACTCAGCAATAATGAAGCAAGCTATTAATACAAAATTTATTTGGATGGACCTCAAAGGCATGACACTAAATGCAAAAGACAGTCTCAGAGTGTCACCTACTTAAAGTCAGTCTAAGATGAAATGAAATTGGAAATGGAAATGGAGAACAGATCAGTGGTTGCCAGCATTGGAGGAGCTTGGGGAGGGAGAAAGTTAGATCTGAGTTTAAAGAGGTAGTAGAGGAAGATCTTCATAGGGATTGTCAGGGAATTACTAAGGAGAAGAAGCTGCACTCTAAGCTGCCCTGCAAGAAGAAATGGCCTAACCACAGATCGTTGTTATAACTATGTAACCCTTCTACTAGGACTATGGGGCCTAGGAGGGCAGCGTTGCTATGATTACAAGACCCTGGGAGGGCGGCACAGGGGCGGGGTTGATCTTTTAGAACTGTATATAAGTGGACCCTCAGACTCGGTAAGCAGAGGTTACTCAGCTTCTCTCCCCGGTCCATAGTGCCTTGTGCCTAGGGGGATTCTCCTGGTCCGTAGTGCCTTATGCCTGCAGGAGTTTGGCTGAGCAGTGTCTTCCTCTAGATGCCATAATAAAGGTGTGTACCTGAGTCTTCTCAGTCTCCTTTTTTGAACCCGTCATTGGCTTCCTGGCCTGTTGCTGATGATCGGGAAGTCAACAGTTGGCGCCAGAACAGAGACTCGACTGAGGCAGTGGAAGGAGACGTGCCCTTGAGAAGACTAGAGAAGGGTGAGTAGCGGTGGTTGAAAAAGACCACAATGGGTAGGACATCCCAGTCTAAAGAGTATAGGAAGGCTCTAGAGAGTATGGGAAAGGTAAAAGTCTTTCCAGGATAAACGCAGAAAGGAAAAAGAGCAAAATGCTACACACCAGGTAATGTAACATGGGCTTGTAAGCTGGCAGCAGCTTGTACAGAACGTGACCTCTCTAGTCTTAGGACAGTAGAAGACATACAGAAGATGTTAAAGGACTTCCTTCTAAAGGGAGAATGTAATCTTGGAAAGGATTATAAGTGCACAGCCAAGACCCTTAAGGTGATTGTCTGCTCTGGGAAAGAGCTATGCCCTAGGAACACTGAGGAAGCCTGTAGTCTAAATAACATGATTGCAGACTTTCAAGACAGATGTTCATGGCTTGAGCCTTTGCCCACTACGACTGAAGAAAGAATGAAAGAGTAGGCAGCCTACCCTGTAGTAGTGCAAGCTGGAAACATAGAATATGAACCATTGGGTCCTAGCACAATTTCAGCTTGGGTAAAGCAAGTACAGGAACATGGCTTAACAGGAACCCCTATCATTACTTATTTTGGGGTAGTCTCAGTAAATCTTACATCAGTAGATATACATATGCTTCTAAATGTGATAACAGGGGCAGCATCAGAAAAGCAATTAATTCTAGAAAAAAATAAGGGAAAAGGCAGCACAGTGGGATGAATAACACCCACCCCCGCCAGCCAGCACAGCAGGACCGGCACCATTAACATCTATCCAAATAAGGGGAATAGGCATGACACCACAGGAAGCACCTGACCCTGTATTTAATAATGCCCAAGCCCTATCTAGTCAGTGGATAATGGAGGCAATGCAAGAAACCAAGAGGGTAGTTAGTGGGGCTCCAAAAGCAGTTAGCATAAGGAAAGGACCAAAAGAACCTTATTCTGATTTTATTGACAGGCTATATTCTCAAATTGACTTAGAGGTATCTAGAGAAGATTTAAGGGAGTACTTAAAGGGCACCATGAGCATTCAAAATGCCAATGATGAATGTAAGAAACTGCTTAGAAATTTAAGACCAGAAGACTCCTTAGACGACAAAATGTATGCTTGTCGAGAGTTTGGGTCCACAGACTATAAGATGGCAATGCTGGCAGAAGCATTAAAGGTGGGGAATGAAAAGGGAAGCTCTAATACATTTAAAGGAAATTGCCATAAATGTGGAAAAAGAGGTCATATGGCTAAAGAAAGTCATGGGAGGGAAGCCACTAGACCTCCTTTAAAATGTTATAACTGTGGGCTAATTGGACATATGGCAAAAAATTGTAGAAAGTCAAAAAACAGGGGACGGGGGTGGGGGGGGGGCTTAAGGCTTCCCTGGACGATGATGGCCAAAATGCTATTGGAGGAGAAACCTGGTCATATCCAACCCTCTGCCCCGACAATGAAGGAAATGCAAGCAGAAACCTCGCAAATAGGAATTTACCCAAAATTACCAAAGGACTAGACTTGGAAAAAAGACCAATGATAAAAATTAAGATGGGGGAAAAATGGTTGAAGGATTATTAGATACAGGAGCAGATTTATTTATCAAAGAAAAACAAGATCTAGAAGGAATACAAGGGGGGATTAATGAGGGATGGCAATATGTAGAAGGAGTAAGTGGAAGAACTAGGTTACAGAAAAATATCAGGACTGAAACTGGAAACACAAAATGACATCAAATGGACATCTTTGTTAGTCTCCCCCAATATTCTGATCAACATATTTTGTAGGGATTTATTACTCCAGTTAGGAGTAGCCCTAGTAATGGCACAACTGTCAACTAAAATATAACCAGTGAAAATAAAAATGAAAGATCCCAATAAAGGTCCTATTACTCCCCAATGGCTTTTAACTGAAGAAAAATTGATAGGATTAAAAGAGATAATAGATGCATTATTAAAGGAAAAGAAAATATCCCCTGCAGCTGCAGACAATCCGTGGAATACCCCAGTTTTTGTTATCAAGAAAAAATCTGGTAAATGGCATATGCTGATAGACTTTCAGGAATTTAACAAGTTAGTTGAAAAAGGAAAAGAGGTGCAATTGGGTATTCCACATCCCAGGGGGTAACAGAAAAGAAGGCAGGTTACAGTATTAGATAGAGGAGATTTATACTTTACTATCCCTTTAGAGCCAAGATTTAGACAGTATACTGCTTTTACAATCCCAGAAATTAATAACAAAGGACCAGGACATAGGTATCTCTGGAATTGCCTGCTACAGGGATTTATATTAAGTCCCTTAATTTATCAGACCACTTTAAGGGATATACTGGAGCCTTGGAGAAAGCAACATCCAGAAATGGACCTTTATCAGTATATGGATGATTTATATATTGGTTCAGATTTACCATTGCAGGAACATAAACAGAGAGTAATTCGGTGCCTACACAAAGTAAGACAGGAAAGTATTATAAGACTAGGAAGAGAACCTATTTATAGGCTTCCTATAAAGAAGGGAGATTTGGATATCATTATCCTAGAAGACCCTTATCTACACTGGGTACCCCAAATAGAATGCATGCATGCTCCTATAATTCAGGAGAGCTTTAAGCAGTCTACAAGCTAAGCCGGTAGAAGGACCCCATATTACGGTGATGGAGGTAGCAAACAGGGAATGGGAAAATATGGCTTTTGGACAGCTGAAGGAAAAATAATGATTAAGGAACATGAAGGGAGCAACCAAGAATTACAAAAAAGAGCTATACTTTCTGCCCTTCATGCAGGACCTGAAAAAATGAATATAGTTACTGATTCACAGTATGTATGTGGGTTAATTGAGGCAAGGCCTCGGCCTGAAGACATCGAAGAACCTCTCTTGAAGACTATACTGTGGGGAGCAATCCGGACTAGACTAAGTTACTCGAATTAGGACTTATTCTATGCATCTGCTCTCCCACAATGTGGCGCTGGGAGAGAAGTAAACAGCTTCCGCACAGCTGCCTCCAGTTCAACTAATAAACTGTAGGACTTGCTCCTGATTGGAGAGCAGCGTACTCGGCGTGTGGGCAGCCAAGTTGGGATTGGCGGAGGAGGACTATAAAGGAGGAGAGAGACGGCATGCACTGGGAACATCTAAGGGGAACATCTAAGGGAACCCGTGCAGCCCCCGAGAGAACCGGCTGGCGGTGTGCCGCTCCCCTGCGGAAGTGGGGAATGTGGCCAGGGGGAACTGCCCTTCCACGGAGGTGGAAGGGATAGTAGCCAACCCGGGAAGAACCAGCAGGAAACCCGGGGAGGGCCGAGCAGACGAAAGAACAGCGCAGGGTCCTGTGTTGCTCCTCCACGAAGAGTGGGAGCGACATAATGGTGCCGTGACTCGGATAGGAAACCTAGCTCGGATAGGAAACCTAGGACGGATAGCAAACTTAGGAGGGAAGAAACGGGAAGAAACGGGAAGAATTGGGAAAATATCAGAGAGAGAGACTAGCAAACAGCCTAGGGAAAAGCCGGACGAAAAGGGTGCCGGAAGAAGCTATTGAAAGCCTAGGCATAGACTCGGATACAGACTACGGGGGGAAGCTGGGAGAAATCTCTAAGGTCGAAAGCGAAAGTGAAAGCTAGAACAAACAGACTCGGACGCGGACTGTGGGGAGAGGCCAGGAGAAATGAGGGAGGAGTATTGTTGGAGGAAAGCTTGGGGAAACATACCGGGTAGAGAAAAGTGTTAGGGAAATTGAAGCCGCGGGGGCAGGCCGAGGCGGATACGAAAGCCACTTTGGGATTCTCAAGTTAGCCCGGGAATGGGGGGCGAAAAGTTGAAACCAGAAGCTGAGACGTAAGCCAGATTGGGATCCGTCTGATTAGCCCGGGGAGCAAAGGACGGGAAGCCAAACCGTGGGGCGGAGACGTACGCTGGGTTGAATTCGCCAGGCTAGCCCGGGGAACTTAGATTGAATGCTAGTGGCAGACACGTAAGCTACGCTGTGTTACTCGCGGAAGCCGCCGCATGCAGAGAGAGCACGGGGCGTGAATAGATAGGGAACGGGGCTGGCGTAGGCCGTGGTGCAGACGCGAAGGGCGTGGAGACCGCGGAGCGCGCGAAGCCAAGCCGCGCAAAGCCGGGAAGCCGCGCAGATGAGAGACGCGGGCTGAAGCGGCTTGGCGGGAAAGCTGCAGAGAAATAGCCTCGGGGCGGAGCCTGCAGGCAGGGCGAGGCGCCGGGAAGCCGCGGGGATAAGAGAAACAGAAGTTTTAGAAGTAAAGTGAGAGAAATAGGAATGCTGGAAGATAGAAGTAAAATGGGAGAAATAGGAATGCCCGGAGATAGAGAAATAGAGAAATAGAAAGGCCTCCCTACAACACTGCACTGTGAGAGCTTGGATTCGGTCTGCCTGATTAAGTGAGGCGATGAGCACGATGAGCACCTGGGCGGCTAGCAGCTTATGCGCCGCAGGTCACCGAAGACAGGCACGAATTAACATCAGTAAAGCTTCCCCACAATGCAACAATTAGGAGGCTTGGATTCGGTCTGCCTGATTTAAGGCGGTAAGCGCCAGCAAGCAGCTCGACCAGAGTATGAGCTGCAGGTCACCGAAGATAGGCACAAACCAACACTAATAAGTCTCCCCCACAATACGGCAATGAGAAGGCTTGGATTCGGTTTGCCTGATAGGCCTTGTAAGCCCCTGCAGGCAGAGCAGAGCATGCACTGCGGGGCACCGAACACAGGCACGCATCAGCGCCTAAAAACCTCCTCACAACATGGCGAAGAGAGGACCCGGATTCGGTTTGCCTGATAGGACTTGTAAGAGCCTGTGGCAACTCTAGCAAGTAGAGCAGAGTGTGTGCCGCGGGACACCGAAGACAGGCGCGTATCAACGCTAAAAAATAAAAAGAAAGGGGGATCTGTGGGGAGCAATCCGGACTAGACTAAGTTACTCGAATTAGGACTTATTCTATGCATCTGCTCTCCCACAATGTGGCGCTGGGAGAGAAGTAAACAACTTCCGCACAGCTGCCTCCAGTTCAGCTAATAAACTGTAGGACTTGCTCCTGATTGGAGAGCAGCGTACTCGGCGTGTGGGCAGCCGAGTTGGGATTGGCGGAGGAGGACTATAAAGGAGGAGAGAGACGGCATGCACCGGGAACATCTAAGGGGAACATCTAAGGGAACCCGTGCAGCCCCCGAGAGAACCGGCCGGCGGTGTGCCGCACCCCTGCGGAAGTGGGGAATGTGGCCAGGGGGAACTGCCCTTCCACGGAGGTGGAAGGGATAGTAGCCAACCCGGGAAGAACCAGCAGGAAACCCGGGGAGGGCCGAGCAGACGAAAGAACAGCGCAGGGTCCTGTGTTGCTCCTCCACGAAGAGGGGGAGCGACACTATACTAGAATCTATAGAACACAAAGAGGAGCTTTATATACAGTGGTACCAGGGCACAAAGGTATATCAGGGAATGAAAACATTGACAAGCTAGCATCCACATCTTGTAGGATGCAGATACACCTAGTGGTGCAAGGAGGTAATATCCGGGAGAAGGTACCAGAACAGGTAGGATCTAAGCACCAAGGAATTTATTTCCTTGAAAACATCAAGTCAGCAGAAGAGGACCATACAAAATGGCATGGGGATGTTCAATACTTAAGACAGAAGTACAACCTTCCAAAGAACGTTGCAGAACAAATAGTTAAGAAGTGTCCCAAATGCATTAATAAAGGAGGAACTATCCCACATCTCAGTAGATCAGGACCAGGTGTATGGCAGATGGATGCCACACATGATGAAGGAAAAATCTTTATAGTAGCAGTTGAGACATCCTCAGGACTATTATGGGCTAAGATAGTTCCAAAAGAAAACGCACAAGAAATCGTATGGGCTCTATTAGAGCTGGCTCACTTATTTCATATTACAGGATTACATACAGACAACAGGCCTAATTTTACAGCAGAAAAAGTAGAAGGGCTATGTAAATATTTAAATATTGGTCACACCACAGGTACTCCATATAATCCACAATCCCAGGGCATGGTAGAAAGAGCAAATCAAGCGTTAAAGCAGGAGATGGATAAATTTACTGAAGAAGTACAAACTATAGAGGCTCATTTACAATTGGCTCTTATAGCTCTTAACAAAAAAGAAAAGGGGAGGAATAGGGGGATACACCCCTATAGAAAGGTATATTTATCAAAGATGGCAGGAACTAGGCCAGAAATTACAAATCCAATAATTTAAAAAACAAAAAGTATCTTGTTTTTCTAGACTCCCCAACAGCAAAGATTGGAAGAGGCCTACAATTATCTTATGGAAAGGGGAAGAAGTGGTAGTTGTAGAAACCCCTGAGAAAGGGATAATTAGTTTACCACAAAGACATGTTAAGCTAATCCCAAACCCGGAAAATTAACCTTCCTACAGCATACATGGATTATCAGCTATGATTACCCTGCCAAAATAATCCCTGCATGTGCTCTGAATGTTGCTATCATTGCCAATTATGCTTTCTACAAAAGAAGTTAGGGATATCTTATTCCAGACAAAAGCAGAAAGAGATCGAGTATCGATGGCGCAAGTATTACCAATTAGTGGAGAAGAAGCAAAAGAATTGTATCAAAAACTCATAGAAAAGATGATAAGGAACATGAGAGCCCTCCATGAAGAACCTGTTTGAGGGACTCCAAAAGGAACAACAAGAACAAAAGGCAGGAGAATTGCAGGAAATAAAAGAGAAACTAACTGAATGGGAGCCAGGTAAGGTATACACAGGTAAGGAAAAATCGCGGCCTCTTATAAAAGTAAAATTCATACCCTTAATAATGCTAGTGATATTACCAGTAGTGCACTCTCAAATGTTGGGCTTAGTTGAATTGCCTCCAGCCTATAAGGTTCCTGACGTAAGGGAAGTACCGTGGACCTGTGAGTCAAAGGTGCCAAATATAGGATGTGAACTTCCAGGAACTCTTTCCAATAAGAGGAATGGGGATGGGACTGGAGCAAGGACAAAATTAGCTTTATTTGTATTAACGGTAGCATTAGTAGATATATAATGTGCCCGATAGGTATATCGGCCAGTATATTTTTAATACACAAAAAATGTAAAGAAACTATATGCTTATCTCATGGTATGTCAATACAATAGAAAAATCTTCATAAATAAATAAGAGAAAATATTGTATAAAAACCCATAAAAAGAGAATAAACTCTATTCTTCTATTTTTATTATAATTCTATAGATAGATATTGATAAATTCTCTTCACAGCATGCCCTGTGCTGCTGAAATGCCCTACCCTAAGCGTATATATGGTATTTAAGATATAATTTGCTGAATAGAAATATCTCTCATTTCAACATCCTAACTTGAGATCTCAGGTATTCACTGGAGGCCAGGGAAGGTAAATATAGAGAAAAATTGTGGCTGGTAAACAAAAATGTAAGTAAGGAACAAAGAGTGAAGGATATAGTATAGTAGGTTTCCACTTAATCTCCACGTATGAAGTGACAAAGTCATGAAAATGGAGACAAGCTTGCTGTTTTCTAGGGTTGGAGGAGGTTGGGGATAGAGAAGTTTAGCTGTGAGCTGAAATCAGTAGCAGAGGAAGATCTTTGTGGGGATGAGATAGTTCACTATGTTGATATGTGGGTGTTTACATGAATCTACCGTGTGAATCAACACAGAAACACACAAGACAGTAATAATAGACAGCATAAGATCCTGCTTTTGAACTAAAGTAATATAAATTATCCTCATTTAATAACTGACTAAATAGTCTAGAGTAATTATATGAAAAAAGCAAAATAGGAAAGAAAAAAAAAACTGACCTGACACCTTAAACTTAAACTCCATCAAAATTAAATATTTTCCTCTGTGGGAGATCCTTGTAAGTAACTTGGGCAATGGATAACATGTACATATATCAAAGTGTCACATGGTATCTTATAAGTATGTACAACTTTTATATGCCTTTAAAATTTTTAAATCTTAATAGTGATGATATGATAAATAAGGTGAAAAGATGCAATACTGTTTGGGAGATACTACATGCAAAGTCATTGGGACAATTTGCAATTTTTGCCAAGCTCTAGAGCTCAATAGTTTTCAAAAAATCCAATATAATTATATATGAACATATTTTCCACAGGGAAAAATACTCATATGGGAAATAGGCACAGGAAATCTTTTTCAAGTTTGTCTACCATTATTGAAGTGTAAGTTAAGACCATGATGACATATCACTACATGCCCACTGGAATGACTAAAACTTAATATAAGATGGTGGTGAATGTACAGTGCTGGTAGGCATGTAAAGTGGGATGGTCACTCAAAAAAGCAGTTTGTGAATTTATGGAAAAGCTAAATGTTTAGTCATTATGCCACAAATCAGTTGTAATCCCTGCATGTATTTCCTATGTGAGAAAACATGCAACCACAAAGAAACCTCTACACAAAATTCATAGCAGCTTTGTTTGTAATATCCCAAACCTAGAAATATGAAAATGGTTTTCACTGAGTGAATGGTTAAGGGAACTTTGGTATATCTATACCTGGAACATATTTATCACTAATTAAACAAACTGTTGACCAAAAAATGACTTGGATGGATCTCAAAGGCCTGATCCTGAGTAGAAGATACAACCTCAAAGTGTCACCTACTTTAGGTGAAATGATAGTTTTGAAAATGGGGAGCACATAACCAGTTACTAGAGTTGGAGGAGATCGAGAAGGGAGAAGGTTGGGCTTGATGAGTTTAAAGAGGTAATAGTGGAAGATCTTCATGTGGATGAAATAGTTCATTATGTTGTATACATGAATTTTCAAGTTATACAATCTCACAAATATAGACGTACACACACAAATCAGACATAACTCATGACATAAGATGCAGTCTATGAACTACATATTTTGAGGAAAAAATTTTCCTGACTAAATCTAAAGTGTCTATAGGAAAGGAGGAGCTCCAAGATAGTGGAATAGGGAGGGAGTGCACTGATAGTCCCGGAAAAGATAATTTAATAAAAGTGGAGATACTGTAGTCTCAGGGAAGAGTTAAGGAAAAAACTGCAGAGGAAACTGTTTCAGAACTACTGGGTCAGGGTGGACCTACGTAGAGGACACGGGCGCCCAAATCTCAGGACCCCAGCTGCCAAGTCTACGCACTAGCACTGGAAAGGAGTGAGGCAAAACTGCAGTAGCCAAAGACACTGGCAGAAAAGCAGCAGGAAGAGCCTAGAAAGAACGAGGCTTGAAGCCACATGGGGGAAAGTTCACCAGCCTGACTAGAGGAGAGAAAAAAAAATAAAAGGGACCAGTATGGACACGATTCTCTCTCTCAACTCACCTTACAAAGGTGGGGAAAACAATACAGCAGACACCATTTTGGACATACATAACAGCTGCGCCAGCTCAGGGCTGTGCCCACCCTCAGCCAAGAAGAAAAACCTGACTCTGGTGGGGAGAAATAACAGGAGGTTAAGACCTAGTGAATGTGTGGAGCTTATGAACTGGGACTGTGGGAAAAAAAAAAAAAAACTGAGGGTGTGTAGGAGAACTCACGGTGTGTCTGAGATGTGAGTACTCTCCATGGGAGATGCCACAAACTCAATAACCTTGGCAACCTAGTGGGAGACATTGCAGGGGAATCTGAGCTTCCACTGAGGAATGCACAGATCCTTTGTGTCGTCACTGGAACAGAGCAGATGAATATTATACCCACTGGGACTAGCACTCAGACATTGATTTCCATCAAGAAGATCTCAATGAGTGGAATCATTTCCATTCTGAATAAAAAGGAGAGATAGAGATAGAAGATTTGCCATGCCAAACCTGGGTGTGTCACCTTTGGCACACCCTTAACCCTGAAGAACTGAACAGAGCTCTCTGGTCAACCCACCACAAGCCCCTAGAGATTCACCAAAAGCAGACAGTCCACTTAATCTAGAGCCATAGTATAACAAGAAAAGCCATCACAGCAAAGAAAAAAAAAAGAAGAAAACAAAGAATATCTCCACAATGCCAAACAACAAATGCAGACACCAAGGAAATAAGAACAAGGAAGAAATTATGACGCCCCAAATGAATATGACACTCAAATACAAGATTATGTAGATGAGGGGATAAAATAAAATGCAAGATATGGATTTCAAAAAATTTATGATATTTAGAATTATCAAAAACAAATTCAAAAACTACAGAAATCCATAATGGACAGGACAGAAACTCTCTCTGTGAAAACGAAATCTTAAGGAGGATCAAAATGAAATGAAGAAACCAGTAGAACATGAAATTGTAATATTGAAGACAAATCAAAATGAAATGAATTCAATATAATAAATGACAAATGCATTTAAGAGCCTTAAAAACAGAACAAGTGAGATAGAAGAGGGAATATAGGACTTAGAAGACAGAGCACAGGAAAGTATACAGTCAAACCCAAGAAGATGAAATTAGAAATCTAAAAAATATTGTTGGGAATCTACAGGATACTATATCAGACAAAATAAACTTTAACACCAAAACTGTTCAGAGAAACAAAGAGAGGAACTATATAATGATCAAGGGATCAATTCAACAGTAAGATGCAGCTATTATAAATGTATATGCAGGCCGGCGCCGCGGCTCACTAGGCTAATCCTCCGCTTTGCGGCGCCGGCACACCAGGTTCTAGTCCCGGTCGGGGCACCAGATTCTGTCCCGGTTGCCCCTCTTCCAGGCCAGCTCTCTGCTGTGGCCTGGGAGTGCAGTGGAGGATGGCCCAAGTGCTTGGGCCCTGCACCCCATGGGATACCAGGAGAAGCACCTGGCTCTTGGTTTCGGATCAGCATGATGCGCAGGCCACAGCATGCCGGCCGCGGCGGCCATTGGAGGGTGAACCAACGGCAATAGGAAGACCTTTCTCTCTGTCTCTCTCTCTCTCTCTCACTGTCCACTCTGCCTGTCAAAAAACAAAACAAAACAAAAAATGTATATGCACATAATTACAGGGCACAGGTTTATTTAAAAGAAATGCTAAGGGACTTGATCAGTCCTTGTCCTGACTGGTGAGGAACAACTTACTAATTTACCCTTTTAGTATTTTTTTGTTCTACTTAATACTATTGGTTGAACTCTTTAATAAACAAACAATTATTCTTAGGTTTTAAGTTTAACTGAAAAGTGATCCCTGTTAAATATGAGAGTGGGAATAAGAGAGGGAGGAGATGTACAGTTCGGCACATGCTTAATCGGACTTGTCCCAAACAGTAGAGTTAGAAACGTGCCTGGGGATTCCAATTCAATCCCATCAAGGTGGCATGTACCAATGCCATCTCACTAGTCCACGATTGATCATAATGATAGGACTAAGAGCCAAAGGGATCACATAAACAAGACTAGTGTCCGCTAATACTAACTGATAGAATAAAAAAGGAGAGAACAATCCAACATGGGAAGTGGGATACAGAGCAGACTCATAGAATGGCAGATGTCCTAAACAGCACTCAATCCTCAGAATCAGCCCTTAAGGCATTCAGATCTGGCTAAAAAGCCAATAGAGTATTTCGGGCATGGAAAGCCAAGACACTCTGGCAATAAATAAATAAATAAATAAATGACCTAAATGAAAGATCTCTGTGAGTGAGATCCCAGTAGAAAGAACGGGCCATCAAAGAAGGAGATACCTTTCTCTGAAGGGAGGAGAGAACTTCCACTTTTACTATGACCATGTCTAAATAAGATCGGAGTTGGCGATCTCGAAAGGCTTCCATAGCCTTGGCAACTCATGACAAGAGCCTCAGTGATTACTGATGCCATAAACAAGAGTGTCAATTGTTAAATCAACAACAGGAGTCACTGTGCACTTACTCCCTATGTAGGATCTCTATCCTTAATGTGTTATTCTATGTGAATTAACATTATAACTAGTCAAACAGTACTTTACACTTTGTGTTTCTGTCTAGGTGCAAACTGTTGAAATCTTTACTTAGTATATACTAAATTGATCATCTGTATATAAAAAAATGAAAATGAATCTCAACGTGAATGGGATTTGAGAGGGAGAAGGAGATGGGATGGTTGCGGGTTGGTGGAGGTTATGGGGGGAAAAGCCACTATAATCCAAAGGCTGTACTTTGGAAATTTATACTTGTTAAATAAAAGTTTTAAAAAAAGAGTCTACAGGAGTTGTACAAAATAAGCAAGTATTAAAGAAACAACTAACCTGACAACTCAAGCCCCCAAGTGGCCTTCTGGACATAAATCTGTGGCTGAATGAGAACTGTATCTGTCAGCATCTTAGGCAGTGACATACTTGAGCCTCAGAGAGACACGCCCCTTTCCAATGGAGTCCTTTATGGATTCAGTTCTTCCTCAATACTCTGATGTATGAATGGATTGAATCTGTTTCCCATGCACATAGAAAAAGGCCCCAGAAGAGGGCTTATTCTTTAGAACTCAAGTCCACAGCATCAACACTGGTTTTAGGAGATAGGAAGCAATAGAACACTACATAGTCTCCCACTTAAGACAGGGATTGTTTTTTCTCTCAAATCATCTACCTCTTCTTTGTCCAGGAGACAAAACAGAATATTAAGCAAAATACATTTGTTGTGCTCTGCTTCTGTGTAGTGTTGAAATGCATGAAAAAGGGATGTTTATCACAATCTGTTTTTTTAATACTGAGATTCTCATTTGTAAAACCCCTTACAGTTGATAGGACATGGTCATGTTGTTTATTTCATTCAGTAATGAGAAATGTCTCTGTATTGGTGTGTGTTATTTATTACCAACATTCAATATGAGAATACCATGTCGTGGAGACTAAGCTATTTGTAGGGATGAGAAGACCTCTCCAAATGCAGACCCTATTACTGGAAGAGATGTTAGTCCTGTTTTTTTTTCACTCTGTCCATGTGGTTTATAGAAGTCTCTTAGAGGGCCTGCTGTCATCTTCTTTGCTAATAATCCCTTTACAAAAGCTCAAGATGGAATATGTTGCCATACTATTAGCAGTTTGGAACAACTTAAATTCTTTTATATCACATGATTATATCTTGTAAATGCATATGGACATAAAAGAATATATAATCTGTCAAGTGATTAAACAAATAGTCTTGTATTTGTAATATTGTATTTTTCAAAAAATAAATAATGCAGCACAAAAGCAACATACATATTTTTTACTAGGTTAAATTCAGCATATAGGTCCATGGGTGTTCTTATGTGCTTCCTTTATTATTTTAATCTTTGCTTTTTTGCCTCTTATACTTTATTTTTGTTCATGTCTATAAAACATTAATAGAGAAAAAATTCAATGTAGTTCATGAATACAATTCCATGACAATAATAATATTCCCTCTCTTCCTATCTTTCCTTTTTGCTTTTATAATATTTGAGATCAAATTTTAATTATTAATTATTGTGTTTACAGTCAAGGGCCCAATGCTCCACTAAATAGAGATGAACAAGTTAAAAGATCCCAGTTTAGTGGGAATATAGGCAAAGACTATAAATAATACAATGGAAAGATAATCATTTCAGCTGGCACCGAGGCTCAGTAGGCTAATAACCTGCATGTAGTGCCAACACCCCGGGTTCTAGTCCCAGTCAGGGTGCCGGATTCTATCCTGGTTGTTCCTCTTCCAATCCAGCTCTCTGCTGTGGCCCAGGAAGGCAGTGGAGGATGGCCCAAGTCCTTGGGCCCTGCACCCACATGGGAGACCTGGAGGAAGCACCTGGCTCCTGGCTTCGGATCAGTGCAAAGCACCAGCCATAGCAGCCACTTGGGAGATGAACCAACAGAAAAAAGAAGACCTTTCTCTCTGTCTTTCTCTCTCTCACTGTCTAACTCTGCCTGTCAAAAATAAATAAATAAATAGATAGATAGATAGATAGATATTTTAAAAAGAAAGATAATCATTTCACTCATATATAGTAAATTTTAAAAAAATCAAGATCATTAAAACCATATAGCATAACACTCTTAACAATTGGTTTGACAAAGATATAGGACCAAGTTTGGCAAAAATGTATTTGCAACAATAGACACAGGCATTCCTTTTTTTTCTTTTAAATTTTAACTCCCATATATAAGGGAAAACATGCATCATTTGACTTTCTGTCTCTGCCTTTTCACTCAACATGATGTAGTCTTGCCTTATCATCCAGCAATTCTACTACTACTGTATATGTGTGCAAAAAGATATGAATATAATGTATTTTATTAATAGAGAACAGATTTCATGTATTTCATAGGTATAGTTCTAAGAAGATAATCAAAATTCCCTCCCTTCACCTCTTCCTCCCCTAACTCACCTCCTTCCCCTGCTTCTTTTCATCAATTTTTAGAGACACAATTATAATCCACTATATAATCATGGGCTTTTAAACCACTGTATAATCACATAACCAAGGAGTATGTTATATTAAAGATACTTGCATCATCACATTTTTATTTTGTTCAAAATAGCCAAAAGATGGAATCAACCAATATTTAGATCATTGATTTAATGGATAAAGAAAATGTGGTATATATGTATATACAATGGAATATTATTCAGGTATAAAAAGAAGACAATTTTACCATTTGCATCACGGTGGATGCAATTTTTGGCTTTTAAGAAGACTCAGGGTCAGAATCAATAAGGCACTGTGATTAAAACCAAAAGAATCTTTGCAGAAGCAAACAGAATAATAAATGCCATCTTATTTGGGGAAGTTTTCAATTAAATATAATTCCTTGTGTACACCCTGAAGTAGAACAGGATGGCCTCTAAGGGAGAGAGGTTACCTGCTGTTAGAAGGGAAGTGGTGCAGATGGAAACATGGCTTAGAGGGTAAGCAAAGGCAGGATGATACTGATCTGTGACAGCAGAAAACTGAAGGGACATAGTGATAGGTGATCAGGACGGTGCATTTGTTTAGAGAAGAAAATAATTTTCATCAGTGTGGGTACAGAAAACAGTCTTAAAGCTCAAGTTTTATCTCCTTGTTCAGTGCTGAAATCTCCCAACTTCTCTCTGATGTGGTCAAGCTCCAGGGAATCTCAAGAAAGACAGAAAACTCTCTTCCCTTTGTAAAGGTACATTTTGAGGGCATTTTAATTAGTCATAATTAATGATAATAAGAAATATATTTTGTATATGAACTTGAACACATTGACTTTAACACACTGAATACATTGAATCTGCAATTAATAGAGTATTCTTAGTACTGCTGATCAATGCACACAGTTGCACATCTCATCAAATCATTAGTCCTTTATGTGTTTAAAAGTAGAGCAACTTCACATCTCATTAAGGCTTCCTTTCTGTAAGTTAAATATCTTCCACTTTATAACCGTCGTTCCTACAATACAGCTTGTAGACCTTGCATGATTCTGAATAATATAAACTTCTGTCCTTAATTTGCCTTACCTTTCGTCCTCTCAGTTTAATTCAGTGTCTGTTTCAGTGACAAAATATCTGGATTTGTAACTTCACCCATTTAGAAACTTACACTTTTTTTTGAATTCTGCAGAAATGCCTTGATAAAACAAAATTAGTACCATGATTAGGTGAACTACTGGAAGAATCTTGCATGAATTGGCCATTATGAAATTATGATGTGAAAAGATAATTCTGGAGATGTTTTGATTGACTCGTATAATTTGAATGCAGTCAGTGTCTTCACTTCTGTCCTGCAAGTAAACTGGAGAATCATGACTCAGATCGAATTTCCTCAGGAAAGTTATACCCCTCCCCTACTATTTCCAAGGACATGGAGGGAGGATGCTGACTCAGGTTGTACCTAGGTGAGTAATTGAGGACAGAGTTGGTGGAGGCAAACTTCCCTACAGGGCAATGGTGAGCTTTGAGTGTGACAACCTCACCTGACCACAGATTGGCTCTTATCCTCTCATCCTTCTAGAAGGAGATAGAGGGTAAAAAACTATAGGGAAGATTCTAGATTATTATGAAATATACTTGAATGAAATTTTGAGCAGGTTTTGAATGAGTAATTTACCTAAGGGGAATAGCTACAGGATGAAAATAGATTTACAATGTCTCACCACACAGAAGAAAAGTGCTCCTGGTAGGGAGACAGCAATGGGGGAAACTACAGGTTGTGGGGATAATAGAGAGGCCTTGGGATGGATCCAAATAAATAGAAATAGAGCCAGACAAGTTCTCTAACAGACTGTAAGGAAATCCCAGTACTTAGGATTTTAGAGGATAATAGCCTGGAAGAATCTTTAAGTTTTTCTAACTGGAAGGAAATAAATTAGGATCAGTTGAAGAAATCATGAGGACAAACGACAAACGACATTAATTAAATCTTTCTCTGTATTCCTTATTTTCTCTATTGACATTTCTAAGGTCCTTAAAAAGCTCCCCTGTTTCTCTCTCTCTCTCCCTCTCTCTCTCTCTCTCTCTCTCCCCCACACACACACACACACACACCAACACTAACCTTAACTTTCCCCATGATAAAAATTTCTTTTTAACTTACCTGAGTTAATTTCAGCTGAAAAATATGAGGTTCAAATGAAACACTGAATATGTCCTTTCATTTAAGTTTCTTCTAAAATACAGAAGCCCATTATCTAGAAGTGCAGTTGTCTGCTCCATGCACTGTAACCAACAGGAATTAGAGAGTTGTAAGGAATAGAAAGAAAAAGGAATAACAGGGAAGGACTCTGGACTGAACGTTGCACTTCTCCATTTAATTAGGGGCAATAAAGATCTCAAATGAACATGAAGCCAAACAGAATGAACCTATATATTTATATGGCCATATAAATACACATATTCACTTTAAAAAATCTCTGAAGACTGACTGCTCTCCTTCTTGATTTTTTTTCTTTAATTACTACTATTGGTGGGAAGTGTCACTATGTTCCTAAATCTGTATATGTGAAATACATATATAACTTGTATATGTATATAAAACTTGTATAACAAACAAATTTAAAAACAAATCATTAAAATTGCTACTATTTCAAAGAGAATAACTCTTAGTGGAGATTTAAATGAGGCATTCATACACCAACTTACCAGATACATGAATTTACTTTGTTTAGTGTGATGGATGTGTAAATACATCACCTTTGTGGCCTTTTACTCAGGAAAGTTGATGCTACTTGTCCCTGTAATTCCCTAGGACACAGAGGAAGGATGCTGCCTAGAGTTGTTCTATGGTGAGGAATTGAGGACAGAACTGGTAGAGGGGGCCTTGCATCTTGGATCATCAGTGGGCCTTGTCAATCCTACTGTTTATATAAAATCTTCCCAGGATATTGAGAAAGGCTGATTCTTACATTTATATCTCCAGAACAGTAAATGTTTACAGCCTGCCTGTACAAATATTTATATTTATCAAGTATGCATTCTCTGGACACTCCCCTGTATTCAGTCTTGTCAACACATAAAACTGAATAAAAAATTATGGCAGTCATTCAAGGCAAGAACTCATGTAGTAGCGAAAAGCCCATGTCCCTTTTATTATTGGAACACTTACATTGGGTTTAATCTCTGAGGACCTAAATTAAATTCTAGGGTTATAATCTGAATTTATCAGATACCTCTTGCTTCCTTGAATTTGATTCTGTGCTTGAAAACCTTGGCTGGAATTTGTTCCCCTACATTGCACCTCTTGGTTTGACATGTGAATGTTCTGCACAGTCCCTCCTCTCAAGTCAGAAGTCTGGGTAACTTAGTGAAGTATATTCTTTTTTTTTTCTGACAGGCAGAGTGGACAGTAAGAGAGAGAGACAGAGAGAAAGGTCTTCCTTTTCCGTTAGTTCACCCTCCAATGGCCACTATGGCCGGTGTGCTGCAGCGGCGCACTGCGCTGATCCAAAGCCAGGAGCCAGGTGCTTCTCCTGGTCTCCCATAGGGTGCAGGGCCCAAGCACTTGGGCCGTCCTCCACTGCCTTCCCGGGCCTCAGCAGAGAGCTGGCCTGGAAGAGGAGCAACTGGGACAGAATCTGGCGCCCCAACCGGGACTAGAACCCGGGGTGCTGGCGCCGCAGGCGGAGGATTAGCCTATTGAGCAGGGGCGCCGGAAGAAGTATATTCTTAAGCATATGAATTATTCTTGTAATACAGACTTGAGAGAATTTGAATATTTGAGTACAGAACACTTTTGAGATGAGAAATGCAGAATTGTATTAATTGGAAACTACTCTTTTAGATTAATATCTAAGATTAAGAACAGAATTTAAAGGCTGTGCATGCACAAGAGATATCAGAAAGGGAATGTCTTCCAAAAACTCCCCAGCTTTGCAGGATTTCAGGAAACTGAAGGGGACTGTGGCCATGCTTCTGTGACTGCATAGATAAAAGGACATCCCAGCACTGCTTTCCATAACCATTGTATCCTATAAGCCTAAGAATTTCTAATAGCTCTCATCCTACTGGTCAAATTGCTATTTCTGTAGTTGAGGTTAAAAAAATGCCAAATAGGGAAAGTTACTGTGCACTTGCTCCCATGTAGAACCTCTATCCTTAATGTGTTGTACTATGCAAATTACTGGTAAAACTAGTCTTAAAACAGTACTTTATACTTTGTATGTTGGTGTGGATGCAAGCTATTGAAATCTTTACTTAGCATATAGTTGATCATCTGTATATAAAGATAATTAAAAATGAATCTTTAAAGTTTTGTAATTATAATAGTAGAGATCTTTGGCATCCTTGATTAAATTCATTCCAAGATATTTGACTTTTTGTAGCTATTGTGAAGGGGGTTGATCGCAGAAAATCATTCTCACCGGCGCCGCAGCTCACTAGACTAATCCTCCACCTTGTGGCGCCGGCACACCGGGTTCTAGTCCCAGTTGGGGCACCGGATTATGTCCCGGTTGCCCCTCTTCCAGGCCAGCTCTCTGTTGTGGCCAGGGAGTGCACTGGAGGATGGCCCAAGTGCTTGGGCCCTGCACCCCATGGAAGTCCAGGAGAAGCACCTGGCTCCTGCCATCGGATCAGCGTGGTGCACCGGCTGCAGCGCACTGGCTGCAGTGGCCATTAAAGGGTGAACCAATGGCAAAGGAAGACCTTTCTCTCTGTCTCTCTCTCTCTCACTGTCCACTCTGCCTGTCAAAAAAAAAAAATAAATAATAAATAAATAACTAAAAGAAAATTGTTTTCAACCATGGCATTGTCTGTGTATATGAAGGCTGTTGGATTTTGTGTATTGACTTTATATCCTGCTATATTACCAAGCTCTTCTATGAGTTCCAATAGTCTCTTAGTGGAGTTTTTTGGATTCCCTATATATATAAAACATCATGTCGTCTGCAAATGGGGATAATTTGACTTCCTTCCCAATTTTTATCCCTTCTATTTTTTTCTTGACTATTGTATTTAAAACTTCTAATACTATATTGAATAGCAATGGTGATAGTGGGCATCCCTGTCTGGTAAAGCATCTTAGTAGGAATTCTTCTAAGTTTTCCCCATTTAAAATAATTCTGGCCATCGGTTTGTCATAAATTGCCTTGATTGTGTTGAGGAATGTTATTTCTATATTCAATGTAATTAGACTTTTCATTATGAAAGCGTGTTGCATTTTGTCACATGCTTTCTCTGCACATATTGAAATAATCATATGGTTTTTGTTATTCTATTATTAATGTGATGTATCAAATTGACTGATTTGTGAATGTTGAAACATCCCTGCATACCAAGGATAAATCCCACTTGATTTGAGTGAATGATCTTTCTGATGTGTTGTTGGATTCAATTGGCCAGAATTTTACTGACAATTTTTTGCATCTATCAACATAGATGATCATAGATCAAGGAAATTTGTCTGTAGTTCTCCTTCACTGTTGCATCTTTTCTGGGTTTAGGAATGAAGGTGATGCTGGCTTCATAGAAAGAATTTGGGAGGATTCCCTCCCTTTTGATTGTTTTAAATAATTTGACATGCATTGGAGTTAAATCTTTTTAAAAGTCTGGTAAAATTCAGCAGTGAATCCTTCCATTCCTGGGCTTTTCTTTGTGGGGAGCATCTTTATTACTGATTCAATTTTTGTCTTGGTTATGAGTATGCTTAGGTTTTCTATAACTTCATGGGTCAATTTAGGTAGGTTGTATGTGAACAGGAATCTATTCATTTCTTCTAGATTCCTCAGTTTGTTTGGCATACAGCTCTTTGTAGTGGTTTCTTCATTCTCTTTATTTCTGTGGTCTGTTGTGAAATTTCCATTTTCATCTCTAATTTTATTGATTTGTATCTTCTCTTTCCGTTTTTTAGTTAGTTGGGTCAATGGCATTTCAGTTTTGTTTATTTATTCAGAAAACCAGCTCTTCGTTTTGCTGATATTTTGTATTTTTTGCTTCAATTTTGTTAATTTCTTCTCTTATTTTAATTGTTTCTTTTCTTCTGTTAGTTTTGGTATGTTGTACTTTCATTGTCATTTGTTTCCAGTAAGTTTTTGATTTCTCATTTGATTTATTCTATGACCCACTGTTCATTCAGAAACATGTTGTTCACTCTCCATGTGTTTGCACGTGATGTAGAGATTCTTGAGTTGTTAATTTCCAGTTTCATTGCATTGTGATATTAGAAGATGCATTGTATGATTTTTTTTTATTTTTTTTATTTATTTTTTTTTTTAATTTTTTTTGACAGGCAGAGTGGACAGTGAGAGAGAGAGACAGAGAGAAAGGTCTTCCTTTTGCCGTTGGTTCACCCTCCAATGGCCGCCGCGGCCAGCGCACCGCGCTGATCCGATGGCAGGAGCCAGGAGCCAGGTGCTTTTCCTGGTCTCCCATGGGGTGCAGGGCCCAAGCACCTGGGCCATCCTCCACTGCACTCCCTGGCCACAGCAGAGGGCTGGCCTGGAAGAGGGGCAACCGGGACATAATCCGGTGCCCCGACCAGGACTAGAACCCGGTGTGCCGGCGCCGCTAGGCGGAGGATTAGCCTAGTGAGCCGCGGCGCCAGCCTGATTTTTTTTTTTTTAATTTGCTGAGACTCACTTTATGGCATATGGTCAATCCTAGAGAAAGATCCACGTACTGGAGAAAAAAAATGTGTACTCTGTTGATGTAGGGTGGAAGGCTGTGTAGATATCTGCTAGGGTATTTTGTCTGTAGTGTCAATTAGTTTTGTGTATTCCTTGTTAATTTTCTGTCTGGTTCATGTGTCCATTGATGAAAGTAAAGTACTGAAGTCCCCCATTACTATTGTATTTGGGTCTAGATCTCCTTTAAATCCCTTAACAATTCTTTTAAATAGCAAGGTGCCCTGGAATTAGGAATGTATACAATTATAATAGTGACATCTTCCTATTGAATTGATCCCTTAGTGTCCTTGTTTGTCTCTTTTAATAGGTTTTGTGTTAAAGTCTTTTTGTCTGATATTAGGATAGCCACACCAGCTCTTTTTTTTTTTTTTTTGGTTTCTGTTATTACAGATTATCTTTTTCCATCCTTTCACTTTCAGTCTGTGTGTGTCTTTGTTGGTAAAGTGTGTTTCTTGTAGGCAACAAATACATGGGTTTACTTTTTTTAATCCATTCAGCCTGTCTGTATCTTTTAACTAGGGAGTTGAGACCATTTATATTCAGGATGACTATTGTTAAATGCCATCTTTGCCCTGCCATGCTTCCATAAATAGTCCTGTTTATGTATTTTGGATTTCATTTGTACTTTTGCTGGGTCATTTTCTGCATTCATCTTCTTTTGTAATGATGTTCCTGTTTCTGTATGTAGCACATCCTTAAGAATCTTATGTATGACTGGGCAACTGGTTACAAATTCTTTCAATTTCTGCTTATTGTGGAAGATCCTTATTTCTCCTTCATTCATAAATGAGAGTTTTGCAGGGTACAGTATTCTGGGTGGACAGCTTTTTTCTCTTTGGACTTGGACTATATTTTGCCATTGTCTCCTTGCCTGTAGGGTTTGCGATGAGAAGTCCAGGATGAGTCAAATTGGGTTTTCTCTGAATGTGATTTGTCGTTTCTCTCATGCATATTTTTTTTTGACAGGCAGAGTGGACAGTGAGAGAGAGAGACAGAGAGAAAGGTCTTCCTTTTGCCGTTGGTTCACCCTCCAATGGCCGCCGCGGCCGGCGCGCTGCGGCCGGCACACCGCGCTGATCCGATGGCAGGAGCCAGGAGCCAGGTGTTTTTCCTGGTCTCCCATGGGATGCAGGGCCCAAGCACCTGGGCCATCCTCCACTGCACTCCCTGGCCACAGCAGAGAGCTGGCCTGGAAGAGGGGCAACCGGGACAGAATCCGGTGCCCCGACCGGGACTAGAACCCGGTGTGCCGGCGCCGCTAGGCGGAGGATTAGCCTAGTGAGCTAGTGAGCCGCGGTGCTGGCCTCTCTCATGCATATTTTAAAATCTGTTCTGTGTTTTTCACTGAGCTGAGTTTTGCTACAATGTGTCATGGTAAAGTTCTTTTCTGGTCCTCTCTATTGGGGGTTCTGTGTATTTCTTGTACTTGGATGTCTCTTTTTTTTCTCAAATTGTGGAAATTCTCTTTTATTATTTTGTTAAGAAGGCCTTTTAATCCCTTCTCTCTTTCCACACCTTCTGTAATTCCTAGGATCAATAAATTTAGTCATTTGATAGACTCTTATAGCTCTCCAACCATGATTTTTAATTTTCTAATTTCTTCCTGTTTTAGTCTGACTGTATTATGTCCAGAAGTTTGTCTTCTAGTCCTGATATTCTTTCTTATGTTTCTTCTATTCTATTGCTAAGAGATACCACTACATTTTTATATGGTTGTCTATCGAATTCTTCATTTACAGTATTTCATTCTGGCTTCTCTTTAAAATCTCAATTTCTTGGCAGTGCTTTTCATTGGGATCATGAACTTATTTCTGATTGTTTCTAAGTACTTTGACTATTAATTTTCTGAATTCTTTTTCTGGCATATCCTCGATCCCTTCTTCAGCATCCATTATTGAGGAATTGTATTGTTCCTCTGGTGAATGCATAAAGTATTCCTTATTCTTATTCAGGATTTTTCCTTTGTTCTTTGGCATTTCTGGTTGATTTAATTTTGAATTGATTTCCTTCTGCTGTATACTTCTATGTGTTTGTTCATTTTAAGTGGAAGCATGCAGCCTCACCTCCTGGAGCTCTGTTTACTTCTGGATCATGATGGAGGCAGTTACCAGGGCTTTGGTGCACTAAGCCCTGCCTACTGGGGCCAGGTGCACTTCTTACTGGTGAATGAGATGAGCTTAGTTTTTCACTGTTTCGGACTACTCCTTGTTGTGCAGCTTGCATTGTGGGGATGAAATCACTCTGAAATGTTGTGATCCTTGTGCCCAGGAGGAGCATGTTATGAGGTGGCCCCCTGCAATAGATGGGTGTGTGCATGGAAGGCAGACGGGCGGTCCCCTGCTTACACTTGAAAATATAAATGATCAATATGGTTTCTCCCTGCTAGCTATAAATCCAGGTGTGGGGAGGGGAAGAGACACAGAAGGACCATGGCATTCCCAACCTCTCTGCCCATTGCCCAACAATTTCTCCTTCTTATTGCTTGGAGTTTCAAACGCAGTGCAGTTCACCAGTTTCCCCTCTCGCCACTCTTCAAAGCTCCATGGACTTGTTCCCTCTCATCTGGTTTGCTGGGGGAGGGGCCTATCTCCTTTCTGGGTCCCTGTTATACCTCCATCTTCCTGAACAATGGCAAATTCTTTTTTAAAAAAATTTAAACCATGTACAAATTTTTGGTTAAATCTGTAGAATAAGTTAGATTTAAATTGTGTATTTCTGAAGCATAGTTATGTAGTTTTAAAAAGCAATCAATCAATCAATGAATAAATAAAGGCTTCTTTAAGAAATTAAATCAACAATTTGGCATAAGAGCCAAGCAATCTTACCATTTTTTTTTGTAAAAACAATTTTGTTGGAACAGAGTCATACTGAATCATTCACATATTTCATATGACTACTTTTATGCTATAAATGTAAACAGAGACCATACAGTTGGCCAGCCCTGAAACCTCTTCTTTGTAGTTCATTTCCTGTCTTCCTTCTAACCACCATTAGGTGTGTGTGTGTGTGTGTGTGTTTTCAGGAATGTTTTCTTAGATAGCTGAAGTCCTTTGTTTATACCCAGATAGGCTAGAAGTGTTAATAATTTAGTGTTCCTAATCAGGCCTTAGCCAACAACTTTCTGTGGGGGGGTGGAATAACTGAATTGCCTGTTCTATTCCAACTTCCAACATTTCTCAAACACATAAGGTGCTATTCTCCCACAGTGGTGTGGGGAGCAGCTCGGACTAGACTAAGTTACTGGAATTAAGACTTATTCTATGCATCTGCTCTCCTCTGTGGGGAGCAGCTCGGACTAGACTAAGTTACTGGAATTAAGACTTATTCTATGCATCTGCTCTCCTACAATATGGCGCTGGGAGAGGAGAAAACAGCTTCTACCCAGCTGCCTCCAGTTCAACCAATAAACTGTAGGACTTGCTCCTGATTGGAGAGCAGCGTACTCGGCGTGTGGGCAGCCGAGTTAGGATTGGCGGAGGAGGACTATAAAGGAGGAGAGAGACGGCATGCACCGGGAACATCTATGGGGAACATCTAAGGGAACCCGTGCAGCCCCCGAGAGAACCGGCCGGCGGTGTGCCGCTCCCCTGCGGAAGTGGGGAATGTGGCCAGGGGGAACTGCCCTTCCACGGAGGTGGAAGGGATAGTAGCCAACCCGGGAAGAACCAGCAGCAAACCCGGGGAGGGCCGAGCAGACGAAAGAACAGCGCAGGGTCCTGTGTTGCTCCTCCACGAAGAGGGGGAGCGACATAATGGTGCCGTGACTCGGATAGGAAACCTAGGACGGATAGGAAACTTAGGAGGGAAGAAATGGGAAAATACCGGAGAGAGAGACTAGCAAAGAGCCTAGGTGCCGGAAGAAGCTATTGAAAGCCTAGGCAGAGACTCGGATATGGACTGTGGGAAAGAAGTTAGGATTGAAAGCGAAAGTGAAAGCTTTCATAGACTCGGATGCGGACTATGGCGGGGAAGCTAGGAGATTGAAAGCGAAAGTGAAACCTGGAGGAGGCTTGGACTCGGATACAGACTGTGGGGAGAAGCCAGGAGAAATGAGAGGAATATTGTTGGAAGAAAACTTAAGGAAACATACCAGGAAGAGAAAAATGTTAGGGAGGATGAAGCCGCGAGTGCAGGCCGAGGCGGAGATATAAGCCACCTTGGAATTCTTCAAGTCACCCCGGGGAGCAAGAGGCGAAGATCTGGAACCAGAGGCAGAGACGTGGGCCGCCAGGATTCGCCAGGTTAGTCCGGGGAACTTGGACTGAATGCCGGTGGTGGCGGAAACATTCGCGGAAGCCACTGCGTGCAGAGAGAGCACGGGGCGTGAATAGATGGGGAACGCCGGGGCTGGCGCGAGGCCGTGGTGCGGGCGCGAAGTGCGTGGAGACCGCGGAGCGTGCGCGCAGAGCCGGGAACCCGCCGGCGGGGCGAGGCGCCGGGAAGCCGCGCAGAGCCGTGAAGCTGCCGCGGGGCGAGGCGCCGGGAAGCCGCGCAAAGCCGGGAAGCCGCGCAGATCGGAGAAGCGCGGGCTGAAGCGGCTCAGAGCTGGGAAGCCGCCGAGAAGCAGTCTCGGGGCGGGCACCGGGAAGCTGCAGGGATAAGAGAAACAGAAGTTTAGAAGTAAAGTGAGAGAAATAGGAATGCTGGAAGATAGAAGTAAAATGGGAGAAATAGGAATGCCCGGAGATAGAGAAATAGAGAAATAGAAAGGCCTCCCCTCATCATGGCAATGAGAAAGCTTGGATTCGGTCTGCCTGATTAAGTGAGGCGATGAGCACCTGGGCGGCTAGCAGCTTATGCGCCGCAGGTCACCGAAGACAGGCACGAATTAACATCAGTAAGGCTTCCCCTCAACGCAACAATGAGAAAGCTTGGATTCGGTCTGCCTGATTAAGGCGGTAAGCGCCAGCAAGCAGCTCGACCAGAGTATGAGCTGCAGGTCACCGAAGATAGGCACAAACCAACACTAATAAGTCTCCCCCACAATACGGCAATGAGAAGGCTTGGATTCGGTTTGCCTGATAGGCTTGTAAGCCCCTGCAGGCTCGACCAGAGCATGCGCTGCAGGGCACCGAACACAGGCATGCATCAGTGCCTAAAAACCTCCTCACAACATGGCGAAGAGAGGACCCGGATTCGGTTTTCCTGATTGATAGGACTTGTAAGAGCCTGTGGCAACTCTAGCAAGTAGAGCAGAGTGTGTGCCGCGGGACACCGAAGACAGGCGCGTATCAACGCCAAAAAAATAAAAAGAAAGGGGGATCTGTGGGGAGCAGCTCGGACTAGACTAAGTTACTGGAATTAAGACTTATTCTATGCATCTGCTCTCCTCTGTGGGGAGCAGCTCGGACTAGACTAAGTTACTGGAATTAAGACTTATTCTATGCATCTGCTCTCCTACAATATGGCGCTGGGAGAGGAGAAAACAGCTTCTACCCAGCTGCCTCCAGTTCAACCAATAAACTGTAGGACTTGCTCCTGATTGGAGAGCAGCGTACTCGGCGTGTGGGCAGCCGAGTTAGGATTGGCGGAGGAGGACTATAAAGGAGGAGAGAGACGGCATGCACCGGGAACATCTATGGGGAACATCTAAGGGAACCCGTGCAGCCCCCGAGAGAACCGGCCGGCGGTGTGCCGCTCCCCTGCGGAAGTGGGGAATGTGGCCAGGGGGAACTGCCCTTCCACGGAGGTGGAAGGGATAGTAGCCAACCCGGGAAGAACCAGCAGCAAACCCGGGGAGGGCCGAGCAGACGAAAGAACAGCGCAGGGTCCTGTGTTGCTCCTCCACGAAGAGGGGGAGCGACACAGTGGTACTGTGATATCTTTCCTTTCATATTTCATTCCTTATGTCCCAGCCACTCTTTCCTGGATTGTGTCCCAAATAAACTACTTCACTCTCAAAAACAATAATAATAATTAAAATCACATGGTCACAAAAGTTGTGATCTGGCTCATTGGAAGAAAAAGTATGCCAACTACTTTTCTAGACCACTCCAATATAAGAGATGAAATTTTAAAATGCCTTTTTAGGTCAAAGAAATAGTACAATTTCTTTACTGAATAAAGTGACTTAGGGAAAGATCACCTTAAGATGATAAACTTTACACTATCAAGAGAGCAACCTTCAGGAAACATTCAGGAGAGCAACCATTAAAAAATATATTTTGAGGCCGCACTGTGGCATAGTGGGTAAAGCTACCACCTGCAGTGCCAGCATCCCATATGGCCACTGGTTTGAAACGCAGCTGCTCTACTTCCAATGCAGCTCCCAGTTATGACCTGGGAAAGTAGAATATGGCCCAAATCCTTGGGTACCCGCACCCATGTGGGAAACCTGGAAGAAACTCCTGGCTCCTCGCTTCAGGAGAGTGAACCAGAGGATGTAAGACCTCTCTCTCTCTCTCTCTCTTTCTCTCTCTCTCTCCCTCTCTGTCTCCCCTTCTCTCTATGTGCAACTCTGACATTCAAGTAAATAAATAAATCTTTTTTAAAAAAAATAGATTTTTTTAAAATACATCTTTGTATTATATTTGCTTCATATTTAGTTATGGATACATGAAAGTAACTGGAAGGAAATAGATGAGAAAAATAATGAATTTAGAGAAAAATTACATCAAAAATAAGGGCCAGAATTGTGGTACAGCAGAAAAAGAACCTGAAATACTAGTTCAACTTCCAATCCAACTCCCTGCTAATGCACCTGGGAAAACTGCACAGGATGGTCAAAATGCCTAGGCCACTGCACCTATGTTGGAGACCTAGATTAAGTTCCTGGCTCCTGGTCCTATTTTCAGCCTGGCAGTTATGACCCTTTCGAGAGCAAACCAATGACTGCAAGATATCTCTCTCTTTCTCTTTCTCCCTTTCTCTTTATCCCTCTCTCTCTCTCTGTAACTCTATCTTAAAAAAATAAATAAATCTTTAAAAATGAAAATAAAATGAGGAGTACATCTGGACTGGCTTAATGAATAAGTTGGCTCAAAAGCAAAAATAAGAATGAAAAAATTATTTAAATGACCATTGTAGAATTTTGGAAACTGACAAAATCACACAATAAATTGAGAAATTTTTGACCAGGAAAAACTATGAAATCTCACAAACAATATCTTCATTTCAGCATAGATCTCTTCTCACATCCTGCAGGACAGAAGTGCACTAATTTTACAAGGTCAGCACAGGCCATTAGGCACATAAATCCAGGTGCCATTGCACCTGAACTAATTGGAAGCCAGAGTGCTAAAAAACAGATCAGATAACATTTCAAAAACAATATTACAGCCTGTGCTGCAGCTCAATAGGCTAATCCTCCGCCTGCGGCGATGGCACACCCGGTTCTAGTGCCAGTCAGAACACCGGATTCTGTCCCGGTTGCCCCTCTTCCAGGCCAGCTCTCTGCTGTGGCCCTGGAGTGCAGTGGAGGATGGCCCAAGTGCTTGGGCCCTGCACCCCATGGGAGACCAGGATAAGTACCTGGCTCCTGCCATTGGATCAGCGTGGTGTGCCAGCCACGGCGGCCATTGGAGGGTGAACCAATGGCAAAGGAAGACCTTTCTCTCTGTCTCTCTCTCTTTCACTGTCCACTCTGCCTGTCTAGATATATATATATATATATATATATATATATATATATATATATAACTACAGTGGGAGCATTCAAGGAATAGCTTCTCAAGTAAGACCATTTTTCAGTTACCTTCATATTATTGGCTAAATCAACTAATTGTCATAAAAATACAGAAGTCTGTGTATCAGACATAGTATCCATTGGCAAATTTTATCTACCACTCATCATCTGGAAGGCTGTATATGTGCACACGACCACAAACATATTAATCAGAATAAGAAGAGGGTACTAGCTGTTTAATTGTTCATGGTTGAACATGAGGACTTGAATATGCAAAGAGTAAAATGTTAGGCTGACTAGAGACCAGGAATCTGACTGGACTTGAATAAATTTTCTAAAACAAACACAGATTTACTAACAAAGGATGAAAACATTATTTGATTAACCACAATCTTTAATGAATGCTTTGTTTATCACTAATACATTTTAACCCAGGATTGACTTCTAGGAATCCAGGTTGAAAAATTCAAAACTCTTTAAGCAAAGGCATTAACAACCACACATTGATGAATAAGAACACTTTGGAGAATTAATACTGAGAGACCACTAAACAAACAAATCTGTACATAATTCCCAGAATGGAGAACAAAATTTGAACTGAAATTATTATAACATATCATGTATTCTATTTAGTATACAGTTCACTACAACAATTAAAAATCATAAAGAAAGTGCAGGAAGAAGAGAGCATGAAAAATGCTCATTAAAAAAGCAATCGACAGTAACTGTCTCTGATGAGATGATGCAAATGATGAAATTAACAGCAACAGATTTTAAAGCAGATATTATAAATAAGTATGAAGAACTAAAGGATAAGACATATAGGAATCAAAGAAAAGTATTATGACAATGAGAAGTAAAATATGAATACAATAAATGCATAAAGTACAGAGAAGGACATAGAAATGAAATTTATAACAAATGAAATTATAAAAATCTCTGGATGGACTCATAGCAGAGTTGAGCAGTGTTAGTAAAATGGCACAGTCTTATCTGTGGCTCCATCTCTGCCCCAGGCACCATTTTAGTCTCTGGTCCTGTGACCATCTATACAATCAGCCTCAGCCCTAAGCCCAGCCTGGCTTACTAGAAGTCAAGTGATCAAGTGGCCCAACCACAAGTGTCAGCTCCACCTCCACCCTAACAGGATTCGCTGCTCCCACTTCCCTAGCCCTGCTAGGCTATAACAAGACCTGCGTTACCACACAGGCTTTCTTTTCTTTCTCTGTTGCCCTCTCTAGCCCTCTCTCTCCAGCCTGTCGGGTTCCTCTCTCCTGACGATGAGCCGTCTCCTTACCCCAGTGTATGGTCTGTTTTGTGGTGGGCTTTCACTGGTGCTGTGACTCAGATCCAGGCTCTCCTGTTGACCTTGCTCTTTTCTTGGGGATCTGAAATGTTTTGGGTTCCTGGATTCCCGCCAACCACGAAACTCCCCTGGACCTCCTTCTTTACCACCAAATGCTCTGTGATTTCCATCCACACCCTGGCCCTCCAAAACCCTGAGGGAAGACAGGCAACAGGGAATTCTGCCATGGCGACCTCTACCATGGGTTGAGGTTCCACTCGGCTTCATCTCAATGTCCTGGTACCAGGTACCACACGTCCACAGGCTGTACACCTTTCCACAAGCTTTACTCCTCAGGCAACAATGGGCATGGATGATGACCCCACCAACTGCTTCCCTTCCATGGTCTCCATGCCTCGGGCTCCAGTGAGTGCGGTTGATGACCCCACTCTCTGCTCCCACACTCCCACTTTGGACTGCCATGATACTGGGGATGCCTGCTATCTGCAAGTCCAATCATACAGGTCACTATGGGGACTTCTTCATGCCACATTCTGTCTGATTCTCCTGTCAGTTGTCCTAAATAATCTTGTTCCTCTCAAATTGGCTCCAGACCTCAAACAGTACAAACTCATCTTTCTTTGTAATCAAGCGTGGTCCATGTATGACCTCGACGACCAGTACAAATGGCAGCTTAACAGTACATTCGACCCTGACATTATTCAGGATCTCTACCACTTCTGTAAGCATCCAGGAAAAGTAAAGGAGATTCCTTATGTTTAGGCTTTCTCCTATCTCCAATCTAACCCTTCTCTTTGCACTTCATGCTCCCTGGCCAAGGTCCTCTTAGCCTCCAAAGTCCCCACTCAAGATTCAAAACCAAAGCCCCTTTATTCTATCTTCGATATTTCCCACTTACCACCTTCCACCATAGGCACTGGCTCAGCGTCTGCTTGCTCAGGCCCCGATACAGTCACCTCCCACTCAACAACCTCAAGGCCCCCCACTTGCTCTGGCACCATGGCTCTCACCATCTCAATGATACCTTGCCCTCCTGCCCAGTAATTCCAGGAGGCAACATCCACTTTAACTGTCTCTGCTGTATCTCAAACTCATTCTCATCCCAAGTTTCGCCCTCCCCCACTCTGTTGAGTCAACATTCTGTTCCCTCATTTCTCTGGCAGGTGGGGAGCTATGGAATTATTGGCTCCACTCCCTAGACAGGCAGGGCACTCCATCATTACAAACTGCTGAAGATGCCTAAGAATGAAATTGGGTCCTCACCTCAAAGTATTTTAATTAAAAAGGTGAATGTAAAATGTGAAATTACAACTACTATAAGAAAAATAGGGGAGAATCTCTATGACATTCATGTGGGTGTTATTCTCTTGGATTCTCCCTATATGCTACAGGGCTATAGCAATTTCTCCTTTTTATAAGGATATCATTCATATTGTACTAGGGATACATCCTCCTTCAGAGTAATCTCATTTTAAATAATTATATCTGCAGTGATCCTATAGCCAAAAAGTCATATTCTGAGTTGCTAGAGGTTAGAAATACAACGTGTGAGATTGACGGAGGGGCACAATCCTTAAAACAGAATATACTGGAGATGTGAAGAATGGAAAATATATTACATATTTAGATAATTATTTTTTTTTCTTTTTTTAACTTTTATTTAATGAATATAAATTTCCAAAGTATAGCTATGGATTACAATGCCCCCCCCATAACTTCCCTCCCATCTGCAACCCTCCCCTTTCCTGCTCCCTCTCCCCTTCCATTCACATCAAGATTCATTTTCAATTCTCTTTATATACAGAAGATCAGTTTAGCATATATTAAGTAAAGATTTCAACAGTTTGCTCCCACACAGAAACATAAAGTGAAAAACACTGTTTGAGTACTAGTTATAGCGTTAAATCACAATGTACAGGACATTAAGGACAGAGATCCTACATGAGGAGTAAGTGCACAGCGACTCCTGTGTTGACTTAACAAATTGACACTCTTGTTTTTGGCCTCAGTAATCACCCTAGGCTCTAGTCATGAGTTGCCAAGGCTATGGAAGCCTTTTGAGTTCACCATCTCTGATCATATTTAGGCAAGGTCGTAGTCAGAGTGGAAGTTCTCTCTTCCCTTCAGAGAAAGGTACCTCCTTCTTTGATGACCTGTTCTTTGCACTGGGATCTCACTCACAGAGATCTTTCATTTAGGTCATTTTTTTTTTTTTGCCAGAGTGTCTTGGCTTTCCATGCCGGAAATAATCTCATGGGCTTTTCAGCAGGATCCGCATGCCTTAAGGGCTGATTCTGAGGCCAGAGAGTTGTTTAGGATATCTGCCATTCTATGAGTCTGCTCTGTATCCCACTTCCCATGTTGGATCGTTCTCTCCCTTTTTTATTCTATCAGTTAGTATTTGCAGGCACTAGTCTTGTTTATGTGATCCCTTTGGCTCTTAGTCCTATCATTATGATCAATTGTGAACAGAAATTGATCACTGGGACTAGTGAGATGACATTGGTACATGCCACCTTGATGGGATTGAATTGGAATCCCCTGATATGTTTCTAACTCTACCGTTTGGGACAAGTCAGCTTGAGCATGTCCCAAATTGCACATCCCTTCCCTCTCTTATTCCCACTCTTATATTTAATTTGAGAATTTTGGTTATATAGTTTAAAGGAGATGAATATGTAGTAGGATATAGAGTTCATGGAAAATTGTATTCTTTCAGTTTTAATATGGGTATAGTTTGAATTTTTAAAGATTGTTGAGAAGGAGTAGAAAAGCTAAGAGAAATAACTGATGGTTCTCCATACCAGATAATCAGTATAGGATTGATCGAGAGAATAGATATTGTGCCCTACATAGAAAGAAATTGTTTGTATTAATATAACTGAGAGGGAGGAGTAATGGAGACATCCTAAATTAGATAGAATTTTTTACTTGTTGTTATAATAAAGAGAGAGTTCCTTGCTGATGGATTCTAATTATTATTACTTTGATTTTCTAAGTGAGAATACAGTACTTTATTGAGAACAAGTGAGAGTAGAGTTGAAAGTTAAAATAAGTGAGCTATTTTAAAGGTTTACAGGAAAAATTTAAGAGAATGTAGACAGATGGAAATGTATGGGAAATAATATTGGCATCCAGGTTGTGAAAGGTACGACAAGGGGCTGGCACTGCAGCATAGCAGATGAAGCCACCGCCTGCAGTGCCAGAATCCCATATGGCCGCCAGTTCAAGTCCTGGATGCTCCACTTCTCATATAGCTCCCTGCTGTGGCCTGGGAAAGGAGTAGAAAATGACCAAAGTCCTTGGGCCCCTGCACCTGCGTGATAGACCCGTAGGAAGCCCTTGGCTCCTGGCTTCATATTGACAGAGACCTGGCCATTGTGTCCATCTGGGGAGTGAACCAGTGGATGGAAGATTTTATTTCTCTCTCTACATCTGCCTTTCTGTAACTTTGCTTTTAAAATAAAATAAATAAATCATTTTTAAAGAAAGGTAAAACAAGTATATAAGGTACCAATGTGCTCGCTTGTATGAATTTTTATAACATGTTAAGCTGCTAGTATGAGCAAGGATAGAATCATCCATTTTGGGGGTCTTGCTAAGAAATGTCAGAGAAGGACAATGAGGGTTTTCAATTATTAGTAAGGGAATATTTGAAGTTATTAATGATTTCTTTTTAAGTAAGAAAGGATGAGAACTGAAGTCAGGAGAGACTGATATACCAGGAAAAAAATGAGAGTCCAATGGGACTGAAGCACTAGAGGAGTAGAAAGAGCTAAATATGCAAGTCAGGATGTTAAACCTTCTGTTTCACGTGAATATTCAACTGTGGATGTCTGCTGGCATTCTGAAAAGGAGTGCACATCAGTTAGAATCAGACCTCATAATAAGACACACAAAAATATACAAGTGGCTTAATGATATAAAGGTTTATTTTAAAACGAAAGAATTCTGGAGTTAAAAAAGAGTGGTTAAAATAATTCATCAAAAATTTCAACTCATAATGTCATTTATGTTATCTATGTCTTATTACATATTCAAAAATGTTCTTCAAGTTGCATCAACAATGTCATATCTATCCAACAGAAAAACTGAACAGGAAAGAATGAAGGACATATAATTTCCATTTAACACAAATCTCAGAAGTTACACTGCACAATCCAACATGTATTATACTGGCCAGCATCTAGTCACATGCAGAAGGTGCTAGGGAATCTAATCTTTAAACCAGGCTGTCATAGGTCAAGAGGTCTATTAATAATGAAGAAGAAAAGTGAGTATAAAGCATGATAAGAAATCTGTGCCACACAACTTCATTTTGACAATGACCCCATAAGGAGAAAGAGAAAAGCAATTTCTGGGTGATTAGGTAGAATTGAAATCAACATTAGGACTTAAAGTCATCATTTTGAGATAAGGGTACACTTCTGAATTACAACATCACTCTGTTCTCCTTCAGTGGACAATGGTCAAGGTGCCTGAGTCAGAGTTCCAAAGCCTGAAGAAAGGTCTTAACCCACCTTGGAATGTCTCCTGGGTAAAGCTGATAATATGAAATTCGTCTGTCATGTTATAGAATGACACATCTCCATCTTCATAATCCAGGAATATTCCTACCCTATGGGGGGACTCTCTCAGAGTAAGACGAGTTTCTGGGGAAGTGAGAGCCCAGTACTCCTCCTCATAAAGCCTGATGGCCCAGAAACCATTTTGTGGGGATATTGTGACTTGCCCCTTCCTTGTTACATTGTCCCTACATATTCCCAGATCACAGGAAATTGTGTCCCCAATATCTACCTCCCAGTAGTATCTCCCCGAGGTGACACTCAGCTGACCCAGCACACAGGGAAGGGAATCAAATCTCTGTAGGCAGTCAGGAAGATCTTGCCTCTCTTCTTGCCAGGTTACACGTCTCTGTTCAGACAGGAAGAGGGAAGGATGGGCAGTTTCTGCATCCAGGGTCACTTTTACTGCAAAGATAAGAGGACTATCATCACTCTAGGGAAGGTCTCAGTAGTCCTGGGCCAGAGAAGCTATTCTGTGTGAGCTTCTGACCCTAGGTGAATTCTGCTAACTTGTGCCCATCTTTGTGTGAGACTACACAAAAAGAACAGGATCCCTGCCACACCATCATGGACTCACCAGCCTGGAACTCTTCTTTCCTCCAATCTGCAAAAATATATCAACATGAGAACCCACCATCTGAGAAAGAAAGCTACCTGATCATTCAGAGTATAAATTCCCAAGGTTTTCTTTAAAATAACAGCAACTAAAGAAAATTCTCTTACATATCCTTGCCCTTCATTGTATAGCCTCCCAAATTATGTCAGACTTGAAGACCTGACCAATGTCAATGCTCTCATTAGAAAATTCTATAAAATAACAATGTTTGACCTATTTAGATGTTGGAGAGGAATTAGGGCATATGTGAATTTGGCTTGACAACTTATGTTTTGCTTTGTTTCTTCAAATTTTAATATAGAATTATCACTCTATCTTTCCTCAAAACCTAAGGTGATACACAAATTTAAAATATTAAAATTTAATGTTTTAACCACATTATGTGTTAAGATTTTAAGTGTATTTGAAAGGTAAAATGAAGGGGGTTGAGGAGAGAGATGGAGAGAGAGAAAGGGAAGGAGACAGAGAGACTCATTTATTTACTGCAATAGTGAGGCTGGGCTAGACTAAAATCAGGAGCCCAGAACTCCATCCAAGTCTCCCACGTGGATAGTGGGGAACCAAGTACTTGGGCCATCACCTGCTCACTTCTCAGATGCATCAGTAGGAAGCTGGATTGGAAGCAGAGTAACTTGAAATCATATTATCACTCTAATATGAGATGCAGGTATCCCAAACAGTAGCTTATCCTCTGTGCCAAAATACCCACCCCAATGTGCAGTATGTTATTTTTATGAGAGGTATGCTTTGGATTTCTTTTACTTTGTAATGTTTTTTACATCAAAAATGTTCATTTATAATATTTTCAATAATAGGTTGTTTTTAGAAACCAGGTCACTCACCAGGGTATAATGCTGCTTTCTTCCAGTCTGCAAGAAAAGAAACCAGGAAACATTTTTTTTTCCTTCTGCGTCTTCTCTTATTGCCTTTCTCATATCTCCCTGTATTTTTCTCTCATCTCCTCCTGTACATCTTTTGTCCTTTCTTTTTTTAGCCTATATCCTTATATTTCAAAATTCAAAGACATGATGATAAAAATGATCAAGTGAAGATAATGTAGAAAAATAAAAGCAATAAAAAGGTGGAGTGTGAAGGTGGGAGCATGAAATGAATGAAAGAAGAAAGAGCAATGGTTATAAAGAAGGGCATAAAGAATGCTGAATCTTTTGGAAATACACCCAGTAGTGTGATTGCTGGATCAAATGGCAGCTCTAAAGCCATACACTCTACTCTTGCTAGTAAAATCACTGGCATGCTGTTGGAGAGTAATAATTCAGAACCTCTTCCATATGCTTGAGTCTCCAGGGTCTCTCTGTAGCTAAGCTGATGAAGCTACAGCTGTACCACAAGCCCTCCAACTGAAACAGTGCCAGTGGTGTTCCAACTGCTTAGAACTGATCAGGGACCATAAAAGTAACTCATGCACCACCAGAGAAAGATACCTAAACATCAAAAACTTAAATATTTTTGGAAAAATATTGCAAAATATAAAATACAGTTAAAAAGGGGAAGAAATTTTGAACTCTGTGTTAACAAGCAATTGCCAGATCTAGCAAGCATAATGCTAGTCTTAGATTAAAGCTACAATAACAACAAAACAACAAAAATAGTAAAATATAAAGACAAATTAATGTTTTATAAACTCTGGAAAAAGACTTTTCAGCAAAATACAAAATGTAAAGCATTCCATTCTTTAATTTTTTAATTCTTTTACTGTAGAATAGCACAGAAAGTCAGCTTTTTTAAGGAACAGAAATGATGATTGGGCAAGGAAATATAATTTGGATTTTTTTTGGATTTTTTAAATTTTATTTAATGAACATAAATTTCCAAAGTACAGCTTATGGATTACAATAGCTTCCCCCCCATAACTTCCCTCCCACCCACAACGCTCCCCTCTCCCACTCTCCCCTTCCATTCACATCAAAATTAATTTTCAATTGTCTTTATATAAAGAAGATCAATTTAGCATATATTAAGTAAAGATTTCCACAGTTTGCACCCACACAGAAACACAAAGTGTAAAATACTATTTGAGTACTGGTTATAGCATTAATTAAACACCTAAGAGTAATTGTGTATTAATTACAGAGTTCAACCAATAGTTTTAAGGAGAACATAAAAAAATACTAAAAGGGTAAAGTATTAAGTTCTTTTTTTCTTTTTCTTTTTTTTTGTTTGTTATATACTTTTTTATTTAATAAATGTGAATTTACAAAGTGCAACTTTTGTACTGTTGTGGCTTCCCCCCCCAACCTCCCTCCCTCCCATGGCCCTCCCCTCTTCCACTCCCACTCCCATCCCGCCCTTCATCGAGTTTCATTTTCAATTACCTTCATATACTGAAGATCAACTTAGTATTTACTAAGCAAGGATTTCAACAGGCTGCACTCACACAACCGCACAAGGTATAGGGTATTGTTCAACTAGTAGTGTTGGTTTTAAGTTTCATAGTAAAACACATTAAGGACAGAGATCCTACGTGGGGAGCATGTACCCAGTGACTCCCGTTGTTGATTTAACAATTGGCACTCTTATTCATGATGTCAGCAATCACCCGAGACTCTTGCTATGAGCTGTCTAGGCTATGGAAGCCCCTTGAGTTCACTGACTCTGAACTTGTTTAGTCAAGGCCATATCACAGTGGAGGTTCCTTCCTCCCTTCAGAGAAAGGTGCCTCTCTCCTTGATGGCCTGTTCCTTCTGCTGGGGTCTTATTCACCAGGATCTTTCATTTAGATTGTTTTTTGCCACCGTGTCATGGCTTTCCATGCCTGTGAGACTCTCATGGACCTTTTAGTCAGATCCGAATGTCCCAAGGGTTGATTCTGAGGCAGGATTTGGATTATAAAATTCTTATTTTAATAAAACTTCCTTAATGGTGGAAAAAAAGAATTCTTTGTACTGTTTTCCACAGTTTATTTAGTAATTTATATGTCCATCAACTATGTAAGAATCTCTCTTTCCCATATCCTCACTAGTATTTTAACTCTCTTTTTGATATTAGCTATTTTAACTGGAGTGAAGTGACATTATGATTTTGAAGGCTAGTAAAATTGAGCATTGTTCATACATTGTTGACCATTTGTATTTAGTCTTTTGAGAACTGTCTATTCTGATCTTCTGCCAATTTTTCCACTGGACTGGTTTTCTGTTTTTGAATTTTTTGAGTTCCTGATATATTTTGGATATTAATCTTATTTCAGAAAGGAGATATTTGCTTCACTTTTTTATTGTGGCACTGTTAATAATAACTGGGAAAAGGAATCTATCAAGGCATACATGAATAAAGAATATTTATGTATGCATGTATACATATGTATATGTTTATATATACAAACAATGCAATATTATTCAACTACCAAGACAAATGAAATTTTATCAGTTGCAGCAAGATAGATGAAAGGGAGATCATCATGTTAAGCAAAATAAGCCAGGCACAGAAGGACAAATACTGCATGTTCTACACTGTATGTAGTGGCTAAAACAAGAAAACAACAGCAATAACAACAAAAGCTCAGTATGGGAACAGAATAGTGACTACTAGAGGCTGGAAGTAAAGGGGTGGTAAGGACAGAGGAAACTTGGTTAAAACATTAGGGTCAGCAGGGTGTGGTTCATTAACTGTCACAATACTAAAGGAATTTGGGTGTGGTTTCTTAACTGTGACAAATATGTAAATATAAGATGGTAATAAGGGGAAGATGCATGTAGGGTATATATGAACTCCATACTACACATTTTTGTATTGTAAATTTAAAACTCTCTGGGAGCCAGCCCTGTGGCATAGTGGGCTAAGCCTCCACCTGCAGTGCTGGCATCCCATATAGGCACCTGTTCCAGTCCAGGCTGCTCCTCTTCTTATCCAGGTCTTGCTAATGGCCAGGGAAATCAGTGAAAGATGGCACAACAGCTTGAGCCTCTGCACCCTTGTAGGAGACCTGGAAGAAGCTCCTGGCTCCTGGCTTCAAATCAGCTCAGCTCTGGCCATTGCAGCCATTTGAGGAATGAACCACACTCTAACTCTACCTCTCAAATAAACAAATAAATCTTTGAAAAAACTTCTTAAATTTAAACAGTTTTTAACTTTTTTAAAAAAAATAATATCTTAGTCCCGATTGCCCCTCTTCCAGGCCAGCTCTCTGCTATGGCCCGGGAGTGCCATGGAGGAAGGCCCAAGTCCTTGGGCCCTGCACCCTCATGGGAGACCAGGAGAGGCACCTGGCTCCTGGCTTCCCATCAGCGCGATGCGCCAGCCACAGCGCACCGGCCGCGGTGGCCATTGGAGGGTAAACCAACAACAAAGGAAGACCTTTCTCTCTGTCTCTCTCTCTCTCTCTCTCTCTCTCTCACTTTCCACTCTGCCTGTCAAAAAAAACTCGTAAAAAAATATAAAGCTTATAACATTAAAAAATATAACTTTCACCCCATTGTTGAAACATTTTCAGATTGTACTTCAGAAAAATAATGCCCCAAACCCTTCTTTGCCAAATAGGGAATTTTTGTTGCATTTCTGTATACTAACCAATTACTATAGGGGTTAAATCCAAAAAGACAGAAAAACAGAATTTTTGAGAGAGGAAATGATTATTCACTGAACTTGAATTGAGCCTACTTGTATCTGAGAAAAGCTATATCAACATGCATCTTATAATTGCTAAATGACTCAGATATGAACTGAACCGTGTAAGATATAAGAATGAAGTTTTCCAAGAGATAAAAATTACTTACCAATCTTATATTGAGCCCTCCTCCTACCTAGGAGAAAAATATACAAAACATATCTTTGTGAGATGGGTTTGTTAAGATTTAAAAAGACTACACAATTCAAACCATATATCTGCCAGTGTTCATACCTGCAACATTGGACACAACATATTCACTTCATTAGCAGTAAAAGAAAACTCTAAAGTACATTCCAACCAAACACTTCACACCAATTGGAAGAAAACTATCTAAGGTCTAAATCGTTAAATACAAGGGGCTTCAGAAATCTTGTATGAAATGGAATTAAAAGATAAGGTTTATTTTGGTGTGAAATCTTTGACATGTATCTATAGTTTATTTCATAATTCACATTTGCTGCAAACTTTTTGAGACCTCTTTTAATTCTTATAATGCGGCACTAAAATTTGTAGAAATTTCTTAGAACAAGTCCTTAGATTTTAAAGTTATATTGCCAATAGAATTTATGTAACAATGCATACTAAGTTCATGAAAGAACAATTCAGAACTGAGTAGACTAAAAAGAAGAAAAATTACTAGTAACTATGGTTTCAAATATAAAATCATGATAATAAAAAAAAAAAAAAACAAGAACATGCTCAAGCTGACTTGCCCCAAACGGTAGAGTTAGAAACATACCAGGGGATTCCAATTCAATCCCATCAAGGTGGCATGTACCAATGCCATCTCACTAGTCCCAGTGATCAATTTCTGTTCACAATTGATCATAATGATAGGACTAAGAACCAAAGGGATCACACAAACAAGAATAGTGTCTGCAAATACTAGCTGATAGAATAAAAAAGGGAGAGAATGATCCAACATGGGAAGTGAGATAACACAGCAGACCCATAGAATGGCAGATGTCCTAAACAACACTCTGGCCTCAGAATCAGCCCTTAAGGCATGCGGATCCGGCTGAAAAGCCCATGAGAGTATTTCAGGCATGGAAAGCCAAGACACTCTGGGGAAAAAAAAAAAAAAAAACCTAAATGAAAGATCTCTGTGAGTGAGATCCCAGTGGAAAGAATGGGTCATCAAAGAAGGAGGTACCTTTCTCTGAAGGGAGGAGAGAACTTCCACTTTGACCATGGCCTTGTCTAAATATGATCAGAGTCAGTGAACTCAGGGGGCTTCCATAGCCTTGGCAGCTCATGACAAGAGCCTAGGGTGATTACTGAGGCCAAAAACAAGAGTGTCAATTTGTTAAGTCAACAACAGGAGTCACTGTGCACTTACTCCTCATGTAGGATCTTTGTCCTTAGTGTGCTGTATATTGAGATATAATGCTATAACTAGTACTCAAACAGTATTTTTCACTTTATGTTTCTGTGTGGGAGCAAACTGTTGAAATCTTTACTTAATGTATGCTAAACTGATCTTCTGTATATAAAGAGAAACGAAAATGAATCTTGATGTGAATGGAAGGGGAGAGGGAGTGGAAAAGGGGAGGGTTGTGGGTGGGAGGGACGTTATGGGGGGGAAGCCATTGTAATCCATAGCTGTACTTTGGAAATTTATATTCATTAAATAAAAGTTTGAAAGCAAAAAAAATGGAAAAATATTTCATGCCTTGGATTATTTGAAAATATGGTCAAATGATATGGATTAGCAAGTCTCAAGACTACACTTGATACTAGTATATACAAGTTGTTTAAATGGGCAATAAAAGGAGGAACTTATGTCTCTCAACAAATTTGGAGTTTTATACCCAGAGTTGTGAATTAAGATATTATCATATGAAAAAGAATGAACACTCTACTACAGAAGCTGTGTTGTACAACACAATTAAAGGAAATTTTCAGTGGAAACAACTAAATTCCTCTTGACATTATCCCTTTCATCTCATGACCTTATAAAGAAGATATAACAACTATCTTCAAGACAGAAGAAGTCGACGAAAATATAACATAGGAAACAAAATGGGTGAAGGGAAGGAGAGGAAGAGGATCAGAAGGAAATTCATGATGAGAAATGTTCAGGAAGCCAAATAGAATACAAATAGTTCAATTTGAAATCAACAATAAGGAAAAGCAGAGAAGAGTAGAGATGATGTGAAGAGAAAAGAAATGGCAAAAAAATCTAAGAAATTTAACAGGAAGAAAAAGTCAGAAAAATTACCAAGTTCTCTCTGAAGTTCTTCTGAAAAATAAAATGGAAAACTCATATAAATGTCAGGGGGCAACATGGGGGTAGTCAGGATACTTTAATATGTGAAATCTTAAAAAATAAACAGCATCATAGAAACAGTGTAGAAAATTTATTACTAGAAGCTGAAGTGACCTGAAACTTTAGATATGAAATACATGAAATTTGTATACGTTTGTCGCTCCCCCTCTTCGTGGAGGAATGACACAGGACCCTGCGCTGTTCTTTCGTCTGCTCGGCCCTCCCCGGGTTTGCTGCTGGTTCTTCCCGGGTTGGCTACTATCCCTTCCACCTCCGTGGAAGGGCAGTTCCCCCTGGCCGCTTTCCCCACTTCCGCAGGGGAGCGGCACACCGCCGGCCGGCTTTCTCGGGGGCTGCACGGGTTCCCTTAGATGTTCCCCATAGATGTTCCTGGTGCATGCCGTCTCTCTCCTCCTTTATAGTCCTCCTCCGCCAATCCTAACTTGGCTGCCCATACGCCGAGTACGCTGCTCTCCCCCAATCAGGAGCAAGTCCTACAGTTTATTAGTTGAACTGGAGGCAGCTGTGCGGAAGCTGTTTACTTCTCTCCCAGCGCCATATTGTGGGAGAGCAGATGCATAGAATAAGTCTTAATTCCAGCAACTCAGTCCAGTCCGGGCTGCTCCCCACATACGTTAAATAAAATTTTTAAAAAAAGAAGCAGGAGGGAGGAAGGAGGGACAGGTAAAGAAAAGAGGTTGATCAAAATGTACAAAGTTTCAGTTAAACCGGAGGTCAACATTTTAAACTATATAGTGACCACAATTCCTAATAATATGAATTTCAAAGTTCTTCTAAAAGGTACATTTTTAATACTCTTACCACAAAAATTATAAATTGATGACAAATATATTAATTAACCTGATTGAATTCACCTAAAATGTATACTTGAATCAAAACATCACATTATACTCCATAAAATGAAAAATTAATAGTTATGAATTAAAATAAAATTCAAATATGTTAGGGAAATCAAAATGAAGATGAAAATGAGTTAAATTTCTACTGTAAAGGATATATGCATAGAATTAATATGATTTGTAGGATAAATATAACCATGAACATATCAATAAAGTGACAAGGAAGCGTATTTCTAGCTTAGGAAATTTTAAAAAGTAATATAGAAAAGCTAAAGCTGGATAAAAGAATTTAAATGATGGGAAAGAAAGATGAAAATTTATACTTATGTATACTTATTTGATAGATTAAAACATTAAAGTAATTCAACTAATCCAACAAACATACCTATATACACATACACATGAATGGAAGGGCTTAAAAAAGTGGAAAAATGGAATTAAAAGATGATACCTCCTGTTTTTCTCTCTGCATCCCTACCTTTCAAATACATGAATAAATACATAAACTTCTGTTAAAAAACGATTGTGCATTTGGAGCAGTTGTTAACTCACTGCATGGGATGTCAGCATCTCATATAATAAGGGTTCAAGTCCTGTCTCCACTTCTGAGCCCAGCTTCCTGCTAATGCACACCCCAGGAAGCAGTCATGATTACTCAATGGTTAAGTCCTGGCTACACACATGGAAGACCCAGATGACTTCCTGTCTCCTGGCTGTGTCCTGGCCCAGCCTGACTTTTGTATGCTTTAGGGAATAAAGCAGAGAATTGGAAATCTCCCTCTGTCTCTCTGTCTTTCAAAGTAAATGAATAAATAAAATTCAAAAATAAGCCATGAGAACTTCTTGAAGCCTCTTGTATGGGACGGTGCATTGCCTTCCTCTATAGGTAATGTATAATTTATAACACATGCCATCTTTGTATTAGTGTATTGGCTTTGATATTCTAATTTTCCAAGATTTCTCTGAGTACGTCAGAAGAAACAAGATATCTTTAAGTAAAATATAATTTTCATAATTAGTATCCATTATAGTATGATCAAGACTTTTAAAAATGTTAATAGACATATAAAATATACATATTTGTGGGGCACTTAGTGATGTTTTGATACATGTATAATGTCTAATCAGGGTAAGCATGTTCAAATCCTCAAACATTTAGCTTTTCTTTTTAATGAAAACACCTGAAGTCTATCTGCTGGATGTTTTAAATTAAAGAAATGTACAGTACATCAATACTATCTGTTATCACCCTACTGCGCAGTAGCATCCCAGCACTGCTGACTCCTATCTACCTATGACCTCGTACACACTAATCAACTTTTTTCCATCTCTCCTTCCCCCTTTGTCTCCTCAGCCTCTGGTAACCTCCAAGGGCATCTTAGAAGATATTAGAGCCATTAAGAAAGCAAATTACTGTAACATCTGGAAACTATATTTTTACAAACATTATGGTCTATAATTCTTCATATTTAATGAAATTAATTGGAATTTAATCAAGTTGTCAATTGACAGAACTTTTATCTTTGATAAACAGTTCTGCTGTGTTTATCATTTACCTTAGGAGCCGTCCCAACAATCTGCTGACATTGCTTTATTAAGGTCCTTACTACTCCTAATACTTATATATAAGAACACAATTTCTCAGCCTACAAATCTTAATTTAAAAATAAGAAAATAAATGGAATAAAGATGATATTAGTCACTGACTCAAGTGTTTCAGAGAAATAAAATTAAATGAGAAAGAATAAGAAAGGAGGAAAGACAGAGGGATGGAAGGCAAGTATCATTATGCTCCTACATCTGTATATGTGAACTACCTGAAATATGTTCACTTGTATAAATACAAAATTTATAAAAAATTGAACGAGTAAATCAAGGTTAAAAAAATGCTATGAAAATCGTAATTATAATGTAAATGTATATCATGCATATTATGTGCATAAAACTGATAATGGGGCCAGTGCTGTTGTGTAGTGGGTAAAGCAGCCACCTGCAGTGCCAGAATCCCATATGGGTGCCTGTTTTAGTCCCGGTGGCTCCACTTCCAATCCAGCTCTCTTCTATGGTCTGGGAAAACAGTAGAAGTTGGCCCAAGACCTTAGGCCCCGTCACACATGTGGGAGACACGGAAGAATTTCTCTCTCTCTCTCTCTCTCTCTCTCTCTCTCTCTCTCTGCCTCTCCTTTGCTCTCTGTGTAACTCTGACTTTCAAGTAAAATAAAAGTATCTTTAAAAAGACTGATAGTTTTATTTAAAGAATAACTTGAATAATTCACTGAGAAATTTATGAAGAAGAATTTGAAAGAATATTTAAATTGTTTGAGATAGACTTGGTTTTCCACAATTATTTTTAGGATTATATGATCAGTCTGCAAACATTTTGATCATCTCGCCAAAATCATCATGAAACTTCAGAAGCATTTGGAATATGAAAGAAGCAACAATTATAGAAAAGGAATGACACGGAATGAAAAAAGGAATGATAAAGATTGGAAAAGATGAGGAAAAAGAAACAGAGAACATAATAGGGGAGAGGCTCATAACCCAAAAAATAATAAAGAGGGAAGAATAGAGTAGATGTTTGGAAAATGGAGACCTAAGGAACGGCACCTAGGAGAAGAGAGATGAAAAGCCAAAGACATCAAGAAAGCAATCATTTTAAGGTGATATGGGGATAAAGGACTGTCAGAAAATATTTATCATTATTTCTCTGAAGTTCAACTGAAAATAAGTTGAAAAAATCAATATAAATATTCTTATTATAAAAGCAAGGTTAAGAAAATTCAGAATTATGAAAAATGCAATGCAAAGTTTAAACTCAAGATACCGGGAAGCCACACACACACACACACACACACACAGCAAGCACTGGAAAAATAATTTTGCCCAAGTAATATGCTATACAGAATGAAATAAAGAAAGGAGGAAATTTGCTTCATTGAGGAAAAGAAAATATTAGTTCTATGGTTACCAATAAAATATTTTATTTTCTGTTATTGTTATTTAGGCTTTTATTACTAGGGTTCTTATCTTCAATACTGCCTTTAATTCCCGGTAAATCTATGCTATTCATTCTCATTATCATGGTAGCTATATTGTATTAAGTCACCATCAACCCTGAGTTAGAGAGTCCTGGGCTACTGCTCCTGGAAATAATACAAGTTCAGAAGCCTCTAAGTCTCTGGTCATGACAGTACCAAAATATCACTTTGTTTTATATGCTTATATGTCAAGAATTTGGACACAGATAAATCAATGTTTATAGGGAAGGGAAGGCATGGCTGAATAAAAAAGGAAGAGAAATGATGGAAAGTAAAGGGAAAAAGAAATGGAGAGAACTTAGTATGGGGGAAGTCCAGTGGTCAACTTATGGGGGTGGAGAGTGGACATTCAGGAGAAGGGTGAATCAGGAGGTGCAAGTAAGGGAAGAGGGGATAAATGTAAAAGATATCAAGAGAGCAGTCATTTCAAAGTGGCACAAGAGTATAGGCTGTCAGGGAATATTTACCACATGTTCTCTGACGTTCTTCTGAAAAATAAAATGGAAAACTCATATAAATGTCAGGTACAACATGGATGTAGTTAGAGTACTTTAGCATATGAAATCTTAAAAAAAAAAAAAGCAGTTATCACAGACGCAGTGTAGAAAGAGAGGGTGGCATGAATCCAGCCATGAGCCTTGAGGGGAATAGGGTACCTGCAGATTCAGTTTTTAAAAAGTGGCGTATTTTTCTCTCTCCCTATGCCCCCATCCACGCAAACTCCAGGCAACAGTCTGAGAGGTGGGGCAACATTTTGAGCACACACAGCAACTGTTGAAACCCTCATGCACATGCCCAGCAACTATCCATCTTGTCAGCAGTAAAAGCAACACAGCTCAGGTGCATGCACCCTGCAATCAGCAGAAAGATAGAAACATTTGGCCAGGAACTTGCCCATGCATGGAACCCAGGGATTCTACCAAAGGGAAAAATCCACATCCCCCACTGATTTTGAGACAAGGAATTGGGCACCCATGCAGGACTGTGAGCTGCTCCAGTCTCTCAACATATGACAGGCCCAGGACATGAATCGTGTAGGCGGAGCACCCTGGGACAGCTGGCTCAGGGGGCGTGTCTGCCTCTCTGTCAGTGGGACAGGCTAGTGGGGTGCAATGAATCCTCTGCACTCTGTGACTGTGGGAGAGTTGTGTTCTGAGGCTCTGGGAAATCTGTGACTATATGAGAGGGTGTAGCTGGGTCTCTGGGCAATCAATGTGAGTGGCTCCACTTGCTCAGAGCTCCCTGATTGCCTGGGATGGTTCACTGCAAGGTGATCCATGCTCACGCTGAGGGCTGTACAGATGCTTCACTTCATCTGGCAGCATGGATAAATATTGCACCCACTGTGGAATAGCATTAATACATTGATCACCTTGGTAGAGAAGAGGTGAGGGAGTGATTACATGAACAGAGGTGATCATAGTCACCTTTCTGCTAAAAAGAGATCTATCATGCTCAACTACAGTGTTACCCTGGAAACACTCCCCACCCTGGAGCACTGACCAGAGCTCTCTGATCACACCCAGCACACACCTCTGAGTATTCACTGAAAGAACACACACCCCAATAAGCCACAAAGGCATAGTTCAAAGATAAAGGCCAACAGAGTAAAAAGCAAACAACTCTTTCCATAAATCCCTGAAAATAAACATAGAAATACAAGAAGCAAAATAAGGAAGACAACACGATCTCCCAAAGGAACACAACAACACCTCAATATTAGTATGTAAAGATGAAGAGATTCAAGGCAATTTATGACAAACCCATGGCCAGCATCCTACTGAATGGGGAAATGTTGGAAGCGTTCCCACTAAGATCTGATAGTAGACAGGGATGCCCATTCTCAACATTGCTATTCAATATAGTATTGGAAGTTTTAGCCAGAGCTATTAGGCAAGAAAAACTAAACAAAGAATACAAATTTGGAAGTAAGATGTCAAACTATCCCTCTTTGCAGATGACATGATTCTTTATTTAGGGGATCCAAAGAACTCCACTAAGACTATTGGAACTTATAGAAGAGTTTGGTAAAGTAGCAGGATATAAAATCAATGCACAAAAACCACCAGCCTTTGTATACACAGACAATGATATGGCTGAAAAAGAATTTCTAAGGTCAATCCCATTCATAATAGCCACAAAAAAATCAAATACCTTGGAATAAACTTAACCAAGGATGTAAAATATCTCTATGAAGAGAATTATAAAACTTTAAAGAAAGAAATAGAAGAGGATACCAAGAAATGGAAAAATCTTCCATGCTCATGGATTGGAAGAATCAAATGTCCATTTTTCTGCTAAAAGCAATTTACAGATCCAATATGATACCAACCAAAATACCAAAGACATGCTTCTCAGATCTGGAAACAATGATGCTGAAATTCATGTGGAGGCACAGGAGACCTCGAATAGCTAAAGCAATCTTGTACAACAAAAACAGAGCTGGAGGCATCAGATACCAGATTTCAGGACATACTACAGGGCAGTTATAATCAAAACAGCATGGTACTGGTACAGTGCCATAGATAGACCAATGGAAGATAATAGAAACATCAGAAGTCAATCCAAACATCAACAACCAACTTATATTTGATCAAGGAGCTAAAGCAAATTCCTGGAGCAAAGACAGTCTATTAAACAAATGGTGCTGGGAAAACTGGATTTCCACATGCAGAAGCATGAAGCAAGACTCCTACCTTACACCTTACACAAAAATCCACTCAACATGGATTAAAGATTTAAATCTACAACCAGACACCACCAAATTATTAGAGAACATCGGAGAAACCTTGCAAGAAAAGACTTCTTGGAAGAAAAGACCCAGGGGCACAGGCAGTTAAAGCCAAAATTAACAACTGGAATTACATCAAATTGAAAAGTTTCTGTACTGCAGTCAGGAAAGTGAACACAATAGGAAAAAATATTTGCAAATTATGCAACTGATAAAGGATTAATAACAAGAATCTACAAGAGATCAAAAAACTCCACCACAACAAAACAAACAACCCACTGAAGAGATAGGCATAGGACTTAAACAGACATTTTTCAAAAGAGGAATTCCAAATGGCCAACAGACACATGAAAAAATGTTCAGGATCACTAGCCATCTGGAAATTGCAAATCAAAACCACAATGAGGTTTCACTTCAACCAGATTAGAATTGCTTAAATATAGAAATCAACTAACAATCCATGCTGGCAAGGATGTGGTGCAAAAGGCACACTAATTCACTGTTGGTAGAAATGCAATCTGGTAAAGCCACTATGGAAGTCAGTCTGGAGATTCCTCAGAAACCTGAATATAGACCTATCACATGACCCAGCCATCCTACTCCTCAGAATTTACCGAAGGAAAATTAAACTGGCAAATACAAGACTTATCTGCACCTCAATGTTTATTGCAGCTCAATTCACAATAGCTAAGACATGGAATCAACCTAATTGCCCATCAACAGAAGACTGGATAAAGAAATTATGGGACATGTACTCTATAGAATACTATACAGCAGAAAACAATGAAATCCAGTCATTTGCAACAAAATGGAGGAATCTGGAAAACAGCATGCTGAGTGAAATAAGCCAGTCCCAAAGGGACAAATATCATATGTTCTCCCTGATGGATGACAACTGAGCACCTAAAAGGAAACCTGTATAAGTGAAAAAAAAAAACTATGATAAACAATGACTTGATCAGCCCCTGTCCTGACTGTCGAGGAACAGCTTACTATTTTATTCTTTTAGTATTTTCTTTTTCTACTTAATACAATTGGTTGAACTTTTTAATTAACACACAATTATTCTTAGGAGTTTTAATCCAACTGAAAATAGATCCCTATAAAAACAAGAGTGGAAATAAGAGAGGGAAGAAATGTACAGTCCGGCACATGCTCAGTTGAACTTACCCTAAGGGTAAAACTAGAAATGTGCTATGGACTCCAAATCCCATTACGTTGTCAGGTACTAATGCCATCTTACTAGTTAAAATGATCAGTTGAAGTTCATAATTGATCATAAAGATAGGAATAAGTGTCTTAGGGATTACATAAGTGAGACCCATGTCGGCTAATAATAAATGATAGAATTAAAAATGAGAGAATGATCCAACATGGGAAGCAGTCCACACAGCAGACTCAGAATAACAAATGCCCTAAGCAGAACTCCGGCCTCAGAATTAGAGCTTAAGGCATTTGGTTCTGGTTAAAAAGCCCATGAGAGTTTCTCAGGCATGGAAAGACAAGGCACCATGGCAAAAAATGACTTAAATGAAAGAACTCTGTGAGTGAGATCCCAATGGAAAGAAGGGGCCATCAAAGAAGGAGGTACCTTTCTCTGAAAGGAGGAGAGAACTTCCACTTTGACTATGGCCTTGTCTAAAAAAGGTCATAGTTTGTGAACTCAAGAGGATTCCATAGCCTTGGCAGCTTATGACTAGAGCCTCAGATGATTACTACATCATAAATAAGAGTTTCACTTGTTAAATCAACAACAGGAGTCACTGTGCACTTGCTCCTCATGTAGGACCTCTGTCCCTAATGTGTTGTACTATAAGAATTAACAGTAAAACTAATCTTCAAACAGTACTTTATACTTTGTGAGTCTGTGTGGGTGCAAATTGTTGAAATATTTACTCAGTATAGAGTTGATATTCTGTATATAAAGATAATTAAAAATGAATTTTAATGAAGAATGGGATGGGAGAGGGAGTAGGAGATGGGATGGTTTGCGGGTGGGAAATTCTTACTTTAATAAAAATTTCTTAAACAATGGAAAAAAGAAATCTCTGTACTGTTTTCCAAAGTGGTTTTATTAACTTATATTCCTTTCAACTATGTAAGAGTTGCTTTTTCCCATATCCTCACCAGTATTTATTACTCTCTGACTTTTTGCTATTACCTATTCTAACTGAAATGAAGTGATATCCCATTGTGATTTTGATGGCTAGTGAAATTGAGCATTTGATCATATATGTTGGCCATTTGTATTCTGTCTTTTGAGAACTGGTACTCTGTTCTGCCAATTTTTCAACTTGATTGTTTTGCTGTTATTGAGTATTTTGAATTCCTGATATATTTTGGATATTAACCTTATATCAGAAAGAAAATATTTGCTCCACTTTTGATTGTAGAACTATTAATAATAACTGAGATAAGGAATCTACCAAAGTATCCATCAACAGATGTAAAATAAATAATCTTTATGTATTCATGTGTACACATATATGTATATATATATAAACTCTACATATATATGTATACATATAATGGAGTATTATTCAACTACCAAAACAAGTGAAATCCTATCACTTGCAGCAAAATAGATGGAACTGGAGGACATCATGTTAAGCAAAATAAGTCAGACACAGAAGGACAAATACTACATGTTCTCCCCATATGTAGGAGCTAAAACAAGAAAATAATAAAAACAATAAAACTTCTTGATATGGGAACAGAATAGTGACTATTAGAGGCTGCAAGGGAAGGAATGTGAAGGATATAGGGAATTTGAGGGTCAGCTGAATGTGGTTCAGTATTTGTCACAGTACTAATATGAGATGTTAGTAACAGTGAATTTGGGTGTGTTTTCTTAACTGTTACAAAAATAAGATGGTATTAAGAAGAAGATGAGTGTGGGGTATATTTGAACTCTGTACAATACAATTTTTGTTTTGTAAATTTAAAGTTATTGCAGTTCAATTCATAATAGCTAAGATATGTAATCAACCTAAATGCCCATCAGCTGAAGCCTGGAGAAAGAAATTAGGGGATATGTACACTATGGAATACTACACAGCAGTAAAAAAAATGAAATCCAATCATTTACAACAGAATGGATGAATCTGGAAAACATCCTACTTAGTGAAATTAGCCAGTCCCAAAGGGACAAATACTGTATGTTCTTGATCTGCAAGAATGAATAGAGCACCTAAAACAAAATCTGCAGAAATTCCACTTTGCTTATGGCCTTGTCTAAATACTGATGGAGTCTGTGGAATCAAAAGGCTTCCATAGCCTAGGCAGCTCAAGTCAAGAGCCTCAGCCAGTCACTGATGTCATACATGAAAGTGTTAATTTTTAAATTAACAAGAGTAGTTAACTGTGCACTATCTTCTCATGCAGGACCTCTGTCCTCAATGAGTTGTATTATGAGAGGTAACTGTGATATTTGTTCTCAAACAGTGTTTTGTGTGTGTGCATGTGTGTGAAATTGTTGAAATCTTTACTTAGCATAGAGTCGGTCATCTGTGTACAAAGTTAATTGAAAATGAATCTTAATGGAGAATGGGACTGGGAAAGGGAGAGAGAGGAAGAGAGGGGGGAGTGTAGGTGGGAGCGCGGATATGGTGGGAAGAATAACTATATTCCTTTTTTATTTTTACTTATTTTTTTGACAGACAGAGTGGACAGTGAGAGAGAGAGACAGAGAGAAAGGTCTTCCTTTTTCCATTGGTTCACCCCACAATGGCCGCTGCAGCCAGCACACTGCACTGATCTGAAGCCAGGAACCAGGTGCTTCTCCTGGTTTCCCATGCGGGTGCAGGGGCCAAGGACTTGGGCCATCCTCCACTGCCTTCCTGGGCCACAGCAGAGAGCTGGACTGGAAGAGGAGCAACCGGGACAGAATCCGGCACCCTGACCGGGACTAGAACCCGGGGTGTCAGCGCTGTAGGCAGAGGATTAGCCTACTGAGCCATGGCGCCAGCCCAGAATAACTATATTCCTAAAGCTGTACATATGAAAGTTGTATTCCTTAAAAATAAATTCATTCACTGAATAAAAAAAAATATTTTTTAAATAAGAGCTTAAAATAATATAAAACATATAACACTGAAAATTATAATCTTCACCCCAATGTTGAAACACTTTTAGATTGTACTTCAGGGGGGGATTTATTGAAGTCTAGAAAGATAATAACCCAAATCCTTCTTTGCCAGATAGGGATTTTTTGCTGCATTCCCTATCCTAACCAATTGCTATAGAAGTCAAGATAGGGGTTAAATCCAAAAGGACAGAAAAATGGAATTTTTTGAGAGAGAATGATTATTACTGAACTTGAACTGAGCCTACTTCTATTTGAGAGAAGCTATGTCCACATAATCCTACAATTGCTATAGGACTCAAATATGAACTGAACCCATGGAAGATATAGGAATGAAAGTTTCCAAGAGATAAAAATTACTTACCAATCTTATACAAAACATATATACAAAATGTACAAAACATACCTTTATGAGATAGGTTTTGTTAATATTATAAAGAATACACAATTCTGCCAGTATAAAGAATACACAATCTGCCAGTGTGCATGCCTAGAACACTGAACACATCATATTCGTTTCGTTAGCAGTAAAAGAAAACTCTAAAGTACATTCCAACTGAACACTTCACTCCAACTGGAAGAAAACTCTCTGAGGTGCTTCAGAAATCTTGTATGAAATGGAATTTAAAAATAAGTTTTATTTTGGTCAAAATCTTTGACATCTATCTATAGTTTTTTCCTAATTCACATTTTCTGCAAACTTTTTGAAGACCTTTTGTAATTCTTATAATGTGGCACTAAAATTTGTAGAAATTTCTTAGAACAAGTCCTTAGATTTTAAAGTTATATTGCCAATGGAATTTATGTGAGTAACAATGCATACTAACTTCATGAAAGAAGAACAATTCAGGACTGAGTAGACTAAAAAGAAGAAAAAGTACTAGTAACTATGGTTGGAAATATAAAATCATGATAAAAAAACATGGAAAAATATTTCATGCCTTGGATTATTTGAAAATATGGTCAAATGATATGGATTAGCAAGTCTCAAGACTACACTTGATACTAGTATATACAAGTTGTTTAAATGGCCAATAAAAAGAGGAACTTTTGTCTCTCAACAAATTTGGAGTCTGATACCCGGAGTTATGAATTAAGATATTATCATATGAAAAAGAATGAACACTCTACTACAGAAGCTGTGTTGTACAACACAATTAAAGGAATTTTTCAGTGGAAAAACTACATTCCTCTTGATATTATCCATTTCATCTCATGACCTTATAATGAAGTTATAACAACTATCTTCAAGACAGAAGAAGCCAATGAAAATATAACATAGGAAACAAATGGGATGAAGGTAAGGAGAGGGAGAGGATCAGAAGGAAATTTACTATGAGAAAAGTTCAGGAAGCCAATTGAAGATAAATAATCAAATTTGAAATACACAAGAAGAAAAAACAGAGAGGAGTAGAAATGATGTGAAGAGTGGAGAAAAGGCAAAAATCATCTAATAAATCTAACAGTAAGAAAAAAGTCAGAAAAATTACCAAATTCTTTCTGAAGTTCTTTGAAAAATAAAATGGAAAACTGATAAAAATATCAATGGGCAATAAGGGTGTAGTAAGAGTACTTCAACATGTGAAATATTTAAAAAAAAAAAAAGTATCACAGAAACAGTGTAAAAAGTTTAACTAGGGCCGGCGCCATGGCTCAATAGGCTAATCCTCCACCTTGTGGTGCCGGCACACTGGGTTCTAGTCCCAGTCGGGGCACCGGATTCTGTCCCAGTTGCCCCTCTTCCAGGCCAGCTCTCTGCTGTGGCCAGGGAGTGCAGTGGAGGATGGCCCAAATGCATGGGCCCTGCACCACATGGGAGACCAGGAGAAGCACCTAGCTCCTGCCATTGGATCAGCGTGGTGCGCCAGCCGCAGCGTACCGGCCGCGGCGGCCATTGTGGGGTGAACCAATGGCAAGAGGAAGACCTTTCTCTCTGTCTCTCTCCCTCACTGTCCACTCTGCCTGTCAAAAAAAAAAAAGTTTACTAGAAGCTGTAGGGGCCTGAAACTTTATGTATGAAATACCTGGAATTTGTATACCTTATATAATATTTTTAAAAAAGAAGCTGAAGAGAAAGAGGTGGGACAGAAAAGGAAAGAGATTGATCAAAATGTACGAAGTTTCAGTTAAACTGGAACTGAACATTTTAGATTATATAGTGACCTCAGTTCATAACAAATTTCCTATTCAAGCTACATTTTTAATACTCCCAAAAATTATAAATTGATGGCAAATATATAATTAACCTAATTTAGTTCTTCTATAATATATACATGAATTAAAACATCACATTATACTCCATACAAATACAAAATTAATATTTGCCTATTAAAATTATAAATGTTAAGGGAAATCAACAAAGAAGATCAAAATGATTTAAACTTCTAGTGTAGAAGATAAATTCATATAATTAATATGATTGGTAAGATAAACATAACTATGAAAAATCAACGAAGTGACAAGGAAGCACATTTCTAGCTTATGATGTTGAAAAGAGGGAACATAGAAAAGCTAAAACAGGATAAAAAATGTAAACAATGGGAAAGAAAAACTAGAATTTATACCAAAGGTAACTTAATTTACAGTTGAAAGTATGTGGCACAACAGGTTAAAGCCCTGGCCTGAAGCACTGGCATCCCACATGGGCGCCGGTTTTAATCCTGGCTACTCCTCTTCTGATCCGACTCTCTGCTATGGCCTGGAAGAGCAGTAGACGATGGCCCAAATGCTTGGGCCCCTGCACCCACGTGGGAGACCCAGAAGAAGCTCCTGGCTCCTGGCTTCAAATCAGATCAGCTCAGCTCCGGCTGTTGCAGCCATCTGGGGAGTTAACCAATAGATGGAAGACCTCTTTCTCTGTCTCTGCCTTTCTAACTCTGTCTTTCAAATAAATAAATCTTTCAAAAAAATGATGATACCTCTCTTGTCTCTCTGTGTCTCTACTTTTCAAATACATGAATGAGTACATAAACTTTTTTAAGAATGCATTGTGCATTTGGAGCAGTGGTCAATCCACTGCGTGGCATGTCAGCATATAAGAAGGGCTCAGTCCCCATATCCATTTCTGAGTCCAGCTTCCTGCTAATGCACATCCTCAGAAGCAGCCGTGATTGCTCAATTATTGGGTGCTTGCTTCCCTCATGGAAGACCCAGAAGACTTCTGGCTCTAGGTTGTGATCTGGACTACCCTGACTTTCATATGCTTTAGGGAATAAAGCGAGAATTGGAAATCTCCCTCTGCATCTGATTGTCTGTATGTCCTTCAAAGTCAATTAATAAATAAAAATTAAAAATAGATGATGGAAATTTTCCATAAACTTTTTGAAATCAATTGTATGGGACTGTGAATTGCCTTCTTCTATAGGTAATATATATTTTATTACACGTGCTACCTTGGTATTACTGTATTGGCATTGATATTTTATTTTTCCAAGATTTCTCTAAGTATGTCAGAAGAAACAAGATAGCTTTAAGTAAAACATAATTTTTATAATTAGTATTCAACATTACAGTGTGACCCAGACTTTTAAAAATTTTCAGACTTATAAAATTATACATATTTTGGGGGTACTTGGTGTTGTTTTGATCATGTATAATGTCTAATCAGGGTAAACATGTCTGTATCCTCAAACATTTAGCATTTCTTTGTAGGGAAATTACTCAATTCCTATCTGCTGGTTCTTTCAAATTAAAGAAATGTACAGTACATTAATGCTATCTGTTATCACCCTACTGCGCAGTAGCATCCCAGCACTGCTGACTCCAATCTAACTATAACTTTATACACACTAATCAACCTTTCTCCATCTCTCCTTCCCCCTTTTGCCCTCAGCCTCTGGTAAGTTCCAAGGATTTCTTAGGAGGCATAAGAGCTGTTACTAAAGTAAATTACTGTAACATCTGGGAACAATAATTTTGCAAGCATCATGGACTATAATTTTTTAAATTTAGTAAAGTTCATTAGAGTTAATAGAGTTGTCTTTTTTAAAAAGATTTATTTTATTTATTTGAATGACTGAGTTACAAACAGGCGGGGGCGGGGAGCTCTTCCATCCACTGGTTCACTCCCCAAATGGCTGCAACAGTCGGAGCTGCGCCAATCCAAAGGCAGGAGCCAGGAGCTTCCTCTGGGTCTCCCACACAGGTGCAGGGGCCCAAGGACTTAGGCCTTCTTCAAGTGCTTTCCTAGGCCTCAGCTGAGAGCAGGATCAGAAAAGGAGCAGCCAGGACCAGAACCAGTGCCCATGTGGGATACCAGTGCTTCAGGCAAGGGCTTTAACCTGCTGTGCCACTGCACCAGCCCCTTCACATAACTCTTAAAATTACCTATGATAAACAGTTCTTCTGTGGTGTTTATATCATTTACCTCAAGAGACATTACAACAATCTGGTGACACTGGTTTAATTAAGGCCCTTCTTATTCCTAATACCTTACATATAAGGACACAATGTCTCAACCTATAAACTTTTAAGTAAAAATAAGAAAATAAGTGAAAAAAAGCTGATGCTGGTCACTGTCTCAGGTGATCGAGAGCAATGAAATTAATAAAGAAACAATAAGAAAGGAAGGACAGAGGTTTGGGTTTGAAGTATCATTATGCACCTACATATTTATACGTGAAAAACAAGAAATTTTTTCACTTACATAAATACAAAAATTATTAAAAATTATTAAAAACTAAACATCTGTGAAGAAGGTAAAAAATGCTATGAAAACTGACATGACACTGGAAATGTCTATAGTGCATATTATATGCATAAAATGATAGTTTTATTTTAAAAAATTCACCGAGAAATTCATGATGAAGAATTTTGAGGCAATATTTAAATAGTTTGAGTTAGACATAATTTTTCACAATTATTTTAAGAATTACGTGATTAAAATGTTTGAAGGCTGTGCTATAAGCTTTATTATTCCATCTCTTTCCCAATACATCACATTAAGCTTTCCTGATATTCCTTAAAAAACTTACATATACTTTTTTGGAAGATAATGAAACTTCAGAAGCATTTGGAATACAGGAGAAGCAAAATTTATTCCAAAGGAACAACATGGAATGAAAAAAAGGAATGAGAAAGGATGCAAAAGATGAGGAAAAAGAAACAGAGAACATAATAGGGGAGGGGCCCATAACCCCCCCCAAAAAAAAAACAATAAAACAATGAGGAAGGAAGAATAGCATAGATATAAAAGGGAGACCCAAGGGATGGCATCAAGGACAAGAGAGATTAAAAGTTAAAGACATCAAGAAAGCAATTATTTTAAGGTGATATGGGGATAAAGAATTGTCAGACATTGGTACTTGCCATCTTGATGGGATTGTATTGTAATCCCCTGGCACGTTTCTAACTCCACCATTTGGGGCAAGTCCGATTGAGCATGTCCCAAATTGTACATCTCCTCCCTCTCTTATTCCTACTCTTATATTTAACAGGGATCACTTTTCCACTAAAATTTAAACACCTAAGAATAATTGTGTGTTAATTACAGAGTTCAACCAATAGTACTAGAACAAAAAAAAAATACTAAAAGGGATAAAGTATTACATTGTACATCAACAGTCAGAACAAGGACTGATCAAGTCACTGTTTCTCATAGTGTCCATTTCACTTCAACAGGTTTCCCCTTTGGCGCTCAGTTAATTGTCGCCGATCAGGGAGAACATATGATATTTGTCCCTTTGGGACTGGCTTAATTCACTCAGCATAATGTTTTCCAGATTCCTCCATCTTGTTGCAAATGAACGGATTTCATTGTTTTTAGACTGCTGTATAGTATTCTATAGAGTACATGTCCCATAATTTCTTTATCCAGTCTACTGTTGATGGGCATTTGGGTTGGTTCCAGATCTTAGCTATTGGGAATTGAGCTGCAATAAACATTGAGGTGCAGACCGTTTTTTGTTTGCCAATTTAAACTCCTTTGGGTAAATTCCAAGGAGTGGGATGGCTGGGTTGTATGGTAGGGTTATATTCAGGTTTCTGAGGAATCCCAGACTGACTTCCATAGTGGCTTTACCAGTTTGCTTTCCCACCAACAATGGGTTAGTGTCCCTTTTTCGCCACATCCTCTCCAGCATCTATTGTTGGTAGATTTCTGAATGTGAGCCATTCTAACCGGAGTGAGGTGCAACCTCATTGTGGTTTTGATTTGCATTTCCCTGATTGCTAGTGACCTTGAACATTTTTTCATGTGTCTGTTGGCCATTTGGATTTCCTCTTTTGTAAAATATCTATTGAGGTCTTTGGCCCATCTCTTAAGTAGGTTGTTTGTTTTGATGTTGTGGAGTTTCTTGATTTTTTTGTAGATTCTGGTTATCAGAATCTACAGAATATCAGCCCTTTATCTGTTGATCACACTGATAGGTCTAAGAGTCAAAGGGATCACATATACAAGACTAGTGTCTGCTAATATTAACTGATAGAATCAAAAAGGGAGAGAACGATCCAACATGGGAAATGGGATACACAGCAGAGTCATAGAATGGCAGATGTCCTAAACAGCACTCTGGCCTCAGAATCAGCCCTTAAGGCATTCGGATATGACTGAAGAGCCCATGAGAGTTTTTTAGGCATGGAAAGCCAAGACACTCTGGAAAAAAAAAAAAAAAAACCTAAATGAAAGATCTCTGCAAGTGAGATCCCAGTGGAAAAAACAGGCCATCAAAGAAGGAGGTACCTTTCTCTGAAGGGAGGAGAGAACTTCCACTTTGACTATGACCCCGTCCGAATAAGATTGAAGTCAGCGACCTCAAAAGGCTTCCATAGCCTTGGCTACTCATGACAAGAGCCTTGGGAGATTACTGACGCCATAAACAAGAGTGTCAAATTGTTAAGTCAACAATAGGAGTCACTGTGCACTTACTCCTCGTGGGATCTGTCCTTCATGTGTTGTCCAATGTGAAGTAATGCTATAACTAGTACTGAACAGTATTTTACACTTTGTGTGTCTGTGGGTGCAAACTGATGAAATCTTTACTTAATATATACTAAATTGATCTTCTGTATATAAAGATAATTGAAAATGAATTGATGTGAATGGAATGGGAGAGGGAGTGGGAGATGGGAGGGGTGAGAGTGGGAGGGAAATTATGGGGGGAAAGCCATTGTAATCCATAAGCTGTACTTTGGAAATTTATATTTACTAAATAAAAGTTAAAAAAAAGGATTGCCAGACTGTACTTACCTATATTTCTCTGAAGTTCATCTGAAAATAAGATGGAAAAATCATATATATTCTTGTTATAAAAATCAAGGTTAATAAAATTCCAACTTACGAAAAATGCAATGCAAAATTTAATCTCAAGATATGGAACACATACATACATGCAAACACACACAGACAAGAAGGGCTGGAAAAATAGTTTTGTCTAAGTAATATGTTATATTAAATGAAATGAGAAAAGGAAGAAATTTGCTTAATTGAGGAAAAGAAAAATGTTAGTTCTATGATTAGAAATTGTGGGGAGCAACTGAGACTAGACTAAATTACTGGAACTAGGACTAATTCTATGCATCTGATCTCCCACAATATGGCGCTGGGGAGGAGTAAACAACTTCTACGCAGCTGCCTCGCCAATTTGACTAACAATTGGCAGGAGCTGATCCTGCTCCTGATTGGAGGAGAGCAGCGTGCTCAGCGTGTGGGTATCAGAGCATGGATTGGTGGAAGAGGAGAGAAACAACATGCACCTGAAACATTTGAGGGAAACATCTGAGGATCCCCTGAGAGCCGGCCAGCGGTGTGCCGCTCCTCCGTGGAAGCGGGGAAAGCGGCGGGGGGTGCTGCCCCTCCGCGGAGGCGGGGGGGTGGGCCGGCAGCTAACCCGGGAGAGCGTCGTTCCTCCGCGAGTGAGGGAACAGCAGCTAACCCGGGAAGGGGCCGGGCAAAGAGAACAGCGCAAGTTCCAGTGTTGTTCCTCCGCGAATGGGGGAGCGACAAGAAATTAAATATTTTATATTCTGTTTATGTTATTTTGTCTTTTATTACTAGAGTTCTTATCTTCAATACTGTCTTCGAGTTTCAGTAAGTATATGATATTAATTCTCATTATCATGGTAGCTATATTGTATTAAGTCACCATCAACCCTGAGTTAGAGAGTCCTGGGCCACTGCTCCTGGAAAAAACACAAGTTCATGCCTCTAAGTCTCCACATGACAGTACCAAAATATCATTTTGTTTTATATGCTTATATGTTAAGAATCTGACCCAGATAAATCAATTTTATAGCGAAGAGAAAGCATGGCTGAACAAAAAAGGAAGAGGAATGATGGAAAGTGGAGGGAAAAAGAAATTGAGAGAAGGTAGTGTGGGAGAAGTCTAAGTAGTCAACACATGGGGATAGAAAGTAGATATTCAGGAAAAGGGTGGATCAAGGTACAATTAGGGAAAGAGGGAATTAATGTTAAAGATACCAAGAGAGCAGTCATTTTAAAGGGCACAAGTGTTAAGGCTGTCAGGGGATATTTGCCACGCTGTCTCTGAAGTTCTGAAAAATAAAATGAGGCCAGGTTCACTAGGCTAACCTTCACCTGTGGCGCTGGTACTCCAGGTTCTAGTCCCAATTAAGGCACCAGTTCTGTCCCGGTTGCCCCTCTTCCAGTCTAGCTCTCTGCTGTGGCCCAGGAAGGCCATGGAGGATGACCCAAATGCTTGGGCCCTGCACCAGCATGGGAGACCAGGAAGAGGCACCTGGCTTCTGGCTTCGGATCGGCACAGCCCGCCAGCCATAGCGGCCATTTGGGGGCTGAACCAACGGAAGAAAGACCTTTCTCTCTGTCTGTCTCTCTCACTGTCTATCTCTGCCTGTAAAAAGAAAAGAAGGGAAAAGAAAGGAAAATAAAGGAAAAGAGGAGAGGAAAGGAGAGGAGAGGAGAGGAGAGAGAAATGGAAAACTCATAAATGTCAGGGGGCAACATAGATGTAGTTAGGTACTTTAACCTGTGAAACCTTAAAAAACCAGTATCACAGAAACAGTGTAGAAAGTGTATTACTAGAAGCTAAAGGGGTCTGATTCTTTAAGTATGAAATACCTGGAATTTGTATGCCTTAAATAAAAATTTTTTGAAAAAGAAACTGAAGGGTAGGAGGAGAGACAGAGAAAGGAAAGAGGTTGATCAAAATGTACAAAGTTTCCATTAAAATGGAGGTCAACAACTTAGACTATAATGTAAACACGGTTCCTAACAATATGAATTTCAAAGTTCCTATAAAAAGGTACATTTTTAATACTCTTGCCACAAAAATTATAAATTGATGACAGATATGTTAATTAACATGATTGAGTTCTTCTATAATGTATACATGAATCAAAACATTGCATTATACTCCATAAAATACATAATATTTATCAATAAATAAAATTCAAAAATATTTAGGGAATCCAACAATGTAGATCAAATGAGTTAAACTTCTAGTGTAGAAGATAAATTTATATAAATAATATGAGTGGTAGGATAAATATAACTATGAGAAATCAAGAAAGTGACAAGAAAGCACAGTTCTAGCTTAGGAATTTGAAAGGGGGGAATATAGAAAAGCTAAAACAGGATAAAAGAATGTAAACAATGAGAAATAAAGTCTAGAATTTATACCATACACATTTTTTAGATTAAAATATTAAAGTAATTCAACAAATCAAGACAGGTTCACATATACACACATATGAATGGAAGGCCTTACAAATGTAGATAAAAGCATTTAAAAGATCGTACCTTTCTGTTTGTCTCTCTGTGTCCCTACCTTTCAAATACATGAATAAATACATAAAGTTTTTTAAAAAATGGATTGTGCATTTGAAACCATGGTCAACCCACTGCGTGGGATGTCAGCATCGCATATAACAAGGGTTCAATTCCTGTCTCCACTTCTGAGTCTAGTTTCCTTCTAATGCACACCCTAAGAAGCAGCCATGATTACTCAGTTATTGGGTCCTTGTTACCCACATGGAAAACACAGATGACTTCCTGGCTTCTGGCTGTGACCTAGTCCAGCCTGACATATGTATAGTTTACGGAATAAAGCAGAGAATTGGAAATTTCTCTCTGTCTCTGTCTGTCTGTCTCTCTGTTTTTCAAAGTAAATGAATAAATAAATTTTTAAATAAGTGAAGGGAACTTTCCATGAACTTTTTGAAGCTTCTTGTATAGGACTGTGCATTGGCTTCCCCTAAAAGTAATGTATATTTTATAATACATGCCATATTGGTATTACTGAATAGGCATTGATATTTTAATTTTCCAAGATTTCTCTGAGTATGTCAAAAGAAACAAGATGGCTTTAAGTAAAACATAATTTTTATAATCAGTATTCAGCATTACAGTGTGACCCAGACGTTTAAAATTTTTCATAGACTTATAAAATTACACATATTTGGGGGGCATTTAATGATGTTTTGATACATGTATAGTGTCTAAACAGGGTAAAAATATCTGTATCCCCAAACATTTAGCATTTCACTGTAATGAAAGCATTCAAAGTCCTATCCGCTGGGTTTTTTAAATTAGGGAAATGTACGGTACATTAATACTATCTATTATCACGCTATTGTGCAATAGCATCCCAGCACTGTGCACTCTTATCTAACTATAACTTTGTACACACTAATCAACCTTTTTCCATCTCTCCTTCCTCTTTTATCTCTTTAGTCTCTGGTAACCTCCAAGGACTTCTTAGAAGATATTAGAGCCATTAAGAAAGCAAATTACTAAAACATCTGGGAACAATAATTTCGCAAGCATCCTGGACTATAATTCTCCAAATTCAATGAAATTCATTAGGGTTTAATTGAGTTGTCAATTGACAGAACTTTTAAAATTATCTTTGATAAACAGTTCTCCTGTTGTATTATCACTTACCTTAGGAGACATTGCAACAATCTGGTGACATTGGTTTAATTAAGATCCTTCTTATTCCTAATATCTTACATATAAGGACACAATGTTTCAGCCTATAAATTTTTAATTAAAAATAAGAAAATAAACAGGAAAATTTTGACATTGGTCACTGACTCAGGTGTTCGAGAGAAATCAAACTAAATAAGAAAGAATAAGAAAGGAAGAAGGACAGAGGTTTGGGTGAGAAGTATCATTATGCCCTACATAGTTTTACATGAAAAACATGAAATTTTTTCACTTATATAAATACAGAAATTATTAAAATTATACATAAATGAATCAAGGAAAAAATGCTATGAAAATTGTCATTACAATAACAATGTGTAACATGCAAATGATTTGCATAAAAACTGATGGTTTTATTTGAGGAATAACTTGAATAATTCACTGAAAAATTTATGATTAAGAATTTGGAGGCAATATTTAAATAGTTTGAGATAGACATAATTTTTCACAATTATTTTAAGAATTATGTGACCAAAATAAAGAATGCACTGTAAGCTTTCTTATTCCATCTCTTTCCTAATAATTGACATCAAGCTTCAGTGATTTCCTTTAAAATTTCACATGTACTATTAGAAAGATGAGCTCATAAGCTAGAATGTATAGATATTGTTTTAGATTGTTCATTTGCAATTTTTGCATTTTATAATACTTCAAGCTTTTATATATTTGTTCCTTTATTTGCCCCATATTCATTTATGAAACCCATTTTGTAGTGTTATTTCATCTTGGGAATTTTGCCATTTCTCCTGGATTCTTCATAAAATTCTCTTTGTGAAGGAAGAGTATAGTCTTCCAGAAATGAAATGACTCTTTGTTCAATTTTATTCATGGAAAAAATAGGATACTGTTACCTCATAATTATTCTAAGTAGAAAACTCATATTATTTCTTAACTAAATCACATGAAATGAAAATACCTATGAAGTATAAAATCATCACACACTGTTTGGAATTTTTCTTCATTTTTAAGGTTGAAGAGGTATAATGTGTAAGTAATGTACACTAATAGTTAGAATATCTGATACAGGTCCTAAATCAAGAGAAGTTTCCCAGTAATTTTATATATATATATATATATATATATATATATATATATATATATACACACATTGACTGGAACTTTACAGCCTATTTTCTTAACCCCCATCATCTCACCAAAATCATAATGAAACTTCAGAAGCATTTGGATACAGCAGAAGCAAAAGTTATAGCAAAGGAATAACATTTAATGAAAAAAGGAATGATAAAGGATGCGAAAGATGAGGAAAAAGACACAGAGAACATAATAGGGGAGTGGCCCATAACTAAAAAAAAAAATGAGGAGGGAAGAATAGCACAGATATAAAAGGAAGACCCAAGGGATGGCATCGAGGAGAAGAGAGATGAAAAGTTAAAGACATCAAGAAGGCAATCATTTTAAGGTGATAATGGAGCTAAAGGACTGTCAGAAAATATTTACCTTTACTTCTTTGATGTTCATCTGAAAATAAGAAGGAAAAAATCAATATAAATATTCTTGTTATAAAAATCAAGGTTAAGAAAATTCCAGCTTATGAAAAATGCAATGCAAAGTTTAAACTCAACATATGGACACATACACACATATTGTAGTAGCAATGTTTTACTGAGTCACCACAAATACTGAACTGGAGAATCCTAAACCATTGTTCTTGCAGAAAATCGAGCTTTAGTTTCTTCTAAGCCTAGAGTCACATTTAACACGAATGGATCAATAAAGAACTTAGTTCTTTTCAATTAAGTAACTTATAAAGAGAGAAGATTACATGTATTTCATCTATGCAATTTAAGACCGTAAAGATATTTTCCACGCACTCTCTCTTCTTCCCTCCCATCTTTCCTCCTTCTTCCTTTCTTATTTTTCTTTTAATTTTTTTCTATAAAATGTTTTCAATTTATTTTATGATCACAAACTTGTACTTCTGTGATAAGCATCTGGAATAAAAAGCTAATGTTTATAAGGAATAAGACATGGCAACTGAAAGAAGAAAGACAATGCATGAAAGAAGAAAGGAAAACAGATGGGAGAGAAAGGTAGAGAATTTCACATGTGAGAAGTCTAGTATTCAAAATATGAGTCAGGGAGATGTACAGTTCGGCACATGCTCACTCGGACTTATCACTAATGGTAGAGTTAGAAATGTGCCAGGGGATTCCAATTCAATCCCATCAAGGTGGCATGTACCAATGCCATCTCACTACTCAAAGTGATCAGTTTCAGTTCATAATTGATCATACTGATAGGTCTAAGAGTCAAAGGGATCACACAAACAAAACTAGTGTCTGCTAATACTGGCTGATAGAATTCAAAAGGAGAGAACGATCCAACATGGGAAGCAGGATACACAGCATACTCATAGAATGGCAGATGTCCTAAACAGCACTCTGGCCTCAGAATCAGTCCCTAAGGCATTCGGATCTGGCCTAAAATACCATGAGAGTTTCACAGGCATGGAAAGCCAAGACACTCTGTCAAAAAAAAATGAAGTAAATGAAAGATCTCTGTGAGTTTGATCCCAATGGAAAGAAAGGGCCATCAAAGAAGGAGGCACCTTTCTCTGAAGGGAGGAGAGAACTTCCACTTTGACTATGGCCATGTCTAAATAAGATCGGAGTTGGTGAACTCAAGAGGCTTCCATAGCCTTGACAGCTCATGACAAGAGCCTTGGGTGATTGCTGACCTCATAAATAAGAGTGTCAATTGTTAAATCAACAACAGGAGTCACTGTGCACTTACTCCTCATGTAGGATCTCTGTCCTTAATGTGCAGTACTATGTGAATTAATAGTAAAACTATTACTAAATCAGTACTCTATATTTTGCGTGTCTGTGTGGGTGCAGTCTGTTGAAATCTTTACTTAGTAAATACTAAGTAGATTTCTGCATATAAAGATAATTGAAAGTGAATCTTGATGAAGAATGGGATGGTAGAGGGAGTGGGAGATGGGATGGTTGCAGGTGGAAGGGAGGCTATGGGGAGATAAATCCACTATAATCCAAAAGGTGTACTTTGGAAATTTATATTTATTAAATAAAAGTTAAAAAAAGAAAAAAATAGACTTGTAAAAGTCATTGTGATTTATAATAACATCAGTGTACTCACTCCATGTTTAAAAATTTAATGTTTTTTGTTCTTCATTTTGAACTCCTGGCTTCAGATTGGCACAGCTCCAGGCATTGCAGCCATCTGGAGAGTGAACCAGTGGATGCAAGACCTCTCTCTCTGCCTCTGCTCTCTCTGTGTAACTCTGACTTTCAAAGAAATAAATAATTAAAAAATTAATCACAGAACTACTCAGAACCAATGAGAAGCAAATTCACAAATTAAAGAAATCCATACATTACATGAATGAAAAATTCTCCCATGAAATTTAGATTTTGAAGAGAAATCACAAATAAATATATTAGAAATGAAGAATTCAACATGTCAAATAAAAACTATAGTGGAAATCATTAACAATAGACTTAGTGAGGCAGAAGAAAGAGTATCTAAGCTAGAAGAAAAATTTTTTAGTCATACCAAATAAAAGAAGAAATAGAAAACTAAAAACAGTGTTGGAGATCAATGGGATACCATCAAATGATCCAACATATGAGTCTTAGAAGTTCCTGAAGGTATGGAAAGAGAGAATGGATTAAAAGGTCTATTCAGTGAAATAATTTTAGAAAACATTCCTAATTTCGAGAAATAAAGAGATATCCAAGTACAAGAGGCATATGGAACATCTTATAGACATGACCAGAAAACATCTTAACCATGACAAATTTAGTCAAACTTTCAACAGTAAAACATAAAGAAAATATTCTAAAGGTCTGGTGCTGTGGCATAGCAGCCTAAGCTTCCATTTGTGGTACCAGCATCCCTAAGGGTGCCAGTTCCTGACCAAGCTACTCCTCTTCCATTCCAGCTCTCTGCTATGTCATGGGAAATAGTGGAAGATGACCCATATGTCTGGGCCTGCACACCCTCATGGGAAACACAGAAGAAGCACCTGGAACCTGCCTTTGTATTGGCACAGCTCCAGCCACTGCAGGCTTTTAGGGAGTGAACCAGTTGATCTCTGTCTCTGTCTATCTCTCCCTCTCATTCTCCATACTCTAACTCTCAAATAAATAAAGATTCTAAAATATGCATGAGATAAACACCATTACTTTCAAGGTATCTCCAATTAGCCTCACAGCTGACTTCTCATCAGAAACACTCAGACTAGAAGATAATGGAGAAGTATAGTCCAAGACTTTAAAAAAAAAAAAAAACTGTTAACCCCTAATACTGTACCCAACAAAGCTCTCATTTGTGAATGAAGGTGAAACAAGGGCATTCCATAACAGACAGAAATTGAAAGAATTTGTCACCACTCATCCAGCCTTCTACTAGATGCTTGGGGATATGCTAAACACAGAAAGACAGATAGATGATCATCATTATGAAAGAATGTGAAGACAGAAAATTTCACAGTAAAAGTACAAAGGAAATCCAGAGTAAACCATAGGAATATTTATGGGAAAATGGCAAGGTCAAGTAATTAATTGCAACTAGTAACCTTGAATGTAAATGGTCTAAACTCTCCAATTAAAAGATACAGGCTGGCTGAATGCATTAAAAAACAAGACCCATCCATTTGCTGCCTACAAGAAACACATCTCAGCAACAAAGATGCACACAGACTAAAAGTGAAAGGATAGGAAAAGATACTCAATAATAACAGAAAGCAGATATGAGAAGTTGTAGCCTACTTAATATCAGACAAAATAGATTTTAACACAAAAACAATTCAAAGAGACAAAGAAGGGCACTATGTATTGATTAAGGAATCAATTCAACAGGAAGATCTGACTATAGTAAATGTATATGCAACCAATGCCAGGGCACCTGGCTACTTAAAACATATGTTAATAGATCTAAAGGGAGACATAGACTCCAATACAATATTAATGGAGGATTTCAATACAGCACTTTGATCAATGGACAGATGAACTAGACAAAAATCAGCAAAGAACGGATGTGGCAGTCATGAAAGTTGGGACACCTGTATTCCATATTAGAGTGTCTGGATTCAGGTCCTGACACTGCTCCCAATTCCAGCTGCCTGCTACTGTGCACACTTGGAAGCAATAGGCTATGGCTGAAGTAGTTGCGTCTGGATTGGGTTCTCAGATGCTGGCTTCAGCCTGGCTCAGCCTCAGCTGTTGAAAGCATTTGGGGAGTTAACCAACAGATGTTCACTTTCTCTCTCCATTCCTCTCATAAATAAATATATAAATACATGTAAATGAACACATGGTATATTTTAAATTATATATTCCCAGGAAATTTACATGCGTAGACACAGAAAATACAATACTATGTGATTGTTTGGGTCTGGGAACAAGGATTGCCTGAAAATGGGAACAAAGAATCTCTTTGGAATAACGAGAATCTTCTGAAACTGAATTTGATTACCATTTCCCACCTGTATAAATATATTTTTTAAATCGCTGAATTTCAGATTTAAAATATGTGCTTCATAAATTTTATCCCCATGATGCTTTGTCCAAAAATGAGGTCCTGGTGCAAAGCTAAAAGCAAACTTTTCAGCACTGACTTTAAACAAGCAGGATTATGTAATGACACTGTATATAAAGTGGCTGACAAGCTCCAAACTCCCACCAAAGAAGTATAATACTTTATCCATTTTAGTATTTTTTTTTTGTTCTAGTACCATTGGATGAACTCTGTAATTAACACACAATTATTCTTAGGTGTTTAAATTTTAAATGAAAAGTGATTCCTGTTAGGAATTTGGAAAACATTATGTTGAGTGAAATAAGCCAATCCTAAAGGGACAAATACCACTTGTTCTCCTTGATAGGTGACAACTAACTGAGCACCAAAAAGGAAACCTGTTAAAGTGAAATGAACACTAGGAGAAACGGTGACTTGATCAGACCTCACCCTGACTGTTGATGAGCAGCTTAATATGTTATCCTTCTTAGTATTTTTTTCTTTGTTCTACTTAATACTTTTGGTTGAATACTGTAATCAATACACAATTCTTCTTAAGTGCTGAAACTTAACTGAAAAGTGATCGCTGTTAAATATAAGAATGGGAATAAGAGAGGGAAGAGATGTGCAATTCGGGACATGCTCAAGCTGACTTACCTCAAACAGTAGAGTTAGAAACATACCACGGGATTCGAATTCAATCCCATCGAGGTGGCATGTACCAATGCCATCTCACTAGTCCCAGTGATCAATTTCTGTTCACAATTGATCGTAATGATAGGACTAAGAACCAAAGGGATCACATAAACAAAAATAGTGTCTGCAAATACTAGCTGATAGAATCAAAAAGGGAAAGAATGATCCAACATGGGAAGTGAGATACCCAGCAGACCCATAGAATGGCAAATGTCCTAACAGCACTCTGGACTCATAATCAGCCCTTAAGGCATGAGGATCCGGCTGAAAAGCCCATGAGAGTATTTCAGGCATGGAAAGCCAAGACACTCTGGGGGAAAAAAAAAACCTAAATGAAAGATCTCTGTGAGTGAGATCCCAGTGGAAAGAATGGGTCATCAAAGAAGGAGGTACCTTTCTCTGAAGGGAGGAGAGAACTTCCACTTTGACCATGGCCTTGTCTAAAAATGATCAGAGTCAGTGAACTCAGGTGGCTTCCATAGCCTTGGCAGCTCATGACAAGAGCCTAGGGTGATTACTGAGGCCAAAAACAAGAGTGTCAATTTGTTAAGTCAACAACAGGAGTCACTGTGCACTTACTCCTCAAGTAGGATCTTTGTCCTTAGTGTGCTGTATATTGAGATATAATGCTATAACTAGTACTCAAACAGTATTTTTCACTTTATGTTTCTGTGTGGGAGCAAACTGTTGAAATCTTTACTTAATATATGCTAAACTGATCTTCTGTATATAAAGAGAAACGAAAATGAATCTTGATATGAATGCAAGGGGAGAGGGAGTGGGAAAGGGGAGGGTTGCGGGTTGGAGGGACGTTATGGGGGGAAGCCATTGTAATCAATATTCTGTACTTTGGAAATTTATATTAATTAAATAAAAGTTAAAAAAAATATAGCAAAGAAAACAGTGGAAAGAGTGAAGCCGAATAAAATTAAATTATATTAAAATGGGAGGAGGCAAGATGGCGGAATAGGAAGGGAGCACACTGATAGTCCGGGGAGAGACAGTTTAATAACAGTGGAGATACTGCAGGTTCAAGGAAGAGTAGGGGAGGAAATAGCAGAAGAAACTCTTCCGGAACGCGTGATTCACAGTGGACCTGCGTGGAGAGCGTGGGAGCCCACAGTTCGGGACACCAGTGGCAGACTCAACACACCAGCGCTGGAACGCGAGGTGAGCCGAACCTCAATAGCCCAAGACACCGGCAGGCAAGCAGAGAGAGGAGACTAGAGGGAACGACCCCCGGCGGGGGGGGGGGGTTACCAGGCTAACTTGAACAAGAGAGAGAAAAAAAAAAAGGTAACTGGTATGGACACGGGTTTCTCTCTCTCCACTCACCTCTCAAGGACGAGCAAGACAAAGAGCAGGCGCCATCTTGGACATACGTCATAAGCAGAGCGACCTCAGGTCTGAACCGGCCCTGAGCCTAGCAGAAAAACCTGACTCTGGGCGGGGCGAATTAACAGGAGATTAGGACCTAGTAAATTTGTGGTGCTACTAAACTGAGACTGTGAAAAAAGAGACGGTGGGGGAGAGAACTCACAGAATTCACGTGAGTATTCTCCAGAGACGCTACAATTCCGTAACTTTGGCAACCCAGTGGGAAACTGAAGGAGAATTTGAGCCCACTCTGAGGGCAGAACAGATTCCCTGTGTGGTGCTTGGAAAAGAGCTTCTGATCTCTGGCTCCTGTGGGTATATCATTTGCCTGCTAACTACCTCCAACTTCGTTCAGCTGTGAGGAATTACTTCCCTTTTGAATCAAAAAAACGAAAGAAAGAGAGAGAGATCTATCACGCCTAACCTGGGAGTGTCACCTTTGGCACACCAAACAGACCTCTCAGGCCACACCCATCTCAAGCCTCTAAGGCTCCATCAAAAACAGACAGTCCACTTAATCTAGAGTCATAGTATAACAAGAAAAAGCAACACAGTGAAGAAACCACATATCTCCAATATGCCAAATAACAAACGCAAAAACCGAGATAATAGAAATGAGGAAGTCACCATGACGCCCCCAAATGAAAAAGACACCCCAATTCAAGATTATGAAGATGATGAGTTAGAAGAAATGCAAGAAGCAGATCTCAAAAAATTGATAAGAACATTAAGAATTCTCAAAAACAAATTCTAGAACTACAGAAATCCTTAATGGACAAGGTAGAAAATCTCTCTTGTGAAAATGAAATATTAAGGAGGAATCAAAATGAAACAAAACAACTAGTACAACAGGAAACTGTGATAGTGACGAGAAATCATAATGAAGTGAAGAATTCAATAGATCAAATGAAAAACACAATAGAGAGCCTTACAAACAGAATGGGTGAAGCAGAAGAGAGAATATCAGACTTAGAAGACAGAGAACAGGAAAGGATACAGTCAGACCAAAGAAAAGAAGAGGAATTTAGAAATCTAAAACATATTGTCAGGAATCTTCAGGATACTATTAAAAACCCAACATTCGGGTTCTAGGAGTTCCTGAAGGCATGGAGAGGGAGAAAGGTTTAGAAGGCCTTTTTAGTGAGATATTAGCAGAAAATTTCCCAGGTGTGGAGAAGGACAGAGAAATCCTAGTACAGGAAGCTCACAGAACCCCTAATAAACACGACCAAAAGAGATCCTCACCACGACACTTTGTAATTAAACTCTCCACAGTGAAACATAAAGAAAAGATCCTAAAATGTGCAAGAGAGAAACGACAGATTACTCTCAGAGGATCTCCAATCAGACTCACAGCTGACTTCTCATCAGAAACCCTACAAGCTAGGAGGGAATGGCGAGATATAGCCCAGGTACTAAGAGAGAACAACTGCCAGCCCAGAATATTATATCCTGCAAAGCTATCATTTGTGAATGAAGGTGAAATAAAGACTTTTCATAGCAAACAGAAATTGAAAGAATTTGTTGCCACTTGTCCAGCCCTGCAAAAGATGCTTAAAGATGTGTTACACAAAGAAACACAGAAACACGGTCATCAATATGAAAGAAGGTAAAGGAAGGAAACCTCACAGCAAAAGATCACAGGGAATTCAAAGCATATATTAGAACTTATCTTTGGCAAATGGCAGGGCAAAGCTACCACTTTTCATTACTCACATTGAATATTAATGGCCTGAACTGTCCAGTTAAAAGACACCGTTTGGCTGATTGGGTTAAGGAACAAAACCCATCTATTTGCTGCTTACAAGAAACGCATCTTCCCAACAAAGATCCATACAGACTGAAAGTGAAAGGCTGGAAAAAGATATACCATGCCAACAGAAATGAAAAAAGAGCGGGCGTAGCCATCTTAATAGCGGACAACATAAACTTTACCACAAAAACTGTTAAGAGAGACAAAGAGGGACACTATATAATGATTAAGGGATCAATACAACAAGAAGATATAACAATTATCAATGTATATGCACCAAACTACAGGGCACCGGTTTATCTAAAAGGTTTGTTAAGGGACTTAAAGGGAGACTTAGACCCCAATACAATAGTACTGAGGGACTTCAATACTCCACTCTCAGAAATAGACAGATCAACAGGACAGATGATCAACAAGGAGACAGTAGATTTAAACGACACTATTTCCCAAATGGATCTAACAGATATCTACAGAACTTTCAATCCTACAGCTAAAGATTTTACATTCTTCTCAGCAGTACATGGAACCTTCTCTAGGATTGACCACATACTAGGCCATAAAGCAAGTCTCAGCAAATTCAAAAGAATTAGAATCATACCATGCAGCTTCTCAGAACACAGCGGAATGAAGTTGGAAATGAACAACTCAGGAATCCATAGAGCATACGCAAACACATGGAGATTGAACAACATGCTCCTGAATGAACAATGGGTCATAGAAGAAATTAAAGAGAAATCAAAAATTTCTTGGAAGTAAATGAGGATAACAGCACAACATAGCAAAACTTATGGGACGCAGCAAAAGCAGTGTTAAGAGGAAAGTTTATATCAATAGGTGCCTACATCAAGAAATTGGAAAGGCACCAAATAGATGAGCTTTCAATTCACCTCAAGGATCTAGAAAACCTACAGCAAACCAGACCCAAATCTAGTAGGAGAAGAGAAATAATTAAAATCAGAGAAGAAATCAACAGGATTGAATCCAAAAAAAAATTACAAAAAATCAGTCAAAGAAGGAGCTGGTTTTTTGAGAAAATATACAAAATTGACACCCCATTGGCCCAACTAACTAAAAAAAGAAGAGAAAAGACCCAAATCAATAAAATCAGAGATGAAAAAGGAAACGTAACAACAGACACCACAGAAATAAAAAGAATCCTCAGAAATTACTACAAGGACTTGTATGCCAGCAAACAGGGAAACCTATCAGAAATGGGTAGATTCCTGGACACATGCAACCTACCTAAATTGAACCAGGAAGGCACAGAAAACCTAAACAGACCCATAACTGAGACAGAAATTGAAACTGTAATAAAGGCCCTCCCAACAAAGAAAAGCCCAGGACCAGATGGATTCACTGCTGAATTCTACCAGACATTTAAAGAAGAACTAACTCCAATTCTTCTCAAACTATTCAGAACAATCGAAAAAGAGGGAGTCCTCCAAAATTCTTTTTATGAAGCCAGCATCACGTTAATTCCTAAGCTGGAAAAAGATGCAGCATTGAAAGAGAATTACAGACCAATATCCCTGATGAACATAGATTCAAAAATCCTCAATAAAATTCTCGCCAATAGAATGCAACAACACATCAGAAAGATCATCCACCCAGACCAACTGGGATTTATCCCTGGTATGCAGGGTTGGTTTAATGTGCGCAAAACAATCAATGTGATACACCACATAAGCATACTGCAGAAGAAAAACCATATGATTATCTCAATAGACGCCGAGAAAGCATTTGATAAAATACAACACCCGTTCATGATGAAAACTCTAAGCAAACTGGGTTTGGAAGGAACATTCCTCAATACAATCAAAGCAATCTATGAAAAACCCACAGCCAACATCCTATTGAATGGGGAAAAGTTGGAAGCATTTCCACTGAGATCTGGTACCAGACAGGGATGCCCACTCTCACCACTGCTATTCAATATAGTTCTGGAAGTTCTAGCCAGAGCTATTAGGCAAGAAAAAGAAATTAAAGGGATACAAATTGGGAAGGAAGAACTCAAACTATCCCTCTTTGCAGATGATATGATTCTTTATTTAGGGGACCCAAAGAACTCTACTAAGAGACTACTGGAACTCATAGAAGATTTTGGCAATGTAGCAGGGTATAAAATCAATGCACAAAAATCAACAGTCTTTGTATACACAGACAATGCCATGGCTGAGGAAGAACTTCTAAGATCAATCCCATTCACAATAGCTACAAAAACAATCAAATACCTTGGCATAAACTTAACCAAGGACGTTAAAGATCTCTACGATGAAAATTACAAAACCTTAAAGAAAGAAATAGAAGAGGATACCAAAACATGGAAAAATCTTCCATGCTCATGAATTGGAGGAATCAGTACCATCAAAATGTCCATTCTCCCAAAAGCAATTTATAGATTCAATGCAATCCCAATCAAGATACCAAAGACCTTCTTCTCAGATCTGTAAAAAAATGGTGCTGAAATTTATATGGAGGCACAAGAGACCTCGAATAGCTAAAGCAATCTTGTACAACAAAAACAAAGCCGGAGGCATCACAATACCAGATTTCAGGACATACTACAGGGCAGTTGTAATCAAAACAGCATGGTACTGGTACAGAAACAGATGGCTAGACCAATGGAACAGAATTGAAACACCAGAAATCGACCCAAACATCTACAGCAAACTTATATTTGATCAAGGATCTAAAACCAATTCCTGGAGCAAGGACAGTCTATTCAATAAATGGTGCTGGGAAAACTGGATTTCCACATGCAGAAGCATGAAGCAAGACCCCTAACCTTACACCTTACACAAAAATCCACTCATCGTGGATTAAAGACCTAAATCTATGACCTGACACCATCAAGTTATTAGAGAACATTGGAGAAACCCTTCAAGATATTGGCACAGGCAAAGAATTTCTGGAAAAGACCCGGGAGGCACAGGCAGTCAAAGCCAAAATCAACTATTGGGATTGCATCAAATTGAGAAGTTTCTGTACTGCAAAAGAAACAGTCAGGAGAGTGAAAAGACAACCGACAGAATGGGAAAAAATATTTGCAAACTATGCAACAGATAAAGGGTTAATAACCAGAATCTACAAAGAGATCAAGAAACTCCACAACAACAAAACCAACAACCCACTTAAGAGATGGGCCAAGGACCTCAATAGACATTTTTCAAAAGAGGAAATCCAAATGGCCAACAGGCACATGAAAAAATGTTCAAGGTCGCTAGCAATCAGGGAAATGCAAATCAAAACCACAATGAGGTTTCACTTCACCCCGGTTAGAATGGCTCACATACAGAAATCTACCAACAACAGATGCTGGCGAGGATGTGGGGAAAAAGGGACACTAACCCACTGTTGGTGGGAATGCAAACTGGTCAAGCCACTATGGAAGTCAGTCTGGAGATTCCTCAGAAACCTGAAGATAACCCTACCGTTCGACCCAGCCATCCCACTCCTTGGAATTTACCCAAAGGAGTTTAAATTGGCAAACAAAAAAGAGGTCTGCACCCTAATGTTTATTGCAGCACAATTCACAATAGCCAAGACCTGGAACCAACCTAAATGATCATCAACGGTAGACTGGATAAAGAAATTATGGGACATGTACTCTATAGAATTCTATACAGCAGTCTAAAAACAATGAAATCCGTTCATTTGCAACAATATGGAGGAATCTGGAAAACATTATGCTGAGTGAATTAAGCCAGTCCCAAAGGGACAAATACCATATGTTCTCCCTGATCGGTGACAACTGACTGAACACCAAAAAGGAAACCTCCTGAAGTAAAATGGACACTATGAAAAATGGTGACTTGATCAGCATAGCCCTGACTGTTAATGAACAACTTAATACATTATCCCTCTTAGTATTTTTTTGTCTGTTCTACTTAATATGACTGGTTTAATTCTGTAATTATCACACAGTTATTCTTAAGTGTTGAAAATTAGCTGAAATGTGATCCCTGTTAAACATAAGAGTGGGAATAAGAGAGGGAAGAGATGTATAATTTGGGACATGCTCAAGCTGACTTGCCCCAATTGGTAGAGTTAGAAACATACCAGGGGATTCCAATTCAATCCCATCAAGGTGGCATGTACCAATGCCATCTCACTATTGCAAGTGATCAATTTCAGTTCACAGTTGATCATAATGAAAGGACTAAGAGTCAAAGGGAGCACATAAACAAGTCTAGTACCTGCTAACACTAACCGATAGAATAAATAAAGGGGAGAGTGATCCAACATGGGAAGTGAGATACTCAGCAGACTCATAGAATGGCGGATGTCCTAAATAGCACTCTGGCCACAGAATCAGCCCTAAAGGCATTCGGATCTGGCTGAAAAGCCCATGAGAGTATTTCAGGCATGGAAAGCCAAGACACTCTGGCAAAAAGATCTCTGTGAGTGAGATCCCAGTGGAAAGAACAGGTCTTCAAAGAAGGAGGTACCTTTCTCTGAAGGGAGGAGAGAACCTCCACTTTGACTATGACCTTGTCTAAACAAGATAAGAGTCGGAGAACTCAAGGGGCTTCCATAGCCTTGGAAACTCATGACTGGAGCATAGGGAGATTACTGATGCCATAGACAGGAGTGTCAATTGGTAAAGTCAACAACAGGAGTCACTGTGCACTTACTCCTCATGTAGGATCTCTGTCCTTAATGTGCTGTACATTGAGGCTTAATGCTATAACGAGTACTCAAACAGTATATTTCACTTTGCGTTTCTATGGGGGTGCAAACTGTCTAAATCTTTACTTAATGTATACTAAACTGATCTTCTGTTAAAAAAAAGAAAAAGAAATTATCAATTCCCAACTTGACTCTCACTGGGATTAAACATGACAATAGGTCTGATCTGATTTCATCATTATTTAAAAAATCATCTATTATTTTTCACTTTATGTTTCTGTGTGGGAGCAAACTGTTGAAATCCTTACTTAATATATGCTAAACTGATCTTCTGTATATAAAGAGAATTGAAAATGAATCCTCATGTGAATGGAAGGGGAGAGGGAATGGGAAAGGGGAGGGTTGCGGGTGGGAGGGACGTTATGGGGGGAAGCCATTGTAATCCATCAGCCGTACTTTGGAAAATATATTCATTAAATAAAAGCTAAAAAAAAGAAAAAAAATTAAATTATTTTAAAAATAAAAACAGCAATCACACACACACACACACACACACATACACACACATGCAAACATAGACACACATCAAAAGAGATAAAAAAAAGAGTAAAGCCAGAGATCTCCAAGGACAGCAGGGAGCAAGTTATACTTCAACAGAAAAATAAAAGTCAACATACTCAGACCCTATTCTTCTGTGCTCAGAATAGAGGACCTTGACAATATCTGCCTGGTGATACTCCTTACTGTTATTAGCGAGTGATGCCTCCTGTTTCCTTCTCTTATCACAAATAGAATTTCTATTCCACAATTTGTTGCAGTGTTTCTCAATATGCAATGGAGGATGCAGATAGCTCTATTCTTGCAGGTAGAGCGATTTATTTCCTTTACACTGCTTCCTCAAAATATTTTCTTTTGGTGATCTTCACATATTTTCTTCTCCAAAATCCTTACTAGAATTGAAGGGCATCTAGAACATTGAGAAGCTACAAAATGGAAAGATCCCAGATAAAAGTCTTTCCTTGGAAGTCAGTTTTCAAGTGGAGCTTCCAAATCAGGAATATTTATGTACATATCAGAAAGACATTATAGCTTGCTTAACCACTAAGATTTCGTGTATGTTTCAAGAAGTAGCTAAAATTAACATAAATAAAAACCAGCCTAGGATTTGTGGAAAAGATAAATTCATTAGATAAAATAAAGATGCTGATTCTGCCTTATTATTATCTGCTTTAATTAATGTGTCTATGAGACATTGGTGAGAAAAAGATGATAGAAAAATAACCAGGGCCGGTGCCGTGGCTCCGCCGACATCCTATATGGGTGCCGGTTCAAGTCCCTGTTGCTCCTCTTCCAGTCCGGCTCTCTGCTGTGGCCCAGGAGGGCAGTGGAGGATGGCCCAGGTGCTTGGGCTGCTCCACCCACATAGGAGACCAGGAAGAAACACCTGGCTCCTGGCTTCAGATCTGTGCAGCTAAACTGTTGCAGCCATTTGGAGAGTGAACCAACGGAAGGAAGACCCATCTGTCTCTCCCTCTCACTGTCTGTAACTCTGCTTCTCAAATAAACAAACAAAATATTTAAAAGAAAAAAAGAAAAATAACTTGCCATTCAATAGAATGCAAGCTGTGTACTATAAATTTTTTTCTGTTAAACTGTAGTGAGTTGTGCACTATTTTATAGAACTTAAGATCTTATTTACATATTTTAGAGCTAAGGAGATTCCCATAGCCAAAGCTATGTCACTCACCAGGTTACAATGGTGTATTGTATTCTGCCAGCCTGCAAGTGGAGGAAATGCTGAAATATGATTAACCTTCTTGGGTCCATCTCATATCTTTGCCTATCTTTTCATCCTTGGCACTCCCTAGGTGTTCAATTATATATTTATCTTTCTCTCCCTTTCCTTCCTCACTCATGTGTGACCATTCCTTTCCTGAACCTGAAAATGGCTCATTTCTTTTTCAGGTATGGAGGAGTGTGGAAAATATAAACACAGAAGAAAAGATAAGCTAAAAACAAGAGAAGAAAGAAAGAAAGAAAGAAAGAAAGAAAGAAAGAAAGAAAGAAAGAAAGAAGACACAGAGGAATGAAGGAAAGAGAGTGGATGGACTGAGAAATAAAGATGGAAAAGAAGAAGGAAGGGAGAACAGAAACAGGGATGGGGCAGGGAGAAAAGGACTTAGGGCAAACAGAATGAAGGAAAAAGACTGAGAAAGAGTGAAGCAAATAGTGAAACAGGATATAAAAATTTAATAACAAAGGGGAAGGGAAGCAGTCATAGACTTAAGTAATTATATTTGTTGATGAGGAAAAGAGGAGTGGATGAGATTGGAGAGAGAAGAAAGGAAGGAAGGAGGGGCTGGAGCTGTGGCACAACAGGTAAAGCTGCCTGCAGTGCCAGTATCCTATATGGGTGCCGGTTCAAGTCCTGGCCGCTCCACTTCCAATCCAGCTCTCTGCTGTGGCCTGAGAAAGCAGCATAAGATGGCCCAAGTGCTTGCGCACCTGCACCCATATGGGAGACCCGATGAAGCTCCTGGCTCCTGAGTTCAGCCTGGTCCAGCCCTAGCCATTGTGGCAATTTGGACAGTGAACCAGTGGATAGAAGATTCTCTCTATCTCTCCTTCTCTCTCTAAATTCTACCTTTCAACTAAATAAAATAAATCTTAAAAAAGACTAAAAGAAAACATACCATAGTTTATAAAGATAAATAATTGATAGTTGAAATTCAAGAAGTACATTATAAAATTACCTGGTAATTATTCTTTGTAGATTAATTTAGGATGCTTATATTCATGCATATCATCATTCACAATGTTGTCATGTACCAGATGCACAATAGTAGCTACTAATTTCAGTGCTTTCAATGAATGAAGCACTTGCTTATGGCTTTATATCATTATTCATTGAAGGCTAGCAATATATGAATTAGAGTTATTCTGTTTTCAGAAGAAAGATCTAAGAATCAGTGAAGTGAATGGAACATGACAAATTTCCTATTGGTAAATGGATAAATCAGTTATTTGAACCCTGGTGTGGAATACTGTAAATGGAGACCCTCACCATTAGTCCATAATTCTATACTCCTGGTCTGGCCAGCTGAAACTTACATCAGAAGGCAGAGACTATGGGTGCCCTCTATAAGGAACCATCAACATCATGTTTAGAAAACTTTCTCATGTGCAGGAGTGTGTGAGTTATTCTCAGAACCAGATTGTGGACATAGCACACACCACAAGCTCCATCATAGACACTCTCATACTAGGTTTGCACTCATTTAGGAGTTCCAAGGTGGGGTTACTGTTAGCATCATAGAGATGACTAAAGAGAGATTATATTAGATAAAGAGAATGATCAATGGGAAAAGCAAATTGCTAATGGGAGAGAAATGGGTGAGAGAAGTTATAATAAAAATGAGTGAAAATCACAAAAGTTAAATTATATAGAAGAAGGAGGAGGAACGCGAAACAGAAGAAGTAAGCAAAAATCACCATAGGAAGAACCTGTCTTGTAAATAAATTGTCACTGGGGCTAGTGTGGTGGAGTAGTGGATAAAGCTGCTGCCTGCAGTGCTGGTGATCCAGATGGGAATGGGTTCAAGTACCCACTGCTCCATTTCCAATCCAACTCTCTATTAATGTGCATGGGAAAGCAGAGGAAGATGGCCCAAGTGCTTGGGCCTCTATACCCATGTAGCAGACCTAGATGAAGCTCCTCGCTCCTGTCTTCAGCCTGGCCCAGCCCTGGCCATTGCAAACATTTGGAAAATGAACCAGAAGATGGAAGCTCGCTCTCTCTCTCTTTCTCTCTCTCTCTCTCCCCCATCCTCTCCCTATCTCTCTCTGTAACTCTGCCTTTCAAAGTAATGTTAAAAAATAAATTATCATTAAAGTTTGTTATTTATTTACCTAAGTTTATCTGAAAAATAAAAAGCAAGATAGGATCACTATGAAAAAGAGGCAATATGGACAAAAATTTTCCAAAACTCTGATCTAATCTAGGTAGTAGGTTATCCACTTTGGAGGAGAAAAAATGCTTAATTTGTTTTCCAACTGTATTAATGAAAAATTTACTGAAAATTATGTGATCAACAGAAATTTTTTGCTAAATGGCCAAGTAGATAAGTAATTTTAAACTTATGAAGCATAGGTTGATAATCCCTAAATGATCCCTTAAAATCTACTTTGAATATGGTATCATCACTCTATTCATCATCATCATTATCATCATCAACATCACCATCATCTTCACCACAATTACCACTGACATTCATTGAATGCTTTTTTTCACATTTGATGAACAAAAATTCTTAGGGGTAAATTATTACACTTAGAAGAGTAAACTGTGATTGGAGCAGGGATATATTCCTGGTTGTTTTCTACAGTTACTTACTCTATAGTTGGAATTTTATCCAAAGTAATTTTAACATCAACATTGATGGTTTGGGGGCTGGAACTTTGGCATAGTGGGTAAAACCACTGCCAGCAATGCCAGCAACCCATATAGCCACAGTTTTGAGTCCCGGCTGCTCCACTTCTGATCCAGCTCTCTGCTGTGGCCTGGGAAATCAGTAGAAGATGGCCCAAGTGTTTGGGTACCTGCACCCACATGGGAGACCTGGAAGAAGTTCCTGGCTCCTGGCTTCAGATCGGCCCAGCTCTGGCCATTTCAGCCATTTGCAAAGTGAAGCAACAAATGCAAGACCTCCCTCTCTCTCTCTCTCATTCACTTTCTCTCTAACTCTATGTTATTCTGCCTTTCAAATAAATAAACAAATCTCAAAAAGAAGTCAAGAAAGTGAATTGCAATTGATAATATAGGAGAAAATATTTGAAAATTAAAAAGGCTTTAGTATCAAGAATAAATAATGAACTCAATATTGGGGAATTTTTTTTAAAAAAGGACAGAGATATTGAATAGACATTTATTCAAAAAAGAAATATAAATAACAAGTATGTGAAAAGGTGATCAACTTCTTTAGTCATTAGGTAAATGCAAATTAAAACCGTGATGACATACAAATTCACAGTAAATAGTTATGCAGCAATGTTCATCCAGTGCTATTTAAAGTAGTAATAGTTGGGGAAACCAAAATTTCCATCAACAGGTAACAGAAAAGCAAAATATTCATACAATCCAGCATTATCTACAAGAGTGAGCCTCAAAAACTTTAGGAAGTGAAAGAAAGTGGATACAAATGCCACCTGTCATATAAATTCCATGGCTGTGAGACAACCAGAATAAGCACATTCATGGAGACAGAAATCAGACTAATGGTTGCCAAAGGCTGAGGGATGCAGAAGTGATTTCTCAATGGGTACTGAGTTTAGTTTTAGGGTGATGACCTTCTTTTGGAAATATATGCAGGTGATAATTACACAATATTGTGAGTGTACTAAATGCCATTCAGTTATGTATTTCAACATGGTTAATTTAATATATGACTTTTAACTTAATAAAAGTAAAAACATCAATAGAGATGGCATACAAGAGGAATGACAGAGGGTAAAATCAATTAGCTATTCATGACCAAAATTCTTGAGTATCTTTGGATAATACCAAGATAGATGAATATTGCTGATTGCCTAGAGTCAAGAGATGACATTGCTCAGTTACTTAATTTGTATTAATAGGAAGATATAAGACCTGCTTTAATCTCATCTTCTTCCCTTTTTTTCTGAAAAGTAAATTATACAAGAGTTTGTACAGTTGAGAAAATCAAACCAGAAAATGTTTACTACCAGTTAAATGGAAGAAATTGCAAATGGAATAATAGCACTTCAAATAGATTCATATACTAAAGGGGAAATTTTATCTTACCTATTACAATAACCTGATGCTTTTGTTATTGTCTAAAGCTCAATTTGCTGCAACAATATACTTTGTAAACAGATCTAGGTTTGAAACTTAACACATTCTTCTATAATTATCTCTGCAAAAAATAAGGGAATATTATTAAATAAAATAAGTGAAATAATTTACAAAGAAAATCACAGAGGATCAAATATTAGCTCTATTTTTACAAAGTGACAAGGTACCAAGAGCATTGCTTTTACATAATCCAGAGTGTGATTTCCTTCAATTATAAATTAAGGGTAGAGATGAGAAATTTCATTTTTCTTTCCTTCATTTTCTCTGAAAGATACTCTGGACACATTCATTTATTTCCAATAAACTGATATGATTTACAAATGAATTTCAAAAGGTTCAAAATGATTAGCTTCCAAATTATCTCTTGTGTGTAGAGGTAAAGATAACACACTTACCATTCCATTTCTTCTGTATCTTCATTTTTGCTAAAAAAAAAAAAGATATTGAAAAAATCGTGATTTTTTTTAATTGACAAATGTGTCCTCATTTCTATTATGCTCTTTCTTCATTTTACTCCCTTGCTATCATCTACTTTGGCTTACAAAACTTTCTTTAGTATTTCTTATTAAGCAAATGTTCTGTGGCTTTTCCCTAGCCTTTGTTTCTTTCTTGCATGATCCTCTTTATTTCATCCTTATTCCTGAATATATAGAATATTGGTGAGGTCCAAGATGACTGAAAAAGAAAAGGGAAAAGATATGCTAATTTTGACCACAGTAAGATATTAGAACAGAGGAGGAACCACTTTCCCAGGGGACACTTGGAGAGCAGTTTGCAGTGGAGGGTGTACAAAAAGAAGAGAAACTTTGTGGAGCAACAGGGATCACACAACCATGCAGCAACTAGCGGGATACCACCACCAAGTCACACAGCCAGTGGCTGGTGGAAATGACATCTTCTCAGGGTAGGGAGAGAGGAAACTGTAGCAGCCTGTATGACACTGGTGATGTCATCTGGGCTAGAATATCACAGTCCCACTGGGCAGGGTGCCCACCCACCACGTGAAGGGAGAGCACATTGCTTTCCTCCCCTCCCACCACCACCAATCCCAGCAACCAGCAGGGGGTAAGCACCATCTTAATAAGGCAATTGGAGGTTACTGTGGCCAGAGGGCCCTGGTGGATTTTGTTGGAGGGATAAATCAGTACAACCCACTGCCTTTATGTCTGGCCTGGAGAGTTGGCAGGGTCCAGGGTGCCCACACAGGTCAATGAAGTGAGGGCATGTTGCCCCCACTCCTTGTTCTCCACCAAGGTGTTGGACTCAGCTGTCAATGCAGAGCACTGACGGATCTCTGCCAGGATGCTGACTCTCTCTGGGAGCAGGATGGCTCTCTCCATGGACAGGAAGGTTTATGGGGCAGAGAGTGGATCCCCTGCTCCCTGGGACTGTAGGATACCTGCAACTGCTGACTGCATGATAGGGAGCAGGGTGTAGCTGGTTCTTTGGAAAATCACTGGATATGGCTCTAGAGGCTCAGAATTCCTTGAGTGCTGAGGAGGATCTTAATAGAGGGCTCCATGCTCAAACTGAGGAGTTCATAGATCCTTTGAGAGGTTCTTGCACCTGAGTGGGTGGAGCACACAGGCACTTTGAGTTCACACTGAGCCATTGGTCCGCCATGACATAAAGTGTCTGGGGTTGTGAACACACCAGCTGATACAACGATACCTTACCCCCTGTTGACAATAGAGGGGATCTACCATGCCTAACTTGGGGGTCACTCTGGATCTTGCCCACCATCAAGCACTGATCTGAGCTCCCTGGCCCCCATCTAGCACATACTTCTAGATATCTGGTGAAGAACTAGATGCTCCCCTAAGCCATAAGGCGCATTTCGAGGAACAATGTCCTCACAGTCAGAGGAAAAACCTAAAAGGATTCTATTCATGCTTAAATATAAAGTACAAGCAAATGAACAGGGAAGGCAATATGACTCCACAAAAGGATCACAATACACTTTCATATTAGAACAAGATAAAGAGATTATTGAAATACCTGAAAAGGAATTCAAAAGAATCATAATTTTACTCAAAAAAACACAGAGAAGCAAATCCATGAGTCAAAGAAATCAATGATGTGGATGAGAAATCTTGCCAGTGGCAAGAGATACTAAAAAACAATCAAACTAAAATATTAGAGGGGGTCAGCACTGTGGCACAGCAGGTTAAAGCCCTGGCCTGGGGCTCTGGCATCCCATATGGATGCCGGTTCTGGTCCTGGCTGCTCCACTTCCGATCCAGCTCTCTGTTGTGGCCTGGGGAAGCAGTGGAAGATGGCCCAAGTCCTTGGGCCCCTGCACCCATGTGGGAGACCCAGAAGAAGCTCCTGGCTCCTGGCTTCGGATCAGCATAGCTCCAGCCACTGAGGCCACCTGGAGAGTGAACCCGCGGATGGAAGACCTCTCTCTCTGTCTCTGCCTCAATCTGTAACTCTGTCTTTGAAATAAATAAAATAAAAAGGGAGAGAACGATCCAACATGCGAAGTGGGATACACAGCAGACTCATAGAATGGCAGAAGTCCTAAACAGCACTCTGACCTCAGAATTGGCCCTTAAGGCATTCGGATCAGGCTAAAAAGTCCATGAGAGTATTTTAGGCATGGAAGACCAAGACACTCTGGCAAAAAAAAAAAAAAAAAAGACCTAAATGGAAGATCTCTGTCAGTGAGATCCCAGTGGAAAGAACAGGCCATCAAAGAAGGAGGTACCTTTCTCTGAAGGGAGGAGAGAACTTCCACTTTGGCTATGACCTTGTCTAAATAAGATTGGAGTTGGCAAACTCAAAAGTCTTCCATAGCCTTGGCAGCTCATGACAAGAGCCTAGAGTGATTACTGATGCCATAAGCAAGAGTGTCAAATTGTTAAGTCAACAACAGGAGTCACTGTGTACTTACTCCTTATGTGGGATCTGTCCTTAATGTGTTGTCCAATGTGAAGTAATGCTATAACTAGTACTGAAACAGTATTTTACACTTTATGTTCAGTGTGGGTTCAAACTGATGAAATCTTTACTTAATATATATTAAATCGATCTGTATATAAAGATAATTGAAAATGAATCTTGATGTGAATGGAATGGGAGAGGGAGTGGGATATGGGAGGGGTGCGAGTGGGAGGGAAGTTATGGAGGGGAAGCCATTGTAACCCATAAACTGTACTTTGGAAATTTATATTTACTAAATGAAAGTTAAAAAAATAAATAAATAAAATAATATTTTTTTAAAAATCAGAAATAAAAAGTTTAATATGTCAAATATAAAACACAATAGAAAGCCTTGGTGAAAGAGATTTGATGATGCAGAAGAAAGATTATCTGCGCTAGAAGACAAAGTTTTGGAAATATCTCAGTCAAATGAAAAACAAGAAGAAAAAATTAGAAAAACAAAAATACTGTTTTAGATTTATGGAACAACAACAAATAATATACATGTCTAGAAATTATTTTTTTTTTTGCCAGGCAGAGTTAGACAGTGAGAGAGAGAGGGTTATAGACAGTGAGAGAGAGAGACAGAGAGAAAGGTCTTCCTTCCGTTGGTTCACCGCCAAATGGCCACTACGGCCGGTGCACTGCACCAATCCGAAGCCGGGAGCCAGATATTTCCTCCTGGTCTCCTATGCAGGTGCAAGGACCAAGCACTTGGGTCATCCTCCACTGCCTTCCGGGGGCCACAGCAGAGAGCTAGACTGGAAGAGGAACAACCACGACAGAATCCGGTACCACGACTGGGACTAGAACCTGGGGTGCTAGCGCCGCAGGTGGAGGATTAGCCTAGTGAGCTGCATCGCCAGCCATGTCTTGGAAATTCTTAATAAACATTCTCAGAAAAGAGCTTCACCATGACACATTATAGTCAAACCTTAAAAGGTACAACATAAAGAAAAGATTCTAAAATGTGCAAGAGATAAATTCCAAATTACATTCAGAGTGTCTCCAATTAGGTTCACAGATAATTTCTCATCAGGAACCCTACAGGCAGGAGAGAATAGGGACACATAATCCAAGTCAAAAAAAAAAAAAAAAAAAGATTGAATCCAGAATAGTATACCCAGTGAAGCTTCCATTTTTACATGAATGTAAAATAAAGGCCTTCCCCCAAAAAAAAGATATTGAAAGAATTTGTTACCACCCATTAGGCTTTACAAATGATACTTCAGTGTGTGCTACACAAAGAAACAGAGAAAGATAGCATCATGAAAGAACATGAAAAACAGAAAACTTCCTAGTAAAAGTACAAAAGCAATCCAAAATAAACAGTAGGGATAAAATGACAGAACCAAGTCATTACTTATCAAAAGAAACTTGGATGTATTGGCCTAAATTCTCCAATTAAAAGATACAGATAAGCTGAGTGGATTATTAAAAGACCCATCTATTCGCTGCTTGCAAGAAACATACCACACCAACAAAGATACATAGATTGAAAATGAAAGGATATAAAAAGATACTCTATGCCAGCAGAAATAAAAAGTCAACAGAACCAGCTACCCTAATATCAGACAAAATAGATTTTAAGGCAAAAACTATTAAAAGAGACAAGGGCATTATGTAATGATTAAGTGTGCATTTCGATAAGAAAATGTTACTATGGTAAATGTATATGCACCCTATCCTAGGGCACCTGGCTATTTAAAAAATGTTAATTGATGTAAAAGTAGATATAAGCTTCAATACAATAGTAATGGGAAACATCCACAACTAGACAAAAATCCGCAAAGAAACAACAGAGCTAATCTATACTGATGACCAAATGGATAGCTGATATTTACAGAGCATTTCATTCTGCAGCTTCAGAATACACATTCTTTTCATGAGTGTGTGGACTTTTCTAGAATAGATCATGCATTTTACTATAAAACAATCTCAACAAATTAAAAAATACTGAAACTGTGTGATATATCTTTTCTGATCACACGGAAATGAAGCTTTATCCACTCAAAGGAACTCTAGGAAATATGTGAAAATATAGAGACTGAACAACACGCTCCTGTATTAACAGTAGGTCACAGACTGAACTCCTAATTTAACAGGGGGTCACAGAAGAAAAAAAGGAAATAAGATCCTAGAAATGAATGAAGATGACAACACAACATATCAAAACATCAGCAAAAGCCATGTTAAGAGGAAAATTCATAGCAATTAGTACCTACATCAAAAAGGTTGAAAGACACAGCCAGGGTGGTGGCATAACTGATAAAATTACTGCCTACAATGCCAGCATCCCGGATGGACCTTGGTTAGAGTCCCAGCTGTTCCATTTCTGATCCAGCTCCCTGATAATGACCCACAAGAAGCCACAGAGATGGCCCTCTCTAATCCATGTGGTAGCCCCAGATGAAGCCCCTGACTTCAGCCTTTCCCAGCCCTTTCTCAGTCATCTGGGCAGGAAACCAGCAGCTGGAAGATCTTGCTGTATGTCTCTCCCTCTCTCTGTAAGGCAACTTTCAAATAAATAAGGAAATCATTTTTAAAAAATAAATTGAAGGGGCTGGCTCTGTGACATAATAGGTTAAGCCTCCACCTGCAGAGCTGGCATCCCATACGGGAGCTGGTGCTAGCCCTGGATGCTCTATTTCCAATCTAACTATCTGCTAATGGCCTTAAAAAGCTGTGGAAGATGGGCCATGTACTTGGGCCCCTGCAAACATGTGGGAGCCCAGGAAGAAGGCCCTAGCTCCTGGCTTCAGATCAGCCAAGCTCCATCCATTATGCCATTTGGGGAATAAACCATCAGAGAGAAAATTCTATTTCCAGTCTCTCCTCCTCTCTGTCTGTAACTCTGACTCTTTAGAAAATGAAATTGGAAAGGCATCAGAGAAGTTAATTAATATTGCATCTCAAAGGATCTATAAAAACAAGAGCAAACCAAAAGCAAAATTACTAGGAGGAAAGAATTAAAAATGGAGAACAAAAGAATAAAATTTTAATGTCCTTAATGTGCTGTACATTGTGATTTAATGCTATAACTAGTACTCAAACAGTATTTTTCACTTTGTGTTTCTGTGTGCTGCAAACTGTTGAAATCTTTACTTAGTATATACTAAACTGATCTTCTGCATATAAAGAGAATTGAAAACGGGTCTTGATGTGAATGGAAGGGGAGAGAGAGCGGGGGGCGGGAGGGAAGTTTAGGGGGAGACCATTATAATCCATAAGCTGTACTTTGAAAATTATATTCATTAAATAAAAATTAAAAAAATAAGATTGGTGAAATGAAGAGCTGTTTGAAGAGAAACAAAACAGATAAATCATTGGCTCAAATAACCAAAAAAAGGAAGATCAAATTAAGGAAATCAGAGATTAGAAAGGAGATTATCACAGAAATAAAAAGAATCATCAGGAACTAATACAAACAGCCTATATGGTAACAAAATGCAAACTCTAAAAGGAATGGATAGATTTCTGGAAACTTAAAATTTGGCAAAACTGAGGCCTGAACACATAGAAAACCTAAATCAACAATTAATGAATTGGAGATTTATAAATATAAAGACTTTCACAACAAATAAAAGCCTAGGACCAAATAGCTTTACTGCTAAATTCTACAAGATTTTTAAAGGAGACGTATTCTCAATTCTTCTTCAATTATTCAAAATAATTTAAATGGAGTGAATTCTTGCAAATTTCTTCTATGATGTCAGCATCAACTTAATTCCAAAACTACCAAAAGATACAACAAAGAAAGATAAATATAGACCAATATCCCTGAATAATGTAGATGCAAAAATCTTCAACAAAATACTAGATAAGCAAAACTAACAACACATTAAAAAGATCATTCTCCTGAATCAAATGGGATTTATCCCTGGAACATGCTTGATTCAGCATTCACAAATCAATAAATGTGATACATCATATTAGCAAACTGAAGAATAAAACCATAAAAACCATATGATTCTTTCAATAGATTCCAAGAAAGTAATTGATAAAAAAAACAACATTCTTTCATGATGAAAACCTTAAGCAAATTGGGTATAGAAGGAAAATATTCAGCACAATCGAAACAATTTATAACAAACCCACAGCCAGCATCTTATGGAATGGGGAAAAGTTGAAAGCATTCTCACTAAGATCTGGAACCAGACAAGGATGCCCACTCTCAGCATTGCTATTTAGTATAGTCCTAGAAGTTTACAGAGCCATTAGGCAAGAAAAAGAAATCAAAGGGATTCAAATTGGAAAGGAGGAAGTCAAACTATCCCTATGTGCAGATGATGATTATATATACAGGGGATCCAAAAGACTCCACTAAGAGATTACAGGAACTCATGAAAGAGTTGGTGCAGTGACAGAATATAAAATCAACATACAAAAATCAATAGCTTTTGTATACACAGATAATGATATGGCTGAGAAAAACCACTAAGATCAGTCTAAGATCAATCCCATTCACAATAGCTACAAAAAAATTAAATACCTTAGAATAAATCTAAACAAGGAGATCAAAATCTCTATAATGAAAATGACAAACCATTAAAGAAAGAAATAGAAAAAGACTCAAAAAATGGAAAAATCTTCCATGTTCATATATTGGAAGAATTATTGTTATCAAAATGTCTATATTATCCAAAGGAATTTACAGATTCAATGTAATCCCATTGAAAGCAACAATGACATTCTTCTCAGATCTACAAAAAAAGTAAGAGACCTGGAGTAGCTAAAGCAATCTTATACAACAAAAAGAAAGCCAGAGGCATCACAATAGCAGATTTCAAGGCATACTACAGGGAAGTTATAATCAAAACAATCCGGTACTGCCAAAAAAAATAGATGTACAGACCAACAGAAAAGAATAGAAACTCCAGAAATCAAGCCACACATCTATAATCAACTTATCTTTGGCAGAGGAGCTAAACTCAATATGTGGAGCAAGGACAGTCTCCAAAACAAATGATGCTGGGAAAACTGGATCTCCAAATGCAGAAGTAGGAAACAAGACTCCTATGTTAAACTTTATACAAAAATCCACTCAAAATGATCAAGGACCTAAATCTACAACCTAATGGCATCAAATTCGTAGAGAAAATTATTATTATTATCAGGAAAATTCTGTAAGATATTGCCACAGGCAAAGACTTCTTGGAAAAGACCCCCAGAAGCACAGGCAATCAAATCTAAAATTGGCCAGCACCATGGCTCACTAGGCTAATCCTCCGCCTGCGGCGCTGACACCCCAGGTTCTAGTCCCATTTGGGGCGCCGGATTCTGTCCCGGTTGCTCCTCTTCCAGGCCAGCTCTCTGCTGTGGCCCAGGAGTGCAGTGAAGGATGGCCCAAGTGCTTGGGCCCTACACCCGCATGGGAGACCAGGAGGAGGCACCTGGCTCCTGTCTTCGGATCAGCATGGTGCGCCGACCACAGCACGCTGGCCACAGATGCCATTGGGGGATAAACCAACAGAAAAGAGAGACCTTTCTCTCTCTCTCTCTCTCACGGTTCACTCTGCCTGTCAAAAAAAAAAAAAAGCTAAAATTGACAAATAATTGACAAATGGGATGACATAAAGCTGAGAAGCTTCTACATTGCCATAGAAACACTCAGCAAAGTGAAGAAACAACCAACAGATTGGGAGAAAATATGTGCACGGTATGAAACTGATAAAATATTAATATTTAGAAACTATAAAGTGCTCCAGAAACTCAACAGCAACCAACCAATCAATCAAGTTAAGAAATGAACAAAGTATTAGCAGACAGCAGTCTTGTTTATGTGATCCATTTGATGCTTAATCCTATCATTATGATCAATTATGAACCAAAACTGATCACTTTGACTAGTGAGATGGCATTAGTACATTCCACCTTGATGGGATTGAATTGAAATCCACTGGCATGTTTCTAACTCCAATATTAAGAGTAAGTCCAAGTGAGCATGTTCAGAACTGTACATCTCCTCCCTCTCTTATTCCCACTCTTATATTTAATAGAGATCACTTTTCAGTTAAATTTAAACACCTAAGAATAATTATGTGTTAATTAGAGTTCAACCAATGGTATTAAGTAGAACAAAAATACTAAAAGGAATAAAACAGTAAATTGTTCCTCAACAGTCAGGAAAAAGGGCTGATCAAGTCATTGTTTCTCTTTTTTGAAGTGTCCATTTCAGTTTAACAGATTTCCTTTTAGGTGCTCACTTAGTTGTCAGGGCGAACAAATGATATTTGTCCCTTTGGGAATGGCTTAAAAAAGGAGAACAATCCAAAATGGGAAGGGAGGAGAGAACTTCCACTTTGACTACGGCCTTGTCTAAATAATGTTGGACTTTGTGAACTCAAGAGGCTTTCATAGCCTTGGCAACTCATGACAAGAGCCTCGGGTGATTACTGACATCATAAATAAGAGTGTCAATTGTTAAATCAGCAACAGCCGTCACTGTGCATTTACTCCCCATGTAGGATCTCTGTCCTTAATGTGTTGTACTATGTGAATTAACAGTAAAACTACTACTAAAACAGTACTCTGTACTTTGTGTGTCTGTGTGGGTGTAGTTTGTCGAAATCTTTACCTAGTAAATACTAAGTAGATCTTCTGTATATAAAGATAATTGTGAATGAATCCTGATGAAGAATGGGATGGCAGAGGGAGCGGGAGATAGGATGGTTGAGGGTAGGAGGGAGGTTATGGGGGGGGGAAGCCATTATAATCCAAAATTTGTACTTTGGAAATTTATATTTATTAAATAAAAGAAAAAAATAATTAAAAAAGAAATGGACAAAGTACTTAAACAGGCACTTTTTAAAAGAGAAAATCCAAATGGCCAACACATGCATGAAAAAATGCTCATGATCACTGTCCATCAATGAAAGGCAAATCTAAACCACAATGAGGTTTCACCTCACCCCAGTTAGAATGGCTCTCATACAGAAATAAACAATCAATGAATGCTGTCGAAGTTGTGGGTGAAAAGGTACCCTAATCCACTGTTGGTGGGAATATAAACTAATACAGCCACTGTTAAAGACCATATGGAGATACCTCAAAAATCTGGATATAGATCTACCATATGACCCAGTCATCCAACCCCTGGGAATTTACCCAAAGGATTAAAATCAGCTTATGTACCAGCCCCATGCTGTTTTGATTACAACTGCCCTGTAGTATGTCCTGAAAACTGGTATTGTGATGCCTCCGTTTTTATTTTTGTTGTACAAGATTGCTTTAGCTATTCGAGGGCTCTTGCATCTCCATATGAATTTCAGCATCAATTTTTCCAGATCTGAGAAGAATGTCTGTGGTATTTTCATTGGAATCACACTGAATCTAAAAATTGCTTTTGGGAGAATGGACATTTTGATGATACTGATTCCTCCAATTCAAGAGCATGGAAGATTTTTCCATGTTTTGGTATCCTCTTCTATTTCTTTCTTTAAAGTTTTGTAATTTTCATCGTAGAGATCTTTAACGTCCTTGGTTAAGTTTATGCCAAGCTATTTGATTGTTTTTGCAGTTATTATTTATGGGATTGATCTTGAAAGTTCTTTCTCAGCCATGGAATTGCCTGTGTATACAAAGGCTGTTGATTTTTGTGCATTGATTTTGTATCCTGCTACTTTGCCAAACTCTTCTATGAGTTTCAATAGTCTCTCAGTAGAGTTCTTCGGATCTGCTAAATAAAGAATCATATCATCTGCAAAGAGGGATAGTTTGACTTCTTCCTTCCCAATTTATATCCCTTTAATTTCTTTTTCTTGCCTAATAGCTCTGGCTAAAACTTTGAGAACTATATTGAATAGCAGTGGTGAGAGTGGGCATCCCTGTCTGGTACCAGATCTCAGTGGAAATGCTTCCAAATTTTCCCCATTCAATAGGATGCTGGCCATGGGTTTTTCATAAATTGCCTTGATTGTGTTGAGAAATGTTCCTTCTATACCCAATTTGCTTAGAGTTTTCATCATGAAAGAGTGTTGCATTTTATCGAATTTTAGCAATGATTTCTCTGTGTCTATTGAGATAATCATATGGTTTTCCTTCTGCAGTTTGTTAATGCGGTGTATCACATTGATTGATTTGCAAACATTGAACCATCCTGCAAAGCAGGGAAAAATCCCACTTGGTCTGATTGGATGATCCTTCTGATGTGGTTTTGCATTCTATTAGCCAGAATTTCAGAATCAGCTCTTAAGGCATTCAGATCTGGCTGAAGAGCCCATGAGAGTATTTTAGGCATGGAAGACCAAAACACTGGCAAAAAAAAAGAGGACCAAAATGAAAGATCTCTGAGTGAGATACCAGTGGAAAGAACGGGCCATCAAAGAAGGAGGTACCGTTTTCTGAAGGGAGGAGAGAACATCCACTTTAACTATGACCTTGTCTAAATAAGATCAGAGTTGGCAAAATCAAAAGGCTTCCATAGCCTTGGCAACTCATGACAAGAGCCTAGGGTGATTACTGACCTTATAAACAAGAGTGTCAATTGTTAAGTCAACAACAGGAGTCACTGTGCACTTACTCCCCATGTCGGATCCCTGTCCTTAATGTGCAATACTATGTAGATTAACGGTAAAACTTGTCTTCAAACAGTACTTTACACTTTGTGTTTCTGTGTGAGTGCAAACTGTTGAAATTTTTACTTAATATATGCTAAATTGATCTTTTGTATATAAAGATAACTGAAAATGAATCTTGATATGAATGGAATGGGAGAGGGAGTGGGAGATGGGAGGGTTGCGGGTGGGAGGGAAGTTATGGGGAGGAAAAGCCACTGTAATCCAAAAGCTGTAGTTTGGAAATTTATATTTATTAAATAAAAGTTAAAAAAATAAGATGAGCTTATGAAAGAATGATCTGTATCCCTGTGTTCATTGCAGATCAATTGACAATAGCTAAGATATCGAATCAACCCAGATGTCCATCAACTGTTGACTGGATAAACAAACTATGGTACATTACTACGGAATACTAATCAGCCATAGAAACAATGAAATCCTGTCTTTTGCAACAAAATAGATGCAACTGGAAACCATTATTTAGGTGAAATAGACCAGTCCCCCAAAGACAAGTATCATATGTTTACTCTGATCTGTGGTAACTTATTAGTTACTCTATTGAGTACCAAAAATGTAATGTGTAGAAGTAAAAGTAACATTTTGATCTTCAATGAATGTTTTTAGCCCTTGTCTCTTCTGTAGAGGAACAATGTTTTTTTATACTTTTTTTTAACTATTTTACTTAGTGTATCATTAATCTTATGACTATCAAGTAAATTGAAAGTAGATCATTGTAAAAATTAAGAGAGGGAATGAGAGAGGAAAGAGGAAAAAGGGTAGGAAGAAGGGTAGGAACATGTGTGGGATGAAGGTAGGATGGGAAGTAGCACTATGTTCCTAAATCTGTATACATGAAATGTATACCTTGAATAACATTTTTAAAACCAAAATACAACACTTTTCATAATTAAAAAAAAAGCCTTTAAGCAAATTTGACCATTAGCTAAGATATGGAATCAACTCAGTTGTCCATCAACTGATGACAAGATAAAGAAAATGTGATACACACATACACACACACACATACACACACACTATGGAATACTTTTCAGCCATAAAAATGAATGGAATTCTGTTTTTGTAGCAAAATTAATGCAACTAGAAATCATTATGTTTTATGCAATAATCCAGACACCCCCCAAAAAATCAAATATGATGTACTGTGGGGAGCAACTCAGATTAGACTGTTACTGGAATTAAGACTTATTCTATGCATCTGCTCTCCCACAATATGGCGCTGGGAGAGGAGGAAACAGCTTCTACTCAGCTGCCTCCAGTTCAACCAATAAACTGTAGGACCTGCTCCTGATTGCAGGAGAGCAGCGTACTTGGTGTGTGGGTAGCAGAGTTGGGATTGGCGGAAGAGGACTATAAAGGAGGAGAGAGACAACATGCACCAGGAACATCTATCTGAAGGAACACCTGTGCAGCCCCCGAGAGAGCCCGCCGGCGGTGTGCCGCTCCCCCGCAGAAGTGGGGAAAGTGGCAGGGGGAACCGCCCTTCCACGGAGGTGGAAGGGATGGTAGCCAACCCGGGAAGAACCAGCAGCAAACCCGGGGAGGGCCGAGCAGACAAAAGAACAGCGCAGGGTCCTGTGTCGTTCCTCCACGAAGACGGGGAGCGACAATGTACCAAAAAGTACAAGAATGAAATGGACACCTTATGATATGATTGTTGTTTTTATCCCTTTTTTATACTGCTGTTATACTTTTGTACTCCTTATATACTTTTTACCTGTTGAATATGATAGTAAGTGGTGAATTAAGCCTGTGATTACAGCAAGAATTGAAATTATTTCGCTGCAAAAATTAAAGAAAAAGAAAAGGAAGAAAGAAGAGATATTGAGGGAGGGAGAGGGAAAGACAGGGATATATGGTTATCATTAAAACTATACCTGTGAAATACATTAATCTGTTCTCTTTATATTAATAAAACATTTTTTTGGGACAGGCAGAGTGGACAGTGAGAGAGAGAGACAGAGAGAAAGGTTTTCCTTTGCCGTTGGTTCACCCTCCAATACCCGCCGCGGCCGCAGCGCCAGCCGGCACACCACGCTGATCCGATGGCAGGAGACCGGTACTTATCCTGGTCTCCCATGGGGTGCAGGGCCCAAGGACATGGGCCATCCTCCACTGCACTCCCTGGCCACAGCAGAGAGCTGGCCTGGAAGAGGGGCAACTGGGACAGAATCTGCCCCGACCGGGACTAGAACCCGGTGTGCTGGCACCACAAGGCGGAGGATTAGCCTAGTGAGCCGTGGCGCCAGCCAATAAAACATTTTTAAAAAGAAAAAAATCAAAGGGATAGAAACAGGAAAGAGGAAGTCAAATTATTCCCATTTGCAGATGACATGATCTTGTACATAGGGGAACCATAAGACTCCAATAAGAGATGATTAGGACTCATCAGAGAGTTTATGAAATTAGAAGGATATAAAATCAATGCACAAAAAACAATATTATTTGTTTACACAAACAGTGACATGGTGAAAAAGAATTTGAAAAATGAGCTCCATTAATGATAACTACAAAAATTTATAAAAACCTTATGATAAATTTAACCAAGGATGTGAAAGAGCTCTACAATGGAAATTATAAAACATTAAGGAAATAAATAGAAGACACAAAAAATGAAGAATTTTCCATATTCATTGTTTGGAAATATTAATATCATTAAAATGTCAGTATTACATATGCAATTTACAGATTCAATGTGATCCAAATAAAAATACCAAAGACATTCTACTCAGATCTATAGAAATGAACCCAATGCCAAGTGATCAATTTCTGTTCACAAGAGTCAAAGGGATCACATAAACAAGACTAGTGCTAATACTAACCAATAGAATAAAAAAGGGAGAGAACAATCCAACATGGGAAGCAGGATACACAGCAGACTCATAGAATGACAGATGTCCTAAACAGCACTCTGGCCTCAGAATCAGCCCTTAAGGCATTCATATCCGGCTGAAGAGCTCATGAGAGTATTTTAGGCATGGAAAGCCAAGAAACTCTGCAAAAAAAAGACCTAAATGAAAGATCTCTGCGAGTGAGATCCCAGTGGAAAGAACAGGTCATCAAAGAAGTAGGTACCTTTCTCTGAAGGGAGGAGAGAACTTCCACTTTGACTATGACATTGTCTAAATAAGATCAGAGTCGGTGAACTCAAAAGGCTTCTATAGCCTTGGTAACTCATGACAAGAGCCTAGGGAGATTACTGATGTCATAAACAAGAGTGTCAATTTGTTAAGTCAACAACAGGAGTCACTGTGCACTTACTCCTCAAGTAGGATCTCTGTCCTTAATGTGCTGTACATTGTGATTTAATGTTATAACTAGTACACAAACAGTACTTTACACTTTGTGTTTCTGTGTGGGTGCAAACTGTTGAAAGATTTACTTAATGTATGCTAAATTGATCTTCTGTATATAAAGATAATTGAAAAATGAATCCTGATGCGAATAGAAGGAGAGAGGGAGCGGGAGAGAGGAGGGATGCAGGTGGGAAGGAGGTTATGGGGGAGAAGAAGCCATTGTAATCCATAAGCTGTACTTTGGAAATTCATATCCATTAAATAAAAGTTAAAAAGAAAAAGAAATGACCCTAAAATCTATATGGAAACACAAGAAACCCTGAGCTCTCTGCTGTGGCCCGGGAGTGCAGTGGAGGATGGCCCAAGTGCATGGGCCCTGCACCCCATGGGAGACCAGGAGAAGCACCTGGCTCCTGCCATCGGATCAGCGCGGTGCGCCGGCCACAGCGTGCCAGCCGCAGCGGCCATTGGAGGGTGAACCAACGGCAAAGGAAGACCTTTACTCTCTGTCTCTCTCTCTCCCTGTCCACTCTGCCTGTAAAAAAAAAAGTCTTAAAAAATAAAAACAAAGCTGGAGTTATCACAACACCATGTTTCAACATATATTACAGGGAATTACAACCAAAACACCCTAGTACAGGCACAGAAATAGACATATGATCTAATATGGAACATATTAGAGACCCTAGAAATTGATCTCTGCTTCTACAACCAACTAATCTTTGACAAAAAAAAAAAAGCTAAAATCACTCCCTGGAGAAAGGGCAGTCTCTTCAGCAAATTGTATTTGAAAATTGAATGTCCACATGCAGAAGTATGAAATAAGACCCCAATGATACATCTTATACAAAAAGCAACTCAAAATGAATCAAAGATCTAAATCTACAACCGGATACGATTAAATTACTAGAGGAAAACATTGGGGAAACTCTCCAAGACTTTGGCATAAGCAAAGACTTCTTTGAAAAAACTTCAGATGCACAGGCAATCAAAGCCAAAATAGACAAACGGGATTACTTATAGCTAAGAAGTTTCTGTACAACAAAGGAAATACTCAACAAGGTGAAGAGGCAACCCACAGAACTAGATTTTAATATTTGCAAACTATACATCTGATAAATGATTGTATCAGGGGCTCAAGAAATTCATCAAAAACAAAGCAAGCAATCCAGTTAAGAAATAGGCAAAGGACATGAACAGTCATTTTTCAAAGACTGGAATTCTAATTGCCATCAGAATCATGAAACAATGCTCAGAACCACTACCACCTGGGAAATGCAAACAAAAACCACAATTAGAGGGGGCTGGCATTGTGGTTTCGTAGGTTGGGCATCCTCTTGTGGTGCTGACATCCCATATGGACAGCAGTTCAATTCCCTGTTGCTCCACTTTTGACCCAGCTCTATTTTACTGTGCCTCAGAAAGCAGTGGAAGACGGCCCAAGTGCTTGGGCTCCTACACCAACGTGGGAGACTTGGAAGAAGGTCCTGGCTCCTGGCTCCTAGCTTCAGATTAGCCCAGCCCAGCCACTGTGATCACCCAGGGTGTGAACCACCAGATGGAAGGCATCTCTCTCTGTCTTTCCCTTTGTCTGTAACTCTGCCTCTCAAATAAATAAAATAAATCTTTTTTAAAAGAAAACACAATGAAGTTTCACTTCACTCCAGTTAGAATAGTTATCATCCAAAACTAAAAAATAATATGCTGGCAAGCATGTGAAGAAAAGGTGCCTAATACACTGTGGGTAGGAATGTAAACATGTACAATTATTGAAAACAGAGCGGAGTTTCCTCAAAAATCTACAAGCAGATCCACCACATGACCCTGCCATCCCACTCCGGGAAATTTATCCAAAAGAAATTAAATTAGTATATGAAAGAGTATTATGTTCTCCCATGTTTATTGCTGCTGTGTTGAATATAGCTAAGATATGGAATCAACCCAAATGTTCATCAATTGATGACTGGATAAAAATATTGTGGTAAATATGCATGATGGAATACTACTCATCCATAAAAAAAAAATGAAATCTTGTCTTTTGCAACAAAATGGATGCAGTCAGAAACCATCAGGCTTAGTGAAACAAGCCAGTTCCCAAAAGAGATACATCATATTTTTCCCTTATTTGTGGTAATATACAGAGTACAAAAAATGTATATGAGTGAAATTGACATTTAATTATTGTTTATAGTCCTTGTCTAAACTCCTGGAGAACAGTGTTTTTCTACTTACTCCTTGTTGAATTCTTTGTTTAATGGAGGATCAAGGTTGTGATTATAAAGTAATTTAAAAGTATGTCATTGTAAAAATTAAAATAAAAATAAGGAAGAAGTATAAAGAGTGGTATATATCATTATATTCTTAAAACTGTATATATGAGATACATGAAATTTGTTCTCTTTCTATAAGTAAAGTTTTTAAAAAAATACAAAAATAAAGAAGAGTACCATTTTGGCCATATTTTCTTTAAGCATTTATTGATGTTGTTTTTTTGTGTAAATACTGCTATGACTTTTAATGTGAAATCACATGGTTTTGAATGATTTACGGGGTATTTTTACATGCTTTCAGGATTATCTTTTATTTGTTTTTTAATATTTATTTATTTGTTTGAGAGGAAGAGTTATTACAGACAGAGAGAAGGAGAGACAGAGAGAGTCTTCCACCTGCGGATTAACTCCCCAAATGGCCACAATGGCCACAGCTGGGCCAATACGTAAGCCAGGAGCTTCTTCTGGGTCTCCCACATTTTCACAGGAGCCCATGTTCTGGAGCCATCTTCCACTGATTCCTAGGCCATTAGCAGAGAGCTGGATCAAAATTAGAGCAGCCAGGATTCAACCTGGCACCCATACAGGATGCCGCAGATGGAGGCTTAAACTACTACACCACAGCATTGGCCCCATTTTGTTTTTAAGAATCGTGATTGTGATGCATCTAGTTTTCTTTGAATTTACTTTGCTTGCATTTTGCTGGTTATTTTTTACCCTTTAATTTAAATCAACCAATGGAGTGAAGAGATGGCCAATAGAACAGACAAAATTCAGTGCAATACACCTGATAAGTGGTTAATATCCAGAATATACAAAGAATTTAATAACAGAAAAGCAAAGTCTGAATTTAAAATGGATAAATAACCTGAACTGACATTTCTCAATAAGAAACATATGAATAGCCAATGGATGCATTAAAAAGTGCTCAAAATCACTAATCTTGGGGAAAATCAAGACAAAATTATGAGATAACTCCTGAAAAAACGACAAAAAGAATAAATGTTGGTGTGAATATGGAAAATTTGGAACTCTTGGAAGAATACTGCAGTTTAATGTGCCTGGAGAAGCAGTAGAAAATGCCCCCAATACTTGGCTCCACCTATTCAAAAGGAGGCCCAGAGGTATTCCAGGCTCCTAGATTCCCCCTGGTCCAGCTCCAGCTGTTGCAGCACGTAGGGAATGAACTAGTGGATGGAAAATCTTTTCTCTCCATCTCTGTTACTCTGCCTCTCAAATAAACTTTAAAAATCTTTAAAAAATAATAAAAAGAAGAACACTGCAGTTGCCAGTGTAAATAAGCACAGTCGTGAAAATAGTGTGGAAGTTCATGAAAAAATTGAACACTGGAGGTTTTCAAAAAGCAAAGTGGCAAATGTTCTTTCAGGTCTTTTCCCTTTCTGTCTTCAAGGCGTGTAGAGGCTGTCCTTCACTTAGTGACTTTTCTGGATTGATTCTGTGATGTCTGCATTCTCTGGAGTATGTAGCCATGGAAGCCCCTGATCAGTTAGCTTATTGGTCAGTTAGTGGTTCATCAGAGATTTCCTTAAATGCCTTTCACCGATGTATTTTCCTTTGTTTGAAAATGGTGTGTGTGTGTGTGTGTGTGTTCATGTGTTAGCTTCTGTGCTTGCTGCTAAAGAAGATTACCTGAATGTTCTTGGCTCCAGGCTTTGACCCCTCATGTGAGGCATTGTGGTCATTATGGACACTGTTTTTGTCTTGGTTTTTCTCACCCCCTCTCTGACTTTCAAAATATTCATAAATTTGTTTTTTAAAAGGTATTGGAAATTTCTATGAGTTTTTTGAAGACCGTGTGTGTGTGTGTGTGTGTGTGTGTGTGTAAAATCCCATTTTTTATCTATCAGTGGACACTTACACCTACTCTCCATAACTGGACATTATCTGTATGAGGTGGTGCTTTTGTCTGTTTTATGCATTCATCAAAAGTGGGTTTCTGAGTCACATGGTGCTATTTTTAATGTATTTTAAAGCCTCCCTACTATTTTTCATAAGGTCTTTTCAATCTATATTCCCAGTAACATTGGCCTTAGCAACAATTATTTTGAATGTCACACCAAAGGCTCTAAAGGCAAAAACAAATAAACTGTACTATATAAAACCAAGACATTTTGCTAAATGAAATAAGCCACACAAAGGAGGAAAAATATTGCATAATCCCATTTACATATGGAATTTAAAAGAACAACAGGTAAAACATACATAGAGAGAAATAAAACAGTGATTTCAGGAAGAGGAAGATAAAGGAGAAATAGGAAGATAGAACTCAACAGACACAAAGTAGCACACATGTAGAATAATCAAATCTATAGATCTAAAGCAAAACATATGTCATAATTTAAAAATTGTACCTGGGGGCTGGCGCTGTGGCACAGCAGGTTAAGAAACGGTGACTTGATCAGCCCTTGCCCTGACTATTGATGAACAACTTAATACTTTATCCCTTTTAGAATTTTTGTTTGTTTGTTCTACTTAATACTATTGGTTGAACTCTGTAATTAATACACAATTATTCTTAGGTGTTAAAATTTTAATGGAAAAGTGATTCCTGTTAAATATAAGATTGGGAATAAGAGAGGGAAGAGATGTACAGTTTGGGACATGCTCAATTGGACTTGCCCCAAAAGGTAGAGTTAGAAACATACCAGGGGATTCCAAATCAATCAATCAAGGTGGCATGTACCAATGCCATCTCACTAGTCCAAGTAATCAATTTCAGTTCACAATTGATCACATTGATAGGTCTAAGAGTCAAAGGGATCATATAAACAAGACTAGTGTCTACAAATACTAACTGATAGAATAAAAAAGGGAGAGAATGACCCAACTTGGGAAGCAGGATACACAGCAGACTCAAAGAATGGCAGATGTCCTAAACAGCACTCTGGCCTCAGAATCAGCACTTAAGGCATTCAGATCCAGCTGAAAAGCCCATGAGAGATTCTCAGGCATGGGAAGCCAAGAAACTCTGCAAAAAAAAGACCTAAATGAAAGATCTCTGCGAGTGAGATCCCAGTGGAAAGAACAGGTCATCAAAGAAGTAGGTACCTTTCTCTGAAGGGAGGAGAGAACTTCCACTTTGACTATGACATTGTCTAAATATGATCAGAGTCAACGAACTCAAAAGGCCTCTATAACCTTGGAAACTCATGACAAGAGCCTAGGGTGATTACTGACGCCATAAACAAGAGTGTCAATTTGTTAAGTCAACAACAGGAGTCACTGTGCACTTACTCCTCATGTAGGATCTCTGTCCTTAATGTGCTGTACATTGTGATTTAATGTTATAACTAGTACACAAACAGTACTTTACACTTTGTGTTTCTGTGTGGGTGCAAACTGTTGAAAGATTTACTTAATGTATGCTAAATTGATCTTCTGTATATAAAGATAATTGAAAAATGAATCCTGATGTGAATGGAAGGAGAGAGGGTGCGGGAGAGGGGAGAGTTGCGGGTGGGAGGAAAGTTATTGGGGGGGAGCCATTTCCAAAGCTGTACTTTGGAAATTTATATTCATTAAATAAAAGTTAAAAAAATTTTAAAAAGATTTATTTACATATTTGAAAGTCAGCATCCAGAGAGCAAGAGAGAGATCTTCCATCTGCTAGTTCACTCCCCAATTGGCCACAACAGTCAAGATTGAACCTGGCCAATCCAGAAGCCACGAGGTTTATCCAGAGCTTGCACATGAGTGGCAGGGGCACAAGTACTTGGGCCATCTTCCTTTGCTTTTCTCAAGCCATTAGAAGAGAGCTGAATTGGAAATGGATGTCAGCATCACAGATGATGGCTTTACCTGCTATGCCACAATGCTTGCCCAAAAATTGTGTTTTACTTGATATTTTTGTTAGATGACTATTTGTTGTTCTTTGTACAAAAAAGGTAACTACATGAAATAATACACATATGATAATTTGCTTCACTATAGCAATATTCTATTACATGTATGTACCCATATATTATATTGTAAAATTCAAATATACATAATAAAACTTATTAAAAACTTAGCAACATATTCTGTAGTATATGGAAAATAATTCCTCTATCTGGACATTACGATTTTGATTAAATTTTCAATGATAGTGAACTCATGAGCTTATTTTCTCAAAAATATTAAATATTGAGACAAATATCAACATTAAGATAATTTAGTGTATTGAGAACCAGTTATTTATAACCTTAATAGCAGAAATAATTCAGATGATAGGTAGAAAAAGAAATAGGTAGCTTATAGATAAATGATAGGCAATCTTCTCTCAGTGAGTAAATATATAGAGTTAAAAATGTTTAAAAAGCACCTCAAATCATCTGCTAAATACATCGTCTATCTATACTAGTATTTCTAAGATAGTGTTTTCCAGGACATTGAGAATTCAAAATTGGTAAATTTCAGTTTGTCAGTCTCTCTCTTAAAATATATTCCTATAACTAAATGGATGAGTATTGAAGCTTGGGTGGCAGGAAAGGGGGGAGAGGGAAGTACCCCTAAGTTCCTAAATCCGTATATTTTAAATATATGAAAATTGCATAACTTAAATAAAATATAAAAAGGGAACTAAAATATGAGTCCTATCAGAAGTGAACAGTAAGCGCTAGTGTGAGACTGTCACATCTTTGCTTCCAGTTTTGCTTCTATTATGGGAAGGTCAAATGTTACTCATCACTGTTCATCACCATTCAGCAACCATGTCAAAATCTGTCAGATTAGTGGTTAGTTCCTTGACATATCATGACTTTATGTACTTGGTAACTTACCACACTTACAACATTTCTTTATCCACATACAAATAATACATAATATCATTAACAATCGGAGAAGGATAGCTGCAGTGTTGGTGTCTACGTTGTGTACTTCAGGTAGCAGTTCTGAAAAATAAATGCCAAATACCTTCCTTAATAACATCCAGATCATCCTTAATACAATTTCTATAATTAGAATTTATTCAACAATTCAAGCATATTTTAAATTTATGACCAAGTTTCACTCTTCGTAAATAGAATTGAGGGACGCCATTGTCCCTGACTACTACATAGTAGTAAATTGCACCAGTCACTCAGAGGACAATACTGAATAGAATATTTGTCAAATAGTCAAGTATAAGAAAGATACTTCTTGCATGGATTGTGAGGAATTGCTGGGTGTAGACACTCCACTGTAAATGAAGGAATCCTTGCAAAGCTGCAGAACTGCCCACATCACTCTCCTGTCCCCTTTGAAGTCAAAGATAATAGAGGGCAGGTGAGGTTCCAAGATGGCAGAATAGGGAGGGAGCTTATTGATCTAGTCCAGGAGAAGATCGTTTAATAAAAGTGGAGATAGTGTAGTCTCAGGAAAGATTTAGGGAAAAAATGGCAAAGGAAACTCTTCCGTAATTAGAGGGACAAGATAGACCTACATAAAGAGCAAGGGCGCCCACAGCTCGGGACTCCAGCAGCCGAGAGCCTCCGCATCAGTGCTAGAAAGTGAGGTGAGCAAGACTGCAGTAGCCCGAAACACTGGCAGAAAAAGTGGCAGGAAGAGTCTAAAAGGAACGAGGCTTAAAGCCCCATGGGGGGAAGTACACAGGCATAACTAGAGGAGAGAAAAAATAAAAGGGACAATACGGACATGATTCTCTCTCTCCAATCACCTTACAAAGACATACGGGCTAGCAGAGCAAGCACCGTTCTGGACATACGTAACAGCTGCACCAGCTCGTGTCTGCACACAACAGTCAGTCAAGTGGAGAAACCTGACTCTAGTGGAGAGTGATAACAGGAGGCTAAGACCTAGTGACTGTGTAGCTTCTGAACCGGGACTGTGGAAAAAAAAAAAAAAAACTGAAGGTGTGTGGAGAACTCGTAATGTTTCTGAACTTTGAGTAGTCTCAATGGGAGACCACACAAGCTCAGGCGGTCCTGGCTACCTGGTGAGAGATAATGCAGGGGAATTTGAACTTACAGTGAGGACTGCACAGATCCTTTGTGTGGTCCTTTGGACAGAGCATATGATTATTATACCCACTGGGGCTAGCACTCAGACACTGATTGCCATGGAAGAGAAGAGCTCAGCTAAGTGGAATTACTTCCCTTTTGATTAAAAGAGAGAGAGAGAGACACTCAGGACACCAAACCTGGGGGTGTCACCTTAGGCACACCCTTAACCCTGAATAACTGAACAGAGCTTTCTAGCCACACCCACCACAAGCTTCTAGAGATTCAGTGAGAGCAGAAAGTCCACTTATTTACAGAGTCATAGTACAACGATAAAAGGCATCACAGAGGGAAAAAAGAGACCAATGAGTATTTCCAATATGTCAAACCACAACTGCAACAATGCAAGAAACAAGAATAAGGAAGACAACATGATGCTCCCAAAAGAACATGACACTTCAATACAAGATTATGAAGATGATGAGATAGAAGAAATGCAAGAAATGGAACTCAAAAAATTGATGATTAAGAATACTTAGAAGTAATCAAATAAAAATGCACAAACTACTGAAACCCATGCAGGACATGAAAGAAAATTTCTCTCTTGAAAATGAAAACTTAGGGAGGAATCAAAATGAAATGAAGAATTGAATAGAACAAATAAAAATGCAGTTGAGAGCCTTAAAAACAGAATCAGTGAAGTAGAAGAGAGAATCTCAGACTTAGAAGACAGAGCACAGGAAAGTATACAGTCAAACCAAAGACAAGAAGAGGAAATTAGAAATCTAAAAAATATTGTTGGGAATCTACAGGATACTATTTAAAAAACCAACATTTGGGTTCTAGGAGTTCATGAAGCCATGGAGAGAAAGAAAGAGTTAGAAGGCCTTTTTTCGTGAGATGCTAGCAGAAAAATTCCCAGGTTTGGCAAGATATAACCCAAGTCCTAAGAAAAAAAAATTTCTGTCCCAGAATATTATATCCTGCAAAGCTATCATTTGTGCATGAAGGTGAAATAAAGACTTTTCATGACTAAGACAAATTGAAAGAATTTGTCACCACTGGTCCAGCCCTGCAAAAGATGCTTAAAGATGTGTTACACAAAGAAATACAGAAACATGGTCATCAATATGAAAGAAGGTAAAGGAAGAAAGCCTCCCAGTAAAAGATCACAGGAAGTTCAAAGCATATATTAGAAATATTTTTGGGAAAAGAGCAGGGCAAATTTACTACTTATCAATAGTCACATTGAATATAAATGGCCTCAACTCTCCAGTTAAAAGGCACAGACTGGCTGAATGGATTAAAAAACAAAACAGTGGCTTGATCAGCATAGCCCTGACTGTTAATGAACAACTTAATACATTATCTCTCTTAGTAGTTTTTTTATCTGTTCTACTTAATATGACTGGTTTAGTTCTGTAATTGATGCACAGTTATTCTTAAGTGTTGAAAATTAACTGAAATGTGATCCCTGTTGAACATGGGAGTGGGAATGGGAGAGGGAAGAGATGTATAATTTGGGACATGCTCAGGCTGACTTGCCCCAAGTGGTGGAGTTGGAAGCATACCAGGGGATTCCAATTCAATTCCATCGAGGTGGCATGTACCAATGCCATCTCACTGTTCCAGGTGATCAATTTCAGTTCACAGTTGGTCATGGTGGAGGGACTGGGAGTCAAAGGGAGCACATAGACAAGTCTAGTACCTGCTAACGCTAACCGATGGAGTAAATAAAGGGGAGAGTGATCCAACATGGGAAGTGAGATACTCAGCAGACTCATAGAATGGCAGATGTCCTAAATAGCACTCTGGCCTCAGAATCAGCCCTAGAGGCATTCGGAGCTGGCTGAAAAGCTCATGAGAGTATTTCAGGCATGGAAAGCCAAGACACTCTGGCAAAAGATCTCTGTGAGTGAGATCCCAGTGGAAAGAACAGGTCTTCAAAGAAGGAGGTACCTTTCTCTGAAGGGAGGAGAGAACCTCCACTTTGACTATGACCTTGTCTAAACAAGATAAGAGTCGGAGAGCTCAGAGGGCTTCCATAGCCTTGGAAACTCATGACTGGAGCATAGGGAGATTACTGATGCCATAGACAGGAGTGTCAATTGGTAAAGTCAACAACAGGAGTCACTGTGCACTTACTCCTCATGTAGGATCTCTATCCTTAATGTGCTGTACATTGAGATTTAATGCTATAACGAGTACTCAAACAATATATTTCACTTTGTGTTTCTATGGGGGTGCAAACTGTTGAAATCCTTACTTAATGCATACTAAACTGATCCTCTGTAAAAAAAAAAAAAAAAGAAATTATCAATTCCCAACTTGACTCTCACTGGGATTAAACATGACAATAGGTCTGCTCTGATTTCATCATCATTTTAAAAAAATCATCTATTATTTTTCACTTTATGTTTCTGTGTGGGAGCAAACTGTTGAAATCCATACTTAATGTATACTAAGCTGATCTTCTGTATATTAAGATAATCGAAAATGAATCTTGATGTGAATGGAAGGGGAGAGGGAGTGGGAAAGGGGAGGGTTGTGCGTGGGAAGGACGGTATGGGGGAAACCATTGTAATCCATAAGTCGTACTTTGGAAATTTATATTCATTAAATAAAAGTTTAAAAAAAAACATCTATTTGCTGCATACAAGAATCATATCTTTCCAACAAAGGTGCAAGCAGACTGAAAGTGAAAGGTTGAAAAAAGATATTGCATGCCAACAAAAAACAAAAAGAGCAGGCATAGACATGTTAATATCAGAAAAAATAAACAATAAACTTTAACACAAAAACTCTTAAAAGACACAAATATGGGCACTATTTAATGATTAAAGGATCAATTCAACAGGGAGATGTAACTATTATATATGTATATGCACCTAATTACAGGGCACCGAGCTATTTAAAAGATATGATAAAGGACTTAAAGGGAGACTTAGACTCCAATACAATAGTATTGAGGGATTTCAATAGTCCACTTTCAGCAATGGACAGATCAACTAGACAGAAAATCAACAAGGAAACAGCAGATGTAATTGACACTATAAACCAAATGGATCTAACAGATATCTACAGAACTTTTCATCCTACAGTTGAAGAATACACATTCTTTTCAGCACTGCATGGAACTTTGTCTAGGATTGACCACATACTAGGCCATAAAGCAAGTCTCAAATAAAGCCAAGTCTCAGCAAATTCAGAAGTATCGAAATCATACCATGCATCTTCTCAGACCACAATGGAATGAAGCTGGAAATTAGTAACTCAGGAATTCCTAAAGCATTTGCAAACACATGGAGACTGAACAATATGCTCATGAATGACAGTGGGCCTTAGGAGAAATCAAAAACTTTCTAGAAGCAAATGAAGATAACAATACAACATATCAAAACTTATGGGAAACAGCAAAGGCACTGTTAAGAGGAAAGGTTTTTTTAAAGATTTTATTTATTTGAGAGGTAGAGTTACAGACAGTGAGAAGGAAATATAGAGAGAAAGGTCTTCCATCCACTGGTTCACTCCCCAAATGGCCGCAACAGCTGGAGCTCTGCTGATCTGAAGCCAGTAGCTAAGAGCTTCCTCCAGGTCTTCCACACGGGTACAGGGGCCCAAGGATGTTGGCCATCATCTACTGCTTTCCCAGGCCATAGCAGAGAGCTGGATGGGAAGAGGAGCAGCTGGGACTAGAACTGGCATGCATATGGGAGTCCAGCACAGCAGGACTACTACTGCACCACAGAGCCTGCCCCAAGAGGAAAGTTTATAGCAGTTGGTGCCTACATCAAGAAAACCAACAAGGAAACAGCAGGCTGAATCGACACTATAAACCAAATGGATCTAATAGTTATCTACAAAACATTTCATCCTACAGTTGAAGAATACACATTCTTCTCAGCAATGCATGGAACTTTCTCTAGAATTGACCACATACTAGGCCATAAAGCAAGTCTCAGCAAATTTAAAAGAATTAGAATCATACCATGCAGCTTCTCAGGCCACAGTGGAATGAAGCTGAAATCAATTCAGGAATCTCTAGAGCATATGCAAACACATGGAGACAGAAAAATATGCTCCTGAATGAACAGTGGATCGTAGAAGAAATAAAAAGAGAAATCAAAAACTTATTGGTTTTTATGGGATACAGTAAAAGCAGAGTTAAGAGGAAAGTTTATAGCAATTGGTGCCTATATCAAGAAATTGAAAAGGCATCAAAAACTGTGTTATCAATACAGTTCAAGGATCTAAAAAAAGATACAGCAAATCAAATCCAAAACTAGTAGCAGAGAAATAATTAAGATTAGAGAAGTAATCAACAAAATTGAATCCAAAAAAATTACAAAAAAATCAGTTGAAAAAAATAAACAAAATTGACACACCATTGGCCTAATTCTTCAAAAAAAAAGGAGAGAAGATCCGAATCAATAAAATTAGAGATGAAAAAGGGAATGTAACAAAAGACACCACAGAAATAAAAAGAATCATCAGAAATTACTACAAAAAGTTGTATGCCAGCAAACAGGGAAATCTATCAGAAATGGGTGGATTCCTGGACATATACAATCTAACTAAATTGAATTACGAAGACATAGAAGACCTAAACTGACACATTACCAACACAGAAATCAAATCAGTAATAAAGTCCCTCCCAACAAAGAAAAGCCCAGGACCGGTAGGATTCACTGCTGAATTCTTCCAGACATTTAAAGAACTAACTCTAATTCTTCTCAAACTATTTAAAACAACTGAAAGAGAGAGAATCATCCCAAATTCCTCCTACAAAGCCAGCATCACCTTAATTCCTAAACCTGAAAAAGATGCAGCAGAGACAGAGAATTACAGACCAATTTTTCAGATCTAAACATAGGTGCAAAAATCCTCAATAAAGTTTAGGCCAATAGAATTCAACAACATATCAAAGAGATCATCCACCCAGACCAAGTAGGATATATCTCTGGTATACACGGATGGTTCAATGTTTGAAAAAATAAATGTGATACACCACATCAAAAATTGCAGAATAAAGACCATATGATTATCTCAATAGAGGCAGAGAAAGCAGTTTATAAAATACAACACCCTTTCATGATGAAAACTCTAAGCAAATTGGGTATAGAATGAACATTCCTTAACACAATCAAGGCAGTTTATAAAAACCTATATCTAGCTTCATATTGAATGACGGAAAGTTGGAAGCATTTAAACTGAGATCAGGTAACACACACCATATGATTATCTCAATAGATACAGAGAAAGCAGTTTATAAAATACAACACCCTTTCATGATGAAAACTCTAAGCAAATTGGGTATAGAAGGAACATTCCTCAATACAATCAAAGCAATTTATGAAAACCCATGGCCAGCATCCTATTGAATGGGGAAAAGTTGGAAGCATTTCCACTGAGATCTGGTACCAGACAGGGATGCCCACTCTCACCACTGCTGTTCAATATAGTACAGGAAGTTTTAGCCAGAGCCATTGGCATGAAAAAGAAATTAATGTGATACAATTTGTCAAGGAATAAGTCAAACTATTCCTCTTTGCAGACGATATGATTCTTTATTTAGGGGATCTAAAGAACTCCAGAGACTATTGGAAATCATAGAAGACTTATGCAACTGATAAAGGATTAGTAACCAGAATCTACAAAGAGATCAAGAAACTCCACAACAAAACAACCACTTAAGAGATGGACCAAGGATAATAAATGGATACTTTTCCTTTTTTCTTTTTTTTGATTTTTTTTTTATTTTTTACAGGCAGAGTTGACAGTGAGAGAGAGAGAGAGAGGTCTTCCTTTGCCGTTGTTTCACCCTCCAATGTCCACCGCGGCCAGCAAACTGTGGCCAGCGCACTGCGCTGATCCAAAGGCAGGAGCCAGGTACTTCTCCTGGTCTCCCATGGGGTGCAGGGCCCAAGCACTTGGGCCATCCTCCACTGCACTCCCAGGCCACAACAGAGAGCTGGCCTGGAAGAGGGGCAACCGGGACAGAATCCAGCGCCCCGACCGAGACTAGAACCCGGTGTGCCGATTCTGCAAGGCTGAGGATTAGCCTATTAAGCCACAGCGCCAGGCGGCAGAGCCAAGATGGCGGAATAGTGAGGGCGCGCACCGATAGTCCGGGAAAATTTAGTTTAATAAAAGGGGAGTTACAGTAGCCTCAGAAAAAAGAACCAGGAAAATATTGCAGAGGAAACTCTTCTGGATTGAGTGGCTGTGAATCGGAGGACCTACTGGGAGAACAAGGTCGCCCACCGCGTGGAAGCCGAGCCGCGGGACCGAGCCCCAGAAGCCGCAGGGTCTGCGCACCAGTGCTCGAAGGGGAGTGCATGCCACACAGACAACAGCGGGGAGACTTGGGACTTCCAGGGCTCCGAGTCCACACATCGGCACTGGAAGGGGAGGTGAGCTCAATAACCCGAGACATTGGTAGGGAAACGGGGGTCAGAATCTAGAGGGGGGCCGGGAAGTGCAGCAAACTCACTACCGGAAAGAAGGAAAAAAAAAGCTTTGGGGTTTCTCTGCCCCCTAACCTTGCAAAGGTTGCAAGGCTGCAAGGCTTGAAGAATTCCCAAGAGACAAAGAGCAGGCCCCCTCTCTGGATTTACATATCAACGGGGGAGAGCTAAGGAACTGAGTCACTACAATTCAGTAGCCTAGGCAACCCAGTGGGAGTCCAGAGGAGCCTAAACGGACTCTGTGGGTAGAAGCCAGAGACTGGAAGCTAAATATCATCAATTCTGCACAGCCGTGCCATGCGGTGTTACTTACCCCCTGAATAAATAAAATAAATAAATAAATAAAAAGAGAGAGATTTACCACGCATAACCTGAGGGTGTCACCTTTGCACACCCTTAACCAGGAAGAACCAAGCAGAGCTCTCAGGCCGCACCCATCTCAAGCCTCCAAGGCTCCCCCAACAGGAGGCAGTCCACTTAACACGGACATAGTATAAAATGAAAAAAAAAAAAAAAAAACGCACAGTGACGCAAGAAGAATTAACTATGCCAAGTAACAAACACAGAAATCGAGGGAACAAGATCAATGATGACACTATGATGCCTCCAAATAAACAAAACACCCCAAACCAAGATTATGAAGATGATGAGATAGAAGAAATGCAAGATACGGATTTCAAAAAATTTATGATAAGAACATTTAGAAGTATTCAAAAGCAAATCCTTGAACTACAGAAATCCTTATTGGACAAGATTGAAAATCTCTCTCATGAAAATGAAATTTTAAGGAAGAATCAAAATGAAACTCAGAAACTAGTAGAACAGGAAAGTGTGATAGTGAAGAGAAATCAAAATGAAATGAAGAGCTCAATAGATCAAATGACAAACACATTAGAAAGCCTTAAAAACAGAATGGGTGAAGCAGAAGAGAGAATATAGGACTTAGAAGATAGAGCACAGGAAAACATACAGTCAAACCAAAGAAAAGAAGAGGAAATTAGAAATCTAAAAAATATTGTTGGGAATCTACAGGATACTATTAAAAAAACCAACATTCGAGTTCTAGGAGTTCCTGAAGGCATGGAGAGAGAGAAAGGATTAGAAGGCCTTTTTAGTGAGATACTAGCAGAGAACTTTCCAGGTTTGGAGAAGGACAGAGACATCCTAGTACAGGAAGCTCACAGAACCCCCAATAAACGTGACCAAAAGAGATCCTCACGACACATGGCAATTAAACTTACCACAGTGAAACATAAAGAAAAGATCCTAAAATGTGCAAGAGAGAAACGTCAGATTACTCTCAGAGGATCTCCAATCAGACTCACAGCAGACTTCTCATCAGAAACACTACAGGCTAGGAGGGAATGGCGAGACATAGCACAGGCGCTAAGAGAGAAAAATTGCCAGCCCAGAATATTATATCCTGCCAAGCTCTCATTTGTGAATGAAGGTGAAATAAAGACCTTTCATAGCAAACAGAAATTGAAAGACTTTGTGGCCACTCGTCCGGCCCTGCAAAAGATACTTAAAGATGTGCTACACTCAGAAACACAGAAACATGGCCATCAATATGAAAGAAGGGAAAGGAAGAACACCTACCAGTAAAAGAGCATGGGAAGCTCAAAGCATATACTAGAAAATATTTCCGGGAAAATGGCAGGGCAAAGTCACTACGTATCAATAGTCACTTTGAACATTAATGGTCTGAATTCTCCAGTTAAAAGACACCGTTTGGCTGACTGGCTTAACGAACAACACCCAACTATTTGTTGCCTACAAGAAACACATCTCTCTAACAAAGAGGCATGCAGACTGAAAGTGAAAGGTTGGAAAAATATTCCATGCCAACAGAAACCAAAAAAAAGCAGGTGTAGCCATATTAATATCAGACAAAATAAACTTTAATACAAAAACTGTTAAGAGAGACAAAGAGGGACACTATATAATGATTAAGGGTTCAATTCAACAGGAAGATGTAACTATTATAAATGTATATGCACCTAATTACAGGGCACCGGTCTATTTAAAAGATATGTTAAGGGACATAAAGGGAGATTTAGATTCCAATACAATAGTACTGGGGGACTTCAATACTCCACTCTCAGAAATAGACAGATCATCCGGACAAAAGATCAACAAGGAAACAGCAGATTTAATTGACACTATTGCCCAAATGGATCTAACAGATATCTACAGAACTTTCAACCCTATATCTACAGACTTCACATTCTTCTCAGCAGCGCATGGAACCTTCTCTAGGATTGATCACATACTAGGCCATAAAGCAAGTCTCAGCAAATTTAAAAGAATTAGAATCATACCATGCAGCTTCTCAGACCACAGTGGAATGAAGCTGGAAAATGGCAACTCAGAAAACCCCAGAAAGTATGCAAACATATGGAGACTGAACAACATGCTCCTGAATGAACACTGGGTCATTCAAGAAATCAAAAGAGAAATCAAAAACTTTCTGGAAGTAAATGAAGACAACAACACAGCATATCAAAACTTATGGGATAAAGCAAAAGCAGTGTTAAGAGGAAAGTTTATATCAATAGGTGCCTATATCAAGAAATTAGAAAGGTACCAAATAAATGAGCTTTCAGCGCATCTCAAGGACCTAGAAAAACTGCAGCAAACCAAACCCAAATCTAGTAGGAGAAGAGAAATAATTAAAACCAGAGAAGAAATTAACAGGATTGAATCCAAAAAAACACTACAAAAAATCAGCCAAGCGAGAAGCTGGTTTTTTGAAAAAATAAACAAAATTGACACTCCATTGGCCCAACTAACTAAAAAAAGAAGAGAAAAGACCCAAATCAATAAAATCAGAGATGAAAAAGGAAACGTAACAACAGACACCACAGAAATAAAAAGAATCATCAGAAATTACTACAAGGACCTGTATGCCAGCAAACAGGAAAATCTATCAGAAATGGATAGATTCCTGGACACATGCAATCTACCAAAATTGAACCATGAAGACATAGAAAACCTAAATAGACCCATAACTGAAACAGAAATTGAAACAGTAATTAAGGCCCTCCCAACAAAGAAAAGCCCAGGACCAGATGGATTCACTGCTGAATTCTACCAGACATTTAAAGAAGAACTAATCCCATTTCTTCTCAAACTATTCAGAACAATCGAAAAAGAGGGAATCCTCCCAAATTCTTTCTATGAAGCCAACATCACCTTAATCCCTAAGCCAGAGAAAGATGCAGCACTGAAAGAAAATTACAGACCAATATCCCTGATGAACATAGACGCAAAAATCCTCAATAAAATTCTGGCCAATAGAGTACAACAACACATCAGGAAAATCATCCACCCAAACCAAGTGGGATTCATCCCTGGTATGCAGGGATGTTTCAACATTCGCAAATCAATCAATGTGATTCACCACATTAACAGACTGCAAAAGAAAAACCATATGATTATCTCAATTGATGCAGAGAAAGAATTTGATAAAATTCAACACCCTTTCATGATGAAAACTCTAAGCAAATTGGGTTTGGAAGGGACATTCCTCAATACAATCAAAGCAATCTATGAAAAACCCACAGCCAGCATCCTATTGAATGGGGAAAAGTTGGAAGCATTTCCACTGAAATCTGGCACCAGGCAGGGATGCCCACTCTCACCACTGCTATTTAACATAGTTCTGGAAGTTTTAGCCAGAGCCATCAGACAAGAAAAAGAAATCAAAGGAATACAAATTGAGAAGGAAGAAGTCAAACTATCTCTCTTTGCAGCCGATATGATTCTGTACTTAGAGGATCCAAAGAACTCTACTAAGAGACTATTGGAACACATAGAGGAGTTTGGCAAAGTGGCAGGATATAAAATCAATGCACAAAAATCAACAGCCTTTGTATACACAAGCAATGCCATGACTGAGAAAGAACTGCTAAGATCAATCCCATTCACAATACCTACAAAAACAATCAAATACCTTGGAATAAACTTAACCAAGGACATTGAAGATCTCTACGATGAAAATTACAAAACCTTAAAGAAAGAAATAGAAGAGGATACCAAAAAATGGAAAAATCTTCCATGCTCATGGATTGGAAGAACCAACATCATCAAAATGTCCATTATCCCAAAAGCAATTTATAGATTCAATGCAATCCTAATCAAGATACCAACCACATTCTTCTCAGATCTAGAAAAAATGATGCTGAAATTCATATGGAGGCACAAGAGACCTCGAATAGCTAAAGCAATCTTGTACAACAAAAACAAAGCCGGAGGCATCACAATACCAGATTTCAGGACATACTACAGGGCAGTTGTAATCAAAACAGCATGGTACTGGTACAGAAACAGATGGCTAGACCAATGGAACAGAATTGAAACACCAGAAATCGACCCAAACATCTACAGCCAACTTATATTTGATCAAGGATCTAAAACCAATTCCTGGAGCAAGGACAGTCTATTCAATTAATGGTGCTGGGAAAACTGGATTTCCACGTGCAGAAGCATGAAGCAAGACCCCTACCTTACACCTTACACAAAAATCCACTCAACATGGATTAAAGACCTAAATCTATGATCTGACACCATCAAGTTATTAGAGAACATTGGAGAAACCCTTCAAGATATTGGCACAGGCAAAGAATTTCTGGAAAAGACCCGGGAGGCACAGGCAGTCAAAGCCAAAATCAACTATTGGGATTGCATCAAATTGAGAAGTTTCTGTACTGCAAAAGAAACAGTCAGGAGAGTGAAGAGACAACCGACAGAATGGGAAAAAATATTTGCAAACTATGCAACAGATAAAGGGTTAATAACCAGAATCTACAAAGAGATCAAGAAACTCCACAACAACAAAACCAACAACCCACTTAAGAGATGGGCCAAGGACCTCAATAGACATTTTTCAAAAGAGGAAATCCAAATGGCCAACAGGCACATGGAAAAATGTTCAAGGTCGCTAGCAATCAGGGAAATGCAAATCAAAACCACAATGAGGTTTTACCTCACCCCGGTTAGAATGGCTCACATGCAGAAATCTACCAACAACAGATGCTGGCGAGGATGTGGGGAAAAAGGGACACTAACCCACTGTTGGTGGGAATGCAAACTGGTCAAGCCACTATGGAAGTCAGTCTGGAGATTCCTCAGAAACCTGAAGATAACCCTACCGTTCGACCCAGCCATCCCACTCCTTGGGATTTACCCAAAGGAATTTAAATTGGCAAAAAAAAAAGCAGTCTGCACCCTAATGTTTATTGCAGCACAATTCACAATAGCTAAGACCTGGAACCAACCTAAATGCCCATCAACGGTAGACTGGATAAAGAAATTATGGGATATGTACTCTTTAGAATACTATACCGCAGTAAGAAACAACGAAATCCAGTCATTTGCAACAAAATGGAGGAATCTGGAACACATCATGCTGAGTGAAATAAGCCAGTCCCAAAGGGACAAATACCATATGTTCTCCCTGATCGGTGACAACTGACTGAACACCAAAAAGGAAACCTCCTGAAGTGAAATGGACACTGTGAGAAATGGTGACTTGATCAGCATAGCCCTGACTGTTAATGAACAACTTAATACATTATCCCTCTTAGTATTTTTTTTGTCTGTTCTACTTAATATGACTGGTTTAATTCTGTAATTATCACACAGTTATTCTTAAGTGTTGAAAATTAACTGAAATGTGATCCCTGTTAAACATAAGAGTGGGAATAAGAGAGGGAAGAGATGTATAATTTGGGACATGCTCAAGCTGACTTGCCCCAATTGGTAGAGTTAGAAACATACCAGGGGATTCCAATTCAATCCCATCAAGGTGGCATGTACCAATGCCATCTCACTATTGCAAGTGATCAATTTCAGTTCACAGTTGATCATAATGAAAGGACTAAGAGTCAAAGGGAGCACACAAACAAGTCTAGTACCTGCTAACACTAACCGATAGAATAAATAAAGGGGAGAGTGATCCAACATGGGAAGTGAGATACTCAGCAGACTCATAGAATGGCGGATGTCCTAAATAGCACTCTGGCCTCAGAATCAGCCCTAAAGGCATTCGGATCTGGCTGAAAAGCCCATGAGAGTATTTCAGGCATGGAAAGCCAATACACTCTGGCAAAAAGATCTCTGTGAGTGAGATCCCAGTGGAAAGAACAGGTCTTCAAAGAAGGAGGTACCTTTCTCTGAAGGGAGGAGAGAACCTCCACTTTGACTATGACCTTGTCTAAACAAGATAAGAGTCGGAGAACTCAAGGGGCTTCCATAGCCTTGGAAACTCATGACTGGTGCATAGGGAGATTACTGATGCCATAAACAGGAGTGTCAATTTGTAAAGTCAACAACAGGAGTCACTGTGCACTTACTCCTCATGTAGGATCTCTGTCCTTAATGTGCTGTACATTGAGGCTTAATGCTATAACGAGTACTCAAACAGTATATTTCACTTTGTGTTTCTATGGGGGTGCAAACTGTTGAAATCTTTACTTAATGTATACTAAACTGATCTTCTGTTAAAAAAAAGAAGAAGAAATTATCAATTCCCAACTTGACTCTCACTGGGATTAAACATGACAATAGGTCTGATCTGATTTCATCATCATTTTAAAAAAATCATCTATTATTTTTCACTTTATGTTTCTGTGTGGGAGCAAACTGTTGAAATCCTTACTTAATGTATACTAAGCTGATCTTCTGTATATTAAGATAATCAGAAATGAATCTTGATGTGAATGGAAGGGGAGAGGGAGTGGGAAAGGGGAGGGTTGTGGGTGGGAGGGACGGTATGGGGGGGAAGCCATTGTAATCCATAAGTCGTACTTTGGAAATTTATATTCATTAAATAAAAGATTAAAAAAAAAAGCCACAGTGCCAGCCTAGATATTTTTCAAAAGAAGAAATCCAAACAGCCAACAGACACATGAAAAAAGGTTCAGGATCACTAGCAATCAGGGAAATGCATATGAAAACCTCAATTTGGTTTCACCTCAACCTAGTTAGAATGGCTTACATACAGAAATATACTAACAACAGATGCTGGCAAGGATATGGGTGAAAAGGCATACTAACCCACTGTTGGTGGAATACAAACTGGTAAAGCCACTATAGAAGACAGTTTGGAGATTTCTCAGAAACTTGAATATAGCCCTACCACATGACCCAGCCATCCCACTCCTCAGAATTTACCCAAGGGAAATTAAATTGCCAAATAAAAGAGTTATCTGCACATCAATGTTTATTACAGCTCAATTCACAACAGCTAAGACATGGAATAAACCTAAATGCCATCAACATAAGACTGGATAAGCAAATTATGGGATATGTATTCTATAGAATCCTACACAGCGGTAAAAAAAAAAAATGAAATCTGGTCATTTGCAACAAAATGGGAGAATCTGGAAAACATCACGCTGAGTGAAATAACCTAGTCCGAAATGGAAAAATTGCATATGTTCTCCCTGATCTGTGACAACTAACTGAACACCTAAAAGGAAATCTGTAGAAATGAAACTGACACTATGATAAACAATGACTTAATCAACCCTTGTCCTGTCAAGAAGCAGCATACTATTTTATTCTTTTTATATTTTCTTTTTTTGCCAAATACCAACTCTTTAATTAACACACAATTATTCTTTTTTTTTTTTTTTTGACAGGCAAAGTGGACAGCGAGAGAAAGAGACAAAGGTCTTCCTTTGCCGTTGGTTCACCCTCCAATGTCTGCCGCAGCCAGCGCACTGCGGCCAGCGTACTGCGCTGATCCAAAGGCAGGAGCCAGGTGCTTCTCCTGGTCTCCCATGGGGTGCAGGGCCCAAGCACTTGGGCCATCCTCCACTGCACTCCCAGGCCATAGCAGAGAGCTGGCCTGGAAGAGGGGCAACCGGGACAGAATCCGGCGCCCCAACCGGGACTAGAACCCAGTGTGCCAACGCCGCTAGGCAGAGGATTAGCCTAGTGAGCCGCAGCGCCAGCTGACAATTATTCTTATGTGTTTAAATTTGACTGAAAATTAATCCTGTTAAAAATAGGAGTGTGAATAAGAAAGGGAGGAGATGTACAGTTCTGCACACGCTCCCTCGAACTTCACCCTAATGGTAGAGCTAGAAACCTGCCATGGGACTCCAAATCCCATTAAGATGGCAGTTTCCAATGCCATCTCACTAGTCAAAGTGATCAGTAACTTCATAATTGATCATAAAAGATAGAAGTAAGTGTCAAAGGGATCACATAAATAATTTTTTTTTATTTGGCAGGTAGAGTTAGAGAGACAGAGACAGGCCGGCGTCGTGGCTCACTAGGCTAATCCTCCATCTTGCGGTGCCGGCACACCGGGTTCTAGTCCCGGTCGGGGCATCGGATTCTGTCCCGGTTGCCCCTCTTCCAGGCCAGCTCTCTGCTGTGGCCCGGGAGTGCAGTGGAGGATGGCCCAGGTGCTTGGGCCCTGCACCCCATGGGAGACCAGGAATAGCACCTGGCTCCTGGCTCCTGCCATCGGATCAGCGCGGTGCGCCGGCCGCAGCACGCTGGCCGCGGCGGCCATTGGAGGGTGAACCAACGGCAAAGGAAGACCTTTCTCTCTGTCTCTCTCTCTCTCACTGTCCACTCTGCCTGTCAAAAAAAAAAAAAAAGAGAGAGAGACAGAGACAGAGAGAAAGGTCTTCCTTCCATTGGTTCAATCTCCAAATGGCCAACAATCCATAGCCAGGAGCCAGGTGCTTCTTCCTGGTCTCCCATGTGGGTGTAGGGGCCCAAGCACTTTGGTCATCCTCCGCTGCTCTCCCAGGCCACAGCAGAGAGCTGTACTGGTAGAGGAGCAACCGGGACAAGAACCAGTGCCCATATGGGATGCTGGTGCTGCAGGCAGAGGATTAATCAAGTGAGCCATGGCGCCGGCCCCAGGGATCACATAAATGAGACCAGTGGCTCCTTATAATAATTGATAGAATTAAAAAGGAGATAGCGATCCAACACAGGAAGCAGAATACACAGCAGGCTCATAGAATGGCAGATGTCCTAAACAGCACTCTGGCCTCAGAATCTGCCCTTAAGGCATTCGGATCCAGCTAAAAAGCCCATGAGAGTTTCTCAGGCATGGAAAGTCAAGACATTGGCAAAAAATGACTTAAATGAAAGATCTCTGTGAGTGAGATCCCAATGGAAAGAAGGGGCCATCAAAGAAGGAGGTACCGTTTTCTGAAGGGAGGCAAGAACTTCCACTTTGATTATGGCCTTGTCTAAATAAGGTCAGAGTTTGTGAACACAAGAGGCTTTCATAGCCTTGGCAGCTCATGACAAGAGCCTCTGGTGATTACTGGCATCATAAATAGGAGTGTCAATTGTTAAGTCAACAACAGGAGTCACTGTGCACTTACTCCCCATGTAGGATCTCTGTCCTTAATGTGCATTACTATGTGAATTAATGGTAAAACTTGTCTTCAAACAGTACTTTCTACTTTGTGTGTCTGTGTGGGTGCAATCTGTTGAAATCTTTACTTAATATATACTAAATTGATCTTCTGTATATAAAGATAATTGAAAATGAAACTTGATGAAGAAAGGGATGGGAGAGGGAGTAGAAGATGGGATGGTTTGCGGGTGGGAGGGTGGTTATGGGGGCAAAAATTGCATTTAAGCCAAAAGTTGTGCTTTTGAAATTTATATTTATTAAATAAAAGTTTTCTAAGGGCCGGCGCCATGGCTCACTTGGTTAATCCTCCACCTGCAGCACCAGCATCCCATATGGGTGCCTGGTTCTAGTCCCGGTTGCTCCTCTTCCAGTCAAGCTCTCTGCTGTGGCCTGGGAGGGCAGTGGAGGATGACCCAATTTTTGGGCCCCTACACCCGCATGGGAGACCAGGAAGAAGCACCTGGCTCCTGTTTTTGGAACAGCACAGCACCAGCCGTGGCGGCCATCTGGGAAGTGAACCAACAGAAGGAAGACTTTTCTCTCTTTCTTTCTCTCTCTCTTTCTCTCTCTCTCTTTCTCTCTCTCTCTCTCTCTCTCTCTCTCTAACTCTACCTGTCAAATAAAAAAAATAAAATTTTTCTAAAAAATAAAAGGATAATAGAGGGCAGGGATTTGCAAACTATATAGCGCTTGGCCCAAAGCAAGATTATGTATATTTTTGGGAGGCCTGTGATTTTGCCTAATACATCCCCAGTGTGTTTTAAAGAAGCCAGTGACCCAGAAATGCCAATGGAAAAACATAAAATAATCAAGGAAAATCCACATTTTTCTAGTAGCCTAGTAAAACAGAAACTCTTAGATAAAATTTCTTCTACAACTGTAGCTGCAATCTCTCTCTTCAGCAATGACTAAGCAAGGAACCTAGATATTCATCTTTGCATCACTAATACACTTTACCTCCTGGGGTGGTGATGGTGAGGCCGAAATGGAGAGCTGGAACTTCTACTTTAACTTAGCAGTAGTGAGGCCAATCTCATCATCATTACTACACTTGACCGGAGACCACATGGAAAACACTAATAAGGTGGCTCCCACTCTACTAGTGTGGAGGGATCAGTGGAGAAGTGATGGAGGTGGGGATGGGTGGAGGGAATCTGAACCATCAGCACTACACGGCAGTAGAAAGTGTCTCCAGTGGAGAACCTGTAGCTTTATACTCAGTTTAGCATTAACAAGGTGATGTCTTCCTTCTCCTATGAAGATTTAAATAAAATCCAGAATCTCATAATAAATACTCAGCATGTGTAGGATTGAAAATCACACTTCATACTTGGGAGAACCAGGAATACATCAACTTGAATGAAGATAATCAAGAAGCACTGATGCCAAAATGACTAAGATGTTTGAGTTATCTGACAAAGACCTTAAAGTGGCCATAATAAAATTAAGCAATTAGGACAACACTTGTAAAAGATAAAAAAAAAGTCTTAACAAGGAAATAGAAGTTATAAAAGAGAACCAAACAGAAATTTAACAATTGAAAAAATGCAGTATCCATAATAGGGATAGACATTTGGCTTAGCGGTTAAGTTGCTGCTTAGGATGCCTGCATCACATATTGGAGTGCCGGGTTCAAGTCTGTTTCTTTGCTTTCAACCAGATTCCTGACAAAACACACCCTGTAAGAGAGCAGATGATGGCTCAAATACTTGGATCCCTGCCACCAACATAGAAGATCAAATGCGTTCAGGCACTTGGGGAGTGAACCAGTAGATGGAAGATATCTCTCTCTCTCTCTCTCTCTCTCTCTCTCTCTCTTTCTTCTCTCTCTCTCTCTCTTCCTCTCTCTCTCTTTCTCTCTACCCCTCTCACTCACTCTCTCTTTCTGGGTGCATGTGTGTGTGTGTGTGTGTGTGTGTGTTTGTGTCTGCCTTTCAAATGAAGTAAAAATAGATGAACAAAATTTAACATAAAATACCCACTGCATGGGCTTAAGAGAGACCAGAATTGATAGAAGAATCAATCAGTGAATTTATTATAGAACAATACTAATTATCCAATTTGGACAACAGAGAAAAGATAGGCTGAAATAAATTGAAACTCTGGGTTCTCTGGGCTATAATAAAGAGCTAATGCTAATGGCATGAAAATTAAAGGAGACAAACAAGAGTGTGCAGATGAAGTATTTGAAAAGGCAATGACTGAAAATTTTCCAAATTTGGCAAAATATGTTAACCTACAGATTTAAGAAGCTGAGTAATCTACAAATAGGATAAAGTCAAATAAATTCAAGACATATCCTAATAAAATTTCTGAAAACTAAAAACAAAATAAAAAATCATAAAAGTTGATAACACTTCTTTTGCATTTTAATAACTATATTCAAAGGTATGTTACTTAGTACCAAATATAATGTTTGTTTAGGTTACCTCTGCAGCTCAGAATTGACATTGGTGTATTCAAATGTTAAAACACAGCAGTCTTTTGGGAAAACTGAAGTTATCTGTAAAACATGGCTTACAAAATTTAAGGATAATATCTGCTATGATTCTTTAATTTTTACTTTTGCATTATGTATTTATTAACAGCATGATGTCAAAATTGATAACAGCCACTCTAAATTAGCTCAGGCTACACACTACTGTTAACCATGCACATCACTATCACACTGTAGATCTCCCTACATTCACTGGTGGACTGCAGAGGGTTTATTGAATACTGCCTCAGTGATCTATTTCGGAAGCTGTCTACTTACTTTCCTTAAAATGCAGGGATGGGCCCTGCACATGGCATGGCAGGTAAAGCCACTGACTGCAGTGCTGGCATCTCCTACGGGCACTGGTTTGGGTCCCGGCTGCTCCACTTCCGATCCAGCTCTCTGCTGTGGCCTGGGAAAGCAGTAGAAGATGGCCCAATACCTTGGGCCCCTGCACCCATGTGGGGGACCTGGAGGAACCTCCTGGCTCCTAGCTTTGGATTGGCGCAGCTCCAGCCATTGTGGCCAATTGGGGAGTGAACCAGCAGATGGAAAACTCTCTCTCTCTCTCTCTCTCTCTCTCTCTCTCTCTCTCCTTCTCTCTGTGTAACTCTGACTTTCAAATAAATAAATAAATCTTTTAAAAAGGATGCAGGATGGGCATTAGTGAAAGTATACTCTTTTCTTTTTAAATAAAATTCTGATCTAGCTTAGAAGCAGTGGCAGCTTTACAAAAACGCTTAGTAAAGACTTCTGGAGTGCTAAATCTAGTTGTTTTTTTTCAAAGATTTGTTTGTTTTATTTGAAAGTCAGAGTTACAGAGATAGAGTGAGAGACAGAGAAAGAGAGAGAGAGAGATCTTCCATCTGCTGCTTCACTCCTCAAATGGTGACAAGAGCCAGACCTGGACCTATCCTGAACCAGGAGCTTCTGTGTCTCCCACATGGTTGCAAGGACTCAAGCACTTGGCCCATCCTCCACTGCTTTCCCAGGCCATCAGCAGCGAGTTGGATTGGAAGTGAAGCAGCTGAGACTCAAATCCATGCCCATATGGGATGCCAGCACTGCAGGCTGAGGCTTATCCTACTATGCCATAGTGCCGACCCCAAGTTAATCTTATGAGAAAAAGGAAATTAAAAGTAGATCACTGTAAAAATTAAGACAGGGAATAAGAGAGGAAGGAGAAAAGGGTGGGATCATGGGTTGGAGGGACGGTAGAGTGGCAATTATCACTATATTCTTAAATCTGTATATATGATATACATGAAATTTGTACACCTTATATAAAATTTTTAAAATTTTTAATTTTTTTAAAAAGAAATAAAATATGGCCTTGCAGTGGCATGTCTTAAGTTGAGCTTCTAGTCTTTCAAAATAAAGGCTATTTCTCCTTGTAAACAGAAAATTCTCTTGAATGAGTGAATAATAGAGTTGTAGAAACTGAAAGGCCATGGTAGCTTTGACTTTCCAACACACCTTTTCCAGTACGTGTTTTTCCATTCTCATCAAGTCTGTTACCATAAACCTAACACTGAATTATTCCAATCAAGTCAGTTGCCCGTGGGCTACTCCTCTTCTCATCTATTGATTTTACAGCCAAATAAAAGCAGCCCAGACTGACACATCCAAGGTGCTTGGTCTGTACTTTCATCTTAAGCAGGAATTTGGCCAGTAAATTCACAACTAGAGAAAATGTTTCCATGTTGAAGTAAAAAAAGTTGAGTGTACTGAAGAGTTTTTACTTCAAACTACCTCAACCGTGCAGGAATTCTGAGACAATTAGCGTGTGCAGACTCAACTAGTTTCAAGCTTATTCCAACAGAGTATTGAGCTGGTGTTGCAGTTTCTCAGTCAGTTGTCAGTACCCTCATCGTCTTGATAGCAACTGCAGTTCCTCAGCCATAACCTTCCTCCCCTCTCACCTCATCCCAAGATATCAGCTCTCACTTCATCACTGAATATAAGGTGAGGTGACGCAGTGAGCACAGAGAGGTCTGGGGAGGGGGTGCCTTCCTGGGTGGAGGTCTCAGCAGAGCCACTGAGAAGACACTGCCCTCCTCAGTGTCAGCACATAGCCTGATAAATTATACTTTTAAAATCTGAACCACAGAATATTTAAAAATGAGATCTGCTTTCCATTGATTCACTCCCTAAATGCCTGCAGCAGTTAACACTTGGCTAACCTGAAGCTGGAACCCAATCCAGGCCCTCATGCGATGGCAGTGATCCAAACACTTGAACCACCACTTGCTGCCTCCCAAGCTGCACATTAGCAGGCAGCTAGAATCAGGATTAGAGATAGGACTTGGACGTAGGCACTCTGGTATGGGATGCAGGTGTCTCGAGCAGTTTCTTAGGTTTTATAGCAAATATATTCTCCCAGAATACTTCTAATCAGAATTCATGAAAACCAGAAGGAGATGGTAATACTTTTAAACTTGTGGAACAAAAGTGTTACCAATCAGAATTTTATACTCTATTAAAATATACTTCAGAAATGAATGGAGAAAAGACACTTTAAAAGAATGGCTAATTTTCTTAAAATTGAACCTTATGCTAAAATAAGGAATCTTGGAATATCAGTAAAGAAGACATAACAGAGAAAAAATACAAATATAGGCAAATGTGATAGATTTTTCTTTTTTGAATTTTATGAAATCATTGAATGAACTCTGTAATGTTACCTGATGTAAGTAGTCTATATTTAATACAACTATAAATAATGGTGAATAAAAATACCTAAAGGGAGGTATTCACAATATATTGAAACTAGTGAAATGTCAACATGAGTAGAATGTGATGAGGCATTTATGTGTAATGTAGTAGTTAGAGTAACTACTAATAAATATTTTCAAAGAGATGCAAAGGGGCTGGTGTTTCGCATAGTGATTAAGACATCACTCGGGATGCCCAAATCTCATGTCACAGTGCCTAGGTTTGAGTCCTGGTTCTGCTTCCCATTCCATCTTCCCACTAATCCTACAACACGGAAAGTGATGGACCAAGTGCTTGAATCCCTGCCACCCATGCAGGAGACCCAGATTGAATACCGCCTTCAGCCTGATGGCAAAATAAACTAGCATATAGAACAGGTCTCTCTTCTATATAGGGAGGTCCCTCCCTCCCTCTCTCTCTTTCTCTACCTTACAAATAAGTTTTAAAAATTTTAAAAAGAAGTATCAGAAACATAATATAGATGAAACCAAGGAAATACCAAAAGTATTTATGTAACACGGGGAAAGGCTAGACAAAGAAAATATACAAGGAAAAAGTAGAGATTGAGCAGAAAACAAATATATATATATATATATATATATATATATATATATATCCATGTATATGTATGTCTATATATATTGCCTAGCGAGGGGCTGACATTGTGGCACAGAAGGTTAAACGGCCACTTGTGATGCTGGCATTTCATATCAGAATGCTGTTTCTAGTCCGGGATGCTCTGCTTCCAACCCATCCCCCTGGTAATGCACCTGAGAAAGCAACAGAAGATAGCCCAAGTTCTTGGGAGCCTGACACCCGCTTGGGAGACCTGGTAGAAATACCTGGTTCCTGGCTTCAGCCTGGCCCAAACCTGTTGTTGCAAACATTTGGGGAATGAACCAATGGATAGAATCTCTCTCTCTCTCTCTCTCTCACTCTTTCTCCCTCCCCCTCCCTGTCACTCTATCTCACTCCCTCTCTTTCTGTTACTCTGCCTCTCAAATAAATAAAACAAATATTTAGAAAGATTACCAAACTATATGCTATCTGCAAGAAAGTTACTTCCAAATATGATTATAGGGTAGATGGAAAATGAAATTATGGAGAACTATGATATGATACAAACATTAAAGAAAAGAAAGGGGAACACTTTTTTTTAATTTGCAGGAAGAATTTATAGTGTGTGCCACAATGGCAGAAAGTAGACTGTAGGGCTGAGACAAGAAAAGAAAAAGAGACAGGGAATCCGAGACTAAACAGAAAAATGTAGAGAGAAGTGCAAAAGGTGTGGGATGGATGCAGGAGTTATAAAGTTTGCGGGGCTCAGCAGGAACTTCCAGAATGAGGCCAGGTGTAGCAGTGCAGACCTTTTGCCTAGAAAACTGGCTTTGGCGGGTGCACAACAGATGCAAAGGACATAGAACAGATGGAGCAACAAGAGCAACAACAACAAAACTTGGAGCGTGGAAAAGACAGGAGATTCGGGGGAGAGCACAGTGGAAAGATGTTTCATGCAACAAATCATCAGATGTGTGCTAATATAACCCTTCTTGTTTTAAACAGCGAGATTTTACTCATAGAAATACCATAGGAATAAAGACAAAATATTTTTACTGTGGTTTTCCCAAGAAGATTTTTAAAGTAAAGAATGAATTAATTTTGTTGTTGCAAATATTTTTCTGACAAAAGTGCAATGGTTAGTAAAAATCTTACTAAACTCAGAATTTTGATTTTAAATGAAGAAAGATCAACCTTAATATATTAATGCAGATAAACTTGCATATCCTAGTCTAGGCTCAATATCATCATCTTCATTAACATTTCCTTCACAAAACTGCTCATTATCTTGTGTTAAGACACAAGGCTGGGTACTTCAAATACTTGGCCTCATTTAATACAGATAAGGTCTTTGGAGCCAGGAGTCATTTCACAGAGATTGAATCTAGGAACAGAGAGTTTAAGGGCATTGCACAGTCTTACAGTAAGAGAACACCAATGATTTTCTAATGGCTGAATCATGTGCACTTTAATGCACATGATTAATTAATTAATTAATGTCTGTGTTCTCTCTGGAGGATTTGCCATAGAAGTATTATGCACCACTTCCTCCACCTCTGTTGTCCTCCTGCAGTTAGGTCATTTTTGTTGGAAATCATCATTTGGTCAACAGTTAAAATTGTTATAGAAGAATTAACCAAAAATTTATTTCAAAATAAATGAGGTACAAAATATGTGAAATTTGCCAATGCAATAAAACGTTTTAAAAGAGGATCAAATTTTGCTGACAAATAACAGAAACATTAGAAATTACCAATCAACAACAGCAAAAAAAAAACCTTTTTTACCTGTAAATCTTATCTTTACTTTCAAAGTCTACATAAAAATTTGTATATCCTTAATAAATGCTACACATTTTAATGATTTTTATCTCTGAAAGCAATAATGTGGTCTTGCATGACATTCAAATTATTTAGTTACTGTTTGTGAAAGAACATTAATTTAAATAGTTGAGATAAATTCCAAGACTTTAAGCAACTGACAAGTGTCTTTCCTTAATCTGGCTGTGATTTTACTCAATTTCTACTTCTTTTGTTCAGTTTCATCCTTTTTCTTACTACAGATCAACTGTTTTATATTTATTTTCTAGTCAAATGTCAGATGAGGAAAATTGGACATTTTTCAAGATTTATTTATTTATTTGAAAGGCAGAGTTACAGAGAGGGGTGAGAGACAGAAAGATCTTCTATCCATTGGTTCACTCATCAAATGGCCGCAACATCCAGGGCTGGGCCAGGCCAAAGCCAGGAGCCAGGAAATTCTTCCAGGTCTCCCATGTGGATGCAGGGGTGTAAGCACTTGGGCCATCCTCCACTGCTTTCCCAGGTGCCCTAGCAGGGAGCTAGATCAGAACTGGAGCAGCGGGTATTCACTCAAACCAGCACCCACATTGGATGCCAGCCCTACAGGTCATGGCTTTAACCCACTGAACCACAGCACCAGCCCTGAAAATTGCAAGTATTTACATTATTCACTGTCGGTACTATGGAAAGGAAAGCTTGGTTTAGTTGTCCTCCTAAGTGAATGGACATCTCACAGATTGGTTCCTTTGTTTGAAGGTTCCATTTATGCTCTGAAAGTTCTAATCACCTTCCTCCAAAAGTCTCCAGACACTATCCTGGTCTTATTTTTCCTTTATGTTGTATTTTTTTTTCTTTTTTTAAAAACTTTTTAAGTTTTAATTAATTTTGAACAGATTCAATATGACTTGTAGATACAATTCTAAGAACATAATGATATTCCTTTCTTTCCTCCTTTCCTCCCCCTTTCTCCCTCCCACCCTACTTCCTTCTCTCTCTCTTTTTTTAATTTTTTTAGGTGAAATATTTTAAAATGACATAACATTAAAAAGGTTTAACACTTAACCAAATAAGAACTTTAACGTTTTGCTTTCTGTTCTAATCTTATTGATGAACTGCAATGTTACACTGTAAATGATCTGGCAAAGTCCTGCTAAACCAGAGCTCATTTTTCAATGTTCTTAAATTTTCTAGAGCAAATATTGTATTTACCACTCTATTCTTCTTTGACTATAACGTGATTTGTTTTCCTATTACAAAATTGTTTCTGAATTTTCTTCTTACCCATCTGATTCTTATTCTGTTACCTTTTTGTCCTTATATTTTGCTACTACTGAATATAAACATAATTTTGACATTAAATATTATGAGATAACTTTTATTAAAAACAATATACATTATCATTGAAGAAAATAACATGAAAATTATATTTAGCTTCCTATTATATTCGCATAAATTTATATTTCAAATATATTCATTAAAATAGCTTTTGGCCGGCGCCGTGGCTCACTAGGCTAATCCTCTGCCTTGCGGCGCTGTCACACTGGGTTCTAGTCCCAGTTGGGGCGCCGCATTCTGTCCCGGTTGCCCCTCTTTCAGGCCAGCTCTCTGCTGTGGCCAGGGAGTGCAGTGGAGGATGGTCCAAGTGTTTGGGCCCTGCACCCCATGGGAGACCAGGAGAAGTACCTGGCTCCTGTCATCGGATCAGCGCGGTGCGCCAGCCACAGCGCGCTGGCCACGGTGGCCATTGGAGGGTGAACCAACAGCAAAGGAAGACCTTTCTCTCTGTCTCTCTCTCTCACTGTCCACTCTGCCTGTCAAAAAAAAAAAAAGTTTTTATATGGTCTTCTGTACAAAAGAATAAATTTACCTCTACATTCCAATGATTCTGAGACAAATGAAAAAGAAAATTAATCAGATTAGAAGGACTTGATTATTACAGCTTAATTTAAACTTCTATCATTTTTTATAGACCTACTAAGTAGCCACGTGGTTTCCTGCTTGTGCATCCAGAGTCAGGCAACTTGTGCTGCATTATAGAAGTCTCTATTCTATTTTCAGACAGCTGTGATAGTTTAAAAAATCATTCATTATTTCATCTAAAAATAAATAAGTACACTGGGAGTGATGAGGAAGAAGGAGAAGGAAGAGAAAACAATGTATATTGGAAATGAGGTTAATGAGTTGAGAACTCCTTAAGGGAGCTTTAGGAAAAGAAAGAAATGAGAAGTCAATTGATCATATCTTAGACCAACTTAGACCTGCACTTTGTAACTGTAACTAAAATATTTCCCTTAGAAGCACTAGCCACACAGACTGTGTGTGTGTGTGTGTGTGTGTAACATCAACAGTAACAGCAGTAACAAAGCAAAACTCACCTTCATGTCTCCCATGCTCCACTGACCGAGTTGCCATCTAGGCATGGAGTCCGTTTCACGTGTGACACTTCTGATCCACGAGAAATTACTAGGTCTCCTCAAATCTGCTTTCGTAGGAGCCCAGAAATTCTTTGCACTAGCTAGACTGGGAAAGAATACCACCCCGGTAATATCACCGAGTCAGAGGGAAACTTCAGGACTATGAACCAGGTTTCTTGATCCTGAGGTCTGCAGCCAGGTGCAGCTTAGAATTAATTCAGAAGCAGGTAAGGAGACTCTGGACCATGAACCCATAGGATCGTAAAACAGCATTTCAGTTACAAGTTTGCATTTGAACACTTGCACAGATAATCACAGGTACACACAAAGACCAATTCATATTTGGCAAACATTTGAGAACTGGGTATTGAGATCCTTTTCCCATTTCTTAACTAGATTGGTTGCCTTTTGTTACTGTTGAGTTTTGTTTTGTTATCGTTGAGTTTCTCATATATTGTAGATACAAGTAAACATTAGCTCATGATCTACTGAGAATGATTTAGGCTTACTCATGAAGTCTTGCGGCCATGATTGACCTAGGATGGCCTCAGCTAGAACATCTAGATCAACTTACCTTTGCTACATATTTCTCATCCTCCAGTGGTCCAGTCTGGGTGTGTTTTTTTAATGTCAAAGAAGAGTGAGAGACAAGAGAAACATGCAAGTTCGTTTAATGCACAAGTTGTAACTGCTGACGTGCCTTAATAAATAAACTTACATTATCAAATTTGAAATTAAGAGGAAGGGATTATATACTTCTTAATGGGAAAAGTCACATACAGAGCAAGGACGAATTTGGACTACTAGTGAAATTAATAAACTTCTCAGGTATAGAGCATTGATGAATAATAAATCAAATAGCATTTTTAGTGTGCCTTATAGTTTTATTTTTAAGCATTTGCACCTAACAAAGGAGCCAGAGGTCTTTGATTTTATGAGCTCAAATTATTTCAAAATACTAATGCACACTAGACAACCAAGTTTAATTTGCCCTTGTTCTTTTTTTAACTTTTATTTAATAAATATAAATTTCCAAATACAGCTTTTGGATTACAGTGGCTTTTCCCCCCACAACCTCCCTCCCACCCACAACCATCTCCTGCTCCCTCTCCCACCCATTCACATCAAGAGTCATTTTTAATTATCTATATATACAGATCAACTTAGTATATACTAAGTAAAGAATCAAACAGTTTGCACCTACACAGAAACACAAAGTGTAAAATACTGTTTGAGTACTAGTTATACCATTAATTCACATAGTACAACACATTAGGGACAGAGATCCTACATGGGGAGTAAGTGCACAGTGACACCTGTTGTTGACTTAACAAATTGACATTCTTGTTTATGGCGATAGTAATCACCCGAGGTTCTTGTCATGAGTTGCTAAGGCTATGGAAGCCCTTTCAGTTCGCCAACTCATTTCTTATTTAGACAATGTCATAGTCAAAGTGCAATTTCTCTCCTCCCTTCAGAGAAAGGTACCACCTTCTTTGATGGCCTGTTCTTTCCATTGGGATCTCACTCATAGAGATTTTTCATTTAGGTCATTTTTTTTGTTTTTGCCAGAGTGTCTTGGCTTTCCATGCCCGAAATACTCTCATGGGTTTTTTAGCATGATCTGAATGCTTAAGGGCTGATTCTGAGGCCAGAGTGCTGTTTAAGACATCTGCCATTCTATGAGTCTGCTATGTATCCTGCTTCCCATGTTGGATCATTCTCTCCTTTTTAAGTCTATCAGTTAGTATTAGCAGTCACTATCTTGTTTATGTGATCCCTTTGACTCTTAATCCTAACATAATGATCAATTATGAACTGAAATTGATCAATAGGAATAGTGAGATGGCATAGATACATGCCACTTTGATGGGATTGAATTGGAATTCCCAGAAACGTTTCTAACTCTACTGTTTGGGCCAAGTCAGATAGAACATGTCCCAAATTGTACATCTCCTCCCTGCATATTCCCACTCTTATTTTTATTTTATTTTTTTGACAGGCAGAGTTAGACAGTGAGAGAGAGAGACCGAGAGAAAGGTCTTCCTTCCGTTTGTTCACCCCCCTAATGGCTGCAACGGCTGGTGCTGCATTGATCCAAAGCCAGGAGCCAGGTACTTCCTCCTGGTCTCCCATGCAGGTACAGGGCCCAGGCACTTGGGCCATCCTCCACTGCCCTCCCAGGCCACATCAGAGAGCTGGACTGGAAGAGGAGCAACCGGGACAGAATCTGGCACCCCAACCACGACGAGAACCTGGGTGCCAGCGCTGCAAGCGGAGGATTAGCCTAGTGAGCCGCGGCACCAGCCTCCCTACTCTTATATTTAGCAGAGATCACTTTTCAGTTAAATTTAAACACCCAAGAATAATTGTGTGTTAATTACAGAGTTCAACCAATAGTATTAAGTAGGACAAAAAAATACTAAAAAGGGATAAAGTATTAAGTTGTTCATCAACAGTCAGGACAAGGGTTGATCAAGTCATTGTTTCTCATAGCATCCATTTCACTTCAACAGGTTTCCTTTTTGGTGCTCTGTCAGTTGTCACCGATCAGAGAGAACATATGATATTTGTCCCCTTGGGACTGGCTTATTTCACTCAGCATGATGTGTTCCAGATTCCTCCATCTTGTTGCAAATGACCGGATTTCATTGTTTTTGACTGCTGTATATATTCTATAGAGTATATGTCCCATAATTTCTATATCGAGTCTACTGTTGTTGGGCATTTGGATTGATTCCAGGTCTTAGCAATTGTGAATTGAGCTGCAATAAACATTAAGGTGCAGACCGCTTTGTTGTTTGCCAATTTAATTTCCTTTGGGTAAATTCCAAGGAGTGGTATGGCTGGGTTGTATGGTAGGGTTATATTCAAGTTTCTGAGGAATCTCCAGACTGACTTCCATAGTGGCTTTACCAGTTTGCTTTCCCACCAACAATGGGTTAGTGTCCCTTTTTTGCCACATCCTCGCCAGCATCTGCTGTTGGTAGGTAGGTTTCTGTATGTGAGCCATTCTAACCGGGATGAAATGAAACCTCATTGTGGTTTTGATTTGAATTTCCCTGATTGCTAGTGATCCTGAACATTTTTTCATGTGTCTGTTGGCCATTTGCATTTACCCTACACCATCAGATTATTAGAGAACATTGGAGAAATCCTGTAAGATTTTTGAACAGGCAAAGACTTCATGGACTAGACCCCAGAGATACATGCAGTCAAAGCCAAAATTAACAACTGGGATTGCATCAAATTGAGAAGTTTATTTACAGTCAGGAAAGTAAAGAGGCAACTGACAGAATGGGAAAAAATATCTGCAAACTATGCAACAGATAAAGGATTAATAACAAGAATCTACAAAGAGATCAAGAAACTCCACAAGAAAACAAACAACCCATTTAACAGATGGTCCAAGGACCTCTTCTATTTCTTTCTTTAAGATTTTGTTATTTGGCCGGCGCCGCGGCTCACTAGGCTAATCCTCCGCCTAGCGGCGCTGGCACACCGGGTTCTAGTCCCGGTTGGGGCGCCGGATTCTGTCCCGGTTGCCCCTCTTCCAGGCCAGCTCTCTGCTGTGGCCAGGGAGTGCAGTGGAGGATGGCCCAGGTGCTTGGGCCCTGCACCCCATGGGAGACCAGGAAAAGCACCTGGCTCCTGGCTCCTGCCATCGGATCAGCGCGGTGCGCCGGCCGCAGCGCGCTGGCCGCAGCGGCCATTGGAGGGTGAACCAACGGCAAAAGGAAGACCTTTCTCTCTGTCTCTCTCTCTCACTGTCCACTCTTGCTGTCAAAAAAAAAAAAAGATTTTGTTATTTATATCATAGAGATCTTTAATGTCCTTGGTTAAGTTTATGACAAGGTATTTGATCGTTTTTATAGCTATTGTGAATGGGATTGATCTTAGCAGTTCTTTCTCAGCCGTGGCATTGCCTGTGGATACAAAGGCTGTTGATTTTTGTGCATTGATTTTATATCCTGCCAAACTTTGCCAAACTCTTCTATGAGTTCAATAGTCTCTTAGTAGAGTTCTTTGGATCCCCTAAATAAAGTATCATATCATCTGCAAAGAGGGATAGTTTGACTTCTTCCTTCCCAATTTGTATCACTTTAATTTATTTTTCTTGTCTAATGGCTCTGGCTAAAACTTCCAGAACTATATTGAATACAGTGGTGAGAGTGGGCATCCCTGTCTGGTACCAGATCTCAGTGGAAATGCTTCCAACTTTTCCCCATTCAATAGGATGCTTCCCATGGGTTTTTCATAAATTGCCTTGATTGTGTTGAGAAATGTTCCTTCTATACCCAATTTGCTTAGAGTTTTCATCATGAAAGGGTGTTGTATTTTATCAAATGCTTTCTTGGTGTCTATTGAGGTAATCATATGGTTTTCCTTCACAGTTTGTTAATGTGGTGCATCACATTGTTTGATTTGCAAACATTGAATTATCCCTGCATACTAGGAATAAATCCTACTTGGTCTGGGTGGATGATTTTTCTGATGTGTTGTTGCATTCTATTGGCCAAAATTTTATTGAGCATTTTTGCATCTATGTTCATCAGGGATATTGGTCTGTGATTTTCTTTCAATGCTACTGAATCTGGTGCTATTTCCCACCCTACTCTCCCACCTGCCCATGCTCTCACCCTACCTCCTCCTCCATTTCTTATCCTTTATTTTAATTTTTACAATGACATACTTTCTGTTTCTTTCACAATCATAAGATTGGCCCTCCACTAAGTAAATAATTCAATAAATAGTAAGAAGAAAATAGGTTAGATGGTTATACCTCTGAGAGAAACTAATACTTGAGCCAAGAGTAGGGGAGGCAAGAGAGTTATCTAAATGGATTTATGGGTGAAGAGTTTGCCATGCAGAGGAAAGAATTTCAGCAGAGGCTGTGAGGTAGGAATATGCCTGCTGTTTCCAATGATTGTTAAGGGATCAACATGGCTGATATGAAATGAGCCCAAGAAAACAATACAAGAAGTTATGAAGGCAGCATATCATGTAATATGTAGTAAGCCATGACATGTGATAGGCCTTTGATTTTAACTTTAGTAAAATAAGGAAATACTGTGGATCTATTATAGAAATTGCATACTCTCCTTATGTCTGAATTAAGACATAAAACAATCAATATAGCTGCTCTGTTAAAAAGAGAGAGTAATGGAAGGAAAAAATAAAATGTGTAAAATATAATTACAATGGCCTAGGCAATAACCAATTGTAACTTTGTCTAGTTTATGAACTGCTAAAGTAGTAAGATACGGTTGAAATTTTCATTTTTCCCTTCCTTCGGCTAAGGGGATGACTCCAGGATACTACTAATGTCTGGGCCTGAAAGAAAGGATAGTATGGAGGTTGGAATATCAAATATATAAGGGTTGAAAGGATTAAGTATGTATCTAAGAAAATGTCTGGGGGCTGGTTCTATGGCTCAGTGAAGTAAAGCCCCAGCCTACAGTGACAGTGTCCCATATGGGTGCCGGCTTGAATACCGGCTGCTCAACTTCTGATCCAGCTCTCTGCTATGGCCTGTGAGAGGTAGAAGATGGCCCAAGTCCTTGGGCCCCTGCACCCATGCGGGAGACCTGGAAGAAGTTCCTGGCTCCTAGCTTCGGATCAACTCAGCTCTGGCCATTGCAGTCATCTGGAGAGTGAACCAGCTGATGGAAGACCTGTCTGTGTGTGTGTGTCTGTCTGTCTGTCTCTCCCCCTCCTCCGGCTCTACCTTTCTCTGTAACTATGTCTTTCAAATAAATAAAATAAACCTTTTAAAAAGAAAATGTCTGAAAACCAGAGATGAGAAGAAATGTGAATAGGAATAGAGTATGCAGGAGGAATTGTTAGAAAAGAAATCACAATCAAAGTGTATTTTGTTTATATTTTATGCTATAATTAAGCATATTTAGATTCTCAAAGCTTTAGGGAATATAGAAAGAGTTACATATTCAAAACCACAGATTGTAGCACCATGAATAATACAAGAGCTATGTAGAGTCTAAGGTTGGCACCCGTATTAGGTAGGCATTATTTTTTTCTAAAGATTTATTTTATTTATTTGAAAGACAGAGTTACGGAGAGAGGTAGAGACAGAGAGAGAGGTCTTCCATCCACTGGTTCACTCCCCAGATGGCTGCAACAGCCGGAACTGCACTGATCTGAAGCTAGGAGCCAGGAGCTTCTTCCAGGTCTCCCACATAGGTCCAGGGGCCCAAGGATTTGAGCCATCTTATATTGCTTTCTAAGGCCATATGAGAGAGCTGGATCAGAAGTGGAGTAGCCAGGACTCGAACCGGTGCCCATATGGGATGCGGGCCCTGCACCACAGCACCAGCCCCTAGGTAGGCACTATTATCCTCATTTTATAGTTGTTAAAACTGGAGCATAAAGAAGTTAAGTAATTTCTCACAATCATGCAAATAGTTATTGGTGCAGCTAGCATCCCATTTCTGTTCTACTAGGTTACAAAGCACCAAGTTCATACCCATTCTGCTGCACTTTCTCCCTTGAGTTAAAAACTCACAAGAGTTCTAGACTTTTTAAAAAATTCTGTGATATTAATGATTTTAAATATCAGAAACTTCTTTTTTCATTTTGCTTTCAAATATACCTTCTATGAACTAATTATTAGAACATTCTACGAACTAATTATATTCTAGCAAGATTTCCTCATTTGCAACAGCTCTTCCATGTGACTTGAGAAGGTTTGCTGCAGCCTGGTCCATCAGACACCCCCGATCATCAAGCCACTACTTCAGTTCTGATACCTATAACATCTTTGGTTGTGGTAGTCTAGTTTTCCTAATAGTTTATTAATGTTTTGTGAAACACTGAAATTTTCAGTATGCAATGTATATGATATTAAATTGTGAATTGGTGAGATGTATGTAACAGCAACATTTGAAGATAATGGTATTTGATATCCTCTTAAAGAAAAGTTGCCTACAAATTTGAAGCTAGAAAGTCACTGTATTAACTTTAAAAATAAAAGAATGACAATTCATGGCTTTTTAGATTTTTGAATCAGGCAGTAGTCAGTGTATCTGAGGAAAGCCAGCTCACCAAGTCCTCCCAGGCAGCAGTAGGAGAAAAACGTACCTAGAACTGCTCTGATAGCTTTGGAAAGTCCATCCATACTCACTTTCAGTTTAACAGCAGAGGACAACAGAGGTGGTTCTGGAACAAAGTACTGTGAAAATAATAGCCATAAGCAGTGGCTCAGAGACCCCTGACACCTTGTTGAACATCCTTAAGAATGCTGATCTCAGCCTGGCATTTCAGACCTACACAGTACACAGACCAGGTTCAGAAGGTTCTTTTTATTTTTTTAAAGATTTATTTTTATTTATTCGAAATACAGAAGTACAGAGAGCGGTAGTAGGAAAGAAAGAGGTCTTCCATCCACTGGTTCACTCCCCAAATGACCACAACGGCCGAAGCTGGGAAGATCTATAGTCAGGAGTCAGGAGTTTATTCCAGGTCTCCCACACAGGTGCAGTGACCCAAGGACTTGGAACATCTTCTGCTTTCCCAGGTCATAGCAGAGAGCTGGATCAGAAGAGGAGCAAATGGCGCCCATATAAGATGCTGGCGCTTTAGGCTGGGATTTTAATGTGCTGTGCCACAGCAGCAGCCCCAGAAAGGTTCTTGAAACGCCCTCTTGTCTGAAGAAACAGAAACATCAGACAATGGTGATGGAGATCACAATTCTATCATTTTGGATCCTGAGATATTGGAGCCTAGGCAGGATGAGGAGGACATGGACTTTGAGGAGGATGGTGAGATTTTTTTTTTTTTTTTACCATGAAACTCTCAAGGTGGTGCCCCTTTGGAAATATGTGAATCAATTCAAGATGACGAATAATGAAGTTAAGCCGTTTAGTTGCGGTCCCATCACAGCCTGCAGGACAGTGGGCCAGGGGCAGTCAATGAAGGAATCAGGAGGATTAGGAGGGTGTGAGGGTGCAGGGGGTGTCACAGACCATGAGCATGCCAAGTCCGAGAGGTGTTTACTGTATTGAGATTTATTAACACAGGCTTCTTAGTGTCAGTTATGCAGATAGCAATTTATTAGAAGAGTGTAAGTCCATTAACTATAGTAGATTCCAACCTTAGACACTTCACCCTAGATATTTCTGTTCCCATTGACTTTTAAGATGGAATTTCTATTTATTTAATTATTTGATATTTATTTTAAAATTTTTTCTTAATATAAACAGAATAGATTTCATGTATTTCATAGATACAATTCTAATAAAATAACCGTACTACCCTCCCTCTATCTCCTCTCCTTCCTTTCTCTCTTTTTTGTTCTTGTAATTTTTGCAATAGCATACTTTCAATTTACTTTATAAGCACAGGATTAAAATCCACACTCCACACTTGCAAGTGTATTTTCTTTTACTTCAGGTCTCAGGATCTCTGTATTGAGCCTATATGGCATAGACATGTTCTAATAAGAAAAAGTGTCACTTGGCCAAAGATAGCTGGATCTAAGCAATTGGCAAATCTAGTTTTGATTTTATCTCCTAACTTGTAGAATAATAGGAATATGTTAATCTCAATATTTCAATCACAAACACTAGTAAAAAAAAGATAAAAAAAGATACATATCACAGCTGAGGACTCACACCAAATACTGGAATAGAAGAAATAAAAATGTCACATACAGATGAATTTTTTGCGCACCTAGAAACTGAATAGTCCCATGGTTTGAAATCTAAGATTACAATCAAAATGATAGAAAGTGTTTGAAATCTTTTGATAACACTTGAGAGAGAATGGAAATCTTTTTCTCCTTTTTCTTGATGTCTTTGCTAAGGTGAGAAATTCTGGCTCTGCTTCATGCAACAAGTTGATAGCAAGAAACAATTTATCCCAAAAAGAATATCCTTACCAGTGTTGTTCCCCAAGGATGTTCACCCACAGCCTACAGCAGAACGTATCTATGCTACTTGTTTCAGTACTTCTTAGGCAATGGCAATAGGAACCTTACTCTCTTCAAATTTGCTATCTTTCTAACTTTAGGTAAGGCCAGCTCTACAATCTCTGTACTTTTCCAACCTTATCTTTAAAAAGGCAAAGGCTAATCCTAGCAGGATCAGTCCCTACTGATCTTGAATTGGGCCAATTCATTACATCTCTTACTCACTTTGGGTAAAATAAGTAGGCAGGCAGAGGAAGGGAGTCAGGGAAAGAACTGCAGATTTCCTCTATGACACAATCGTCAAAAAATATAAAATTAACCGCAAGTTCTAGGAGGGGGGATATTAGCATCTTTGAAATTTTGACCGTCCAACCAGTCATGTACCAACCCTCATTGTTCTTTCTGAGAAATACATATTCAGAGTCATAAAGCACAACGAACTGTGGTGTGAAATTCCTCTTGGCTTAAAATATTAACCTTCTTATTGTCCTTTCTCATTGTCATCCAACTAATCACCAGAGTCACCTGATAAGCTTTGTAAGTGGTGCTGCCAAGTTTCTACCTGAGACTAACCACCTAGAGATAAGTGATTTCACAACTGTGCTCAATAGATTATACTGTGCACATAGGATCAAGAAGCACGGGCCTGTGCTGACAGCTCTGTGCCTCCGAACCTTATCTATCAGCTCAAGCAAAGTCTTCCAAGGTGGAGTGAATATCAGGAATTCATAGTTCAAAGACTGCCTTATCACAACGCCACAAAGGGAAACGACTAGTGTTCTTTGAACTCTGTTATCATTAAGAGTTTCACTCTAACTGCCTTTACCATACATTCATGCTCCATTTCATTATCTTTTTAGGTATATTGATACTGTGGTGCCTCATCATAAAATGAATCATAAAACATAGTATATGATTCTAAAATTATTGAGGATAAGTATAATAGATCTTGGACTAAGCTAAGGAAATATCCTTTCATTCCATCTTGTTTTCCTCATTTTTGAATATTCTTTGAAGAATATATAAGACAAGAGTAGTCTGTGAAACGAGATTGCAAGGATAAGAGCTTTCTTGTGAAGAAATAGGTCTCTACTCTGTGATTACAGTTACTATATTTTCAGTCATCTTCCAAATAGAGAGAAACCAATATAAAGCTCCTTATATTATTAGAGTTGTTATCATTTTGCTGTGCTATTTTCATATAAATATAGAGAATTGTGTCATTCTTGCTTGTAAGTTTATGAACCAATCCTAGAGGAATCTTTTAGGAGTAGCTTTTTCTCTTTCCTACTACTTCTATTGTTTCTAACTTGAAAACTGCATACATCTAATTTTTAATCTTGCAATCTTTATGAAAATCTTCACATGATCTCAGATACATTGATAACAGTTAAGTTTACCTCTGTATCAAAATTGTGGGCTTTTAAAGATTGAACTACTTTTTTCTTGCTGTTAGACAAGTCTTAGCCAAGTGGAAGTATAAAATAAATCTTAAAAAGTTTGTGAGAAATGCATACCATGAAGCAAAATACTAAGATTAAATTTTTGCCAAAACAAGCTTATCTTTTAATTCCATTTTTCCATGAGCTTTATGAAATACACTTTTATAATCTGTAGATTGTTTTAATGTCTTTTTGTGTCTGCTGTAAGTTCATGGAGATTTTTTATAAAAAAAAAGATATAATCCCATTTGTCTAAGTTTTGCTTCTGATGCCTATGTTTTAGAAGCCTTATCCAGGGAGCCATCACCCACATTAATGTCTTTAAGTACTTCTCCTACATTTCCTTCTAACAACTTCATAGTCTCAGGTCTTAAATTTAGGTCTCTGATCCATTCTGAGTTGATTTGTGTATAGTGTGAGAGGTAGGAATCTAATTCTGTTCTTCTACATAAATGCATACAGTGTGGCCAGCACATTTATTGAAGAGATTTTTCTCTCTCCAATGTATTTTGGGGCACTTTTGTAAGAAATCAGTTGGCCAAATGTATGGATAAATTTCTGGGTTCTTTTCTGTTCCATTGATCTATGTGTCAATTTTTATGCCAGTACCAGGCTGTTGAAATCACAGCTTTCTAGTGTACTTTGAAGTCAGGTATTGTGATTCTTCCAGTTTGATTTTTTTTCCTCTCAGGATCACTTTGGGTATTCTGGGTCTTTTGCGATTCCTTATGAATTTTAGGGTTTTTTTTTTCTAATTCGATAAAGAATGCCATTGGTGTTTTGACAGAGATTGCATTGAATCTGTAAATTACTCTGGGTGATATAAACATTTGAATGATTTTAATTCTTCCAACCCATGAGCAAAGGAGTATCTTCCCATTTTTTTTGTGTCTTTGATTATTTCCTTCATCAGTGTTTTATAATTTTCTTTGTAGAGATCGTTCATTTCTTTGCTTGAATTTATTCCTAAATATATGATTTTTGTGGCTATTGTAAATGGGATTTATTGATTTCTCTTTCAGTTAGTTCATCCTTGGTGTATAAAAAATTACTGTTCTTTGTATATTGAAGTGAGAAACTCTCTTGCTTCTGATCAGGCTAGTAATGTCTTATATATGCAAAGCCTATAGTCTTGGCATATAAAATTTAAAAGAACTGCGGGGAAGACCATGCATACAGAATATTGAAAATAGAACTGACTTCAGAGAGTTTAAGTCTATATGACATCTCTGGGAGAGATTTACCATAAGCAGCGGTACAGTCTGCCTCAAAAATTTAAGGCAGAAAGAAAATTCTTATAGTTAGCAAAGTCATTCTCCCAAATGCTAAGTATTCAACAATAGCAGTAATAAAAAATAACAATATGTGTGTTAGGAATTTTCTCCATAAAGGTGATAGATAATCAATTTTTTTTAAAAATTGAATTTAATATTTTCCCTGAAAGAACAAAAAATATACACCATATGACTTAATGCGAGGGCCACAACTCCAACTGAAGGCCATGTTGGCTTTCATGTTGGCTTTGTATAGACGTACAGCGCCTCTGTATGGTGGTACATAGTGGTAGCAGGCTCTGTCTTAAGTCCAACAAAAGGCGTTGAGCTTTCTCATATTAGTAGTTCTCTCATAAATGCAGATTCCCTCTGAATGGATCAGCTTGAGTAAGATTCTTACTCCTGAAATAATTACTTGTGACTAAGAATACTTGGTACATGAACTAACTGGATCTTAGTCACCTATTTCACCAATAGTTCTTACTCAAATTTCATGCACAATGAGGCATGGTCCCTAAAAAGATCTAGAAAATGCTGGGTAGACAAATACAACACATTTTCATTTAAAGGTACAGGAGTGGGAAAATATCAGTTATGGAGTGTTGATGCATTCTTGCTCTACTCTTCTTGAGCATTGACCGTAGTGTATAATAGAGACCTTATTTCTTTGGCCACAACAGTACTTTCCAAGTTCTATTGCTTCTCCTTTCCTGTGTGCTCTCATGGAGACTTTACATTGCTGCCACAGAGGGATTCTAATGCCTCTTTCTTCTTATCCTTTTACTCAAATACTGAAGGATTCTCCAGCGCTTTTCTTTAAAATGCCTGATTTAAAAGTGGCCGTTAATAGCCCTACTGTTCCCAGATCTCCCATTATTTCAGGAATATACAGTGATTATTATTGTGGAGGTGTTACTCATAAGTAAGGAACTTACAACTTTATAAAGATCCAATTGACACGAATTCTTGCTTAGTTAAAAAAGTAAAATATATCAGAAGAGTAGCATAAAAGTCCACCAGATAATTAATATGTTACAGTTGGATTCTAACTTAATTCTTTAGCAAGCAATCTCTGTCATAAAACTTACTCTTTCCCAAAGTATAGAATAAGATAATACAGTTCTGTAAAATGAAAATTGGAATATGAAAGTATATTCACTGTGTCATACTTACGGGAAATGTTAAAACATTACTTTTTACAGTGGTTCAAACAAATTTCTTCTGCCTCATACCTCTCAAGAATTTATATCAGTTTATTGCATTTTAGTTCCATTTATGAGATTGGAGAGTTGGGCTTCAAGTTCCTTAATATTTTCTCTTTTAAGAACTTATTTTAGTCATGCTGAGATGATTTATCTGCCCCATGTTGTCAGGAGGAGTCATTTAGACCTGGCAAATCTAGAATCTTAGTATCCTGATATGTTGCAGATCACCAAAAACATTCATAGCCACATTTCTATTCCTTTTATCTATGTATTTTACTTTGGGTACAAACCATCATAGCATATACTCCACCATAGACAGGAGGAATAATGAGAAAACATTGTTTTTAGTCTTCTTTGAATAAAGCTTTTAGCTACATAGAAAAGAGAAAGAAGAGATGATACACAAAAGTGAATGAATGACAACAATGTAGGTTAGGTTTCCCTTATTATAAATAATTGATATTCATTTTAAAAGAGAAACCAGGAGATAATGCAGATGAGGTAAGAGTTGCTAATACAGAACAGACACTATTAAAAAAAATTTGAAGAAAGAAACTTATTTAGGCAAAATATAAAATGTTCACCCCTTAGGGTAGTTTGTACAGCTGCACAGAACACTAGAGATAGCCAGGCCTAAGGATGTCAATTTTAATGAATAGGGTTCAGCAAACTTTTTCTTATTTTTTTTAACTTTTATTTAATGAATATAAATTTCCAAAGTACAGAATATGGATTACAATGGCTTCCCCCCCATAACGTCCCTCCCACCCGCAACCCTCCCCTTTCCCATTCCCTCTCCCCTTCCATTCATATCAAGATTCATTTTCGTTTCTCTTTATATACAGAAGATCAGTTTAGCATACATTAAGTAAAGATTTCAACAGTTTGCTCCCACACAGAAACATAAAGTGAAAAATACTGTTTGAGTACTAGTTATAGCATTAAATCACAATGTATAGCACAATAAGGACAGAGATCCTACATGAGGCGTAAGTGCACAGTGACTCCTGTTGTTGACTTAACAAATTGACACTCTTGTTTATGGCATCAGTAATCACCCTAGGCTCTTGTCATGAGCTGCCAAGGCTATGGAAGCCCCCTGAATTCACTGACTCTGATAATTTTTAGACAAGGCCATGGTCAAAGTGGAAATTCTTTCCTCCCTTCAGAGAAAGGTACCTCCTTCTTTGATGACCCGTTCTTTCCACTGGGATCTCACTTGCGGAGATCTTTCATTTAGGTTTTTTTTTTCCAGAGTGTCTTGGCTTTCCATGCCTGAATAAAGGGCAAAATGGGAAGTATTTTAGGCCTTGTGGGACACATTTACTCTCTGCCGCAAGTTATTTTCCACTGTTTTTTTTTTTTAAGATTTATTTGAGAGGTAGAGTTACAGACAGAGAGAGGGAGAGACAGAGAGAAAGGTCTTCCATCTGCTGGTTCACTCCCCAAATGGCTGCAACAGCTAGAGCTAAGACAATCTGAAGCCAGGAGCCAGGAGCTTCTTCTGGGTCTCCCAGTTGGATGCAGGGGCCCAAGCACTTTGGCCATTTTCCAGTGCTTTCCCAGGCCACAGCAGAGAGCTGGATTGGAAGAGGCAGAGCTGGGACACATTACAGTGCCCTTTTGGGTTGCCAGAGCCAGCTTACTCCAGTACATCATAGCACTGGTCCCTCCACTGCTTTTTAAAAAGATTTAAAAAGGCTGGCACTGTGGCTCACTTGATTAATCCTTTGCCTGTGGCACCAGCATCACATGTGGGCACTGGTTCTAGTCCCAGTTGCTCATCTTCCAGTCCAGCTCTCTGCTGTGGCCTGGGAGGGCACTGGAGGATGGCCCAGGTTCTTGGGCCCCTGCACCCGCATGAGAGATCAGGAGGAAGCACCTGGCTCCTGGCTGTGGATCTTCACAGCTCTGGCCGTGGCGGCCATTTGAGGAGTGAACCAATGGAAGGAAGACTTCTCTCTCGCGCTCGCTCTCTCTCTCCAACTCTACCTGTCAAATAAATTTTAAAAATATAATTAAAAAATGTTTTTAAAAAGTACAGTTCATCATGCTACTTGCAAATTAAATACATACATTTCTTAGAATACTGAGTATATGTGCTTCTTAGCATAGTCAGAAGGATTTCTAACATAAAGGTATAATCAAATAGAATAGAAAGGATCTCAAGTAACCTGGAGCATCTTCACTTCCTCTCCTACCTACGTGATTTGGAGCCCTTAGATAATGCAGACATCAGGAAGCTTTTCAGTTCTCACCAGCTGCTCTGCAGTCCTTCCAGGTGCATAAGGCACAGCTGATAACATTGTAAATGAACACTCCTGAATATATCCAAGTTAAGAAGACAGATACGCAACTTCAAGAAGTTACAGGGGGTGAGAATTCAAGATGGCTAGATAGTGAGAAGCCACACTGACCTGACCATTAGAAATAGAAGAGAAAAGCAAAAGATGGATCACATTCCCAGGAGACTGACAGAAATGTTCAGGGGAGAAGTGACAGAACAGAACAGAAACTGCATGGGATACAGAGGAAAGAGCACAAGCTGTCAATGTGGCTGTCCATGCCACTAGCAAACTCTGCATCCATGCAGCTGACTACTGCCTGAGAAACACTGTCTTCCCCAGAAAAGGGAGGAAAAAGTTGCCATGGCACCCCGAAACCAGCAACTTTAATGGAGGGAGAATTCCACAGTCAACTACAGACTTCAAGTCCAGCCTGGGGAGCTGGCTGGGATCTGAGGGTTACAAAGTACCACATGACCTTCTTCATATGTGAAGCCTTTACTCTTTCTTGAGGTAGGCTTTTGTTCTGGGCAGTGGAATGCATGCCTGAAGACCCCCCAAAGTATAGACTAGGAACTTCCCAGACTGTACATGAGATGGGGCTGGTTAGGATTCAAAAAACATCAGCATATTCTCCAGAGTGATGTGACCACAGCAGGGTCAGTTCTCTGTAACTGTTTTCAGAAATTGTTTTTATAGACTCGGCTTTATCTCTTAAGCTTATTTGCAGTACAGTCTAAAAAATATTGGAGAGCAGCATCCAATAGAAAACATACCAGGTTTTTTATTTTTAATTTTTATTTTGTTTTTAATTGACACATAATAATTGTGCAAATTTGTGGTAAGTGGTATGATGTTTTGATGAAAGTATACATTGTATAATAATCAGATCACTTTGGACATTTACCATTTATTTGTGATGAGGCCATTCACAACCATCTATTTTGAAATTTATAAGTTACTATTCTTAATGCGTACTTATTTATTTTCATTTATTTGAAAGGCAGACAGAGGGGAGAGAGGGAGAGAGGGAGAGAGGGAGAGAAAGAGAGATTTACTGGTTTATTCCCCAAATGCCTGCAACAGCTAGGGCTGAGCCATGACAAAACCGGGAGCCTGAAACTCAGTCACAGCTTCCTCAATGTTTAACTCTCTCTGTAAATCTCCTGATCTTTATTGCATGGACATTCTTTCCACTATTCATCTGGATCAAATCCATTTTCTTGGTTTGAGCTCTAATTTTTCTGGAGTATTATATTTAAGATTTTCCTAAAACAATGTGTAAGAGGGTACTTCAAAAAGTCTGTGGAAAGTAGAACTGTGACAGTTTCTCAGACTTTGCTTATCTTTGATGAGTTTGACAGATTTGAGGACCTCTGCTAAGGGGTTTAGTAAAATGTCCTTCAATTTGCCTTTGTCTCAGTTGCTTTAAGTGGCTAAACAAGAGTCACATGTTTTAGTCAAAAAGTTTGCTCCATACCCCCTTTCAAATTGCACTCTTTGGGGAGAAATCATTAAGTATAACCAATATATAAGAGGTGAGGGAGGGGAGATGGTGCTTATCCTAGCAGTTAAAATGCCCCTGATCCTCATTTGAGTGCCTGGGTTGAATTCTCGGCTCCTGACTCCAGCTTCCTACTAATGCAGACCCTGGGAAGCAGCAGTGTCAGCTAAAGTAATTAGGGTTTAGGGTCCTTCCACCAATATGGGAGACCTGGATTGAGTTCCCAACTGCAGGCTTCCTTGCGGATATTTGGGAAGCGAACCAATGGAAGGGAGCCCTCCTTCTCTCTCAAATAAATTCTTTTTAAAATATAATAAATAAATAAATAGGTATAGTATCTACACAAACCACTTGTAATTCTTCTACATAGGAGATTTATTTAGCCTTCCAATTTGTTAATGATCATTGGTTTATATAAGTATGAATTCATGGCACTTATTTTATGTTTTGAGTTATCATCAAATACTGACATTTATTTCTTTGCTCAAATAGTTACAGTTTAGAACATAAAAGTTCTTCAGGGGTCCCTGTGTCCCCCTGCCATCTCAGCATGGTTCTGTGTTTTGTCCTTTTGATTGGTTTGCCCTTGTCATTTGAGCACTTCCCTATATTCTGGCAATGACGTGATGCTCCAAGCCTGCCTTGTATATTTCTTTTCCAGGTATAGAATCAGTAATTTCTTCATGGAGTCCTGGTTCCTTTACTGGAGAATGGTGTGAGAAAATGAGATTTGGTTCTAAGAGTGCCTTCTACTATTTGGGTATTATTCCGCCTAGGATGTCAGGTGTCAGGGGAAGGTGGAGCATTGGAACCTGTTCCTTCTAACTGTGCCCCTAAGCCAGCCTTCTAACCCCTCCCCCACCTGCTGGCTTTCTCATCCTCCAGTAAGCATTTATTAAACATTCATATAAATGTTTTTAAAGCTACTATCTGTGGGAGAGAACATGGGATATTTGTTGTTTCATGCCTGACTTAATCACTTAAATTAAGGGCCTCCTGCCCCATCCATTTTCCTGCAAATGACAGGATTCCATTCTTTAGGGTTGAGGAACAGTTCATTAAGCAGACAAACCACATTTTTTAATCTATCCTTCTGTCAACAGGTACCTGGATTGCATTCATACATTGGCTATTGTGAACAACGCCACAATAAGCAAGACAATACAGAAGTATCTCTGGATAAATATGAACAAGTGTGATAGCAAGATCATGTGGTGGATCTACTTTTGGCTTTTTGAGGAACTGCCATACTGCTTTCCATAAGAGCTGCATTAGTTTACCTTTCCATCAACAGTGCATTATGCTGAATGAATGTTTTGAAACACCCACTATATCCCATAAATGGGCACAATTATTCCACGTTAACAAAAATGTAGAGGGGCCAGTGCTGTGTTGTAGTGGATAAAGCCACTGCCTTCAGTGCCAGCATCCCATATGGCCGCTGTTTCAAGTCCTGGCTGCTCCACTTCTGATCCAGCTCTCCACTATGGCCTGGGAAAACAGTAGAAGATGGTTCAAGTCCTTGGGCCCCTGCACCCACATGGGAGACCCAGGAGGGGCTCCTGGCTCCTGATCGGCCCAGCTCCAGCCATTGCATTCATCTGGGGAGCGAACCAGCATAGGGAAGACTCTCTCTCTTTCTCTCTCTCTCTCTCTCTCTCTCTCTGTTTCTGCACCCCTATAGCTCTGCCTTTCAAATATATAAATAAAAATCTTTATAAAAATAAAAATGTGGAAAACCTTTATGGAATGGAAAACAATTAGAATTAGTTAAATGTATTTGAGACTAACCTAGTTGATGAAAAGAAGCACTTTTTTATGTTCTAGAGATAGCTTTTTGATTATTGCTACTATTTATCTATCATGTGAACACCCTCAAAATTTAGAGACTTTAAATGACAATAAACATATATTAGCCCAGTCATAAATAAACACAAAAACCCAGAACTGCACACAAAAACAGAAAATTAGAAAGATAATGCAAGCTACTGCTGCCCTCAGGACTTTCTAACTCACAGACACTCTGCCCTGCCACTGAGCAATAGTATCTGTGCACATAAGCCCCCTTTCCCACCTGCTCCGTGAGTTCCCCTGTCTTCCTCCCTTTCTGGATGCTGGTCACTCTGCACTGTCTCATGAAGTTAGGGACGACTTCCATATACAAATCTGCCAAGGTATTTCCCAACTAAAGCTCATGTGTGCACTTCAAGACAGATCTTTTCCTTGGTCAAATCCAAGATCCTTGAACTCATTCCCTGTAGGTCAACACCATTTCCTCTTCAGCACAGTTGTTCTGTACATCCTTTTGAGATACTACTGCATTTGCAAAATACACATCTGACAAAACATTGCTACCCACAATATATACAAGTTCTCAAAACTCAGCTAATACTCTGCCTGCGTCACCAGCACTCCGGGTTCTCGTCCAAGTCGGGGCGCCAGATTCTGTCCCGGTTGCTCCTCTTCCAGTCCAGCTCTCTGCTGTGGCCTGGGAAGGCAGTGGAGGATGGTCCAAGTGCTTGGGCCCTGTACCCGCATGGGAGACCAGGAGGAAGCACCTGGCCCCTGGCTTCGTATCGGCGCAGTGCGCTGGCTGTGGCGGCCACTTGAGGGGTGAACCAATGGAAGGAAGACCTTTCTCTCTCTCTCTCTCTCTCTCTCTCTCTCTCACTAACTCTGTAAAAAAAATCTCAAAACTCAAAAACAAAAAATAAGCAAAAAAAGGTAAAATATTTAACAAACACTTTATCAAAGGAGATATACACAGATACTTTATTTTTCACCTTATGAAAACCTAAGTTTTATTATGTTACCCTTCAGTTGTCCCCTTCACTTTTTCAATTTAATTTAAAGCACACAAATTTCATGCATTTCACATATACAGATTTAGGAACATAGCAATTCTTCCTATCCTACCTTCCCTCCCATCCACGGTCCCACCCTCTTCCTCCTCCTCCTTCTATTCTCACTCTTAATTTTTAAAAAGATCTATTTTCAGTTTCCTTTACACTCATAAGATTAACCCTACATTAAGTAAAGAGTTCAACAAATAGTAAGAGGGAAAATAAAACACTGTTCCTCAACAGTAGATACAAGGGCTGTAAACAATCATTGAATCTCAAAATGTCAATTTCCCTGATCTGTGGTAACTAATAGAGTATCTAAAATGTCATGTGTAGGAGTGAAATTGAAGTCCTGTACATTTGTGGTGCAGTTAGAGTCAATAAACACAGTCCTCATTCCATTTGAGGATCTCCCAGCTTCCTAAGTTATTTTTTAAATGTACATATATAAAGGGTCACTTTTTGGCTTCAATGTAAATTAAATCGCACTGGTTGCTAATGCTGCTCAGGTCATCATGTCCTCACTGATATGCTGCTGCTTGAGGAGTGAGGCAGACAGAATAGTGACTCCCCAGAGAAGTTCACATCCTACTCTCTGGAATCTGTAAGTACGTTACATGGAAAATGGTGGTCAAGGTAGAGATAAAAGTAAGATGTTGATCAGTTGACTTCAAGATGGGAGATTCACTAGAATTTCCTGGGTGGCCCAGCACAATGACCAGGGTCCTTGAAAGTAGAACAGGAATGCAAGGGAAGAGTTGGAGGAACTCAGTGTAAGAAGGCTCAACCCGCCAGCTCTAGCTTAAAGATGGAGGAAGAGGACCATGAGCCAAAAAAGGTGAGCAGCCTCCAAAAGTTGAAAAATCAACAGATTCTACCCAGGGACACATTCTTCCAACACCTTGATTTTAACCCACCAAGACTTCTGACATCCAGAACTCTAATAGAACACTTTGTAAGGTTTTAACCCACAAATTTATGGTGAATTTTAAGAGTGACAATATAAAACTAATACAAGGAGTGCTTAAAATTCCAACTAAAATGGTTTGCCTATTTATCCTTTTAATTTTATCAGTTTTTATTTAATTTTCTAACACCCTGTTTTTAAGTGCGAACAGATTTAGGACTGTGAGATCTTAGCGAATTAACTCCTTTACCATATAAGTTGCCCAATTTTATTATAGATTATCTTTTTATTCTGACTTCTGTTTGTCTTAAATTAGCATCATTACTTAAACTTTCATTTGATTAGTGTTAGTATGGCACATCTTTGTCCATTTTTTTCACTTTGAACTATCTGAGACCTTTAATTTAAAGTGAATTTCTTACTAATAATATACAGTTAGGTAGTGTCTTTTTTATCCATGCCATAAACCTTTGTCTATTGATTGGATCATTTGCACCATTAACACTTAAAGTGACTTTTACATAACCAAGTTAATTTTTATAACAATTGTCTATTTGTTGCATGTCTTTTGTCCCTCCACCATAATTTTTCACCATTTCTTATTTTAATATTATACTTTTTAGGATTCTAATTATTGTATTATTTTGCATATAATTTACATTTTAAAAGCTTCATGATTTACTTGGAGTTTATCATAAACATTTTAAAATAATCTAAACTGATTTTCACGAGTCTGGAACTCAGTGAAGGTCTCCTATGTGGATGGTAGGGATCCAAGTACTGTAGCTCTCCCAGGGTGCATACTGTCAGGGAGATAGACTATGAAGTGAAAGTGGGACTTGAAGTCACACACTCAGACACAGGATGCAGGCATCCCGAGTTTTATCTTAACTACATGCCAAATGCTCACCCCTGATTGTAGCATTTCTTATAACAAATCTTGTACTGCTAAATTCTTTCTGCTTTTCTACAAATGGAATGAAAATGCCTTTCCTCCAGTTTTTGCTCTTTTAATATTTATTTATTTGAAAGAGTGACAGGAAAAAGACACAGATACATGCAGAGAGAGAGAATCTCCCATCTATTGGCTTATGCCCCCAAATGCCCACAACCGGGGCAGGGCCAAGCGTAATCAGGAGCCATAAACTCCATCCAGATCTCCCACATGGGTGGCAGAAGCCCAAATACTTGGGCCATCATCTGGTGCCTTCCCAGATGCCTTAACAGGAAGCTAAATCAGAAGTGGAGGAGCCAGGACTCAAACTGGCACTGCTGTATGGGATGCAGGTATCTCAGGTAGAAGCATAACCCACTACACACCAATACCTTCACCCATCATTTTTCTGAAGAGCACTTTCACCAGATATTAAATTCTATTTTAACAATATATTCTTTTCAGGGGGGTGGAGCCAAGATGGCATTCTCTCTGGAGTATACAGCCAAAGGGAATTAAATCAGCTTCTTAAAGATATTTTTGCTCTCATGTTCATTGCAGCATTATTCACAGTAGCCAAAATGTTGAAACATGAGTGACCAATAAAGCACGAGAATTGTCACACACAGATATATACGTCTATATATGCATATACATGTTTGTGCATATATATATCATACACATGTATATTAGGCACTTCAAAAATGCACAGAAAGTGTGCATTATGCATTATTTTGCACCAAATTAAACTAAACTCTTCTAATCCCATTCCACAAAACTTTTGAAGTATACATATTTACATATACAGATATATTTTATATATAATGTTGTGCACTTTAAATTTATAAACAATAAGTTTTTTAAAGAGTGATTCCATATACATAAAATTATAAAATAGATCAAATTAGCATTGTAAATCATAACTGTAGCTGACCAGCTTCAGAAATGGGTACATTGCCTCAAAGGGACATGAGAGAACTCTCTGAGATGATGAAGGTATGCATCCTGGCTAGGAAAGTATTTATTCAGGATGAATCAAATCAAAATTATTTGGGCTGTACACTTAAAATAGAAGCATTATTTTTTTTCAACTTTTATTTAATAAATATAAATTTCCAGGCCAGCCTCATGGCTCACTAGGCTAATCCTCCACCTGGGGCGCCGGCACTCCAGGTTCTAGTCCTGGTTGGGGCGCCGGATTCTGTCCCGGTTGCCCCTCTTCCAGTCCAGCTCTCTGCTGTGGCCTGGGAGTGCAGTGGAGGATGGCCCAAGTGCTTGGGCCTGCACCTGCATGGGAGACCAGGAGGAAGCACCTGGCTCCTGGCTTTGGATCGGCGCAGCACGCCGGCCGTAGCAGCCATTTAGGGGGTGAACCAACAGAAGGAAGAACTTTCTCTCTGTCTCTCTCTCTCACTGTCTAACTCTGTCAAAAAATGAATAAATGAAAATAAAAATAATTTTAAAATTGAAAGTAACATCCTCCTAAAAATGTATACATGAATGTTTACAGCTGCTTTAATCACAAATCACCCAAATTAACAACATGCATGCTTTTCAACTGGTGAAAGGACAAACTGTGGTATATTCATTCATTGTACAACTATTCAGCCAACATGGTAATGTACTATTAATATACACACTAACATTGATGACTATCAAAGACCTTGTTCTGAATGAAAAAAAGACAGGTATTCATTTCTGTAAATTTTATAAGATATCCTTAGAAATGGAAGCGTATAGTTACAAAACGATCAATTGTTGACAAGTTGGTTCTTGTGAGGAATGAGTACCAAGGCATAGTTTAGAAAATTTATGTGAATAATGAAATGGTTATATATCCAATGGTGGCTACATGAGTGTGTACATGTGTAGAAACTCATAGGATGTACTATAAAGAGATAAATTTATGGACTGTACATTAAGACATTAGGGAAACATGCTCCAAAACTATAAGTAGTGACAGGAGAGACAGGGGAGATCTATTAGAGAAATTACATGGTGTAAAGAACCATAGAGAGTATAAAAGTTGATTTGCTCTGGTGTAGGCCTCAGTCCTCACTGACTTGCAGGGTACATGATTTCTCCAGGACTGGGATGGCATCAGGGTGAGAGTTATCTGCAAGCTCTGCTGATTCAGGCACTGGACACATGGACAAATGTCCTGAGTACAGGGACCTATCGAATGAGTCTCAGGAAAAGTGTAAATATTAGATTTATCTGTCATGTTATAGAATGGGACACGTCCATCCTTAGATTCTAAGAAAATACACACCATGGCAGTGTGTTCCTTTAGGGTGAGCAGTGTTTCTGGAGAAGTGAGTGCCCAGTATTCACCCTTACAAAACTTGACATCCCAGAAACCATTCTCAGGCCTTGTGCAAATCCTCCCCTTCCTCACTACATTATGCTTGCAAATTCCTAGGTCCCAGGCTTTACTGTTCCTTGGGAGTTGTTTCTCTCATACTCATTACTATTGTAATAATTTCCAAATATTCTCCAGGACTACAGGCTGAAAGTAAATGCCATTAAAGTAGGAGCAGAAGATTGAAAAAAGCTGTGGTTCTCAGAATCACTATTTTGAAGAGTTGCCCAGGAGAAACACTAATTGGGTTTATTATTATTTTAAGTTGTAGGATTATACAGTAACAAATTATGGTAAAATACTGAGCTATGGGAGTTGATTTTTTTAAAAAAAGAATTGATATTATTTTATGCAGAAAAGGTTATGATAAAATGAAATGCTGTAACACACACTTAAAATATGTGGTCTAGGTTCACTGAATTCGTAGACTTCCATAATAAGAAGTGATAGAATTCTGGCTAAGACTGTTGCCTTTATTGGTCATCTGGAGAGCATATCATGTGTCCTAGGCAGACTAGTGATGTCAAGGAATGTATCTGAAAAGAGAGTAGTCATTAAATCCGTTGGTAACATCCTATTTCAAAAACTTTATTATTATATTCCTCACTTTGTCAAGCATAAATCAAAATGGATTAAAAACTAATCAACATGGAGTCCTCATGTGAACTACACCTCTCCCAGTGTTCTGTTATCTGGCTCTCTGAGGGGGTTCAGGATTTAGGTTTTGTCAGTACACATGAACAATTAGGACAAGCACTGACATGTGACTGGGAAGCTGGTTAAAAATCTGAGAGTGGCATTGGGGTTAGCATTTGTTTGAATTTGGAAATGATTGGGAGACGAAATATTTAAAGAAACGGAAGATTCTCTTAAGACACAGGAAAAAGTTCTATGATAAATGGTGTGTGTAATATGTGAGTGGATGGTGGTTTGTAAATGTTGAAATCTAGGCTCAAACAATCATTGTCTGCAGAAAATCAAGCTGCAAATATTTACATATTAAAATGTTTAAATTATAAAGCCAGTTAAATCTAACAACTAGTTATACTGCTATGGGCACACTTTACCTAGGTTACATTTTACTTTTATAGAAATGTATTTTAAGCACAAATTGAAGCTTGAATGCCAGTTTGGAGAGGAGGTTTTTGTGAATTCTTTCATACTGCAGGTGAAAAATTTGCCTTCTGGGGAATTAAACTAATTTCTAATCTAGTCTCTAAAACTAAAATACTAAAAACAAAAATAGGAGAAAATCTCATATTAAATCTTTAAAAACATTGTTCCTGAAAATTGAATGGGACCTGAGGCCTTTCTTCCAGAGAACAAGGACTTGTTAGGCTTGTATTAGGTTCTGAACCTTAATACCATGTATTTGCACTTATCATGAAAGATTTCTTTTGTGATAAGTGCGTTACTAACAATGAACTTTGGTGGTCCAGTTGGAGTTCTTCCATTTTGAAAAATGTGATATTTGCATGGAACTGTTTTCTAGTCCCTTTACCCATGGCCTATGACCTTTCCCTTCTGTAGAACTGAAGCTAGAATTTTCCTGTTTGATAAAGGAACCAAAAAAAATTTGTAAATTGATGGTTAGTAACTAGTAGAAAACTTGAAATAATAGAAAACATTATAGCCTAATTCTAGTCATATTAAAATGTATCTCCTTTAATTATCTTTTGAACCTATCTTCATATGGCATTTCAACCATGTTTTATTATAATTTATATATTTGTTCCCTGTCTTTTTTCGGAGCTGTGTTGTTCTGGTAAGACTTATTTTAATTGTGGCTCTGTATTTTGTTATAGTGTACCAAGAACTGCCAATTTATTTTGGAGGTTTGTAATTTATTTATGGAGGTTTGTAAATGTTGAAATCTAGTCTCTGACATCATTGCCAAGAGATAATTAAGCTGAAAATATTATAATTACAAATTTAAGTTATAAAACTAGTTAAATCTAGCAATTAGTTTAGTTCTCACCGGCACATTTTACCTAAATTACATTTCATTTTCATAGAAATATATTTTAAGCACAAATTGGAGATTGAGTGCCAATTTGGAGAGGAGGTTTTTGTGAATCCTTTCATACTGCAGGTGAAAAATTTACCTTCTGAAGAATCAAACTAATTTCTAATTTAGTCTTTTTTTTTTTTTTTTGACAGGCAGAGTGGACAGGGAGAGAGAGAGACAGAGAGAAAGGTCTTCCTTTGCCGTTGGTTCACCCTCCAATGGCCAGAGCGGCCGGCGCACCTCGCTGATCTGAAGGCAGGAGCCAGGTGCTTCTCCTGGTCTCCCATGGGGTGCAGGGCCCAAGGACTTGGGCCATCCTCCACTGCACTCCCAGGCCACAGCAGAGAGCTGGCCTGGAAGAGGGGCAACCGAGCAGAATCTGGCGCCCCGACCGGGACTAGAACCCAGTGTGCCGGCGCCGCTAGGAGGAGGATTAGCCTAGTGAGCCGCGGTGCCGGCCTAATTAATCTTTAAGACCTGAATGCTAAATACAAAAACAGGAAGAAAACCCCTTATTAATTCTATAAAAACATTGTTCTTGGAAATTGATTGGGACCTGACACCTTTCTTCCAGAAAGCAAGGACTTGTCAGGCCAGCATTAGTACTTATCCTTAATGCTGTATATTTGCACTTACCATGAAATATTGTTTCAGTGAAAAGTGAGTAACAATGAACTTTGGTGGTCCAGTTGGAGTTCTTCCATTTTGAAAAATGTGATATTTGCCTGGAACTGTTTTCTAGTCTCCTTCCTCATGGCCTGTGATCCTCTCCCCTCTGTAGAACTGAAGCTAGAATTTTCCCTTTTGATAAAGGAAGTAAAAAAGAACATGAGATTTCTAAAGTGATGGATGGTAACTAGCAGTAACTGTAAATAGTAGAAAGCAGTGTAAGCCTAATTCTAGACATATTGAAATGTATCTCTTTTAATTATCTTTTGAACTTATCTTCATATTACTTTTTCAACATATCACAAGTTATATATTTATTCCTGTTTGTTTTTCAGAGTTGCTTATATGGGGGATTTTTTAAAATTATTTAATGCACAATGGTCTGTATTGTGTTTTTTTTTTGGTAATACTTATTTTAATTTTGGCTCTGTGTTTTGTTATAGTGTACCAAGAACTGCCATGTTATTTTGAGTCAGTTCTGTGGTGACTATCTTTGGGGATTGTTTTCTCTGAGTGTTGGTAGAAATTGAAACCCAAGTAGACTTCATCACAACCCATCTGGTGAGTGCTGATGACAGAAGAATCTATTTAATGGATAAAGAAAATGCGGTATATATGTATATACAATGGAATATTATTCAGGTATAAAAAGAAGAAGAAAATTCTACCATTTGCTTCACAATGGATGCAGATTTGGCTTTAAAGAACACTCAGGATGAGAATCAATAAGGCATTGTGATTAGAACCAAAAGAATCTTTGCAAAAGCAAAGAGAATAATAAATGCCAGCTTACTTGGGGGGGGGGGAGTTTTAGGTGGAAATATCATTCCTGTGTATGCCCTGAAGTAAAACAGGATGGTTAGTTACATGAGGACCCTAAGGGAGAGAGGTTACCTGCTGCTAGAAGAGAAGTGGTGGGGATGGAAGCCTGTATTAGAGGGTAAGCAAAGGCAGGATGATACCAATATGTGAGAAGCAGAAAAATGAAGGGACATATTGATAGGTGACCAGGAATGTGCATTTATCCTGAGAAGCAAAGAATATTTTCATCAATGTGAGTACAGAAAACAGTTATTCATAAAACTCAGTTTTGGCTGGCACCACAGCTCACTAGGCTAATACTCCGCCTGTGGTGCTGGCACCCCGGGTTCTAGTCTCAGCTGGGGTTCCAGGTTCTAGTCCCAGTTGCTCCTCTTCCAGTCCAGCTCTCTGCTGTGTCCCTGGAGGGCAGTGGAGGATGGCCCAAGTGCTTGGGCCCCTGCACCTGCATGGGAGACCAGGAGGAATCACCCTGTTCCTGACTTCAGATCAGTGTAGTGGCCATTAGAGAGTGAACCAACGGAAGGAAGACCTTTCTCTCTGTCTCTCTCTCTCACTATCTATAACTCTCTATCTGTTTCTCTCTCTCACTGTCTAACTTGGCCTGTCAAAAAATTTTTTTAAAAAACTCAAGTTTTATCCCCTTGTTCAGAGCTGAAATCTCCCCCTAACTTCTCCATGATGTGATCAAGCTCTGCTGAATCTCAAGAAAGAGAAAACACTATCCCTTTGTAAAGGCATATTTTGGAGGCTTTTTAATTAGTCATAATCAATGATAATAAGAAACATATTTTATATTTGAACTTGAACACATTGATTTGAACACACTGAACACATTGAATTTGCAATTAATACAGAGTATTCTTTTTTTTCATTTTTTAAACTTTTATTGAAAGAATATAAATTTCCAAAGTACAGCTTATGGATTACAATGGCTTCCCCACCATAACTTCCCTCCCACCCACAACCCTCCCCTTCCCCTCTCCCTCTCCCCTTCCATTCACATCAAGATTCATTTTCCATTCTCTTTATATACAGAAGATCAGTTTAGCATATATTAAGTAAAGATTTCAACAGTTTGGACCCACACAGAAACACAAAGTGAAAAATACTGTTTCAGTACTCGTTATAGCATTAAATCACAATGTACAGCACATTAAGGACAGAGATCCTACATGAGGAGTAAGTGCACAGTGATTCCTGTTGTTGACTTAACAAATTGACACACTTGTTTATGGCATCAGTACTCTCCCTAGGCTCTTGTCATGAGTTGCCAAGGCTATGGAAGCCTTTTGAGTTCACCAACTCTGATCATATGTAGACAAGGTCGTAGTCAAAGTGGAAGTTCTCACCTCCCTTCGGAGAAAGGTACCTCCTTCTTTGATGACCTGTTCTTTTCACTGGGATCTCACTCGCGGTGATCTTTCATGTAGGGTTTTTTTTTTTTTTTTCCAGAGTGTTTTGGCTTTCCATGCAATACAGAGTATTCTTAATACCACTGATCAATACACACAGTTGCTCATCTCATAAAATTAATAATCATTTTTGTATTTAAAAGTAGAGAAACTTCACATCTTATTAAAATTTCCTTTCCATAAGTTAAATTTTCCATTTTATAACTGTTCTTCCTACATTAGAGCTTGTAGACCTTGTATAATTCTGAATACTATCACCTTTTTTCCTTACAAAAACTGGGCCTCTCAGTTTATATCAGTGTCTGTTTCTGTGCCAAGATATCTGGATCTGTAACTTCACCCATTTAGAAACTTATTTTTGCCTTGAATTCTGCAGAATCGCCTTGACAAAATGAAATTAGTACCATGATTAGGGGAACTACTGGAAGAATCTTGCATGAATAGGGCATTATGAAGCTGTGATGTGAAAAGATAACTCTGGAGATGTTTTGGTCGATTCATATAATTTGAATGCAGTCAATGTCTTCACTTCTTTACTGCAAGTAAACCAGAGAATCATGACTCAGATCAAGTTTCCTTAGGAAAGTGGATGCCCCTCCCCTCTGTTTCCAAGGGCATGGAAGAAGGATGCTGACTCAGGTGGTACCTAGGTGAGTGATTGAGGACAGCGTTGGTGTAGGTAAGCTTCCCTAAAGGACAATGGTGAGCTTTGAGAGGGACAACCTCACCTGACCACAGGTTGGCTCTTATCCTCTCTTCCTTCTAGAATGGGACTGAGAAGCTAAAAGGATATGAGTCCAGATCATTAAGGAATTTGTTTGAATGAAATTTTGAGGGGGTTTTGAATGAGTGATTTACCTGAGGGGAAGAGCTACAGGGATGAAAATGGACTTAAAATGTTCTCACCACACAGAAGAAAAGTGCTCCTGGTAGACAGTGATAGAGGAACCCGAAGGGTGTGGGGATATTAAAGAGACCCCGGAATAGATTCAAACAAATAGAAATAGAGCCAGAGAAGTTCTCAAGAAAAGAGTGTGAGGCAAATCCCAATACTTAAGGTTTTTTAGGATTATAGACTAGAAGACTCTTTAAGGTTCTCTAACTGTGGAAAGAAATAAATTAGGATCAGTTGAAGAAATCATGAGGGCAAATATCATTACTTAAATCTTTCCCTGTATTCCTAGTTTTTCTCTATTGACCTTTCTTAGGTCCTTCATAAACCCTCAGGTTTCTCTCTCTCTCTCTCTCACACACACACACACACACACACACCCCACACACACACATCCCAACACTACCCTTAAACTTTCTCATGGTAAAAATTTCTTAACTTAGCTGATGTCTTCTTTTAAATTTCTCCTATTATGGAAGTGCAGTTGTCTGCTCCATGCACTGTAACCAACAGGAATATGGGAGTTGTAGAAATAGAAAGAAAAATGAATAGCAGGGAAGGACTCTGGACTGAACTTTGCACTTCTCCATTTAATTAGTGGCAATAAAGAGCTCAAATGAACATGAAACAAAGTAGACTGAACCTAGATATGTATATGCTCATATAAATACATTCATATATTTAAAAAACATCTCTGAAGACTGACTGCTCCACTTCTTGAATTTTTCCTTTAATTACTACTATTGGTGGGAAGTGTCACTATGTACCTAAACCTGTATATGTGAAATACAAATGTAACTTGTATATGTATATTAAAACTTGTATAAATTAAACTAAAAAATTTAAAAAGATCATTAAAATTACTATTATTTCAAAGAGAAAAACATATAGTAGATATTTAAATGAGGCATTCATACACCAACTCACCAGATACATGTATTTACTTTGTTAAATGTGGTAGATGTGTAAATATGTCACCTCTGTGGCCTTTTGCTCAGGAAAGCTGATGCTACCTGTCCCTATCATTTCCTAGGATACAGAGGAAGGATGCTGCCTGCAGTTGTTCTATGGTGAGGAATTGAGGACAGAATTGGTGGAGGGGACTTTGTGTCCTGGATCATGAGTGGGCCTTATCAATCCTACAGTTTAGATAAAATCTTCCCAGGATATTGAGAAAGGCTAATTCTTGCATTTATATCTCCGGATCATAAATGTTTATTGCCTTCCAGTGAAATACTTACAATTATCAAGTGTGAGTTCTCTGGACACTCCATCATATTTATGTTGTTAACACATAAGACTGAATTAGAAATACTGACAGTTGTTCTAGGCAAGAACTGAAGTAGTACTAAAAAGCCCATGTCCCTCTTGTTGTTGGAAGTCTTACACTCGGTTTAATCTCTGAGGACCTGGGGGCCAGTGCCATGGCATAGTAGGTTAATCTTCTGCCTTTGTGCCGATATCCCAAATGGGTGTCAGTTCCAGTCCCAGCTTCTCCTCTTCCAGTCCAGCTCTCTGCTATGGCCTGGGAAAGCAGTGAAAGATGGCCCAAGTCCTTGGGCACCTGCACTTGCCAGGGAGACCAGGAAGAGGCTCCTGGGCTCCTGGCTTCGGATTGGCACAGCTCTGGCCATTGTAGCCATTTGGGGAGTGAACCAAAGGAAGGTAGAACCTTCTCTCTGCCTCTCACTCTCATTGTCTATAACTCTGTCAAATAAAATAAATAAAATCTTTAAAAAAAATCTGAAGACCTAAAGTAAATTTTAGGGATCATAACCTGAATTTATTGGATACCTCTTGCTTCCTTTTAATTTGATTCCGTACTTGAAAACCCTAGATGGAATTAGTTCCCCAACACTAATGTCAGCATCCTGCACCTCTTTGTTTCACATGTGAATGCTCTGGATGACTTAGTGACGTATATTTTAAGTGACCTATTCTCATCACAAAGACTTGAGAGAATATTAGTATTTTGGTACAGAACACTTTTGAGATGAGAAATGCAGAATTGTATTAGTTGGAAACTACTCTTTTAGATTAATGGGTAAGATTAAGAACAGAATTTAAAGGCTGTGCATGCACAAGAGACATCAGCAAGGGAATTTCTTCCAAAAACTCCCCAGCTTTGCAGGATTTCAGGAAATTGAAGGGGACTGTGGCCATGCTTCTGTGACTGCATACACACCAGGACAACCCAGAGCTGCTTTTCACAACACTTATTGCTAATAAGCCTAAGAATCTCATATAGCTCTCGTCCTACTGGTCAAATTGTTATTTCTGTAGTTGAGGTAAAAAAATGCCTCATATGGAATGTTAAGCCAAAAAATAATACCCATCTTTTTTGCAAAAATTCCATTGAAGCATTACGAATCTCTTTCAAGTAAACCTGATGTAGTCCTAGGCTGTTAAAATGACAGCCTGTTTACTGCTGACGAGAGATGTGGGTGATAGTTAATCCTATTTAATCCATGATGAAGGTCACACAAAAGTCAGTATTGGTGAAGGCATTTCCAGGAGTCATTCTTAGATCTTTCACTTTGAATCCTTTCCTCTCTTGGTAAGGACAACTGGTTTACCTTCCATAAATTATCCTGTGCCTCTCTCAGCTCTATTAATCTTGTGTGTAACCTTCCTTGAACTTTAGTCTTTGCACTTATGCTGAGTTAGGTTTTTATTTTAACTCTTTATGTACGTGTTTGTTTTTAAGTGTGAAATCCATGGCTCAGACTGCTGGTTCCAGACTGCTAGCGATGCCTTCTGGAGGGGCAGACCAGAAATGCCATGATCTGAACTCCAGCTACTTAGTGTTCTTTCAAAATTTACTCTCACAAACAGAATTAAATTATATATCAAATCAAAAGTTTTTATCAATACACTGTTATCTATGTTTTCAAAGTTCACATGCTATAGTTTCTGCAGCTTCTTTTGACAAATCTTGCTGATTTTTGTGTTTGCATTTTGCTTTCCATGAATTCTTTACTGAGCATAATATGGGGCCCTCAACTTTGCATTCAGTCTCTTTGGTGCTCTCCAGGTACACCATTAATTTTTAATGCATTACATTAGAAAATATTAATATGAAAAAGTCACCCAAATATTATTTCCCAGATAGAATGATTGCAGCAGTAAATCAACTGTTAATGACCACTTAGGGAAGATCTGGGCTATAAATTGATTAAATTTTATTATTTAGTTCACAGAGTTGCTTGGGGTAAAGGTGTTAGTCTTATTACTAGAAAAGCAATTCCATCCAAGTACTTTTTGTGTTTCAATATTGAACACTGCAGGAACCTTTTAGATTTTATAGAAATGAAGATGAAATATTAGAAAGTGGGCATTTGGCACAGTAATCATGATGACGTCAGCTTAGGGTAACTGCATCCCATATCACAGAGCCTCAATTTGAGTCTTGGATGTTTGCAAATCCAGTTCCTGGGAATGAGCATCCTGGGAAGAATAAGGTGGTAGCTCAAGTACTTGAATCCTTGACACACATGTGGGAGACTTGGATTGAGGTCTGGGCTCCTGGCTTTGACATGGCCAGCCTAACTGTTGCGGGTATTTAAGGAGTGAACCAGCACAAAGAAGATCTCTCTATATCTCTGTTTCTCCATCTTTCAAATAGAATGAAAATAATGAGTAACTAACTAAATAAAAAAATTTAAAAGACCTTTACTTTAAATATAAAATATTGGTACATTTGAAAGGCAAAAATCATGACACAAATAGTATACATAAATGATAAAGAAAAAATGGCACTTGCAAACAATCCCCTACCTGGTGCACCTGCACTCTGGGTTCTAGTCTCCATTGGGGCGCCAGTCCAGGTTGTTCCTCTTCCAGTCCAGCTCTCTACTGTTGCCCAGGAAGGCAGTGGAGGATGTCCCAAGTGCATGGGCCCTGCCCCCTCAAGGGAGACCAGGAGGAAGCACCTGGCTCCTGGGTTCAGATCACCACAGCTCGCTGGCCTCGGCAGCCATTTGGTGGGTGAACCAACGGAAAAGGAAGACCTTTCTCTCTGTCTCTCTCAATGTCTGAGACTGCCTGTCAAAAAAAAGAAAGAAAGAAAGAAAGAAAGAAAGAAAGAAAGAAAGAAAGAAAGAAGAAAACAATCCTAATTGAATAAACAAGGAATCGTCAAAAAGTTTATGAAAATGCATATTATGCAATACAAGGTTTTTTTCCTTTCCATGTAGAAATTAGTTTTCTTGCTTGCAATAGAAATGCAACGTGATAGGTGTTTCTCTTCTTATTTTCATTGTCACATTATGTCTTAGCATCTCACTCTATGAAAAAAAGAAGAAAGATACCAATCCACGGAGCCCTGCTTGTTGAAGCAACAAGAAACGATGGCAGTTGGGGGTCCATTTGTTATTGCCTTTGTGTTGTTTTTAAGAAGAAAACCATGATGCCTTCGTCCCTGCTGTCTGCACCCCTGACCTCGAGTCCGCATCATGGCCGGGTGCCATACGTGTTGCACGTGCACTGTACGTAGGTGGCACACGTGTGTCCTGTGTGTGTGCGTATCCCTCGTTACATCTCTGTACATAGCGGCAGGATCGTAGCTGATCAGGAAACGTTTGATATCTCGGCAATTTTGCATTTTTGTGTCTCAAATAAAAGACATTTTGATGTAAAAAAAAAAACATGCATGGATTTCAAAATTATTTTGTTCCCAAATATGCATATCTTTTCATCCCATTTTCCAGAAACATTTTAAAGCACCAACAAACAGATGAGAAGGGATTTCAGACTACCAAGAAAACATTTGGAGATAACCAATGCAATGTTGGAAGATTATTTGTGTACATAGATTGTATACAGAGGTTGTTAGAAACTGGATCTAAACTCAGATCAATCAGGATTTGTGATAATTATACACAAACCTTTTAAGACATGGCAGTGTCCATGCCCTCTCTAAAAGACCAAATGGTGACAAGCCTAGAGTATAAGTGGTAAAAAAAAGTGCAACTATAATAATTTCTACAATTTATTTGCACAGCTTGCCAATTTCTTACACTTTCATTAATGCAATAACTCGGTTATGTCCCCTTTTCCTGAGTGTGCTATTACCTCTGTGGTCAGGATATTTCTCCCAATAGGGCAGGGTCTTAACTTTGGGGGCACTCACTCTCCATTGTATCCGTTCTTAATGCATATTAATTTAGTCAACTTGAAACTCCAGTCCAAGTGAGTATTTTAATCCCTTATTTTTGTGTTTTTGATATTTTTCTCTTAAGTTTTTTTTTAGCGTTTTTCTGTTTATTTGTTTTTAACCCAGAGATCTTTTATTTAAGGCATACAAACTTCTTGCATTTAATAAATAAAACTAAGATCTTTTCCTGTCTTTTCTGTCATGTGCTATTTCATGCACTCTTCAGCATTAAACTTACTTATATATTAATGTTATAAAATGTGATATATTGGTAGATATTTGTATAGTTCTGTATACATTGTAGAATGGTTAAATCAGGCTGATCAACATATTCATAACCTCACATACTTAATCACTTTTTTTGTTAAGAAAAGCCTACCCTCTTAGCAATTTTCAAGCATATAATACATTGTTATAAACTGTAACCACCATGTTGTATAATGGGTCTGTTACAATCATTCTCTTTGTCTAGCTAAAATTTAGTGTTTGTGAATCAACATCACCCCAAACCCTAATCTGTAGCTTGTGGTAACCACTATTCTACTCTCTGCTTCTGTGAGTTCATTTTCTTTAGGTTCCACACACAACACATAACAGGTGTTATTGTGCAATGTTTATATTTCTGTGCCTGCCTTATGTCACTTAACATAATATCCTCTAGGTTCATCCATGCTGTACAAATGGCAGAATTTCCTTCTCCATAAAGTTTTAGTAGCATTAACATGTTTTGCAACTATTTAGCTTTTCCACCCTTGTGCTCACTTCTCTTTCTTTTTAAGGCTAACTATCAATCCTTCTTAAAATTTAAAAATATAAGTAAGATACATTTAAGGCATTTTTCTTGTAGTTTAGATAATGGGTTTAGTCTTAGAAGGCCTGATGTCAGATATTGATATCCTGTAGTTCATACACACACTTCATTGTGTGTGGTACACCTGTATCATATTCTTGGAGGGAGTGAAAATGGCAAGAGTATTCCTGAAGACAATTTTTCATTCTCTTACAGAGCTAAACATATATTAAATGACCCAACAATTTCACTCCTAGATCTGACTCTAGAGAAATGAAAGTATATCCACACATTAAAAAATTTACACATGAATGTTTATAAGAGTTTTATTTATAACAGCTGCAAATGGAAACATCATTAAGGAAACCCATAATCAAACTCTAGTATGTCCAAGCAATGAAATAAGATATTCAACGTTATGTTTTTTCTCATCTGACATCCTAATCCATTGTTCTTTGCCATGCTTTTTGAAACTGGAGTTGACTATAATATTTCTTCTTTTCCAGCAGGCAACAATGTTAAGCTTTGTAAATAGAAGATTCCTTTAGGAATACTAATGTACAACAGACAAAAGCCCTTCTCTTTTGTTTCTCACAGTCTTTTCTCCACTCCCTGCTCTGGCACACAGAACTCCTAGCTTGGCTCACTTCCTACTGAGTTTCACTGGTGCCACTGACTACAGGGGACTTCCAGTGACATCCAGCAGCTCCCCAGTTATCTCCCACTGAGTATTTAAAGCAAGTCACACATAATTTCCTAGGAGTTTCTGTAGCATCAAATTTCTTGCTTGTCCTTACACCACACAGTGAACCTCTGATTCAGTCAACATCCATCACACTATCTCTACATAAGTATGGAGACAATTTCTCTCAGCCTTTGGTGCAACCCTGCTAATTTTTTCCCTTCCTTAGTGACCTCTGCCAGACTCCTAGAGGCAGTGGCTGCTATCTGTATTTTCTATGGAGTTCTCTATAACCCTTGGTAGCTAAGTACTTGTTACCAGTGTGATATTTCAATATGTATATACAGTGTTCTGATCACAAGGGCTGATAATATTTCCTCTTTCTTGACATACTTTATGATTGGAGGCTTGGGGCATCTGTTGTTTGTTCTACAATGTATGGTAGGTAATTGCAAATTATAGTCTTTGGATTGCACTAGGAACTTATTCCTTTGCTTTAACTCTGATTGAATACTCATTATCAAAACTCCCCCCATTCTCTCTACCTCACAATCTCTAGTAATCATAATTCTGTGCAATGCTTTTCCATATAAGGGAGACTATGCAGTTTTTGTCTATCTTTGTTTTATTTAACTTGATATAAAGTCCTCCAGTCACTTCCATACTGCCACAAATCACAGGATTTCAAGCTTTTATGAATGAATGATATTCCATTGTATGTATGTACCACATTAAGATATATTTCCATTAATGGGACTGATGAATCATATGGCAGATCAATTTCTAGTTTTTAAAGAAATCTCCCTATTATTTTTCATTGTGGCTATACAAATTTCCAGTCACAAAAACAATGTATGAGGAATTCTCTTTTCTGCTTGTCCTTGAAAAAATTTGATAGTTTCTATTTCTTGATAATAGACATTCAAATGGGTAAGTGGTATTGTGGTTTTGATTTGCATTTTCCTGTTGACTAGTGATACTGTGTGTGTTTTTCACAGAGTGTTGGCCATTTGTATTTCTTCTTTTTAAAAATATTTTTTTTATTTATTTATGTAAGAGGCAGAGTTACAGAGAGGGAGAGACAGAGAGAAGGGTCTTCCATCTGCTCATGCACTCCCCAACTGGCCACAAGGAAATGAGGCATATCTGAAGCCTGAAAATTTTTCTGAGTCTCACTCGGGGGTGCAGGGGCCCAAGCACTTGGCCATGTAAATTGCTTTCCCAGGCCATAAGCAGAGAGCTGAATAAGAAGAAGAACATCAGGGACGTGAAGCAGAGCCCATATTGGATGCCTGCATTGCCGGCAGAAGCTTAGCCTAATGTGCCACAGAACCGGTTGCTGTATTTCTTCTTTTGAGGACATTTTGCCCATTTATTATCTAGATGGAGTGGTTTTTTGTTGTTGAGACTTTTTAATCCCTTACATTTACTGATAGTAATATTCTGTAAGATAGTTTCAAATATTTTTCCCATTCTGTCAGATATCTCTTCTCTCTATCATTTTCTTTGCAGTGTAGAAGCTTCTGAGTTTGCTGTAATCTCATTTGCCTAGTTTTCTTTTGTTGCTTGTGTCTTTGTGCATTTTGCACACTTAAACTTCTGAATATCATAGCATAAATTAGTCTACCTCAAATGTGCTCAGAACACTTATATAAGCCTTCAGTTTGACAGAATCATCCAGCACAAAGCCTATTTTACAATAAAATATTGAATATCTCATATGATATATTGACTATTGTGCTGCAAGTGAAAGAACTATTATATGGGTATGAGATACAGACAGACATTCTGTTTACATAATAAGTTTTGAAAACACAAAAATTGCAATAACCCAGAATATTTTAGATAAAAATTACCCTCATGTTTGTGTTTTTGACTGGGAACGGTGGTTCACTTCAAGTCCCAACAGAACAAAAAGGTGTTATACCAAACACTTCTATCCCAGAATAAGATAAAAATTAAAAATACATTTTCTACTGGATTTGTATTGCTTTTTCACCATTATAAAGTGGAAAATGTATGAGATAAATCACTGTAAGTTGGGAATCATCTGTATATTGATTTTATATCTTGATACTATGTTAAATTTTTAATTAACTGTAAGAGTTTTTTAATGGAATCTTAGGGTGTTCTATTATATGGTAGAACAAAAGGACCAAAACATAATACTTGAAACCATAACAAATATAGAAGAAATCATAAACGAAAAGTTCCTTGACATAGAATTGGCAAAATTTTTAGGGTGTGGCATTAAAAGCTCAGGCAATTAAAGAAGAATAAATAAATGGAGCAACATGAAACTACAAAGCTTATTCAAGGCAAAGGAAACATCAGCTAATTTAAAAAAAGTAGCCTATAGATTGGAAGAAAATATTTGTAAACCATGTATCTAATAAGATATTAATAAAATTTCAAGTAAAAAATAAGTTTTGAAATTATATCTTCCCACATAAGACATACACATTACAAACAAACACATCGAAAAATGCTTGACATCAGTGGTAATCAGGGAGATGAAAATCAAAGCCACAATGAAATATCACTTCACACTTGTTAACATTGCTATTATCAAAAAGACAGGAGCTAACAGGTATTGGTAAGGCTGTGGAGAAAGACAAACCTTACACATGATTGGTAGGAAGGTAACTGAAGCAACCATATGGAAAATAGTAAGTAGGTTCTCAAAAAATTAAAAACAGATCATATGACACAGCAATCTCTCTTTGGAGTATATGCCCAAAGGAAATTAAATCAGAAATTTGTGCGTGCATGTTCATTGCAGCATTATTCACAGTAGCCAAAATATGGAAACATGTGAGTGTCCAATAAAGTATGAGAATTGTCACACACGGATATATACGCCTATATATGCATATAAATGTTTATGCATATACATATCATGCACCTGCATATGAGCGGTTTCAAAAATAGACGGAAAATGTGCATTATGCATTATTTTTCTCCAAATTAAACTTTTCATCTAATTCCTTTTCCACAAAAATTTTGAAGTACACATATTTACATGAGCATATATAATTTATATCTGTTTTACACTTTAAATACATAAACACCAGTTTTTAAATTTTTTTTTTTATTTTTGACAGGCAGAGTGGACAGTGAGAGAGAGAGACAGAGAGAAAGGTCTTCCTTTGCTGTTGGTTCACCCTCCAATGGCCGCTGCGGCCCATGCGCTGTGGCCGGCGCACCGCACTGGTCCGAAGGCAGGAGCCAGGTGCTTTTTCTGGTCTCCCATGGGGTGCAGGGCCCAAGCACTTGGGACATCCTCCACTGCACTCCCTGGCCACAGCAGAGAGCTGACCTAGAAGAGGGGCAACTGGGACAGAATCCGGCGCCCCAACTGGAACTAGAACCCGGTGTACCGGCGCCACAAGGCGGAGGATTAGCCTAGTGAGCCGCGGCGCTGGTCAAACATCAGTTTTTAAAAGAGTGATTCCATATGTATAAAATTATAAAAAAGATCACATCATCATTGTAAATCATAGCTATAGCTGACTAGCTTCAGAAATGGGTATACTGACTCAAAAGGACATGAGAGAACTCTCTGAGATGATGAAGGTATGTATCTTGGCTAGGAAAGTATGTACACAGGATGAATCATAGTCAAAATTATTTGGGCTCTATACTTAAAATAAATGTATTCTTTTGAGCTGAATCTGTACTTCCATAAAATTGATATTTAAAAAAAAAATAAGAAGTGCTGGTTCCAGGTTGACCTTAGTGGTCAAGCTTGGCCTCAAAGCAGTGATAGGTCAGATATTATGTTGGATATCATTAAAGCAACAAAAGGAAAAATCCTACCCTGAAGCCTGAAAAGAATATTAATATTTGTTGTAAGTCCTTCGATTTAATTTCCTGGCATATGCCATAATTTCCTTTCCTCTACTCTTTTGTTGTGTTTTTTTTTTTTCCCCGCTAAAAATCCAAATGTATTCTGCACCTTTCACTTGGTCTAAATGTTCCACTGCTTTTCCTATTGCCTATTCCCATAGGAAATAATTCTTTAGGCTAGCATTGTGACACAGCAAGTTAAGCTGCAGCGTGTGACACTGCCATCCCATATATGAATGCAGGTTCTAGACCCAGGTGCTCTTCTTTTGCTCTAGCTCATTGCTAATGCACCTGCGAGGACTGTAGAAGATGGCTAATGGACTTGGGCCCCTGACACCTATGTGGGAGACCAGGATGGAGATCCTGGATCCTGGTATCAGTTGGCTCAGCTCTAGCTCTTATGGGCAGATGGAAGATTGTCTTTCCCTCTCCTTTTCAAATAAATAAAATGAGAGTGTATTTAAAAAATTAATTCCTCTAACTTACACTTCCTGAAGATAGACATTCTCAAAAATACAGTTATTTCTCCTTGAACAGACAGAACCAGTACATGTCCCCTCAACACCACTCTCATTACATTTAGGTGGCTAAAATACGCAGAGCAGTGACCTATACCATTTCTGATAAAATATTCCTTGTGAATTGTTTTCCTCATACTCATTATTATTGTATTAACAATATGCCACAGGACTACAAGGCTGAAAGTAAAGACCCATAAGTAGAAGCAGAAGAATGAAAAAACCCTGGTTGTCAGAGTCACTATTTTGAAGAGTTGCCCAAGAGAAACACTCAATTGTGTATATTAGTATTATAATTTGTAGGATTATACAGTAACAAATTATGGTAAACTACTGAGATATATGAGTTGACTTTTTTAAAAAAGAATTAATTATTGTTTGTGCAGAAAATGTTACAATTAAATAATATGCTGTAATACACACTTAAAATGTGTGGTCTAGGTTCACTGAATTCATAGATTTCCCCAATGAGCAGTGATAGAATTCTGGCTAAGACTGTTGCCTATGTGGTCATCTGGAAAGCATATCATGTGTCCTAGGCAGACCAGTGATGTAAATCAATGCATTTGAAAAGAGTAGTCATTAAAACTGTTGGTAACATCCTATTTCAAAAACTTTATTATTATATCCCTCACTTTTCAAGCATAAATCAAAATAGATTAAACACTATTCAACATATAGGCCTTGAAGGAACTGCACTCTCCCAATGTTCTTTATCTGGCACTCGCTGAGGCACGTTTCGGTTTTAGGTTTTGTAAGTACGCATGAACAATTAGGACAAACATTGAAACTGGTTAAATATCTGAGAGTAGCATTTGAGTTAGAATTTGTTTAAATGTGGATTGATTGGGAGGCCAAAGGTTTAAAAAAAGAAAAAAAAGAAGAAGATTCTCTTAAGACACAGGAAAAAGTTGTATGATAAATGATGTGTGTAATATGTGAATGAATGGAGGTTTTGAGTTTTGTAAATGTTGAAATCTAGGCTCCAACAATCATTGTCAGCAGAAAATCAAGCTGCAAATATTTATGTATTAAAATGTAAATTATAGCCAGCACCACAGCTCACTAGGCTAATCCTCCCCCTGCAGCACCAGTTCTCTGGGTTCTACTCCTAATTGGGGCGCCGGATTCTGTCCTGGTTGCTCCTCTTCCAGTCCAGCTCTCTGCTGTGGCCCAGGAATGCAGTAGAGGATGGCCCAAGTGCTTGGGCCCTGCACCCGCATGGGAGACTAGGAGGAAGCACCTGGCTCCTGGCTTGAGATCAGCGCAGCGCTCTGGCCTTAGAAGACATTTGGGGGGTGAACCAATTGAATGATGACATTTCCCTCTGTCTCTCTCTCTCTCACACCGTCTAACTCTCCCTGACAAATAAAAAAATTAACTCATAGAAGAGTTTGGCAAAGTAGCAGGATATAAAATCAATGCACAAAAATCAACAGCCTTTGTATACACAGGCAATGCCATGGCTGAGAAAGAACTTCTAAGATCAATCCCATTCACAATAGCTACAAAAACAATCATATACCTTGGAATAAACTTAACCAAGGGCGTTAAAGATCTCTATGATGAGAATTACAAAATCTTAAAGAAAGAAATAGAAGAGGATACCAAAAAATGAAAAAATCTTCCATGCTCATGGATTGGAAGAATCAACATCATAAAAATGTCCATTCTCCCAAAAGCAATTTATAGATTCAATGTGATAACAATCAAAATACCAAAGACATTCTTCTCAGATTTGGAAAAAATGATGAGGAAATTCATACAGAGACCGAGGAGACCTCGAATAGCTAAAGCTATCTTGTACAACAAAAACAAAACTGGAGACATCACAATACAGGATTTCAGGGCATACTACAGGGCAGTTGCGATCAAAACAGCATGGTACTAGTACAGAAACAGATGGATAGATCAATGGAACAGAGTAGAAACACCAGAAATCAACCCAAACATCTACAGCCAACTTATATTTGATCAAGGATCCAAAACCAAATCCTGGAGCAAGGACAGTCTATTCAATAAATGGTTCTGGGAAAACTGGATTTCCACGTGCAGAAGCTGTCTTTGCTGTGCAGTATTTGATGGAAGATCTATAATCATTTATAATAGACGAAAATAAACCAGGTTGCAAATTCTTTTTTAAAAAATTTAAACCATTTATGAATTTTTCGTTAAAATTGTAGGACAAGTTAAATTTAAATTATGTTCTTTTAACCCATTTGAGTGTATTTCTGTAAGCATAGGTATGTAAAATTTTAAAAAAGCAATAAATAAATAAATAAGGATTCTTCAAGAAATGAAGTCAGCAATCTATGGCGCAAGAGCCAAACAATCTTACCATCTCTTTTTGTAAAAGCAGTTTTGTTGGAGCAGATTAATACTAAGTCATTCACATGTTTCCTATGACTGATTTTATGCTAAATGGGAAGACAGAGACATACAGCTGACCAATCTAAAACCTCACCATTTAGTCTACTTCCTGTCTTCTTTCTAACCCTCATCAGGTGTATTTCTTTGCTGGAAAGTTTTCTTAGACAGCTGAAGACCTCTCTGTGCATACTCAAGGTAGGCTAGATGTGTTACAGAATTTATATTCCTAATCAGGCCTTAGTCAATCACTTGGCATGGGCAAGATCTCTGAATTGCCTGTTTTATTCCATTTGCAACGTTACCCAATAACATGATGTGCTAGGTCCCAACAGTGGTAGCTAGATAGTTTCCCTTTTCTATTTCATTTCATAGTCCCAGATGCTTTTTCCTGGATTGTGCCCTAAATAAACTTCTTCACTTTCAAAAACAACAATAATAATCACATGGTCAAAACTTTAGGATCTGGCTCCTCGAAGAAAAAGTATGCCAACTACTTTTTTTAGAAAACCCCAACATAAGAGATGAAATTTTAAAATTCCCCTTTAGGTCAAAGGAATAGTGCAATTTCTTTTTTGAATAAAGTGACTAGGGAAAGAACAACTTAAGATGATAAAATTTTCACTTTCAAGAGAGCAATTTTGAAAAGAAATATATTTTAAAATTCGTCTTTACATCATATTTGCTTTGGATTTAGTTATGGATACATGAAACTAACTGGCAGAAAATATATGAAATATCTAATGAATTTGGAAAAATTATGTCAAAAAATAAGGAACAGTATTGTGCTATTGCAGGAAAAAACTGTACCATGTGGGTACAGTTCATGTCCCAGCTGCTCCACTTCCAATCCGACTCCTTTCTAATGCACCTGGAAAAGCAGTAGAGGATGGCCAAAGTGCTTGGGCCCCCTGAACCTATGTGGGAGACCGGCATTAAGCTCCTGGTTCCTGGCTCAGCCCCAGCCCAAGTAGTAATGACCATCTGGGGAGTAAACCAGTAGATGGAAGATTCTCTCTCTCTCTCTCTCTCTCTCTCTCTCTCTCTCCTCCCCCTACCTTTCAAATAAATAAATAAATAAATTTTAAATGAAAATAAAATGATGGGACATTTGGAATGGTTGAATGAGTAGGTTAGCAATTCCTTTGCCCAGAAGCAAACATAAGACTGAAAAAAATATTTAAATGACCATTTTAGAATTCTGGAAATTTACAAAGCTCAAATGAAATTGAAAAACATTTGAGCATAAAATAATATGAAATCTCTAGAAGAATATCATCATTTTAGCTTAGATCTCTTCTCACATCAGTGTTGCATCAATTCTGTAAGGCGAACATAGGTCATTAGTTCCAGAAATCCAGCTGCCATAGGGTCTGAATTGATTTGAAGCCAGAGACCTGTAAACCATATGCTCAGATAACTTTTCAAAACAATATTACTACAGTGGGAGCATACAAGGAACAGCTTCAAGCAATCAAGAAAGTTCAATTTCAGCTACTTTTATTTTATTGGCTAAATCAACTAATTGTAAGAAAAATCCAGAGATTTGTGAAATAGACATAGTGTACCTGGGCAAGTTTTATCTACCTTTCATCATCTGGAAGGCTGCATATGTGCACAAGACCACATACATATTCTTCAGAAAAAGAACATCTAATTGCCCCTTGTTTAACATGAGAACTTGAATATACAAAAAATAAAATGTTAGGATGACTAGGGATCAGGAATCTGCCTGATACTTGAATAAATTTTCTAAAGCAAATACAGATTTACTAACAAAGAATGAAACCATTATTTGATTAACCACAACCTTTAATCAATGGTTTGTTTATCACTAATATATTCTGACCCAGGGATGACTTCTAGAAAACCAGGTTGAAAAATTTAAAACTCTTAAAAAGTGCTGAGCAAAGGCATTAACAACCACATATTGATGCATAAAAAGACTTCGGAGAATTAATACTGAGAGATCACCAAACAAACAAATCTGTACACAGTAATTCCCAGGTGGGAGAACAAAATATGAACTCAAATTGTTATAACATATCATGTATGCTATTTAGTATACAATTCTCTACAATAATTAAAAATTATTAAAAAAGTGCAGGAAGAGGAAGCATAAAAATGCTCATTAAAAAAGCAATCGACAGTAACTGTCTCTGATGAGATGATGCAAAGGATGAAAGACTTCGAAGCAGATATTATAAATAAGTTTAAAGAATTAAAGGATAAGACATAGGAATCAAAGAAAATTGATAATAAGATGTCAAATAGGAATTACAATAAAGGCATAAAGTAGAGAGAACATAGAATTGGAATTTATAGAAACAAATTTAAAAATCTCCGGATGGACTCATAGCAGAGTTGAGCAGTGTTAGTAAATGGCACGGTCTTATCTGTAGCAACACCTAAGCCCCAGGTTCTATCTTAGGCTCTGGTCCCATCGCCATCTTGTACAATAAGGCTCAGTCCTAAGCCCAGCCTGGCTTAATAGAAGTCAGGTGACCAAATGGCCCAACCACAATCGTCAGCTCCACCCCCACCCTAACAGGATTCGCTGTTCCTACTTCCATACCCCTGCAAGACTATAAAGACCCGCTTTCCCAAACAGGCTTTCTTCTCTTCTCTGTCTCTCTTGCCCTCTCTCTCCAGCCTGTTTGACACATCCCCTACAGTAAACATTTCCCTTATTCTGATGTTTGGTCTGTTTTGTGCTGGCCTTTCCTTGGTGCTGTGACTCAGATCCAGGCTCTCCCACTGACCTTACTCTCTGCTCAGTGATCTGAGCTGCTTCAGGATCCTGTATTCCTGCCAACCACAAAACTCGCCTGAGACCTCTTTCTTTGCCACCCAATTCTCTGTGATTGCCATCCACACACTGGCCCTCCAACACCCTGAGGTAAAATGGGGAATGGAGGATTCTGTCAAGGTGAACTGTCAAGGTGAACTGTCAACTCAACCACAGGTTGCGTTTCCATCCTGGTACCAGGCACCACCACAAACTCCACTGCCTGTTCACCTTTCTATGGGCTTTACACGCTGTGCAGCAGTGGGCATGGATGATGACCCCATGCTCTGCTTCCTTTCCACAGGCTCCACGCCTTGGACTCCAGTGGGTATGGGTGACAACCCCCACTCTCTGTTCCCTACTCACTCTTGCTGGACTGCCATGATACTGGGAATGCCTGCTATCTACCTGTCAGATACCACAGGTCCCTATGGGGAGTTTCTCATCCCACATTCCATCTGATTCTCCTCTCGGTTGTCTCCTAAATAATCTTGTTCCTCTCAAATTGGCCACAGACTTCAAACGGCACTACCTCATCTTTCTTTGTAATCAGGCAAGGCCCATGTATGACCTCAACAATGGTACAAATGGTCACTTAATGGCACATTCGACCCTGACATTATTCAGGATCTCTACCACTTCTGTAAGTGTTCAGGAAAATGGAAGGAGATTCCAAATGTTTAGGCTTTCTCTTGTCTCTGATCTAACCCTTCTCTTCGCACTTCATGCTTGTTAGGAAAATGGCGCGTAGGCGCAGTCTGTCTTTTGTCTTATCTGTGGTGCGATCTATACCTAATTTACATTCCATGCCTTGGTACCAGCAGCCATCACTGAAAGCCAGGTAACCACATGGCCCAAACTATCTGTGCCAAGCTCCACCCCCACCCTAATGGGATTGGCCAATTCCTACCTCACTGCCCGCCCCCTGGAAAAGGGATTAAGACCCTTTTCCCAGACATGTGCACTCTTTCCACCTCACTGCCCTTTCACTCCGGTCTGTTGGGTGTTCCGAAATAAATCCTTTCCCTTATTCCAGCGTTTGTTGTGTTTTGTGACGGCTCACATTAATATATAACATTGGTGCGTTGGCCGGGAAAACCCTACATTGGTAATCCAGGGTCCCCCAGTGCTCTGCCATCCTGGATTTCTGTCAGTCACAAAACACACCCCTGGAACTCCTCCCATGCCACTGAATACTCTGTGATCTCCATCCACTCATTGGCCTTCCAAATTATGAGGTAAGACGCGGAACAGGGATTCCTCATGGCGACTGCTATTTGAGTGGTGGTACTGTCGTATACTCACCTGACTCTCGTAAAGGTCATAGTTCTGTATACTACCTACCACTCCTACTTCTCCTACTTAAGGCCTTTAGCCTCTACGGACACAGTGCCAGGTAACAGTGGTGCAAGTGACGACTCCACTTCTGTTCACCTTCTTACAGGCTAGGCTCTGGGCTCCAGTGGGCGCTTGGGTGACAACCCAACCTTCTGCTCCCATTCCTCTGTTAGTCAGACAGCCAGGACCTCAAGGACACTTGCTGTCCACCGATCTGACCTACTGAGTCACCATGGGAAATTTCTCCTCCCATGTTTCATCTGATTCTCCTCTTGGTTGCCTTTTAAGTAATATGGTCTCTCTCAAATCGGCCCCAGCCCTCAAGTGGCAACACCTCATCTTTCTCTGTAATTGGCTGTGGCCCAAGTATGACCTTGACCGTCAACTGGAATGGCCCCTCCATGGTACCTTTGACCCTGATATCATTCAAGACCTTTATGACTTCTGTGAGCATTCAGGAAAATGGAAGGAGATCCTATACGTTCAAGCCTTTTCCTATCTTCGAACTGAACCTTCCATGTGTACTTCTTGCTCCCCTGTTCAGGTCCTTCTGGTCTCCAAGACTCCCACTAGGGGTCAGAGACCTGAGCAGAAAATCTCGTTTTCTACCGCCACTACCACAGCCTCCTTTGATCCTGCAGATAAACCTCCCCCTTATCGCTCTAATCTGAGGCCTCAGTGGCTGAATCTCCAGCACCATTATCTCCCATCTGGCAGCTGTGAAATCCAGCATTGGCTCAAGCCCTGGCTGCATCATCACCTCCCCCTCCTGCCGAATATCAGGGGGCAGGATCAGCTTCTGCCCCCACATCCACTGAAACCTCTTCTGTCTTATCTCAAGCCCCTTGCTTATCTATTTCTCAAAACCATTCTCTGCCTGCAAGCACTTCCTCCCTAGCTCCTCCCCCCACACCTACTGTGCCTCCCCCCACTTTATCGCAAGTTCCTTGCTTATCTCATCCTCAGGGCATTCCTGCTCCTGCCATGCCCACCATACCCTTAACCTGAACCCAAACCCAAGCTACACTTCAATCTTCCCCCCTGCCCATGCCTTTCCAGGATCCACATTCCATCCCCACCCTGACTCTCCCTCAAATCCCTCCCCTACCTCCCCCTGTGCCCAGTCCCCAAGTCACTTGCTCCTGGCAGCAGCCAGGGAGCCCGCCTCCATACTAACCCTACGGGAGGTGGCAGGGGTGGAGGGCATTGTGAGGGTCCATGTTCCTTTCTCAACTGCTGATCTTTCACAGATCAAACAAAAATTGGGTTCCTTTACCGCTAACCCAACGTCGTACATTAAGGAATTTTGCTATTTAACCCAATCTTACAATCTGACTTTTCATGATATCTTTATGATTCTCTATAATACCCTTCTTCCAGAGGAGCAAAGGCGAGTTTGGGAACAAGCCCGTCTCCACGTGGATGAGATCCATCAGACAGAAACTGCCCGTCCCATAGGTGCAAATGTGGTGGTAGAACAGCTGGAAATCATTTTATTATCTGCTTGTTAGCTGGCCTAAAGAAATTCACCAGAAAGGCGGTAAATTATGATAAGCTGGGATAAGTTATTCAGGATAGATCGGCAAATCCCTCTGCTTTTTGCAGTGCCTAACACAGACTCTCCTCCAATATACTAACTTAGATCTGGAGTCTCCCAATGGCTGCAGCCTTCTTATGAATCATTTCTTTGCTCTGAGTTTTCCAGATATTAAGGCAAAGTTAAAGCGGCTTGAGAAGGGTCCATTAACTCCACAGGCAGAAATTCTAGAGGTGGCCTTTAAAGTATATAACAGGAGGGACAAGAGAGCCTGGAAGGAAAAATTCCAGATGCTGGCCAAGGTTTTCCAGCAACCTGCTGCCTCCAGTAACTCTGATAACCACAGGAACCCAGCCAACAGCAGGAACCCTCCAGGTCCATGCTTCAAATGTGGCCCAAAGGGTCATTGGGCCAGGATGTGTCCTAATCCCAGAGGCCCAATGGGTCCTTGCCCAAAATGCCACCAGAAGGGCCAGTGGGGAGTGTACTGTCCTCTTGTCCATCAAGGCAGTATGCCATCCTCCCCACCTATGCCCCAAGTCAACATTCTAGGGCTGGCTACTGTGGACTGAAGGGGCCCAGACTCCTGCCACCTGACTACGGCCATCACTCCGCGGGAGCCCAGGGTAACTGTGACAGTAAGCAGGTAGGCCAATTTCTTTCCTTATTGAAACAGGGGCAACCTTCTCAGTCCTTACCCAGTTTTGGGGGCCTACCTCTGCTGCCTCAACCTCCATAGTCGGGGTGGAGGGAAAGCCTTATAGACCCTTACAGACTCCAAAACTGCTCTGCATGATAAATATGAGGCCATTCTCCCATTCTTTCCTTGTTATACCTCATTGTCCCACCCCCCTCTTGGGGAGGGACATACTCTATTGATTTGGTGCTCAGGTGATTTTTACCTTTCAGCCTATGACCGTGTCCTCCAGCTCGCCTTTGCCTCCCTTTTTACTATTCCTCTCTCAAGATAACCTGGTCCCAGCCACCCTATCCATGTTAGGACCCCTGTCCACAGTCAACCCACGAGTATGGGACACTAGCCACTCTACAGTGGCAGTCCACCATCCTCCCATCCAAATAAAGCTACAAAATTCTTCTGCATTTCCTTCCCAGAAGCAGTATCCACTACCCTTTTCCAGCCTCCTAGATTTAAAGCCTATAATCTCTAAACTCCTCCATCAGGGCCTGCTACGCAAGACTAGCTCCCCCTATAACACCCCAATATTGGCAGTCAAAAAGCCTAATGTGTCCTTTCGCCTGGTAAAAGACTTCTGCCTTATTAATGCAGCCATAGTGCCAATACACCCTGTGGTCCCCAATTTGTACACTCTACTTTCCTCTATCCCTTCATCCGCATCTCACTACTCTGTCTTGGGTCTAAAGGATGCTTTCTTTACCATTCCTTTACATCCTAACTCTCAGGACATCTTTGCTTTCACCTGGACTGACCCAGACACCCGAGTGTCCACTCAACTAACCTGGACTGTACACCCTCAGGGGTTCAAGGATAGGCCCAGCCTGTTTGGTCAGGCCTTGGCAAGTGATCTAGACACCCTGGACCTAACACCCTACTTTCTTCTCCAGTACGTTGATGACCTCCTCCTTTGCAGCCCCTCAGAGATAGATAGCCAAGGACAGACTGCTACTCTCCTCAACATCCTAGAAGCCAAAGGTTATCATGTATCCTTCGCTAAAGCACAGCTCTGTGTGCCTGAGGTAACCTATCTTGGGGTTCATCTCACCCCCACCCTCAAATCTATCACTGTTGACAGAAAGTGCCTCATAGCTGACCTCCCATCTCCCTCTACCAAGGAAGAAACTCTTTCCTTTCCAGGCCTGGCAGGATTTCTAGGATCCTGGATTCCAAACTTCTCCCCCTTAGCCCATCCACTCTATCAGCTGCAAAGAGGCCCCTCTAGGAGCCCCTTGTGACTCCAATTACCTCCCAGTATCATAAGCTCCAACAAGCTATCCTACAGGCCTCTGCTTTACACTTACCAGATCTCACACAGCCCTTCCTTGTTTATTTCACTGAAAAACAAGGAACAGCCTTTGGGGTTCTCAGACATCAAGCTGGTCCCTCTTTTGCTCCTGTCTCTACCTCTCAAAAACTTTAGATCCACAGTTCAGGGCTGGGCGACCTGCTTCGGGTACTAGCCTCAGCAGCAATTCCTCATACAAGAGTCAAAGAAACTCAACTTTGGCTCACCACTTACTATCCTCTCCTCACACCATCTATCAGAGCTTCTAACTTACAAAGGCCTTAAGTCTCTTCCACCATCTTGCATTCTGGCCCTTCAGGTAGCACTAATTGAGGACCCTACCCTCACTTTTAAACCTTGTCCTCCCCTTAACCCAGCAACTCTCCTTCCCCCTCCTCCCCCATCTGCAGATTATTCAGTACCTGTCCACTCCTGCATTGAAACTATGAAACATCTATTACCTCACCCCTCGAACATCCAGGAGGGTCCCCTCATTAACCCCACTCTAGTCTGGTTCACAGACGGTAGCTTTCATGAGGGAACAAAAAAGGCAGGATACGCTGTGGTTTTGACCATGGACATTGTAGAGGCAGGACCACTCCCTTCTAATACCACTAATCATCAGGCTGAGCTCTATGCTCTAACCTGTGCCTTTATGCTGGCCAAAAACAAAACTATCATGGTCTATACTGACTCAAAATATGCCTTCCATATCTCTTATCCCACTCGGCTATTTGGAAGGAAAGCGGCCTTCTCACTACTAAGGGGACAGCCATCTCCAACGCTACTTTCATAACCCCTTTCCTAGAGGCAGTCCGTCTTCTGACAAAAATCGGACTTGTGCACTGTAAGGCTCATCATACTGATAATTCTGCCATCACTGCCGGTAATAACAGGGCAGATCAGGCAGCTCATCAGGTGGCACTGTCCTCTTCTCCTTCCAGTGCATCCTTCACTCCACCTGCTATACTAGCAATCCACCCTCAGGACCAGCTGTCTCAACAGCCCTCCACTCAGGCCATCTTATTCTATCTCCACCAGTTGTTTCATCCCAATGTCTCTTCTCTATTATCGTTTGTTAAACAGTCCCTTCCTCTCTCACCAGAAGATGCCAAATATCTTCAACAACTCACCCTCTTCTTGTTCTGTGTGTCAAAGGACAAACCCTAACTCTAACCTCTGTCCTCCACCCTTCCCTTCTCATCAGGCCAGAGGACACCTGCCGGCCTCTGACTGGCAGGTTGACTTTACCCATATTCCCAGAGTGAGACGTTTTCAATATCTCTTGGTGTTAGTAGATACTTTCTCTGGGTGGGTCTAGGCTTTCCCTACTACTAACAGTTTCCAACATCCTACTTCAGGAGATTATCCCCCATTTCGGGGTTCCTAGCTCTCTGCAGTCAGATAACGGTCCTGAATTTACATCTCAGGTAACTCAGCTTCTGACTAAGGTGCTTAACATCCCCTGGCACTTCCACATCCCTTACCACCCTCAATCTTCAGGAAAAGTAGAGATGGCAAATTGTATGCTGAAAATACTCTGACTAAACTCTCCCTTGAGCTTCACCTGGACTGGACTAAACTACTTCCTCTGGCCCTACTCCATATAAGGGCTCTTTCAAGAAAACCTCTCAATATTTCACCTTTAGAACTGATGTACGGACGTCCCTTAATCCCTCCAACTGTACACTCTCAATCTCCACTCCTACCATCCCACCTACTCTCGCCTCTCCTCAGGTATCTCCAGTCAGAGCTATGGAAATATACAGACACCTACTGCCCGGCTCCAAGTTCAACTACCTCAGACAGCTCTCCTCCCATCACAGTGGAGATGAGGTCTTCCTGTCCTCTTCACACCCCTCCTTACCCCCCACTCCCACTAAACTACAGGCTAAATGGTTCAGACCTTACTGGGTTATTCTCACTGCTCCCACTGCAGCAAAGTTGCAGGGAATCCCTCACTGGATCCACTTCACCCACCTTAAGCATTCTCCTCCCCCTCATTATACAGTTACTCCCACAGGGCCACTCAAAACCAAGTTCACTCAGACTCAAGCTCCATTACCAACGGTATCTGAAAACCCAGACCCTCCTGTGCTTAATGAACCCACCTCGGGAAGCAATAATCATCCAGCCATCCGCCAATTCCAATACCAGATAAGTACTGATCCCCTCTTACACCACTACCAGCTCTTCCTACAACTCCTGTGGAAAGAGTATCAGACACACTCCTTACCTATAGACCCCTCTCGGCTCCTTTCGGATATTGAAGACTTACACTTCCAGGGAACCTTCTCAGACTTCACTCCCTCTTTGATCTGCACTTTCCCACACCTTCTCCTGTTATCTCACTCCCTCTTCTATACACCACAATGAATCTCTCAATAATATCACTCCTTCTACTCCTCTGTGCCAATCCCACATCTACAGCAGCTCCTGAAGCATGTTAAGCATGGCAATTTCAGATATACACTACTTCCAACCCACCCAAACTACTCAATGTGACCTTTTACCCCACCACAGGCTGTGCAGGCCCAATCACTTTATATTTTAATTTTGCTCAGGCCTGCACATGTAACTGTTATGACTGGGATAGATATAGGTTATCTCACTTCATAGCAAATCCGTATTATTTTTGCCTAACTAAGGATAACACAGGCTCATGTAATGATAACTATTGGAAAGGGTGCTCATCATGGTCCTGTAACTATTACCACACCGATCAAGGACAGGGCCTCCCAGAAAACAATTTTATAAGGTCCTCCCCTAGGAAAAAACCACTCTAAATAGGAGGCCACAGTTAGGCCCAGACTACGGGATCCAACCCCTCTTAGCCTTCACCATAGTTAACCCCTACCTTCAGGTCTGGCAAGATGGAGTTGAGGGATCTGTCACTTTGTATAGAGGAAATAACCGGTGAGATCCCCATGGAACCATAAAAATTATCAGGATCTATACTCAACTCCCGACAGCTCCCATGGACGTGGTGGTTGATATGGTAAAGAAATCATCTGAACACCTGTCCCAGCTAATTAACCCAGCCAAACCTCCGCTAACATGGCTACAACTCATTGATCTGTCTCTTGCCTAACTTTATCAACTACCCAACTCTACTTTACCCCCGGCTCTTTATCAACAACAGTGCTTTATATGTGCTCCTCTTCGGGACCTCCTATTGTGGCTACCCTACTCACAAATGTTCCTGCTTCTAGGAACTCCTGCACCTCCAATCCTCAGAGAATAACCAGTCATCTTCCTTTGCATTCTTGAGGCCAGGATGAAATGTTTTGGATTACCACCATAACAGAACAATTCAACAGGATTTGGCCCGCTAACATTCCTTGTGTTATTAACATAACGGTTATTCCCACAGCTTCCTTATCTAGCCCACATGGGACTTCATTTCTCTGTAACCACACCCTATACATTTGTATTAACCATTCTATGCCTGGCCCACGTGTATTGGTGATACTATCCCCCCATCTAACATTATACGACTACTCAGAGTTTCTTTTACAGGTTAATCTCCCTGTCTGCGAGAAACGAGCAGTCCTCCTCCCGGTCCAGGTTGGAGTCAGCCTCATAGGTTCCCTCTGTTCTGCAGTGGTCTCGGGAACTGCTCTGGAACACAACATTATGTCCATCAACCGGTTCCAAGAGCAGCTCTAGCAATTATGAGAGGAGATCTCTAGGTCCATTGAAACTTCAGCATACACCATTCCAGGCCTCCAAAGCCAGATTACCTCACTGGCAGATGCAGTGTTACAAAACAGATGGGCTCTGGACCTTATAACAGCTGAAAGGGGAGGAACTTGTGTTTTTCTGGGAGAACAATTCTGCTATTATGTTAATCAACTGGGGCAGGTAGAACAAAATGTTAACAAGCTCCAACAAATTGCCACCTCTATAAAGAAGTCTGCTTAGGGTCCAGAGATCACTCCTTTCGTCTTCCCTATGGAGTCCACTGGCCACTTGGTTAATGCCACTCCTAGGACCATTGGCTGCTACCTGTCCTTTGTATTACCATGTCTGTTTAAGTGTTTATAGGAGGTAATCATGGAGCGAACCAAAGTCTTTACTAACCAGCTGTCAACCAAATGCTGCTGCAAGGATATACTCAGCTCCCCACCCAGGAGACAACAACTTAAGACTCCTCGCCTCGGCCAACAGGAAGCAGCTATAGAAGACAGACAATCACCCCTTCTCCCCTCCTGGACTTTTGGGTTGATGTAATCCCATACAATGCCTGCATTATAAAAAACAAAAGGGGGAATTTTAGGAAAACGGTGTGCAGGCACAGTCTGTCTTCTGTTTTATCTGTGGTGTGATCTATACCTAATTTACATTCTATGCCCTGGTACCAGCAGCCATCACTGAAAGCCAGGTAGCCACACGGCCCAGACTACCTATGCCAAGCTCCACACCCCCAACCTAATGGGATTGGCTAATTCCTACCTCACTGCCCGCCCACTGGAAAAGGGATTAAGACCCCTTTCCCAGACATGTGTGCTCTTTCCCCTTCACCGCCCTTTCACTCCAGTCTGTTGGGTGTTCCCCAATAAATCCTTTCCCTTATTCCAGCGTTTGGTGTGTTTTGTGATGGCTCACATTAATATATAACAATGCTTCCTGGCTCAGGTCCTCTTAACTCCAATGTCTCCACCAAAGATTCAAAACTGAAGCCCCTTTGTTCTACGTTCAATTCTACAAATGAGCTCCCCCATTACTGCCTTCCACCGCAGGCACCAGCTCAACCACTCCCTGCTCAGGCTCCAGTACAGTCACCTCCCACTCAACAACCTCTAAGCCCCACCCCACCCCCCACCCCCGCTCAATCTGGCCCCATGGCTCTGTCTCAGTGATGCCTCCCCCTCCTCAGAAATTCCAGGAGGCAACAGTCATTTCTACTTCTCCTGCTTTATCTCAAACTCCTCATTCCAACTTTCACCCACCCCCATTATGTTGAGTCAGCATCCTGTTCCTGCCTTGCCACAGCCACCTTATGACCTTGACCCCTTTTCCTGTCCCCAGTCCCTGATCACTCACACTCATGTGGCAGCAAGAAAGCTTGCTCCCATGTTACCCCTCCAAGAATGTGAATGGGGGGGGGCAGTCAGGGTCCATGTTCCTTTCTCAGTAGAACTAAAATTCTCCATCTTCATACCACCACTAGACTCCACCTTGATCTTTGGTATACAACTCCACCCCTCCAGTTGTCCCCAGATCCCCATCTCTCCCTCCCCTCTGCAGCAGCCAAAACTGCCTCTCTCTTCCCAAACCCTCCTCCTGTGTCCTGCCACTCTCTCCTCTGAGTACAAAAAAATACTGTAAAACCTAACAAAATGTTGATCATTCTGAAAGTTCTGCTCCTGCCACATTTCAAACTGCTAAGACAGCACACAAATTCAACAAGGAGCCTTCCTCTCATCCTCTGCTCTCCTTACCATGTCCTTGTGGTGCTCTGTGGCTCCCCCAACAAGCAGCTCTGCTCTTCAAGCCTGAGTTTCCACCCCCACCCTCTGTTGTTCAGCCTCAGCTCTGAAGTCTTCTCTAACTAGCCACTTTTTCTGTAAACCTTACAACTTAAAATCTAACATAATGGCAAACAATCTCCAGTGGGTAACTCACCTATGACACACTGGTCCCTGGCACGCATTCACACCCTTGCGACCTGTCTTAGAGTTGCCTGAACACGTGTTTTTTCAGAGACAGATCGAAGTAGCTGACTGTTGACTAGGCATCATTGGCCTAAGATGTTTTTCTTTGGGAACAAAGAAAACTAGATTCAAATTCAAATAAAATCTAAAAGGTGTATTTAATAAGTAACAGTATTATACATGAAAATTTGGTTCAGCTAAAGCTAGACATTGGGTTTAAGGAAATTTCTCTCTTAAATCTAGGAAAGTCACTGCCTTTAGAAAATATTGGTTTGTAAGTTGCCAAACGTTTTTGCAATTAAGTTTAACAGGTTTACAATGATATAACAATTGGTAATCAGTATTTGATGAAACAGCAATTGGTAATTAGTACTCATTAGAGCCCCTATGGTGGATTTTACAAATAAATCAGTGAATTTGAAAACAATACCTTAAGAGATTATCCAACCTAAAGAACCAAAGAACAAAAAATTAAAAAAAAAAAAAAACTGAACTGGAATTCAAAGATTTGTGAGTCTTCTTCAAGAAGAAGAAAAAAGCAGAATATTTGAAGTAAAATAGCCAGAAACATCTCAAGTTTGATGAAAAATATTAATCCACACATCTGAGTAGCTCAAATAACTCAAAGTAGCATAAACAACAAAGTCTACACACTGAAGTCAAGCAGTTAAATTCAATGACAGATTATGGTAGAAGCAGCTACAGAAAAGAAACTCGTGACATAAAATGAAACATCAATGTCATTAATAAATGAGTTCTCAGAAGAAACAATGGAAGCCAGAAGGCAGTTGTACAACATATTCAAACTACTGAAATAAAATAGCGAGGAACACAATACCTATATACAAAAATATATTTATTGAACCATAAAGGCAAAAATAAATGCATTCCAAAAGAAATAAAAGATGAGAAAATTGGCTGGTAAGAAACTTACATTAAAGGAAATAAGGAAAGTCAATAACTCAAATCTTTAAAGAAATAAAGAATGTGGTGGAATGAGAAGGCCATGCCAAGATGGCCATTGGCAAGCAAGAGTTAGTTACTCAGGAGTGGCTTCAGAAACCCCCTGGGAAACCATCTGGCAACAGAGTCTGCCTAACAACAGGCTGTGATTGCTTAGGGCATAAACCACCCCTGTACCGGATTGGCTGCCTTGGCTATTTAAGCTGCTGTACCAAGTGAAATAAACAAGCCTAAGGGCTGCTTGCCTCTGGCCCACTCCCAGGGTCTGTGTGATGACTCCATGCCTCTTGCCCCCGGCATGCTCCTCCTCTCAGAACGAATCCACAGCAACAAAAGAATACCAATAACTGTACAAATAATAATAGTATTACCAATAAATTTGTATAAAGAGAATATATCCTACATAATTTTCCATTTTTTTCTTAACTGACTTATGAAAGAGTTACATAAACAAGTAACTAAAAAATTTTATTTTGAAACTTTAATTGAAAGGAGTAATTTATGTATCGATAAAGAGAATGGAGGGTTAATGGAGTGGTTTTCTGTATTTTCAGAATTCAGTGAGTGTCATCTGAAGTAAATTGTTTTCATTTAAGATTGATCTTGGGATTCCAAAGCAGATATGTGACTCAGAAAAAAATATAGTAATAACTAAACTAAATAATATAGTACTTTAGAATGTATCTGTTTTATACAGGATAATCTAAAAGAATAGAATAAACATATACATTAACAGTGGTTTTTCTACTCACTACTTGTAGACTCCTTTATTTAGTATATGGTCAAGCTTGTGATTATAAAGTAAATTGAAAGAATGGGTCATCAAAGAAGGAGGTACCTTTCTCTGAAGGGAGGAGAGAACTTCCACTTTGACTATGACCTTGTCTAAATATGATCAGAGTCGGTGAACTCAAAAGGCTTTCATAGCCTTGGCAACTGATGACAAGAGCCTATGGTGATTACTGACGCATAAGCAAGTGTGTCAATTTGGTAAGTCAACATCAGGAGTTACTGTGCACTTACTCCTCATGTAGGATCTCTGTCCTTCATGTGTTATACATTGTGAATTAATGCTATAACTAGTACTCAAACAGTATTTTACACTTTGTGTTTCTGTGTGGGTGCAAACTGTTGAAATCTTTACTTTTACTTAATGTATGCTAAATTGATCTTATGTATGTAAAGATAATTGTAAAGGAAACTTGATGTGAATGGAAAGGGAGAGGGTTATGGGCGGGAGGGAAGTTATGGTGGGAAAAAAGCCATTGTAATCCATAAGCTGTACTTTGGAAATTTATATTCATTACATAAAAGTTTAAAAAAAAGAAAGAATGCCATTCTGAAACTTCAAAGAAATATAAAAAAAGGAAGGACAGGGAGAGTGGGAATGAAGGAGGGAAAGAATGTGAGATGAGAAGTATCATTATGCTCTTAAAACTATACATATGAAATTAAAAAGGTAAAAACTAATAATAAATATGAAGGAAATAATTGGAAATATGATAAAAACCATAGAAAATATGTTAAATTTAAACATATTAATACTCCAAGCAACAGAAAGAGATATGATCATCACCCAATTATATGTTTTTGCAAGAAACAAAATTTAGATTCAAAGGCAAAAGTGGATAAAAACAAAACAACAAAATAATTATTATTCAAGCATAAAAAATAAAAAAATCATCATTGACTGCCAATTTCAGTGAAAGTAGAGTCTAACACAAAAAAAATGCTATCACAGAAAAAAGAAATATTTTATAATGGTGAAGTATTGATATAGAAGCAAGATCTGTTATAATCACCTTCACTCCTAAACACAGAATTCTTAGTATATGAAGCAAAATGCCTAAAATTAATAGTATGATAAATAATTTCAAAGTAACTGTCAAGTGTTTCAATAACTCTCAATAATTGATAAAACAACTACATTGAAAATGATATTGATGTGAAGATTTATTTTTTACATTAGTAACATGATCTCACTAACTTCTACAGAGCACGATACCCAGCAACAATACAACACACATTATTTTCTAGCGTAAGTAATGCATTCCACATTGTAGGCAATATTCTAGGCAAAAAAACAAGTTTCTAAAAATTTTAAAGGGCATTATTTGCTCACAATGGAATTAAATTGAAAATCAAAGTGTAAGCAAAATTTGACTTAATTAAAATTTGGAAATTAAACAAAACAAGTAATCCATGGATCACAGAAGAAATCAAAAGTGAATTTAAAAATATTTTGTATTGCATGAAAATGAAAATTGTACAAACCAAAATATCTAATATATAATTAACCCAGTGCCTAGAAGGAGGTTTGGAGCTTTGTATATTGAAATACAACAAGTAGGCCGGCGCCGCGGCTCACTAGGCTAATCATCCGCCTAGCGGCGCCGGCACACCGGGTTCTAGTCCCGGTCGGGGCACCGGATTCTGTCCCGGTTGCCCCTCTTCCAGGCCAGCCCTCTGCTGTGGCCAGGGAGTGCAGTGGAGGATGGCCCAGGTGCTTGGGCCCTGCACCCCATGGGAGACCAGGAAAAGCACCTGGCTCCTGGCTCCTGCCATCGGATCAGCGCGGTGCGCCGGCCGCGGCGGCCATTGGAGGGTAAAACAACAGCAAAGGAAGACCTTTCTCTCTGTCTCTCTCTCTCACTGTCCACTCTGCCTGTCAAAAAAAAAAAAAAAGAAAAGAAATACAACAAGTAGAGCCATCCTAAATCAATAACCTAATCTTTTCCCTTTAAAAAGTAGAAAGAGGAGCATTGGAGGCAGCAGCAGTTTGGTTGCATGCAAACGGCAACAGGTGGGGAGAAGGAGCCATTGTGAAGTGAGTAGGGGTTTTGGCCAGTGGTTCTTATGCTCACATGGAATCCATAGATTTTACCAGAGGGAAAAATCCACCTTTCCCACTTACTGAATCTGGTTGGGGAGACTGACAGAGGCTGGGCAACCACTTGGGCTGTGTGGAGCCCACAACCTCTCAAGATATCATAGGCTCTGGGGTTCAAATCACCTAAGCAGGGCACCCACAGACAATTGTCTCAGGGAACATCTCTGCATCTCTGTGACAGGAAGGACCAGCAGAGCAGAGCAGGTCCTCTGTACCCCATTACTGTGGGAGCCCTGTGTGCTGAGACTGTGGGAAATCTGTGACTGTAAGAGAGGGTGCCAGGTGTAGGTGGTTCTCTGGAAAATCACAGGGTGTGGCTCCACATTCTTAGAGCTCCCGGGGGTGGGTCACTGCAGCAGGATCCATGCCAACACAAGGGACTGCACAGATCCTTTATACAGTCCATGAGGTTAACACCTGTGCATTTATCTCCTTGGAATGGAAGAGGTTAGAGTATGATTAACTCAAAAGAGGTAATCATATCCTCCTTCCTGCTAAGGGGAGAAGATCCACAATCGAACATAGGTGTCACCCCGGATACTCACCCAACCCTGAAGCACTGACCAGAGCTCACTAGTAACCTGGCACATGCCTCTGGCCTTAGAATAAATGTAGAAATTCAAGAAACAAGAATAAGAAAGACAACATAACCCCTCAAAGGGGACACAACACTTCAGTATTAGATGTGAAGATGAAGAGATTGATGAAAAACCTGAAACAGAATCGAAATATTAATCACAGGCTTCCTCAGAAGAGAAGGAAAGTCATGAATTAGAGAAATCCATCCATGACCCAGTATAGTCACTGTGCCCATACACACAGATGGCCTGGGCCCCTGATGCAGATTTCCATTTCCCCAACTATCTGTGTGTTCTAGCTCCCCTACAACTATGTGCACACCGATGGCTCCTAAAGCAGGCTACCGCTGCTGGAAATGTGAATGCTGCCAGCTGAAGCACCTTTACCTGGCACCAGCATCTGTTATCAGATCTCATCATCATGTTTGTGTCCACAGCTGCCACAAAGCTGCACATGTGCCTATTGTTATCACTGAACGTTGCAGCAATGTATATGCAGAAAGCCAGATCCCACTGCTGTGGTTATGCACACAGTCTGCATTGGCCCCAGCTCCTGGCTTTACTAATGCAAGCATTCCTGAAGCCAGGCTCTGTTGCGATATGTGTACTTGCAGCAAGCCTCTGTAGCTCAGTCATGAGTATGGCTGGTCTCAACCCCCACAGCTGCCTGGATTGATTCCCTGATACTAAAAACAAAAGTGCCTCTGAGGTCTACAATAACCCTTGCATCCAGAGACCTGATGCAGTTCTTACTTCCAAGATCATGCAATTGTAATGTCATGGACAGCAACTGCCTTAGCCAACATGACATGTGCCCATGTCCATCCCAGGGTAGAAATACTTTGGCACCCAGTGTCACTCGATTGATCCAGTGACCAGGCATGTTCCAGAATGTCTATCCGAGTAACAGCTGAAGTTCTTTCCTCACCAATGTCAATCCACAGTGTTCGGAAAAGATGACTACTACTCCAAATATGTAGCTACTTACACAAAGCTGTAATAATCCCTAAGAATCAAAGAAACAACACCACCACCAAAAGAACACAATAAATATCGAGTAATTGACTCTTAAGCAATGAAAATTTTTCCTAAAAGAAGTCTAAAAATTGTTACAGAATTTAAAATTGTTCTAAGGAAGTTCATGAACTACAAGAGAACACATACAAACCTCAAAAATGAAAACAGCATAAGGTGAAAATGAGTTCAGTTATTAAAAAAAGAAAGAACACAGGTGAAGTGCTGACACTGAATAATATAAAGAATAGAGTGAAAAATACACTAAACAGAGTCAACAACAGATTTGAGCAAAAAAAAAAAAAAAAGGAAAGGAATGAGAAAAAAAAAAAAAACTATAGTAATTTGCAGACAACCCCAAGCAAGCTAAGTTGTATTATGAGAATTTCATAAAGGAGGGATAGAGATAAAGAAAAAGGGAGAGAGGAGGATAAATGTGTATTTAAAGACAACGTTGATGTAACAAATCAACAAGGACACAAAAAATGGAAAAACATCCCTTGCTTATCACACGGATCTTGCTGAAAAGCCCATGAGAGTATTACAGGCATGGAAAGCCAAGACACTCTGGCAAAAAAATAAAAAACAAAAAACAAAAAACAAAAAAAACCCACTACATGAAAGATCTCCGTGAGTGAGATCCCAGTGAAAAGAACAGGTCTTCAAAGAAGGAGGTACCTTTCTCTGAAGGGAGGAGAGAACTTCCACTTTGACTATGACCTTGTCTAAATAAGATTGAGTCGGTGAAATCAAAAGGCTTCCATAACCTTGGCAACTCATGATAGGAGCCTAGGGTGATTACTGATGCCATAAACACGAGTGTCAATTTGTTAAGTCAACAACAGGAGTCACTGTGCACTTACTCCTCATGTAGGATCTCTGTCCTTAATGTGCTGTACATTGTGATTTAATGCTATAACTAGTACTCAAACAGTATTTTACACTTTGTGTTTCTGTGTGGGTGCAAACTGTTGAAATCTTTACTTAATATATGCTAAACTGATCTTCTGTATATAAAGAGAATGGAAAATGAATCTTGATGTGAATGGAAGGGGGGAGGGAGAGGGAAAGGGAAGGGTTGCGGGTGGGAGGGATGTTATGGGGGGGAGGGAAACCATTGTAATCCATAAGCTGTACTTTGGAAATTTATATTCATTAAATAAAAGTTAAAAAAAAGAAAAACCAATATCACTAAAATGTCTATACTGCCTAAAGCAATCTATAGATTCAATGCAATCCATATCAAAATACCAATGACATTCTGTACAAAATTAGAAAAATCAATCCTAATATTCATATGGAATCATAAAAGAACCAGAATATTCAAAGTGATCCTGAACAACAAAAATTAAGCTAGAGGGATCACAATACCTGACTTCAAAGCATCTTACAAAGCTATAATTAAAACAGCATGGTTCTGGTGTGAAAACTGATACATAGATAAATGGAAGAGAATGTAGAGCCCAGAAATGAATCCACATATATACAGCCAATTTATTTTTGACAAAATTGCTCAGACTATACAGTGGAGTAAGGATAATTTCTTCAACAAATGATTTTGGCAAAAAAAATGTACATGTGTAGAAGTATGAAATTAGAGCCATACCTCTCACCATATACAAAAATCAACTCAAGATGAATCATGGACCTAAATTTAAGACCTGAGACAATGAAACTGCTGGAAAAAATTATACAGGGAACGCTCCAAGACATTCGTTTGGGGCTAACTTCCTGGATTCCTCAACGCATAGTCTACAAAGCACAATTAAACAATTGGGATTATTTCAAATTCAGAAGCTTTGCACAACAACAACAACAACAAAACACAATCAACAGAGTCAGGAGTCTTCCAATAATGGGAAACAATATTTGCAAACCACATATTTGACAAAAGGATTGATATCCCAAATATATCAGCAACTTAATAATCTCAACAACAACAACACAAAAAAGAAAAATGGGCATACGTCTTCAATACACAGTTCTCAAAAGAAAAGGTACAGATGGCCAACAAATATATGAAAAAATGCTCAATATCACTAGTCATAAGGGAATAGCAAATCTAAACCACAATGAGATAACACCTCACCTCTGTCAAAGTGGCTAAAATCCAGGCATAATCTGCCACCTGCAGCACCTGCAGCACATGAGGGTGCCAGTTCAAGTCACGGCTGCTCCACATCCAATCTAGCTCCTTGCTAAAATGCCTGAGAAAGCAGCAGAGGATGGCCCAAGTCCTTGGACCCTGAACCCAAGTGGGAGACCTGGAGGGGGCTCCTGGATCCTGGCTTCAGCCTGGCCCAGCTACAGCCACTGTGGCCATTTGTGATGTGAATCAGCAAATGGAAGATTTTTCTGTCTGTAGCTCTACCTTTCAAATAAATAAAATCTGAAACTTGGAGAAAAGTTTCATGACATTTGTCTTGGAAACAAGTTTTTGATACAACCACAAAAGACATAACACTGAGAACAAAATGAGTGAGAAATCATAAAAGATTTTGTACATCAACGAAAACAATAAAATGAAAAGAAACACGCATTATGGGAGAAAATGTTTGCAAACCATGTATATGATATAAGGGAATTACATCCAAAATATATAAAGCATCCATACATCTCAATAGCCAGAAAACAATGAACAGGTTTAAAAATGGGCAAATGATTCTAATGGACATTTTTCAAAGAAGATATGCAAATTAGCACCTAATATATGGAAAAGTGCTCAATAACAGTAATCATCATGAAACTGTAAATCTAAATCAAAATGAAATATGAACTCACACCAATTAGTGTATTCAAAAAGAGAAAAAATAAATCTTGAGGCTGTGAAGAAATGAGAACTCTTGTGCAGCATTATTGGGGATGTAAATTTATGTAGCCACTATGGAAAACAGTATTATGGCTCTTCCAAAAAATAAAAAGGGAGCTAGCACATGATCAAGCAGTGCACTTCTAGGTATACATCAAATGGGAATAGCATCACTATCTCGAAGAGATGAGTGCATTTTTGTGTTCTTTGCGTAGCTATCCACAACAGTTGAGATATATGAACAACTTATTTTTCCACTGACATGTAACTGGATGTAGTGTATATAAAATATGAAATGCTACTCAGCCATCCAAAAAGAATGAAATTCTCTCGTTTGCTACAAAATGGATGCAACTAGAAACTATTGTGCTTAGTGAAATAAACTCATGCCCAAAAAATATTCTCTGATATGTGGTAGCTAATATAGAACACAAAAATTTATAGAAATAAAATAGATATCTTGTGATTTGATTGTTGTTTTTAACCCTCTTTTACACTCCTGTGAAACTGTGGTCTTTCTATTTTTAACTAGTTGAATACTACGGTTAGTGCTGCATTCAGTTGCTAATTATAGAGTGGACCAAAATTTTGTTTTTGCAAAAAATAATGAAAAAATGGGGTGGGATTGTGCGAGGGAAAGGAAAAGTTTGGGGAATATGGTTACCTTATAATTGTACCTTCCTATAGAATAAACAAAATCTGTTCCATTTATGTTAATAAATTTTTTTTAAACTTTTATTCAATGAATATTAATTTCCAAAGTACAGCTTATAGATTATAATGGCTTCCCCCCCTTAAGTTCCCTCCCACCCCAGTCCTCCCCTCTCCCATGACCTCTCTCCTTCCATTCAAATCAAGATTCATTCTCAATTATCTTTATATACATAAGATCAATTTAGTATATATTAAGTAAAGATTTCAACAGTTCGCACCCACACAGAAACACAAAGTGTAAAATACTGTTTGAATACTAGTTATAACATTAATTCACAATGTACAACACATTAAGGACAGAGATCCTACATGAGGAGTAAGTGCACAGTGACTCCTGTCGTTGACTTAACAAATTGACACTCTTGCTTATGGCATCAGTAATCAACATAGGCACTTGTCATGAGCTGCCAAGGCTATGGAGGCCTTTTGATTTCACCGACTCAATCTTATTTAGACAAGGTCATAGTCAAAGTGAAAGTTCACTCCTCCCTTCAGAGAAAGGTACCTTCTTCTTTGATGGCCCATTCATTCCACTGGGATCTCACTCACGGAGATCTTTCATATAGTTATTTTTTTTTCTACAGTGTCTTGGCTTTCCATGCCTAAAATACTCCCAAGGGCTCTTCAGCCATTTCTGAATGCCTTAAGGACTGATTCTGAGGCCAGAGTGCTGTTTAGGACATCTGCCATTCTATGAGTCTGCTGTGTATCCTGCTTCCCATGTTGGATCATTCTCTCCCCTTTTTATTCTGTCAGTTAGCATTAGCAGACAATAGTCTTGTTTGTGTGATCCCTTTGACTCTTAGTCCTATCATTATGATAAACTGTGAACAGAAATTGATCACTGGGACTACTGAGATGGCATTGGTACATGCCACCTTGATGGTATTTTATTGGAATCCCTGGAACGTTTATAACTCTACCATTTGGGGCAAGTCCCAAATTGTACATCTCCTCCCTCTCACATTCCCACTCTTATATTTAACAAGGATCACTTTTCAGTTAAATTTCAACACTTAAGAATAATTTCTGTATTAGTTACAGAGTTCAACCAACAGTATTCAGTAGAACAAAAAAATACTAAAAGGGATATAGTATTAAGTTGTTCATCGATGGCAGGACAAGGACTGATCAAGTCACTGTTTCAAATAGTGTCCATTTCACTTCAACACGTTTCTTTTTTGGTGCTCGATTAGTTGTCATCTATCAGGGAGAACATATGATATTTGTCTCTTTGGGACTGACTTATTTCACTCAGCATGATGTTTTCCAGATTCCTGCATTTTGTTGCAAATGACTGGATTCCATTGGGGTTTTTTTCTGCTGTATAGTATTCTATAGAGCATGTGTCCCATAATTTCTTTATCCAGTCTATTGTTGATGGGCTTTTGGGTTGGTTCCAGGTCTTAGCTATTGTGAATTGAGCTGCAATAAACATTAAGGTGCAGACAGCTTGTTTGTTTGCCAATTTCATTTCCTTTGGGTAAATTCCAAGAAGTGGGATGGCTGGGTGTGGGGAGCAACTCGGACTAGACTAAGTTACTGGAATTAAGACTTATTCTATGCATCTGCTCTCCCACAATATGGCGCTGGGAGAGGAGTAAACAGCTTCTACACAGCTGCCTCTCACCAACTTGACAAGCTGCAGGAGCTGCTCCTGATTGGAGGAGAGCAGCGCACTCGGCGTCTGGGTAGCAGAGTTGGGATTGGTGGAAGAGGAAAATAAAGGAGGAGAGAGACAACATGCACCGGGAACATCTAAGGGGAACACCTGAAAGAACACCTGAGTAGCCCCCGAGAGAGCCGGCCGGCAGTGTGCCGCTCCCCCGCGGAAGTGGGGAAAGTGGCTAGGGGGCACCGCCCTTCCACGGAGGTGGAAGGATGGCAGCCAACCCGGGAAGAACCAGCAGCAAACCCGGGAAGGGCCGAGCAGACAAAAGAGCAGCGCAGGGTTTAGTGTCGTTCCTCCGTGAAGAGGGGGAGCGACAGCTGGGTTTTATGGTAGGGTTATATTCAGGTTTCTGAGGATTCTCCAGACTGACTTTCATGGTGGCTTTACCAGTTTGTATTCCCACCAACATTGGGTTAGTGTCCCTTTTCCCCACATCCTCGCCAGCATCTGTTGTTGGTAGATTTCTGAATGTGAGGCATTCTCACCAGGGTGAGGTGAAACCTCATTGTGGTTTTGATTTGCATTTCCCTGATGGCTTGTGATCCTGAACATTTTTTCATGTGCCTGTCGGCCATGAGAGTATTTCAGGCATGGAAAGCCAAGACACCATGGAAAAAAAAAAAAAAGACCTAAATGAAAGATCTCCGCGAGTGAGATCCCAGTGGAAAGAACGGGGCCATCAAAGAAGGAGGTACCTTTCTCTGAAGGGTGGATTTCCTCTTTTGAAAAATGTCTGTTGAGGTCCTTGGCCCATCTCTTAAGTCGGTTGTTTCTTTTTTTGTTGTGGAATTTGTTGATCTCTTTGTAGATTCTGGGTATTAGTCCTTTGTCTGTTGCATAGTTTTCAAATATTTTTCCCATTCTGTCGGTTGACTCTTTCCTGATTGTTTCTTTTGCAGTACTGAAACTTATCTTGATGCAATCCCAATTGTTAATTTTGGCTTTGACTGTCTGTGCCTCTGGGGTCTTTTCTAAGAAGTCTTTGCCGCTGCCAATATCTTGCAGGGTTTCTCCAATGAAAAACTTTTAAAAACAAAATTTTGCATGCGATGGTCTTCCAAATGTTCACGGAATGTGTATGTTGATAAAAAGCTCTATATGAATTTCAACTTTTCTCCAAAATAAACATCTTTTAATTCCAATTTACTGAGAGACTTTTTAGAGTATTCTTGTAAAATGAAATATCATTCAGAATTAAGAAAGAGATCCTGCCATTTGGAACAGTATACGTGAAACTGAAAGATGTAATGAGAAGTAAAATTAGCCAAAAATGATAACTACATGAGGTAGTTGATATGTTAGTTGATTGTGTTAATCCTTTCACAATATGTGTGTATGTGTATAAAATGTGGACACATGTGCATTTTAAATATATGCAATTTGTGCTATTTATATTTATAAATCATAGGTAAATTAAGCTTAATAAATAAAATGAAGTATAGTATATTGTTAGCAGTTCCCAGAGGAGAGTGCAACCCATGCTTAGGGAGGCTACATGGGTAAACACTGGGCATGGTCATGAGACAGAGGGAAGAGGGACTGTGGGCGAGAGCTTATGAGAAGGAAAATGTAAGGTAAATTAACAGGCTTTAACTAGTTTGAAAAATTTCAGCAAATTTTGGGCTTAGGGATTATCTGTACTTGTCTCATTTTTTGGTCTGTGGTGACTGGAGCAGGTAGCTATTAGTTCAGTGGGCGAAGGCCCCATTAAAGATGTGCTTTTATATTGTTGGTTTTTATTCAGAAAGCACATTTTCTGTCCAATTGTTTACTATGTCTAGTAACTGTTAAACCCTTATAAGGCCAAACCCTTCAGGGTCAGAAAAGCCCCATCTGTCACTGTATCAGAATATAGAAAATAAAAGACATGGTTAACACATGGAGTGGAACAATTGTCTCTACTTGTGCTGGTGTATTATGGCAATTAGTATATGTAATTTATACAATTTCTAGCAGTGAATAGTTACAGTTACATGCACTTTGTAAAAACTCTCCAGGCACTGCTTTATAAGATTCTGTTTAGTTGTTGATTTAACTAATCATAAACAATTTCTCTGTCAATCTGGGCTGTACCCATTGCTACATAACAAACTATTCTAAAATTCAGCCGCTGAAGATAACAAACACCACAAAACATATGTGATAATGAATCTCCTGTGGTTTACCTGATGGTTCTGGCTAAAGATTCAAAGATAGCAGTTAAGGTCTGCTCTGGTGTCAGTCACCTGAAGAACTAATGAAGGATGGAGGGTGTGCTCCCAAGATAAGTTACTCATGTCATTTTTTTTTTGACAGATAGAGTTAGAGAGAGACAGAGAGAAAGGTCTTCCTTCCATTGGTTCACCCACTAAGTGGCTGGCATGCTGCGCCGATCCAAATCCAGGAGTCAGGGGCTTCCTCCTGGTCTCCCATGAGGGTGCAGGGCCCAAGCACTTGGGCCATCCTCCACTGCCCTCCCAGGCCACAGCAGACAGCTGTAATGGAAGAGGGGAAAGCAGGACAGAACTGGCACCCCAACTGGAACTAGAACCTGGGGTGCCGGCACTGCAGGCGGAGGATTAGCCTAGTGAGCTGCGGTGCTGGCCACTCATGTCATCTTAAGTGTCCCAAGTTCCTTGCCATGGGGGCTTCCTCAGAGGGCTTCTCATGAAAGGTGGCTTGCTTTCTGCAGTGAGTGATCCAAGGGATAAATTGAGATGGTTTCAAAAGAGGTTTTGAGAAAATGGTGGTGGGGTGTATGTGCTTTTTCTATTTCTACTCTCAATTAAACACTTCCAAAATGAGATGTATGGGGATTGTTTTCCCACATTTCAAGCAATTCTCCAGGAGACACCAACAGGGTGCCCATTCTGGTACTGTCTGTCTAAAGACAGTGTCGTAGTCCACAAGTGGATGGCTCAGAACCATAGATGGCCCTCTATCTCAGATGCCAGTCTCAGGTAGTCAGTTGTTAACATTTCTGATCCAACAGCTAAAAATCTAAGCTCCCCATGATCACTTCCTTGGGTATGACTAACTTAACAGAGTGGGTCACAAAATTTAATATGTTTATTCATTTATTATAAAGGTTATTACAGAAGGTACAGATGAATAGACAGATGGAAAAGATACACATGGTAAAGAATGTGAGGGGGTGTGGAGTTTGTGTATGCTTTCTGGTAGTGCCACTATCCAGAAACTTCCACCTGTCCAGCTGAATGGAGACACTCAAAACATAGTCCTGTTGGTGAAAACCTGAATCATCAGCCCTTCACCCTTCCCTGGAGGTTGGAAGATATGGCTCAACATCACAATGCTCTAATAATACCTTGGTTTTTCAGATGATCTGCCCCCATTCCAAAGCTATCTAGGAGCCCTTAGGCTCCTGTTGTCTCATTAATGCACTGAAGACATTCTCATCATTCCAGAGAGTTCAAGTATTTTGGGAACCATGTTCCAGGAAATGAGATGTAAAGACCAAATGTATATTTCACAGTATCACAGAGCTCAATGTCTTGTATTACTCAATCATAGAAGTCACATAGAAGTCACAGAACAACCTTGGAATAATGTGGAAGGATAGCACACAAGTACCAATTCTGGGAGTTAGGTAATTTTAGGGACATTTTAGAAGTTGACTACTGCAGGTGCTACTTGTGTTTATTTCCCCAAGCTTATTTAATTTTATGTTAACCTTGAAAATGAGTGTCATAGTGTTGAAACTGGTCATAGTTTATCACAGATGCTGATTGTAATTTCTTTAGCTCAGCACTTGTAATCAATGTTGCGGATCATATTCAAACTGAACATTGCTTTTTTCTCATGCACACTTTATTTTTGAGGAATATGGAGAAGTGTATGAAGACCATGTTGGCACATGGACCTGCGAAAATGGTGTCCTGCTATTTACCATATGCAGCATTAAAGTCTTGCATGCAGTAACACGACAATTTAACAAGGAATTAGCTGAATATCTGTGTAAAACATGGAATCTAGTACATGCAAGTTCACAGTTCTTGATTTCATCCTATGCTTAATTTTTTTTTTTTTGACAGGCAGAGTGGACTGTGAGAGAGAGAGACAGAGGAAAGGTCTTCCTTTGCCGTTGGTTCACCCTCCAATGGCCGCCGCGGCCGGCGCACCGCGCTGATCCGAAGGCAGGAGCCAGGTACTTATCCTGGTCTCCCATGGGGTGCAGAGCCCAAGCACTTGGGCCTTCCTCCACTGCACTCCCTGGCCACAGCAGAGAGCTGGCCTGGAAGAGGGGCAACCGGGACAGAATCCGACGCCCCGACCAGGACCAGAACCAGGTGTGCCGGCGCCGCTAGGCGGAGGATTAGCCTATTGAGCCGCGGCGCCAGCCCTATGCTTCATTTTTAGAGTAGCAGGATAAATAAATGAACCTTGCTGAGAAACACCCAGTGTGGAAGTTGTGACCTGCCAGATGTAACCTAGTGTTGTTGTGGGCTTGGCAGGGCCTAAATCTCTATTCCAGACTCTTGCCTTTTACTTAGAGAATAATTAAATACAGGCACAAACACAACATGCAGTGTGGTAATGATTATTTACGGAGTGAGAAGAATACACAGGCACATGAGGTCTTATTTATGGAGAGTGAGCCAGGAAAAGTAATGAGGGCCTTCCATACCCTGCTTTTCCTAGGTCCATGAGGCAGAGACAGAGCAGGAGAGTGAGAAAGAGTGATCCCCTTCCCTTTACCAGGCCTCCTATGAGCCTAGAGAAGGGGAGTGGTTACATAGTACTGCCCCCAGGTCCCAGGTAAGGGGAGGTACATCCAGGGGAGGGGTCATCTGAGTGACAGGTGGGTTGACATGGTTACACAGAGCAGGAAAGAAATGGCAAGCAACTCATGAAGTATCTATCTGCCTGACTTGTCACACATCAGTTACTGCCTCAGCTTGGCTCCAATCTCTTCTTTGAGTCTTACTGCCAAAGAGCAGGACAGTGAAATTATTCAAGACTGAGTAGTGGTTCTGTATAATCCAAAGTTACTTTTTTCTCCATTAAAAAATTGAGATAACTTAAGTTTACATTATGGTCAAACTTTTAATAAATGATCATTTCCCTGATGATTACTGATGTTGAGCGTTTTTATATATCTGTTGGTCTCTTCTATGTCTTCCTCTGATGAATGTGTTTAAATCCATTGTGCATTTTAATTGGATTGTATGCTTTCCTCTATTGTGTTATTTAAGTTTTTACATACTCTATAATTATTATTACTTTGATTTGCTAAGTGGGCACACAGTACTGTATTGAAAACATTGTAGGATAGAATAGAAAATTTTAAAAAGTGGACTATTTTAAATGTTGATTGGACAAATCTAAGGAAATGTAGATGGCTGTAAAAGTCATCTAGGTTGTGAAAGGTGAAACAAATATACAAGGTACCAGTCTGCACTGACCTATGGAGTTTTATAGCCTGTTAAGCTGCTAGTGTGAACAAAGGATAGAAACATCCATATTTGGGGTTTTGCTAGAAAGATGTCACAGAAGGACAAAGAGGGCAAGGTTTTCATTTACTAGTAAGGAAATGTTTGAAGTTAGTAGCCATTTGTAATTAAGGAGTAAAGAGTGTGAATTGAAGGCAGGAGAGAATGACTGACCAGGAAAAAATGAGAGTCAGATGGGGCTGAAGCACTGGATGAGTTCAGGACACTAAACCTCCTGTTTCAAATGTGGAAGTCTTCTGCCATCCTGAACAGCAGTGCACATCAGTTAGAATTAGATCTCATAATAAGACACAAAAGTACACTAATGGCTTAAAGATATAAAGGTTTATTTTCCAACAAAAAGAAGTCTTGTGTTAAACAAGAATATTTACAATAAGTTGTCAAAAATTTAAAATCACAATGTCTACCTGTTATCCATTTCTTATTTCACTCTTCAAAAATATGCTTCAAGTAATTATGCATCATTTCATATCTAGCCAGCAGAAAAAGTAAACAGCAAAGGAAGACATACAATTTCCCTTTAAAGGAAAATATCAGAAGTCAGACTACACAATTCAGCATACATTATACTGGCCAACGTCTAGTCACATGCAGCAGAAGAGATTAGGGAATCTAATATTTAAACTAGACTATCATAGGTCAGGAAGTTTATTATTAAGGATGAGGAAAATTAATAGTAAGGAACAATCAGAAATCTGTGCCCCACAGCTTCATTTTGACAATGAACCAAAAAGGAGAAAGAAAAAAATGCAATTTCTCAATAGTTAGTTGGCATTGCAATCAACATTGGGACTCAACATCATTATTTTGTGAAATGGGATGCACTTCTGAATTACAACATCACTCTGCTCTCCTTCAGTGGACAATGGTCAAGGTGCCTGAGTCAGACTTACAAAGCCCGAAAAGAGGTCTTAAGGCACCTTGGAACAAAATCTGGGTAAAGGTATAAATATGGGACCCATCTGTCATATTATAGAATGACACTTCTCCATCTTCATAATCCAGGAATATCCCCACCCTACGGGGGGACTCTCTCAGAGTAAGATGAGTTTCTGGGGAACTGAGAGCCCAGTACTCCCCCTCATAAAGCCTGATGGCCCAGAAACCATTTTGTGGGGATATTGTTACTATCCCCTCCCTTGTTACATTGTCCCTACAGATTCCCAGATCACAGGAAACTGTGTCTCCAATATCTACCTCCCAGTAGTATCTCCCTGAGGTGATATTCAGATCACCCAGCACACAGGGAAGGGAATTGAATCTCTGTGGGGAGTCAGGGAGATCTTGCTTCTCTTCTTGCCAGGTTACACGTCTCTGTTCAGACAGGAAGAGGGCAGGATGGGCAGTTTCTGCATCCAGGGTCATGTTTACTGCAAAGACAAGAGAACCATCATCATCTCTCTAGGGAAGATCTCAATATCCCTGGGCCAGAGAAACTGTATTCTGTGAGAGCTTCTCTGGCCCTAGGTGGATTCTGCTAACCTCTACCCATCTTTGAGTGAGACTATGCACAAAAAACAGGATCCCTCTACACCATCATAGACTCACCAGCCTGGAACTCTTCTTTCCTCCAATCTGCAAGAAATATATCAACATGAGAAACACCATTTAAGAAAGAAAGCTACCTGACCATTTAGAGTATGAATTCCCCAGGTTTAGTTTAAAATAATAACTAAAGAAAATTCTCTTACATATCCTTGCCCTTCATTTTATAGCTTGCTAAATTATATCTAACTGGAAGACTTGACCCATGCCAATGCTTTCCTCATTTAAAAAATGCTACAAGATAACAGTATTTTATCTATTTAGATGTTAGAGAGGAAGTAGGGAATATAGTGACTTTGACTCAACAACTTACTTTGCTTTATTTCTTCAAATTTTAGTACATAATTACCTTTCTTCCTTCCCTCAAAATAGATGACACACAGATTTACAAAGATAAAAATGTAATGTGTCAATCTTATACGTGTTAAAATTTGAAGTTTATTTGAACAGTAAAGTGATGGAGGGTTGAGGAGAGAAACAGAGAGAACGAGAGCTCTTTCATTTACTGCAATGAGTAAGAATGATCTAGCCTAAGCCAGGTGGCCAAAATTCCATCCAAGGCTCCCTGCGGTAGTAGAGAACCAAGTACTTGGACCAGCATCTGCTCCCTTCCCAGGTGCATTAGTAGGAAGTTGGATTGGAAGCAGAGGAACTTGAACTCATATTCACTCTAGTATTGGATGCGGGTGTCCTGAGCAGTAGCTTAACCTCTGTGTCAAAATACTCATTCCAATGTGTTAAAATTTTGTAGTTTTATGTCATTTTTATGGGAGATGTGTATTGTATTTCTTTTCCTTCATGATGTTTTGTACATTGAAGATGTTCATGTATAGTATCTTCAGTAATAGGTTATTAATAGAAACCATGTGACTTACCAGGATATAATGCTGCTTTCCTCCAGTCTACAAGAGAAGAAAATAGGAAATCTTTTACTTTTTCATTCTGTGTCTTTTTCTAATTGCACTTTTCATATCATCCTGCATTTTTCTCCATTTCCTTCTCTACATCCTCTGTGCTTTCTTTTTCCCACCTCTATCCTTGTATTCCAGATTTCAAAGACATGATGATGAAAATGATCAAGTGGAGGAAATTTAGAACAATTAAAGAAATAAAAGATAGGAGTGTGAAGGTGGGAGGAAGAAATAAAGAAAGAGGAAAGGGTGTAAAAAGGGCACGAAGAATATAGAATCACAATGATTTTATGTGTTTTGGATATATTCCTAGTAGCAGAGATTGCTGGATCATATGGCTGTTCTGAAGCAGTGTACTTGCACTCTACTCTTGCTTTTAAAATCTCTGGGATGTTGTCAGAGATTAATAATTCAGAACTTCTTCACATGCTTGAGCCTGCAAAGTCTCTGTGTTGTAAAGCTGATGAAGCTCTAGCTGTACTACATGTCCACCAAGGTAAAAAGGCTGCCCAGAAAAGAGTGAACAGGGACACTGCTCTTCCAGCTGTTTATAATTGACCAGGGACCACTAAAAGCAACTCGCGTCTCACCAGAGAACGAATATCTTATCATCAAAACCTTAAATATTATGGGAAAAACAATGCAAAATATAAAATAAATAAAAAAGGAAAGGAAATATAAAACCCTATTACTGAGCTATTGTCAGGTCTAGCAAGCATTATGTAGTCCTAGGTTACTTATTGATTTAAAAACAGCAGCAACAAAGTAAAATAAAAAAGACAAAATAATGTATTATAGATCCTGGAAAAAAGAATTTCTAGCAAGTACAAATGTTTAACATTCTTTCCTTTAATTTTGTAATTCTTTTACCTTGAACTAGCATAGAATGTTAACTCTGTTTTAAGAAAATGGTGACTGAGCAAGAAAACATAATTTGGATTATAAAAGTCTTACTTTAATAAAAATTCTTTAAACAAAGAAGAAAGAAAGTTTTCATACTATTTTCCATAGTGGTTTTACTAGTTTTTATTCTCATCAAATGAGTTTCTGTTTCCCATATCTTCACTAATATTTATTTCTCTCTTTTTGATAATAGCTATTCTAACTGAAGTGAGGTGATAACTAATTGCAGTTTTGAAGGCTAGTGATATTAAGCATTTGTTCATAAATTATTGACAATTTGTATTTAGTGTTTTGAGAAAATGGCTATTCTGGGTCTTCTGTTGATTTCTCAACTTGATTTTTGTTGTTGTTGAGTTTTTGATTTCATGAGGTATTTTTATATTAATTTTATGTCAGAAAGGAGATATTTGCTCCACTATGTTTATTGTGGCATTATTCATTATAACTGTGATAAAGGAATTGATCAAGGTATCCATCATCAGGTGTACGAATAAAGAAAATGTATGTATGTATGTATGTGCAGGTAATATACACATAACACAAATACAATGGAATATTATTCAACAACAAAAAAGGGTGAATCTTATCATTTGCAGGAAAATAGATGGGACTGGAGTAAATCATGTTAAGCAAAATAAGCGAGACACAGGAGGCAATACTGCATGTTCTCTACCATATATAGGGGCTAAAAGAAGAAAACAGCAACAACAAAAACCTCAGTATGGAAACAGAATAGTGATACCACAGGCTGCAAGGGAAGTGGTGGGGAGGATAGAGGGAGTTTGCTTAAAAAATAGGATCAGCTGGGTATGGTTCATTAGTTGCCACAAATACTGTTATGAGATATTACTAATAGTGAACTTCAGTGTGGTTTCTTAAGTGTGACAAAGATACTAAAATAAAATGGTAATAAGGGGAAGATGAGTGTGCAGTATATGGGAACTCTGTACTACATAATTTTTGTTTTGTAACTTTAAAATAATTCTGAAATTAAATGTTAATTTTAATTTTTTTTAAATAAGGCAATAAAAATCTAATATAATATTCACCCCTGGGGCCAGCGCTATAGCACATTAAAAATAGTCCTCCACCTGCAGCACCAGCATCCCATGTGGCCACCGGTTCTGGTGCGTCTGCACCTCTTCAAATCTAGCTTTCTGCTATGGCCTGAGAAAATAGCAGAAGATGGCCCAAGTGCTTAGGCCCTCGAACCCTCATGGGAGACTGGGAAGAAGCACCTAGATCCTGGCTTCAGATCTGCACAGCTCCGGCCGTTGCGGTCATTTGGGGAGTGAACCAATGGAAGGAAGACCTTTCTCTGTTTCTCCCTCTCACCGTCTGTAACTCTACCTCTCCAATAAATAAATAAAATCTTTAAAAAATATTCACCCCAGTGTTGAAACACTTTTAAATTGTATCTAAGGGGGAGGATTCATTGAAATTCTTCTTTGCCCCATTGACATTGTTTGTTGCATGTTGTATCCTAACCAATTACTATAGAGGTTAAGATAGGGGTTGAATCCAAAAGAGACAGAAAAACGGAATTTTTTGCGAGAGAATGAATACTCACTGAATTTGAATTGAGCCTGTTTCTATGTGAAGGAAGCAATTACCACATGCATCGTATAATTGTTATAGGACTCAGATATGGACTGAACACATTGAAGATATGGGAATGGAGGTTCCTAGAGACAATAATTACTTACCTAACATATATTGAGCCTTCCTTCTATCTGAGAGAAAAATATACAAAACATGCCTTCATGAGATAGGTTTAGTTAATATCATAAAGAATACACAATTCAAACCATATATCTGCCAGTGTTCATGCCTGCAATATTGAGCAGATCATGTTCATTGTATTACCAGTAAAAGAAAACTCTAAAGTACATTCTAATGGAAAACTTCACTCCAACTGAAAAAAAAAAACTATATGAGGTGTAAATAGTTGAATACAAGGTGCTTCAGAAATCTTGTATGAAAAGAATTAAGTTAAGCTTTATTTTGGCACAAAAATGTTGACATTTATATCTAGTTTTTTCATCATTTACATTTTCCACAAAATATTTGAAGACTCCTTTTAATGCTTATAATTTGGCACTAAAATTTGTAGAAATATATTAGAACAAGGTCTTAGATTTTAAAAAATATATTTCCAATGGAATTTACCTAGCAATGCATACTAAGGTTATGAAAGGAGAAAAATTAATAGATCAAAATTCAAAGACCAAAAAGAAGAAAGAGCAGTAGCAGAAATGGTTGTAAAAAAAAGATTATAATATCATGGGAAAATATTTAATGTCTAGGATTACTTAAAAATACAGTTGAGTAATACAAATTAACAAGTCTCCAGACTATATTTGCTATTAGTATATATACTAACTGTATAAAAGCCAATAAAAGGAGGAACTTATATCTTCCAGGAACTTTGGAGTCTATCCACAGTTAATAATTAAGATATCATCATGTGAAAAATAATGAGCACTCTGCTACAGAAGAACTGTTGTAGAACATAATTAAAGGAAGTTTTCTATTCAGTGGAAACAACTGAACAGAATATTCCTTTATTCATCTCATAATCTTATAATGAAGATACAGCAATTATCTGCAACACATAGAAGCTGAAGAACATATACTACAGAAAGGAAAAGGGATAAACTGAAAGGGAGAGAGAGGATGAGAAGGAAACTTAATAAAAGTTCATGGAGCGAAAAAGAAGATTAATTTGAACTCCAGAAGAAGGAAGAGCAAAGAACAGTAGAGATGATGTAAAGGGTCAAAAGGAAAAAAAAAAAAAAAGAAGAAGAAATCTATAAATCTATCAGTAAGAAAAAATATCAGAAAAATTACCAATTTCTCCCTGAAGTTCTTCTGAAAAATACAATGGGAAATTCAAATAAATGTCAAGGGACAACAGGGATATAGTTAGAGTATGTTATGCTAAGTGTAAAAAGTAGATACAGAATGCTGAATATTATGTTCTTTCACATGTGGAATCATAAAAAGAGGAATACCAAAGAAACTGTGTAGAAAGTTTATTACAGGAAGCTGAAGGAGCCTGGATATATATGTACAAAATGCATGCATCTGGAGACCTAAAATGAAATTAAAAAAGAAAAAGCTAAAGGGGAGGAGGAAGGACACAGAAAGAAAAGACTTGATCAAAATGTGTGAAGTTTCAATTAAACTGGAGTAATAGGTTTTAGACCATATGGTGACTACAGTTCTTAGCAATATAAATTTCAGAGTTCCTTTAAAAAGCAGATTTTTGGCCGGCGCCGCTGCTCAACAGGCTAATCCTCCGCCTAGCGGCGCCAGCACACCGGGTTCTGGTCCCAGTCGGGGCACCGGATTCTGTCCCTGTTGCCCCTCTTCCAGGCCAGCTCTCTGCTATGGCCCGGGGAGTGCAGTGGAGGATGGCCCAAGTGCTTGGGCCCTGCACCCCATGGGAGACCAGGATAAGTACCTGGCTCCTGCCATCGGATCAGCGGGGTGCGCCGGCTGCAGCACTGGCCGCGGCGGCCATTGGAGGGTGAACCAATGGCAAAGGAAGACCTTTCTCTCTGTCTCTCTCTCTCACTGTCCACTCTGCTGTCAAAAAAAAAAAAGCAGATTTTTAATATTCTTACCACAAAAATTATGCCAGATGTGTTAATTAACCTGACTGAATTCTTGTACAATGTACACATGAATCACAACATCCACATATTTCCAAAATTAATATTTGTCAATTAAAATAAAATCTCAAAATGTTAGAGAAAACTGTCAAAAAATATGAAAATGAGTTAAACTTCTATTATGGGGCCAGTGCCGTGGCTCATTTGGTTAATCCTCTGCCTGCTGCCAGCATCCCATATGGGTGCCGGGTTCTGGTCCCAGTTGCTCCTCTTCCAGTCCACCTCTCTGCTCTGGCCCGGGAAGGGAGTGGACGATTACCCAAGTGCTTGGGTCCTGCACCCGCATGAGAGACCAGGAGGAAGCACCTGGCTCCTGGCTTCGGATTGGCATAGCTCTGGTCGTGGCGGCCATTTGGGGGGTGAACCAAAGGAAGGAAGACCTTTCTCTCTGTCTCTCTCTCTCTCTCTCACTGTCTAACTCTATCTGTCAAATTAAAAAAAAAAAAACTGAGAAAAAGATTTCTTAATAATGTTTAATGAACATATAAAACTATACCTTTTTTGTGGGGCATTTAGTGATGTTTTTATACATGTAAACATTGTGTAATGTCTGATGGAGGTAAATATATCTATGTCTTAAAGATCTAGCATTTCTTTGTAATGAAAGCATCCAAAATCCTATCTTCTGGGTGTTTTAAATTCGAGAAATGTTCAGTACATTAATATTATCTGTTATCACCCTACTGCACAGGAGCATCCCAGCACTGCTTACTACTATCTAGCTATAACTTTGTACACATTGATCAACCTTTTTCCATCTCTCCCTCCCCATGTTTCTCCTCAGCCTCTGATAACCTCCAAAGGCTTCTTAGAAGATGTGAGAGCCATGAAGAAAGCAAATTACTGCTACATCTGGGACAACAGTTTTGTGAGCTTCATGATCTCTAATTCTTCACATTTAATGAACTTTGATTAGGATTTAATTGAGTTGTCAATTGACAGAACTTTTAAAATTATCTTTGATGAAGAGTTATTTTGTGGTTTTTATCATGTGCCTCACGAGAAGTTCTGACAATCAAGTGACAATGCTTTAATTAAGGTCCTTCCTGTTCCTGTTATCTTACATATAAGGATGCTGTTTCCTAGCCTATAAATCTCTGATTAAAACTAAGAAAAATATGGAATAAAATTGATGTTGGTCACTGACTCAGGTGTTTGAGAGAAATTAAATTAAACAAGAAAGAATAAGAAAGGAAGGAGAAGAGTTTTGGGCAAGAAGTATCACTATGCTTCTCAATCTGTATATATTAAATAAATGAAATTTGTTTACCTACTTAAATAAAGAAAACATAAAAATGAAACATGGATAGTCAAGGTAAAAAGCTACTGTGAAATTTGTATTACAATGGAATTGCACAACATACATTTTATGTACATAAATTGAAATGATAGTTTTATTTAAATAAACAACATGGATAATTCACTGAGAAATTTATGATGAAAACTTTGAGGTCACATTTAAATTGTTTAAGAAAGATTTAGTTTTCCACAATTACATGACCAATATATTTGAAGACTGTACTTTAAACTTTCTTATTCCATCTCTTTCCTAATATATGACATTAGGCTTCAGCGATATTCCTTTAAAAGCTTACATACACTTTTGGAAAGATGAACTCATAATCTAGAATCATAGATTTTGTTTCAGATTGTTCCTTGGCCATTTTTGCATTTTATAGGCTTCAAGATTTTATATGATATTTACATATATATTTTTCCCACTTTTTTTAAGAAATTCATTTTGTTGTGTTATTTCTTTCTGGCTCTTTTGCCATCTCTCCTGTATTCGTCAAAACTTTCTCTCGGCCGGCGCCATGGCTCAATAGGCTAATCCTCCGCCTTGCAGCACTGGTATACTGGGTTCTAGACCCAGTCGGGGCACCGGATTCTGTCCCGGTTGCCCCTCTTCCAGGCCAGCTCTCTGCTGTGGCCAGGGAGTGCAGTGGAGGATGGCCCAGGTGCTTGGGCCCTGCACCCCATGGGAGACCAGGAAAAGCACCTGGCTCCTGCCATCAGATCAGCGTGGTGCGCTGGCCACGGTGGCCATTGGAGGGTGAACCAACGGCAAAAGGAAGACCTTTCTCTCTGTCTCTCTCTCACACTGTCCACTCTGCCTGTCAAAAAAACAAAAACAAAAACAAAAACAAAAACAAAAACAAACAAACAAAAACCTTTCTCTCTCTATGAAGGAAGAGTATAGTCTTGCAGATAAAATGACTCTTGATACAACTTTCTTCACGGAAAACATAGGATGCTGTTACTTCATATCCATTCCAGGAAGGAAAATCACATTATACCTTAACTAAATCTCTTGAAATGAAAATATAAATAAAGTATAAATTAACCACAAACAAATTTGGCAATTTTTAAATCATTTCCTAAGGATGATGAGTTATCATATTGAAAGTATGGACACTTATATTTTGGAATATCTGATAAAGGTTCTAAATCAAGAGATGCTTTTCAGAAATTATATATATTGAATAGAAAGTATGTGCCTATTTGCTTAACTCCCATCATCTCACCAATAATAGTGACACTTCAGAGACATTTGGAGTACAGAAGCAACATTCATAAGAAATTAATGACATAGAATAAAAAAAAAACAAAAAAGGAATGAGAAAAGACAGAACAGATAAGGAAAAAGAAATGATGAGAACATGATAAAAGTGTGGCTCTTAACCAGAAAATAAAATGAGGTATGAGGAAGGGTTGATATCTGGAGAAGGGAAAGCTAAGGGATGATATCTAGGAGAAGAGAGAAAGAGAGTTAAAGACATCAAGAAAACATTATAAAGGGATAAAGGGTTGTCAGACAATATTTACCATTATTTCTCTGAATTCATCAGAAAATAAATGGAAAAATCAATATAAATATCTTTGTTATGGAATGAAATATTAAGAAAATTCTAACATTTTAGGGGAATAAAGAAATGTCATACACTATTTACCATTATCTCTCTGAAGTTCAACTGAAAATAAGAGGGATAAAATCAATATAAATATTCTTGTTTTACAAAGGTTTGATAATTACAATTTATGAAAATACAATTCAAAATTTAAACTAAAGATACAAACATGGACACACAAACACACACGCATACTGTTGGAAAACCACTTTTTTCTAAGCAGCATGATATACAGAACTAAAGAAGGAGGAAATTTGCTTCACTGAGAAAAAACAGAAATATGAGTTCTGATGGTTACCATATAAAATATCATTATTTTTTGTATGGTATTTCACTTCCATTTCTAGGGTTTTTTGAAACTGTCATTGATTCCCAGTAAATAGTTTTGATACGGAATGTAAGGTTAAGAAAATTATGACATTTTAAGGGAATAAAGGAATGTCAGACCGTATTTACCATTATTTCTCTGAAGTTCATCTGAAAATAAATGACAAAAATCAAAACAAATATACTGCTTATACAAACATTTGAAAATTGGAATTCATGAAAAATGCAATTCAAAATTTAAACTCAAGATATGGAGATAAACACACATAAATACACATACACTTGCTGTTGGAATACTAATTTTCTCTAAGTAACAAGCCATACAGGAATAAAGAAGGAGGAAATTTGCATCTATTTGTATTATGTGCTTTTGTGTCGAGAATCTGGACACAGAATTAATAGATCTTTATAGGGAAGTAAAGCCATGGCTGAACTAAAACTGGAGGGGAATGATAGAAAATGAAAGAAAAGAGAAAAGGAGAGAACATAATATTGGAGAAGTCCAGTAGTCACCGTAAATGAGAAGAGGGTAGATATTCAGGATAGGGAAAATCAATACATGAGATTAGGGAAAAGGGAATAAATGCAAACGACAACAAGAGAGCAGTCATTTTAAAGTGGCGAGGAAATGACGGTTGTCAGGGCATAATTACCATATCTTTTCTGAAGTTGGTCTAAAAGTAAGATTGAAAAAATCAATATAATTATTTTTGTTATGGATTGCAACGTGCAGAATTTTATAACCTTTTAAGGGTATAAAGGAATGTCATACAGTATTTACCATTATCTCTCTGAAGTTCAACTGAAAATAAGAGAGATAAAATCAATATAAATATTCTTGTTTTAAAATGGATAAGAAAATTCGAACTTATCTAAAATACAATGCAAGATTATAATCAATATATCCACACGCACACACACAAAAAAACACAAACACCCATTCATACTGCTGGCAAACTAGTTTTGTCTAAGTGACATGCTATACGGAATTAGAGAAAAGGAAGATAATATGCTTAAATGAAAAAGAATATAATAGTAGTTCTGATGGTAACAGAATATCTTTTTTTGGTATGTAATTCGCAATTTCATTTCTAGGGTTCTTTGATACTATCTATGATTACCAATAAATATAAGATATTGATTCTCATTATCATGATAGCAAAGTTGTATCAAGTCACAATCAACTTTGAGTTTGTGACTCCTGAGGCACTGCTCCTGGAAAAACATCTGAGTTCAGATGCCTCTAAGTCTCTGGTCACTATGGCACCCAAATGTCACTAAGTTTTCCATGCTTGTGTGTTAGGAATCTGGACACAGATAAATAGAAGTCTCTAGGGAAGTAAAGCCATGGCTGAACTGAAACTGGAGGGGAATGATAGAAAATGAAGGAAAAGAGAAAGGGAGAGAACTGAATAGGGGAGAAGTCCAGCAGTCGCCATATATGAGAAGAGAGTAGACATTCAGGAGAAGGGTAAATCAAGGCATGCCATTAGGGAAGAGGGAATAACTGCAAAAGACAACAACAGAGCAGTCATTTTAAAGTCGCAAGGGAGTAAAGGCTGTCAGGGAATATTTACCAAATTTTCTCTGAGGTTCATCTGGAAATAAGAGGGAAAAATCTACATAAATATTCATGTTGAGGAATTCAAGGATAAGAATATTCTAGGATATTAAGGGAATAAAGGGGTGTCAGACAATTTTACCATTATTTCTCTGAAGTTTTTCTGAAATTAAGATGAAAAAATCAATATTAATATTCGTCTTACAGAAGGCAGGGTTAAGAAAATTCTGAACTTTTTAAACTATTATTTAATAAATATAAATTTCCAAAATACAATTTGGATTACAGTGGCTTCATCCCCCATAACCTCCCTCCCAGCCGCAATCATCCCGTCTCCCTCCCCCTCTCCCATCCCATTCATGTTAAGATTCATTTTCAATTATCTTCATATACAGAAGATCTATTTAGTATATACTAAGTAAAGATTTCAACTGTTTGCATCCGTACAGAAACACAAAGTGTAAAGTATTGTTGGAGTGCTAGTTATACCGTTAATTCACATAATACAACACATTCAGGACAGGCATCCTAAATGGGGAGTCAGTGCACAGTGACTCCTGTTGTTGATTTAACAATTGACACCCTTGTTTATGGCGTCAGTAATCACCCGAGGTTCTTGTCATGAGTTGCCAAGGCTATGGAAGCCTTTTGAGTTTGCCAACTCTGGCCTTATTTAGACAAGTTCATAGTCAAAATGGAAGTTCTCTCCTCCCTTCAGAGAAAGGCACCTCCTTCTTTCATGGCCTGTTCTTTCCGCTAGGATCTCACTCACAGAGAACTTTCACTTAGGTAATTTTTTTTTTTTTTTTTGCCACAGTGTCTTGGCTTTCCATGCCTGAAATACTCTCATGGGCTTTTTAGCCAGATCTGAATGCCTTAAGGGCTGATTCTGAGGCCAGAGGGCTTTTGAGGACATCTGCCATTCTATGAGTCTGCTGTGTATCCCGCTTCCCATGTTGGATTGCTCTCTCCTTTTTAATTCTGTAAGTTAGTATGAGCAGACGCTAGTTTTGTTTTTGTGATCCCTTTGACTCTTAAACCTATCATTATGATCAATTATGAACTGAAATTAATCACTTTGACCAGTTAGATGGCATTGGTACATGCCACCTTGATGGGATTGGAAAATTGTAAACTTTTAATGGGATAAAAGAATGTCAGAATGTATTTACCATTAATTCTCTGAAGTTCACCTGACAATAAATGGAAAAAATCAATATGCATATTCTTGTTATAAAAAGGTTAAGAAAATTGCAACTTATGTAAAATGCAATACAAAATACAGATGTCGTGCACACACAGAAAAACACACACCCACCCACCCACCCCCCCACACACACACCCATGCTGCTGGGAAACTAATATTAACTAAGTAATGTGGTATACAGAATTAAAGAAAAGGAAGAAATTTGATTAACTGTGAAAGAATAGAAATATTAGTTCTGATGGTAACAGTAAAAAATATCATTTTTTCTATGTTATTTTATTTTTAGGGTTCTTTGAAACCGTCTTTGATTCCCAGTAAATGTATGATACTGATTTTCATTCATGGTAGCAATGTTGTATCAAGTCACAATCAGCCTTGAGTTCGGGAATCCTGAGCCATGAATCCCACAAAAAAAATCTGAATTGAGATGCCTCTAAGACTCTGGTCAACACAGCACCAAAATATCAGTAAGTTTTCCAGCTTGTGTGTCAGGAATCTGGACACAGAAGAAATAGAAGTCTCTAGGGAAGTAAAGCCATGGCTGAACTGAAACTGGAGGGGAATGATAGAAAATGAAGGAAAAGAGAAATGGAGAGAACTGACTATGGGAGAAGTCCAGCCGTCACCATATATGGGAAGAGAGTAGACATTCAGGAGAAGGGTAACTCCAGGCATGCAATTAGTGGAAAGGGAATAAATGCAAAAGACAAGAGAATCATCATCTTAAAGTTGAAAGGGAGTAAAGGCTGTAGGGGAATATTTACCAAATATTCTCTGAAGTTCATCTGAAAATAAATGGAAAAAATCAAAATGAATATACTGGTTAACAAAGGTTTGAAAATTCCAATTCTTGAAAAATGCAATTCAAAATTTGAACTGAAGCTGCAGACATACACAGACAAAAACACACACACTTGCTTGGAAAACTAATTTTCTTTAACCAATAAGCTATACAGAACTGAAGAAGGAGGAAATTTGCATCCATTTGATTTACGTGCTTGTGTGTCAGGCATCTGGACACAGATGAATAGAAGTCTCTAGGGAAGTAAACCACGGCTGAACTAAAACTGGAGGGGAATAGGGGAGAAGTCCAGCAGTCGCCATATATGAGAAGAGAGTAGACATTCAGGAGAAGGGTAAATCAAGGCATGCCATTAGGGAAGAGGGAATAACTGCAAAAGACAACAACAGAGCAGTCATTTTAAAGTCGCAAGGGAGTAAAGGCTGTCAGGGAATATTTATCAAATTTTCTCTGAGGTTCATCTGGAAATAAGAGGGAAAAATCTACATAAATATTCATGTTGAGGAATTCAAGGATAAGAATATTCTAGGATATTAAGGGAATAAAGGGGTGTCAGACAATTTTACCATTATTTCTCTGAAGTTTTTCTGAAATTAAGATGAAAAAATCAATATTAATATTCGTCTTACAGAAGGCAGGGTTAAGAAAATTCTGAACTTTTTAAACTATTATTTAATAAATATAAATTTCCAAAATACAATTTGGATTACAGTGGCTTCATCCCCCATAACCTCCCTCCCAGCCGCAATCATCCCGTCTCCCTCCCCCTCTCCCATCCCATTCATGTTAAGATTCATTTTCAATTATCTTCATATACAGAAGATCTATTTAGTATATACTAAGTAAAGATTTCAACTGTTTGCATCCGTACAGAAACACAAAGTGTAAAGTATTGTTGGAGTGCTAGTTATACCGTTAATTCACATAATACAACACATTCAGGACAGGCATCCTAAATGGGGAGTCAGTGCACAGTGACTCCTGTTGTTGATTTAACAATTGACACCCTTGTTTATGGCGTCAGTAATCACCCGAGGTTCTTGTCATGAGTTGCCAAGGCTATGGAAGCCTTTTGAGTTTGCCAACTCTGGCTCACTAAGCTAATCCTCTGCCTGCGGTGCCAGCACCCCGTGTTCTAGTCCTGGTCGGAGTGCTGGATTTTGTCCCGGTTGCTCCTCTTCCAGTCCAGCTCTCTGCTGTGGCCCGGGAGTGCAGTGGAGGATGGCCCAAGTGCTTGGGCCCCTGCACCCGCATGAGAGACCAGGAAGAAGAACCTGGCTCCTGGCTTTGGATCAGCGCAGTGTGCCAGCTGCAACGCACAAGCCATAGCAGCCACTTGAGGGGTGAACCAAAGGAAAAAGGCAGACTTTTCTCTCTGTATCTCTCTCATTGTCTAACTATGCCTGTCAAAAAATATTATAATTTTAAAGGAATAAAGGTAAGTCAGACAATAGTTACCATCATTTCTCTGAAGTTCATCTGAAAATAAGATGAATAAAATCAATATAAATATTTTTGTTATGTAACGCAAGGATAAGTAAATTCTAATATTTCAAGGGAAATAAGGAATGTCAGACAATATTTACCATTATTTCTCTGAAGTTCATCTGAAAATAAGATGAAAAAATCAGTATTAATATTCTTCCTAAAGAAACCAAGTTTAAGATAATGTACGGTAGTGAACAAATATGGGGAGAAAGTAGACATTCGGGAGAACCGTAAATCAAGGCTTGCAATTAGGGAAGTGGGAATAAATGCAAAAGACAACAAGAGAGCAATCATTTTAAAGTGGCAAGGGAGTAAAGGCTGTCAGGGAATGTTTACCAAATACTCTCTGAAGTTCATCTAAAAATAAGATAGAAAAATTAATATAAATATTCTTGTAATGGAAGTCAAGGTTAAGGAAATTCTAACATTTCAAGAAAATAAAGGAATGTCAGACAATATTTACCATTATTTTTCTGAGGTTCACCTGAAAATAAGATGGATAAAATCAATATAAATATTCTTGATTTAAAAATGGATAAGGAAATACCAAATTATGTAGAATGCAAAGCAAAATTTAAATTCAAGATATTTACACACATACACACGCATGCTGCTGGCAAACTAATTTTGTCTAAGCAATATGCCATACAGAATTAAAGAAGAGGAGGAAATTTGCTTCACAGAGAAAAATAGAAACATTAGAAATACTAGTTCTGATGGTTACCATATAAAATATTTTTATTTTTTGTATGTTTTTTGTGCTTTTCTTTTTAGGGTTCTTTGATACTGTCTATGATTCCCATTAAATCTATGATATTGAATCTCATTATCTTGGTAGTAATGTTGTACTAAGTCACAGTCAGCTCTCAGGGGTTCCTGAGCTACTGCTCCTTAACTAAATCTGAGTTCAGATTCCTCTAAATCTCTGGTCACCACGGCAGTCAAATATCACTAAGTTATCCATGCTCGAGTATCAAGAATCTGGACAAAGAATTAATAGATGTTTACAGGGAAGTAAAGCCATGGCTGAACTAAAACTGGAAGAGAATGACAGAAAATGAAGGAAAAGTGAAATGGATATAACTGCTATATGGGAGAAGTACTGGAGTCATAATATATAGGGAGAGAGTAGACATTAAGGAGAAGGGTAAATCAAGGCATGCAGTTAGGGTGAAAGGGAATAAATGCAAAAGACAACAAGAGTGCAGATATTTTAAAGTATCAAGAGAGTAAAGTCTGTCACTGAATATTTACCACATCTTCTCTTAGGTTGATCTGAAAATAAGATGGAAAAAATCAATAAAAATATTCCTGTTATGGAATGCAAGGATAAGTAAATTCAACATTTTAAGGGAATAAAGAAATGTCAGACACTATTTACCATTATTTATATGAAATTTATCTGAAAATAAGATGAAAAAATCAATATTAATGTCTTCTTACAGAACACAAGGTAAGAAAATTCTAAACTTTCAATGGTTTAAAGGAAGGTCAGAATGTATTTACCATGATTTCTTGGAAGGTTATCTGAAAATAAAAGGAAACAATCATTATGCATGTTTTTGTTATAAAAAGGTTAAGAAAATTGAAACTTATGTAAAATGCAATGCGAATTTAAATTCAAGATTTGGATGTGCACAAACACAAACACACACACACACACAAAGCCATGATGCTAGAAACTAATTTTGTCTTGGCAACAAGATATACAGAAGAAAAAGAGGAGGAAGTGTGTTTCAGTGAGAAAAATATAAATAATAGTCCTGATGGTAACAGTATAAAATATATTTATATTTGTATGTTATTCATGCTTTCATTTTTAGGGTTCTTTGACACTGTCTTTGATTCACAGGAAACCTATGATATTGATTCTCATTATCATGGTAGCAATGTTGTATTAAGTCACAGTCAACCCTGAGTTCGGGACTCCAGAGACTCTGCTCCCGCAAAAATATCTGAGTTCAGATGTCTCTAAGTCTCTGGTCACTTTGGCACCAAAACATCCATTTGTTTGACACGCTTGACGGCCAAGAATCTGGACACAGAATAAATAGTGGTTTATTGGGAAGTAAAGCCATGGCTGACCAAAGTGCGTTGAATGATAGAAATTGAAGGAAAAGAGAAATGGAGAGAACTGAATATAGAAGTCCAGCAGTCACCATATATGAGAAGAGAGTAGACATTCAGGAGAAGGGTAAATCCAGGCATGCAATTAGGGAAGTGGGAATTAATGCAAAAGACAACCACAGAGCAGTCATTTTAAAGTCGCAAGGGAGTAAAGGCTGTCAGGGAATATTTACCACATCTTCTCTGAGGTTCATCTGGAAATAAGAGGGAAAATCTATATAAATATTCTTGCTATGGAATTCAAGGATAAGAATATTCTAGGATATTAAGGGAATAAAGAGGTGTCAGACAATTTACCATTATTTCTCTGAAGTTTTTCTGAAATTAAGATGAAAAATCAATATTAATATTCATCTTACAGAATAGAGTTAAGAAAATTCCGACTTTTAATGGGATAAAAGAATGTCAGTTTGTATTTACCATTAATTCTCTGAGGTTCACCTGAAAATAAATGGAAAAATCATTATACATATTCTTGTTATAAAAAGGTTAAGGAAATTGCAACTTAAGTAAAATGCAAAGCAAAATTTATACTCAAGGTGCATACTCGCCCCCCCCCACACACACACACAGACCCATACTGCTGGAAAACTAATTTTGTGTAAGTAATGTGCTATACAGAATTAAAGAAGAGGAGGAAATTTGCTTCACTGAGAATAAATAGAAATATTAGTTCTGATGAACGCAGTCATTTTAAAGTGTCAAGGGAGTAAAGGCTGTCAGGGTATATTTACCACATCTTCTCTGACTTTGATCTGAAAACAAAATGGAAAAAATGAATATAAATATTCTTGTTATGCAATGCAAGAATGAGAAAATTCTAATGTCTTTTTGAATATTTATTTTATTTTTTGAATGTCGGCATTACACACACACAGAGAGAGAGATTCCATCTGATGGTTCACTCCCCAGATGGCTGCAATGGCTGGAACTGTGCGAATCCAAAGCCAGGCGCCAAGAGCTTATTCCTGGTCTCACACTTGTGTGCAGGGGCCCAAGGACTTGGGCCATCTTCTACTGTTCTCCCGGTCCTTAGCAGAGAGCTAGACGGGAAGCAGAGCAGCCGGGCCCTTAACCTGCGCCCATATGGCATGCCAGCACTTCAGGACAGGGCGTTAACCCACTGCGCCACAGTGCTGGACCCAAAAATTCTAACATTTTAAGGAAATAAATGAATGTCAGACACTATTTACCATTATTTCTCTGAAGTTCATCTGAAAATAAGATGAAAAAATCAGTATTAATATTCTTCCTAAAGAAACCAAGTTTAAGATAATTCTAAACTTTTAATGGTTTAAAGGAAGGTCAGAACATGTTTACCATTATTTCTCGGAAGTTTATCGGAAAATAAATGGAAAAAAATCATTATACATATTCTTGTTATAAAAAGGTTAACAAAAATGCAACTTACGTAAAACGCAGTGCAAAATTTAAACTCAATATATGGATGCCCGCACACACAAACACATACATACAGACACCCATGATGCTGGAAAATTAATTTTGTCTAAGCAACATGTAGTACAGAATTAATGAAAAGGAGGAAATTTGCTTCATTGAAAAAAAAATATTTCTGATGGTTACCATATAAAATATCTTTATTTTTTGTATGTTATTCGTGCTTTCATTTTTAGGGTTCTTTGATACTGTCGTTGAGTCCCAGTAAATCTATGATATTGATTCTCATTATCATGGTAGCAATGCTGTAGTAAGTCACAATCAACCCTGAGTTCGGGACTCCTGAGCCACTGCTCCTGCAAAAATATCTGAGTTCAGATGTCTCTAAGTCTCTGGTCACTTCGGTACCAAAATATCACTAAATTTATCATGCTTTTGTAGAAAAAATTAATATAAATATTCTTGTAATGGAAGTCAAGTTTAAGAAAATTCTAACATTTCAAGAAAATAAAGGAATGTCAGACAATATTTACCATTATTTCTCTGAAGTTCATCTGAAAATAAAATGGATAAAATCAATATAAATATTGATGTTTTAACTTGGACAAGAAAATTCCAACTTCAGCAAAATGCAAAGCAAAATTTAAACTCAAGATACGGACTCAGAACCACAAGCACACATATGTATACTGCTGGAAAACTAATTTTTTTCTAAGAAACAAGCTTTACAGAATTAAAGAACAGGAGAAAATTTGCTTCACTGAGAAACAACACAAATACTAGTTCTAATGGTTACCATATAAAATATCTTTGTTTTATGTATGTTATTTGCACTTTCATTTCTAGTTTTTTTTTGATACTGTCTTTGATTCCCAGTAAATATATGATATTGATCTCATTATCATGGTTGCTATATTAAGTCACAATCGACCCAGGGTTCGGGACTCCTGACCCAATGCTCCTGAAAAAAACATCTGAGTTCAGATGCCTCTAAGTCTCTGGTCATGAAGACATGCAAATATCACTAAGTGTTCCATGCTTGTGTGTCAAGTATCTGGACACAGAAAAAATAAACGATTATAAGGAAGAAAAGCCATGGCTGAAGTAAAACTGGGTGTGAAAGATAGAAAATAAAGGAAAGGAGAAATGGAGAGAGCTTAATGGGGGAGAACTCCAGTAGTCAACAACTATGGGGAGATAGTAGACATTCAGGAGAATGGCAAATCAATGTTTGCAGGAAGGGAAGTGGGAATAAATGCAAAATACAACAAAAGAGCAATTATTTTAAAGTGGTAAGTGAGTAAAGGCTGTTAGGGAATATTTACCATATATTCTCTGAAGTTCACCTAAAAATATGATGGAAAAAATCAATATACATATTCTTGTTTAAAAATGGTAAGAAAATTCCAACTTATGTAAAATGCATTGCAAAAATTAAACTCAAGACATGGACCCACACACTCACAGACACACACCCACACATGCTGCTGGAAAACTAATTTTGTCTAAGAAACATGCTATACAGAATTAAAGAAGCAGAGGAAATATGTTTCACTGATAAAAAAATAGAAATATTAGTCCTGATGGCTATCTTTATTTTTGTATGTTATTCATGCTTTCATTTTTAGGGTTCTTTGTTATTGTCTTTGATTCCCAGTAAATCTATGATATTCCTTCTCATTATCATTGTAGTAGTCAACCCTGAGTGGGACTCCTGAGCTACTGCTCCTGGAAAAAAAATCTGAGTTCAGATGCCTCTGGTCACCATGGTACCAAAGCATCCAATTGTTTTACATGCTTGAGTGTCAAGAATCTGGGCACAGAATAAATAGTGGTTTATTGGGAAGTAAAGAAATGCTGTACAAAAAAGGGATGTGAATGATAGAAAATGAAAGAAAAGAGAAATGGAGAGAACTGAATATGTGAGAGAAGTCCAAGAGTCACCATATATGGGGAGAGAGTTAGCCATTAAAAGAAGGGTAAATCAATGCATGCAATTATAGGAAGAGGGAAAAAATGCAAAAGACAAATAGAGAGCAATCATTTTAAATTTGTAATTGAGTAAAGGCTTTCAGGGTATATTTACCACATCTTTTCTGACGCTCATCTGAAAATAAGATGGAAAAAGCAACATAAATATTCACCTTACTGAAGGCATGGTTAAGAAAATCCTAATATTTTAATGAGATAAAGTAATGTCAGAATGTATTTACCATCACATCTCTATGTGTTTATGAAAATAAGATGGAAATGCCAATATAAATATTCTTGTTATAAATCGGTTAAGAAAATACAACTTATTAAAAATGCAATGCAAAAATTAATCTCAAAAAACAGATGGACACACACACACACAAACACCCATGCATGCTGCTTGAAAACTAATTATGTCTAAGTAACATACTATACAGAATAAAAGAAAAGGAAGAAATTTCTTCACTGAGAATAAATAGAAATATAAGTTCTGAAGGTTACCATATAAAATGTCTTTATTTTTGTATGTTATTTGCACTTTCATTTCGTGGGTTCTTTGATACTGTCTTTGATTCCTAGTAAACCTATGATATTGTTTCTCATCATCATGGTAGCAATGTTGTTTTAAGTCAAAATCAACCCTGAGTTCAGGACTCTTGACCCACTGCTCCACAAAAAAAAATCTCAGTTCAGATGCCTCTAAATCTCTAGTCACCACGGTACCAAAATATCACTAATTTTCCCATGTTTGTGTGTCAAGCATCTGGACACAGAATAAATAGATGTTTTTAGAGAAGTGAAGCCATGGCTGTACAAAAACTGGATGTGAATGATAGAAAATGAAGAAAAAGAGAAATGGAGAGAACTGAATATGGGAAATGTACGGTAGTGAACAAATATGGGGAGAAAGTAGACATTCGGGAGAACCGTAAATCAAGGCTTGCAATTAGGGAAGTGGGAATAAATGCAAAAGACAACAAGAGAGCAATCATTTTAAAGTGGCAAGGGAGTAAAGGCTGTCAGGGAATGTTTACCAAATACTCTCTGAAGTTCATCTAAAAATAAGATAGAAAAATTAATATAAATATTCTTGTAATGGAAGTCAAGGTTAAGGAAATTCTAACATTTCAAGAAAATAAAGGAATGTCAGACAATATTTACCATTATTTTTCTGAGGTTCACCTGAAAATAAGATGGATAAAATCAATATAAATATTCTTGATTTAAAAATGGATAAGGAAATACCAAATTATGTAGAATGCAAAGCAAAATTTAAATTCAAGATATTTACACACATACACACGCATGCTGCTGGCAAACTAATTTTGTCTAAGCAATATGCCATACAGAATTAAAGAAGAGGAGGAAATTTGCTTCACAGAGAAAAATAGAAACATTAGAAATACTAGTTCTGATGGTTACCATATAAAATATTTTTATTTTTTGTATGTTTTTTGTGCTTTTCTTTTTAGGGTTCTTTGATACTGTCTATGATTCCCATTAAATCTATGATATTGAATCTCATTATCTTGGTAGTAATGTTGTACTAAGTCACAGTCAGCTCTCAGGGGTTCCTGAGCTACTGCTCCTTAACTAAATCTGAGTTCAGATTCCTCTAAATCTCTGGTCACCACGGCAGTCAAATATCACTAAGTTATCCATGCTCGAGTATCAAGAATCTGGACAAAGAATTAATAGATGTTTACAGGGAAGTAAAGCCATGGCTGAACTAAAACTGGAAGAGAATGACAGAAAATGAAGGAAAAGTGAAATGGATATAACTGCTATATGGGAGAAGTACTGGAGTCATAATATATAGGGAGAGAGTAGACATTAAGGAGAAGGGTAAATCAAGGCATGCAGTTAGGGTGAAAGGGAATAAATGCAAAAGACAACAAGAGTGCAGATATTTTAAAGTATCAAGAGAGTAAAGTCTGTCACTGAATATTTACCACATCTTCTCTTAGGTTGATCTGAAAATAAGATGGAAAAAATCAATAAAAATATTCCTGTTATGGAATGCAAGGATAAGTAAATTCAACATTTTAAGGGAATAAAGAAATGTCAGACACTATTTACCATTATTTATATGAAATTTATCTGAAAATAAGATGAAAAAATCAATATTAATGTCTTCTTACAGAACACAAGGTAAGAAAATTCTAAACTTTCAATGGTTTAAAGGAAGGTCAGAATGTATTTACCATGATTTCTTGGAAGGTTATCTGAAAATAAAAGGAAACAATCATTATGCATGTTTTTGTTATAAAAAGGTTAAGAAAATTGAAACTTATGTAAAATGCAATGCGAATTTAAATTCAAGATTTGGATGTGCACAAACACAAACACACACACACACACAAAGCCATGATGCTAGAAACTAATTTTGTCTTGGCAACAAGATATACAGAAGAAAAAGAGGAGGAAGTGTGTTTCAGTGAGAAAAATATAAATAATAGTCCTGATGGTAACAGTATAAAATATATTTATATTTGTATGTTATTCATGCTTTCATTTTTAGGGTTCTTTGACACTGTCTTTGATTCACAGGAAACCTATGATATTGATTCTCATTATCATGGTAGCAATGTTGTATTAAGTCACAGTCAACCCTGAGTTCGGGACTCCAGAGACTCTGCTCCCGCAAAAATATCTGAGTTCAGATGTCTCTAAGTCTCTGGTCACTTTGGCACCAAAACATCCATTTGTTTGACACGCTTGACGGCCAAGAATCTGGACACAGAATAAATAGTGGTTTATTGGGAAGTAAAGCCATGGCTGACCAAAGTGCGTTGAATGATAGAAATTGAAGGAAAAGAGAAATGGAGAGAACTGAATATAGAAGTCCAGCAGTCACCATATATGAGAAGAGAGTAGACATTCAGGAGAAGGGTAAATCCAGGCATGCAATTAGGGAAGTGGGAATTAATGCAAAAGACAACCACAGAGCAGTCATTTTAAAGTCGCAAGGGAGTAAAGGCTGTCAGGGAATATTTACCACATCTTCTCTGAGGTTCATCTGGAAATAAGAGGGAAAATCTATATAAATATTCTTGCTATGGAATTCAAGGATAAGAATATTCTAGGATATTAAGGGAATAAAGAGGTGTCAGACAATTTACCATTATTTCTCTGAAGTTTTTCTGAAATTAAGATGAAAAATCAATATTAATATTCATCTTACAGAATAGAGTTAAGAAAATTCCGACTTTTAATGGGATAAAAGAATGTCAGTTTGTATTTACCATTAATTCTCTGAGGTTCACCTGAAAATAAATGGAAAAATCATTATACATATTCTTGTTATAAAAAGGTTAAGGAAATTGCAACTTAAGTAAAATGCAAAGCAAAATTTATACTCAAGGTGCATACTCGCCCCCCCCCACACACACACACAGACCCATACTGCTGGAAAACTAATTTTGTGTAAGTAATGTGCTATACAGAATTAAAGAAGAGGAGGAAATTTGCTTCACTGAGAATAAATAGAAATATTAGTTCTGATGAACGCAGTCATTTTAAAGTGTCAAGGGAGTAAAGGCTGTCAGGGTATATTTACCACATCTTCTCTGACTTTGATCTGAAAACAAAATGGAAAAAATGAATATAAATATTCTTGTTATGCAATGCAAGAATGAGAAAATTCTAATGTCTTTTTGAATATTTATTTTATTTTTTGAATGTCGGCATTACACACACACAGAGAGAGAGATTCCATCTGATGGTTCACTCCCCAGATGGCTGCAATGGCTGGAACTGTGCGAATCCAAAGCCAGGCGCCAAGAGCTTATTCCTGGTCTCACACTTGTGTGCAGGGGCCCAAGGACTTGGGCCATCTTCTACTGTTCTCCCGGTCCTTAGCAGAGAGCTAGACGGGAAGCAGAGCAGCCGGGCCCTTAACCTGCGCCCATATGGCATGCCAGCACTTCAGGACAGGGCGTTAACCCACTGCGCCACAGTGCTGGACCCAAAAATTCTAACATTTTAAGGAAATAAATGAATGTCAGACACTATTTACCATTATTTCTCTGAAGTTCATCTGAAAATAAGATGAAAAAATCAGTATTAATATTCTTCCTAAAGAAACCAAGTTTAAGATAATTCTAAACTTTTAATGGTTTAAAGGAAGGTCAGAACATGTTTACCATTATTTCTCGGAAGTTTATCGGAAAATAAATGGAAAAAAATCATTATACATATTCTTGTTATAAAAAGGTTAACAAAAATGCAACTTACGTAAAACGCAGTGCAAAATTTAAACTCAATATATGGATGCCCGCACACACAAACACATACATACAGACACCCATGATGCTGGAAAATTAATTTTGTCTAAGCAACATGTAGTACAGAATTAATGAAAAGGAGGAAATTTGCTTCATTGAAAAAAAAATATTTCTGATGGTTACCATATAAAATATCTTTATTTTTTGTATGTTATTCGTGCTTTCATTTTTAGGGTTCTTTGATACTGTCGTTGAGTCCCAGTAAATCTATGATATTGATTCTCATTATCATGGTAGCAATGCTGTAGTAAGTCACAATCAACCCTGAGTTCGGGACTCCTGAGCCACTGCTCCTGCAAAAATATCTGAGTTCAGATGTCTCTAAGTCTCTGGTCACTTTGGTACCAAAATATCACTAAATTTATCATGCTTTTGTAGAAAAAATTAATATAAATATTCTTGTAATGGAAGTCAAGTTTAAGAAAATTCTAACATTTCAAGAAAATAAAGGAATGTCAGACAATATTTACCATTATTTCTCTGAAGTTCATCTGAAAATAAAATGGATAAAATCAATATAAATATTGATGTTTTAACTTGGACAAGAAAATTCCAACTTCAGCAAAATGCAAAGCAAAATTTAAACTCAAGATACGGACTCAGAACCACAAGCACACATATGTATACTGCTGGAAAACTAATTTTTTTCTAAGAAACAAGCTTTACAGAATTAAAGAACAGGAGAAAATTTGCTTCACTGAGAAACAACACAAATACTAGTTCTAATGGTTACCATATAAAATATCTTTGTTTTATGTATGTTATTTGCACTTTCATTTCTAGTTTTTTTTTTGATACTGTCTTTGATTCCCAGTAAATATATGATATTGATCTCATTATCATGGTTGCTATATTAAGTCACAATCGACCCAGGGTTCGGGACTCCTGACCCAATGCTCCTGAAAAAAACATCTGAGTTCAGATGCCTCTAAGTCTCTGGTCATGAAGACATGCAAATATCACTAAGTGTTCCATGCTTGTGTGTCAAGTATCTGGACACAGAAAAAATAAACGATTATAAGGAAGAAAAGCCATGGCTGAAGTAAAACTGGGTGTGAAAGATAGAAAATAAAGGAAAGGAGAAATGGAGAGAGCTTAATGGGGGAGAACTCCAGTAGTCAACAACTATGGGGAGATAGTAGACATTCAGGAGAATGGCAAATCAATGTTTGCAGGAAGGGAAGTGGGAATAAATGCAAAATACAACAAAAGAGCAATTATTTTAAAGTGGTAAGTGAGTAAAGGCTGTTAGGGAATATTTACCATATATTCTCTGAAGTTCACCTAAAAATATGATGGAAAAAATCAATATACATATTCTTGTTTAAAAATGGTAAGAAAATTCCAACTTATGTAAAATGCATTGCAAAAATTAAACTCAAGACATGGACCCACACACTCACAGACACACACCCACACATGCTGCTGGAAAACTAATTTTGTCTAAGAAACATGCTATACAGAATTAAAGAAGCAGAGGAAATATGTTTCACTGATAAAAAAATAGAAATATTAGTCCTGATGGCTATCTTTATTTTTGTATGTTATTCATGCTTTCATTTTTAGGGTTCTTTGTTATTGTCTTTGATTCCCAGTAAATCTATGATATTCCTTCTCATTATCATTGTAGTAGTCAACCCTGAGTGGGACTCCTGAGCTACTGCTCCTGGAAAAAAAATCTGAGTTCAGATGCCTCTGGTCACCATGGTACCAAAGCATCCAATTGTTTTACATGCTTGAGTGTCAAGAATCTGGGCACAGAATAAATAGTGGTTTATTGGGAAGTAAAGAAATGCTGTACAAAAAAGGGATGTGAATGATAGAAAATGAAAGAAAAGAGAAATGGAGAGAACTGAATATGTGAGAGAAGTCCAAGAGTCACCATATATGGGGAGAGAGTTAGCCATTAAAAGAAGGGTAAATCAATGCATGCAATTATAGGAAGAGGGAAAAAATGCAAAAGACAAATAGAGAGCAATCATTTTAAATTTGTAATTGAGTAAAGGCTTTCAGGGTATATTTACCACATCTTTTCTGACGCTCATCTGAAAATAAGATGGAAAAAGCAACATAAATATTCACCTTACTGAAGGCATGGTTAAGAAAATCCTAATATTTTAATGAGATAAAGTAATGTCAGAATGTATTTACCATCACATCTCTATGTGTTTATGAAAATAAGATGGAAATGCCAATATAAATATTCTTGTTATAAATCGGTTAAGAAAATACAACTTATTAAAAATGCAATGCAAAAATTAATCTCAAAAAACAGATGGACACACACACACACAAACACCCATGCATGCTGCTTGAAAACTAATTATGTCTAAGTAACATACTATACAGAATAAAAGAAAAGGAAGAAATTTCTTCACTGAAAATAAATAGAAATATAAGTTCTGAAGGTTACCATATAAAATGTCTTTATTTTTGTATGTTATTTGCACTTTCATTTCGTGGGTTCTTTGATACTGTCTTTGATTCCTAGTAAACCTATGATATTGTTTCTCATCATCATGGTAGCAATGTTGTTTTAAGTCAAAATCAACCCTGAGTTCAGGACTCTTGACCCACTGCTCCACAAAAAAAATCTCAGTTCAGATGCCTCTAAATCTCTAGTCACCACGGTACCAAAATATCACTAATTTTCCCATGTTTGTGTGTCAAGCATCTGGACACAGAATAAATAGATGTTTTTAGAGAAGTGAAGCCATGGCTGTACAAAAACTGGATGTGAATGATAGAAAATGAAGAAAAAGAGAAATGGAGAGAACTGAATATGGGAAATGTACGGTAGTGAACAAATATGGGGAGAAAGTAGACATTCGGGAGAACCGTAAATCAAGGCTTGCAATTAGGGAAGTGGGAATAAATGCAAAAGACAACAAGAGAGCAATCATTTTAAAGTGGCAAGGGAGTAAAGGCTGTCAGGGAATGTTTACCAAATACTCTCTGAAGTTCATCTAAAAATAAGATAGAAAAATTAATATAAATATTCTTGTAATGGAAGTCAAGGTTAAGGAAATTCTAACATTTCAAGAAAATAAAGGAATGTCAGACAATATTTACCATTATTTTTCTGAGGTTCACCTGAAAATAAGATGGATAAAATCAATATAAATATTCTTGATTTAAAAATGGATAAGGAAATACCAAATTATGTAGAATGCAAAGCAAAATTTAAATTCAAGATATTTACACACATACACACGCATGCTGCTGGCAAACTAATTTTGTCTAAGCAATATGCCATACAGAATTAAAGAAGAGGAGGAAATTTGCTTCACAGAGAAAAATAGAAACATTAGAAATACTAGTTCTGATGGTTACCATATAAAATATTTTTATTTTTTGTATGTTTTTTGTGCTTTTCTTTTTAGGGTTCTTTGATACTGTCTATGATTCCCATTAAATCTATGATATTGAATCTCATTATCTTGGTAGTAATGTTGTACTAAGTCACAGTCAGCTCTCAGGGGTTCCTGAGCTACTGCTCCTTAACTAAATCTGAGTTCAGATTCCTCTAAATCTCTGGTCACCACGGCAGTCAAATATCACTAAGTTATCCATGCTCGAGTATCAAGAATCTGGACAAAGAATTAATAGATGTTTACAGGGAAGTAAAGCCATGGCTGAACTAAAACTGGAAGAGAATGACAGAAAATGAAGGAAAAGTGAAATGGATATAACTGCTATATGGGAGAAGTACTGGAGTCATAATATATAGGGAGAGAGTAGACATTAAGGAGAAGGGTAAATCAAGGCATGCAGTTAGGGTGAAAGGGAATAAATGCAAAAGACAACAAGAGTGCAGATATTTTAAAGTATCAAGAGAGTAAAGTCTGTCACTGAATATTTACCACATCTTCTCTTAGGTTGATCTGAAAATAAGATGGAAAAAATCAATAAAAATATTCCTGTTATGGAATGCAAGGATAAGTAAATTCAACATTTTAAGGGAATAAAGAAATGTCAGACACTATTTACCATTATTTATATGAAATTTATCTGAAAATAAGATGAAAAAATCAATATTAATGTCTTCTTACAGAACACAAGGTAAGAAAATTCTAAACTTTCAATGGTTTAAAGGAAGGTCAGAATGTATTTACCATGATTTCTTGGAAGGTTATCTGAAAATAAAAGGAAACAATCATTATGCATGTTTTTGTTATAAAAAGGTTAAGAAAATTGAAACTTATGTAAAATGCAATGCGAATTTAAATTCAAGATTTGGATGTGCACAAACACAAACACACACACACACACACAAAGCCATGATGCTAGAAACTAATTTTGTCTTGGCAACAAGATATACAGAAGAAAAAGAGGAGGAAGTGTGTTTCAGTGAGAAAAATATAAATAATAGTCCTGATGGTAACAGTATAAAATATATTTATATTTGTATGTTATTCATGCTTTCATTTTTAGGGTTCTTTGACACTGTCTTTGATTCACAGGAAACCTATGATATTGATTCTCATTATCATGGTAGCAATGTTGTATTAAGTCACAGTCAACCCTGAGTTCGGGACTCCAGAGACTCTGCTCCCGCAAAAATATCTGAGTTCAGATGTCTCTAAGTCTCTGGTCACTTTGGCACCAAAACATCCATTTGTTTGACACGCTTGACGGCCAAGAATCTGGACACAGAATAAATAGTGGTTTATTGGGAAGTAAAGCCATGGCTGACCAAAGTGCGTTGAATGATAGAAATTGAAGGAAAAGAGAAATGGAGAGAACTGAATATAGAAGTCCAGCAGTCACCATATATGAGAAGAGAGTAGACATTCAGGAGAAGGGTAAATCCAGGCATGCAATTAGGGAAGTGGGAATTAATGCAAAAGACAACCACAGAGCAGTCATTTTAAAGTCGCAAGGGAGTAAAGGCTGTCAGGGAATATTTACCACATCTTCTCTGAGGTTCATCTGGAAATAAGAGGGAAAATCTATATAAATATTCTTGCTATGGAATTCAAGGATAAGAATATTCTAGGATATTAAGGGAATAAAGAGGTGTCAGACAATTTACCATTATTTCTCTGAAGTTTTTCTGAAATTAAGATGAAAAATCAATATTAATATTCATCTTACAGAATAGAGTTAAGAAAATTCCGACTTTTAATGGGATAAAAGAATGTCAGTTTGTATTTACCATTAATTCTCTGAGGTTCACCTGAAAATAAATGGAAAAATCATTATACATATTCTTGTTATAAAAAGGTTAAGGAAATTGCAACTTAAGTAAAATGCAAAGCAAAATTTATACTCAAGGTGCATACTCGCCCCCCCCCACACACACACACAGACCCATACTGCTGGAAAACTAATTTTGTGTAAGTAATGTGCTATACAGAATTAAAGAAGAGGAGGAAATTTGCTTCACTGAGAATAAATAGAAATATTAGTTCTGATGAACGCAGTCATTTTAAAGTGTCAAGGGAGTAAAGGCTGTCAGGGTATATTTACCACATCTTCTCTGACTTTGATCTGAAAACAAAATGGAAAAAATGAATATAAATATTCTTGTTATGCAATGCAAGAATGAGAAAATTCTAATGTCTTTTTGAATATTTATTTTATTTTTTGAATGTCGGCATTACACACACACAGAGAGAGAGATTCCATCTGATGGTTCACTCCCCAGATGGCTGCAATGGCTGGAACTGTGCGAATCCAAAGCCAGGCGCCAAGAGCTTATTCCTGGTCTCACACTTGTGTGCAGGGGCCCAAGGACTTGGGCCATCTTCTACTGTTCTCCCGGTCCTTAGCAGAGAGCTAGACGGGAAGCAGAGCAGCCGGGCCCTTAACCTGCGCCCATATGGCATGCCAGCACTTCAGGACAGGGCGTTAACCCACTGCGCCACAGTGCTGGACCCAAAAATTCTAACATTTTAAGGAAATAAATGAATGTCAGACACTATTTACCATTATTTCTCTGAAGTTCATCTGAAAATAAGATGAAAAAATCAGTATTAATATTCTTCCTAAAGAAACCAAGTTTAAGATAATTCTAAACTTTTAATGGTTTAAAGGAAGGTCAGAACATGTTTACCATTATTTCTCGGAAGTTTATCGGAAAATAAATGGAAAAAAATCATTATACATATTCTTGTTATAAAAAGGTTAACAAAAATGCAACTTACGTAAAACGCAGTGCAAAATTTAAACTCAATATATGGATGCCCGCACACACAAACACATACATACAGACACCCATGATGCTGGAAAATTAATTTTGTCTAAGCAACATGTAGTACAGAATTAATGAAAAGGAGGAAATTTGCTTCATTGAAAAAAAAATATTTCTGATGGTTACCATATAAAATATCTTTATTTTTTGTATGTTATTCGTGCTTTCATTTTTAGGGTTCTTTGATACTGTCGTTGAGTCCCAGTAAATCTATGATATTGATTCTCATTATCATGGTAGCAATGCTGTAGTAAGTCACAATCAACCCTGAGTTCGGGACTCCTGAGCCACTGCTCCTGCAAAAATATCTGAGTTCAGATGTCTCTAAGTCTCTGGTCACTTCGGTACCAAAATATCACTAAATTTATCATGCTTTTGTAGAAAAAATTAATATAAATATTCTTGTAATGGAAGTCAAGTTTAAGAAAATTCTAACATTTCAAGAAAATAAAGGAATGTCAGACAATATTTACCATTATTTCTCTGAAGTTCATCTGAAAATAAAATGGATAAAATCAATATAAATATTGATGTTTTAACTTGGACAAGAAAATTCCAACTTCAGCAAAATGCAAAGCAAAATTTAAACTCAAGATACGGACTCAGAACCACAAGCACACATATGTATACTGCTGGAAAACTAATTTTTTTCTAAGAAACAAGCTTTACAGAATTAAAGAACAGGAGAAAATTTGCTTCACTGAGAAACAACACAAATACTAGTTCTAATGGTTACCATATAAAATATCTTTGTTTTATGTATGTTATTTGCACTTTCATTTCTAGTTTTTTTTTGATACTGTCTTTGATTCCCAGTAAATATATGATATTGATCTCATTATCATGGTTGCTATATTAAGTCACAATCGACCCAGGGTTCGGGACTCCTGACCCAATGCTCCTGAAAAAAACATCTGAGTTCAGATGCCTCTAAGTCTCTGGTCATGAAGACATGCAAATATCACTAAGTGTTCCATGCTTGTGTGTCAAGTATCTGGACACAGAAAAAATAAACGATTATAAGGAAGAAAAGCCATGGCTGAAGTAAAACTGGGTGTGAAAGATAGAAAATAAAGGAAAGGAGAAATGGAGAGAGCTTAATGGGGGAGAACTCCAGTAGTCAACAACTATGGGGAGATAGTAGACATTCAGGAGAATGGCAAATCAATGTTTGCAGGAAGGGAAGTGGGAATAAATGCAAAATACAACAAAAGAGCAATTATTTTAAAGTGGTAAGTGAGTAAAGGCTGTTAGGGAATATTTACCATATATTCTCTGAAGTTCACCTAAAAATATGATGGAAAAAATCAATATACATATTCTTGTTTAAAAATGGTAAGAAAATTCCAACTTATGTAAAATGCATTGCAAAAATTAAACTCAAGACATGGACCCACACACTCACAGACACACACCCACACATGCTGCTGGAAAACTAATTTTGTCTAAGAAACATGCTATACAGAATTAAAGAAGCAGAGGAAATATGTTTCACTGATAAAAAAATAGAAATATTAGTCCTGATGGCTATCTTTATTTTTGTATGTTATTCATGCTTTCATTTTTAGGGTTCTTTGTTATTGTCTTTGATTCCCAGTAAATCTATGATATTCCTTCTCATTATCATTGTAGTAGTCAACCCTGAGTGGGACTCCTGAGCTACTGCTCCTGGAAAAAAAATCTGAGTTCAGATGCCTCTGGTCACCATGGTACCAAAGCATCCAATTGTTTTACATGCTTGAGTGTCAAGAATCTGGGCACAGAATAAATAGTGGTTTATTGGGAAGTAAAGAAATGCTGTACAAAAAAGGGATGTGAATGATAGAAAATGAAAGAAAAGAGAAATGGAGAGAACTGAATATGTGAGAGAAGTCCAAGAGTCACCATATATGGGGAGAGAGTTAGCCATTAAAAGAAGGGTAAATCAATGCATGCAATTATAGGAAGAGGGAAAAAATGCAAAAGACAAATAGAGAGCAATCATTTTAAATTTGTAATTGAGTAAAGGCTTTCAGGGTATATTTACCACATCTTTTCTGACGCTCATCTGAAAATAAGATGGAAAAAGCAACATAAATATTCACCTTACTGAAGGCATGGTTAAGAAAATCCTAATATTTTAATGAGATAAAGTAATGTCAGAATGTATTTACCATCACATCTCTATGTGTTTATGAAAATAAGATGGAAATGCCAATATAAATATTCTTGTTATAAATCGGTTAAGAAAATACAACTTATTAAAAATGCAATGCAAAAATTAATCTCAAAAAACAGATGGACACACACACACACAAACACCCATGCATGCTGCTTGAAAACTAATTATGTCTAAGTAACATACTATACAGAATAAAAGAAAAGGAAGAAATTTCTTCACTGAGAATAAATAGAAATATAAGTTCTGAAGGTTACCATATAAAATGTCTTTATTTTTGTATGTTATTTGCACTTTCATTTCGTGGGTTCTTTGATACTGTCTTTGATTCCTAGTAAACCTATGATATTGTTTCTCATCATCATGGTAGCAATGTTGTTTTAAGTCAAAATCAACCCTGAGTTCAGGACTCTTGACCCACTGCTCCACAAAAAAAATCTCAGTTCAGATGCCTCTAAATCTCTAGTCACCACGGTACCAAAATATCACTAATTTTCCCATGTTTGTGTGTCAAGCATCTGGACACAGAATAAATAGATGTTTTTAGAGAAGTGAAGCCATGGCTGTACAAAAACTGGATGTGAATGATAGAAAATGAAGAAAAAGAGAAATGGAGAGAACTGAATATGGGAAATGTACGGTAGTGAACAAATATGGGGAGAAAGTAGACATTCGGGAGAACCGTAAATCAAGGCTTGCAATTAGGGAAGTGGGAATAAATGCAAAAGACAACAAGAGAGCAATCATTTTAAAGTGGCAAGGGAGTAAAGGCTGTCAGGGAATGTTTACCAAATACTCTCTGAAGTTCATCTAAAAATAAGATAGAAAAATTAATATAAATATTCTTGTAATGGAAGTCAAGGTTAAGGAAATTCTAACATTTCAAGAAAATAAAGGAATGTCAGACAATATTTACCATTATTTTTCTGAGGTTCACCTGAAAATAAGATGGATAAAATCAATATAAATATTCTTGATTTAAAAATGGATAAGGAAATACCAAATTATGTAGAATGCAAAGCAAAATTTAAATTCAAGATATTTACACACATACACACGCATGCTGCTGGCAAACTAATTTTGTCTAAGCAATATGCCATACAGAATTAAAGAAGAGGAGGAAATTTGCTTCACAGAGAAAAATAGAAACATTAGAAATACTAGTTCTGATGGTTACCATATAAAATATTTTTATTTTTTGTATGTTTTTTGTGCTTTTCTTTTTAGGGTTCTTTGATACTGTCTATGATTCCCATTAAATCTATGATATTGAATCTCATTATCTTGGTAGTAATGTTGTACTAAGTCACAGTCAGCTCTCAGGGGTTCCTGAGCTACTGCTCCTTAACTAAATCTGAGTTCAGATTCCTCTAAATCTCTGGTCACCACGGCAGTCAAATATCACTAAGTTATCCATGCTTGAGTATCAAGAATCTGGACAAAGAATTAATAGATGTTTACAGGGAAGTAAAGCCATGGCTGAACTAAAACTGGAAGAGAATGACAGAAAATGAAGGAAAAGTGAAATGGATATAACTGCTATATGGGAGAAGTACTGGAGTCATAATATATAGGGAGAGAGTAGACATTAAGGAGAAGGGTAAATCAAGGCATGCAGTTAGGGTGAAAGGGAATAAATGCAAAAGACAACAAGAGTGCAGATATTTTAAAGTATCAAGAGAGTAAAGTCTGTCACTGAATATTTACCACATCTTCTCTTAGGTTGATCTGAAAATAAGATGGAAAAAATCAATAAAAATATTCCTGTTATGGAATGCAAGGATAAGTAAATTCAACATTTTAAGGGAATAAAGAAATGTCAGACACTATTTACCATTATTTATATGAAATTTATCTGAAAATAAGATGAAAAAATCAATATTAATGTCTTCTTACAGAACACAAGGTAAGAAAATTCTAAACTTTCAATGGTTTAAAGGAAGGTCAGAATGTATTTACCATGATTTCTTGGAAGGTTATCTGAAAATAAAAGGAAACAATCATTATGCATGTTTTTGTTATAAAAAGGTTAAGAAAATTGAAACTTATGTAAAATGCAATGCGAATTTAAATTCAAGATTTGGATGTGCACAAACACAAACACACACACACACACACAAAGCCATGATGCTAGAAACTAATTTTGTCTTGGCAACAAGATATACAGAAGAAAAAGAGGAGGAAGTGTGTTTCAGTGAGAAAAATATAAATAATAGTCCTGATGGTAACAGTATAAAATATATTTATATTTGTATGTTATTCATGCTTTCATTTTTAGGGTTCTTTGACACTGTCTTTGATTCACAGGAAACCTATGATATTGATTCTCATTATCATGGTAGCAATGTTGTATTAAGTCACAGTCAACCCTGAGTTCGGGACTCCAGAGACTCTGCTCCCGCAAAAATATCTGAGTTCAGATGTCTCTAAGTCTCTGGTCACTTTGGCACCAAAACATCCATTTGTTTGACACGCTTGACGGCCAAGAATCTGGACACAGAATAAATAGTGGTTTATTGGGAAGTAAAGCCATGGCTGACCAAAGTGCGTTGAATGATAGAAATTGAAGGAAAAGAGAAATGGAGAGAACTGAATATAGAAGTCCAGCAGTCACCATATATGAGAAGAGAGTAGACATTCAGGAGAAGGGTAAATCCAGGCATGCAATTAGGGAAGTGGGAATTAATGCAAAAGACAACCACAGAGCAGTCATTTTAAAGTCGCAAGGGAGTAAAGGCTGTCAGGGAATATTTACCACATCTTCTCTGAGGTTCATCTGGAAATAAGAGGGAAAATCTATATAAATATTCTTGCTATGGAATTCAAGGATAAGAATATTCTAGGATATTAAGGGAATAAAGAGGTGTCAGACAATTTACTATTATTTCTTTCTTTTTTTTGATTTAGATTTATAATTTTTATTGACAAGGTTTGTAAGAATGTTTAAAATCAAAGGCCAATACTTAGGTCTTCATTAGTTATTTATTCCATTCATTAAATGTACTTTCCCTAAAGTCTTAAGAAACAAGTCAAGCCTATGAAAACACCTGTTCACATTCAACATCAGTTTTACATATTTCTGTTCTATGATGCATTTTTAAACACTCAATTGGTATATCAAATAATTTTTATAGCAGCATGTTTTAGTTTAAGATTCAGAGATTATTTAACAAACTGATTAAGACAAAAGATAAAATCAGTCTCATTCAAGAGTGGTCCATATGCTAATCACCTAGAATCCTGATTTACCATTATTTCTCTGAAGTTTTTCTGAAATTAAGATGAAAAAATCAATATTAATATTCATCTTACAGAATACAGAGTTAAGAAAATTCCAACTGTTAATGGGATAAAAGAATGTCAGTTTGTATTTACCATTAATTCTCTGAGGTTCACCTGAAAATAAATGGAAAAATCATTATACATATTCTTGTTATAAAAAGGTTAAGGAAATTGCAACTTAAGTAAAATGCAAAGCAAAATTTAAACTCAAGGTACATGCTCGCCCACACACACACACACACACACACAGACCCATACTGCTGGAAAACTAATTTTGTGTAAGTAATGTGCTATACAGAATTAAAGAAGAGGAGGAAATTTGCTTCACTGAGAATAAATAGAAATATTAGTTCTGATGAACGCAGTCATTTTAAAGTGTCAAGGGAGTAAAGGCTGTCAGGGTATATTTACCACATCTTCTCTGACTTTGATCTGAAAACAAAATGGAAAAAATGAATATAAATATTCTTATTATGCAATGCAAGAATGAGAAAATTCTAATGTCTTTTTGAATATTTATTTTATTTTTTGAATGTCGGCATTACACACACACAGAGAGAGAGAGATTCCATCTGATGGTTCACTCCCCAGATGGCTGCAATGGCTGGAACTGTGCGAATCCAAAGCCAGGCGCCAAGAGCTTATTCCTGGTCTCACACTTGTGTGCAGGGGCCCAAGGACTTGGGCCATCTTCTACTGTTCTCCCGGTCCTTAGCAGAGAGCTAGACGGGAAGCAGAGCAGCCGGGCCCTTAACCTGCGCCCATATGGCATGCCAGCACTTCAGGACAGGGCGTTAACCCACTGCGCCACAGTGCTGGACCCAAAAATTCTAACATTTTAAGGAAATAAATGAATGTCAGACACTATTTACCATTATTTCTCTGAAATTCATCTGAAAATAAGATGAAAAAATCAACATTAATATTCTCACAGAATGCAAAGTTAAGAAAATTCTACATTTTAATGGGTTAAAGGAATATCAGAATGTAATTACCATTATTTCTTGGGAGTTTATCTGAAAATAAACAGAAAAAATCATTATACATACTCTTGTTATAAAAGGTTAAGAAAACTGCAACTTATGTAAAATGCAATGTGAAATTTTAACTCAAGATACGGACGCATGCACACACAGACACATACATACACACACCCATGATGCTGGAAAACTGATTTTGTCTAAGTAACATGCTATACAGAATTAAAGAAAAGGAGGAAATCTGATTCACTGAGAAAGAATAGAAATATTAGTTCGGATGCTAACAGTATAAAATAACTTTATTTTTTTTGTATATTATTTGTGCTTTTCTTTTTAGGGTTCATTGATAATGTCTTTGATTCCCAGTAAAAGTATGATATCAATTCTCATTATCATGGTAGCAATGTTGTATTAAGTCACAATCAACCCTGAGTTTGGGACTTCTGAGCCACTGCTCCTGCAAAAATATCTGAGTTCAAATGCCTGCAAGTCTATGGTCACTTGGCACAAAAATATCACTAAGGTTCTCATGGTTGTGTGGAATATATCGATATAAATATACTGTTATGGAATGTAAGGTTAAGAAAATTGGAATAGAATAAAAGAATGTCAGACAAGATTTACCATAATTTCTCTGAAGTTCATCTGAAAATAAGAAAGATGGATAAAATCAATATAAATATTCATGTTTTAAATTGGATAAGAAAATTCCAAACTATGCAAAATGCAAACCAAAATTTAAACTCAAGATATGGACCCACAAACACATGCAAACACTGACGAAGGCTGCAGAAAGACTGATTTTGTTAGAAACATGATAAACAGAATTAAAGAACAGGAGGACATTTCAATCACTGAGAAAAAAATAGAAATATTAGTTCTGATATTACCATATTAAAAATCTTTATTTTGTATGTTATTTGCACTTTCATTTGTAGGGTTTTTTGATACTGTGTTTGATTCCCAGTAAACCTATGATATTGATTCCTATTATCATGGTAGCAATGTTGTATTAAGTCACAATCAACCCCGAGTTCAGGACTCCTGAGCCACTGCTCCTGGAAAAATACCAGAGTTCAGATGCCTCTAAATCTCTGGTCACTTCAGAACCAAAATACCACTAAGTTTTCCATGCTTGTGTGTCAAGAATCTGGACACTGAATAAATAGTTGTTTAAAGTGAAGTACAGCTATGGCTGAACAAAACCTGGATGTGAATGATAGAAAATGAAGGAAAAGAGAAATGGAGAGAACTGAATACGGGAGAAGTCCAGTAGTCACCATATGTGGGGAGGGAGTAGACATTCAGGAGAAGGGTAAATCTAGGCTTGCAATTAGAGGAAGAGGGAATGAATGCAAAAGATAACAAGAGAGCAATCATTTTAAATTGGCAAGCAAGGAAAGGTTGTCAGGGAATATGTACAAATATTCTCTGACGTTCATTTAAAAATAAGATGGAAAAATTCTATATAAATATGCTGTTATGGAATGCAAGGTTAATAAATTGTAAATATATAATGGAATAAAGAAATGTCAGACAATATTTACCATTGTTTCTCTGAAATTCATCTGAAAATAAGAAGTATAAAAACAATATAAATATTACTGTTTTAAATTTATAAGAAAATTGCAGCTTATGCAAAATGCAAAGCAAAATTTAAACTCAAGATATGGACTCATACACATGCACAAACACACACACACACCCATGATGCTGGAAAACTAATTTTGTCTAAACAACATGGTATACGGAATTAAAGAAGAGGAAGAAATTTGCTTCACTGAGAAAGAATAGAAATATCATTTCTGGTTACCATATAAAATATCTTTATTTTAAGTATGTTTTTCGTGCTTTCATTTCTATGGTTGTTTAATACTGTCTTTGATTCCCAGTGATTCTATGATATTGATTCTAATTACCATGGCAGCAATGTTGTATTAAATCACAACCAACCCTGAATTAGGGGTTCCTGAGCTACTGCTGCTCAAAAAATCTGTGTTCAGATGCCTCTAAGTTTCTGGTCACCACCGCACCAAATCATCCATTTGTTTTACATGTTTGAGTGTCAAGCATCTGGACACAGAATAAATAGATGTTTATAGGGAAGTAAATCTATGGCTGAACTAAAAAGGGAAGTGAATGATAGAAAATGAAGGAAAAGAGAAATGGACAGAACTGAATAGGTGAGAACTCAAGTAGTCAACAAATACGGGGAGAGAGTAGATGTTCAGGAGAATGGTAATCAAGGTTTGCAATTAAGGAAGAGGGAATAAATGCAAAAGACAGCAAAAGATTAATTTTTTAAAGTGCTAAATGAGTAAAGGCTGTTAGGAAATATTTACCATATATTCTCTGAATTTCGTCTAAAATAGAAGAAAAATCAATATAAATATTCTTGTATAAAAATGGATACTTAAATTCCAACTTATGCAAAACGGAATGCAAAATTTAAACTCAAGATACTTACACAGAGACTGAGACACACACACATGCATGCTGCTGGAAAACCAATTTTGTCTAAGCTACACGCCATACAGAATTAAAGAAGAGGAGGAAATTTGCTTCATGAGAATAAAGAGAAAAATTAGTTCGGATGATTACCATATAAACTATCTTTATTTTTGGTATGTTATTCATGCTTTTATTTTTAGGGTTTTTTGATACTGTCTTTGAATCCCAATAAACCTGTAATAATGATTCCCATTATCATGGTAGCAATGTTGTATTAAGTCACAATCAACCCCGAATTCGGGACTCCTGAGAAAATATCTGAGTTCAGATGTCTCTAAGTCTCTGGTCACCACTGCACCAAAAGTTCACTAGGTTTTCCATGCTTCTGTGTCAAGAATCTGGACACTGAATAAATAGATGTTTATAGGGAAGTAAAGCTGTGGCTGAACAAAAAAGTGAGTTGAATGATAGAAAATGAAGGAAAAGAGAAATGGAGAGAACTGCATATGGGAGAAGTCCAGGAGTCACCATAAATAGAGAGAGAGTAGACATTCAAAAGAAAATTAAACAAGGGCATACAATGAGGGGAAGAGGGAATACATGCAAAAGACAACAAGAGAGCAATCATACTAAAGTGGTAATTGAGTAAAGGCTGTCAGGGAATATTTACCAGATCTTCTCTGACGTTGATCTGAAAATAAGATGAAAAAAAAAAATAAATATTCTTCTCACTTAATGCGATGTCAAGAAAATCCTAATATTTTAAATAAATAAAGGAATGTCAAAATGTATTTACCATTACATTTCTTAAGAATATATGAAAATGAGATGGAAAAATCAATATAAATATTCTTCTTACAAAAAGGTTAATAAAATCCAACTTATGAAAAATACAATGAATAATTTAATCTCAAGATATGGACACACATATACACACACACAAACACCCATGTATGCTGCTGGAAAATTAATTTTGTCTAAGCAACATGGTATACAGCATTAAAGAAAAGAAGGAAATTTGCTTCAATTAGGGAAGTGGGAATAAATGCAAAAAACATCAAGAGACCAATTGTTTAATGTGATATGTGAGTAAAGGCTGTCAGGAAATATTTACCAAATACTCTGTGAAGTTCGTCTAAAAATAAGATGGAAAAAATCAATATAAATATTCTTGTTATGAATGCAAGGTTAAGAAAATTCTAACATCAAGAGAAAAAAGGAGTATCAGACAATATTTACCATCATTTTTCTGAGGTTCATCTGAAAATATGATCGATAAAATCAATATAAATATTCTTGTTTAAAAATGTACAAGAAAATTCCAACTTATGTAAAATCCAATGCAAAATTTAAACTCAAGATACTAACATACACACACAAACACACACACACACACACATACACACACAAACACCCACGCATGCTGCTGGAAAACTAATTCTGTCTAAGTAACATGCTACACAGAATTAAAGAAAAGGAGGAAATTTGATTCACTGAGAAAGAATAGAAACAGTAGTTCTGATGGTAACAGTATAAAATATCTTTATTTTTTGTGTGTTATTTGCACTTTTATTTTTAGGGTTCTTTGATACTGTCTTTGAATCCCAGTAAACCTATGATATTGATTCCCATTATCATGGTAGCAATGTTGTATTAAGTCACAATCACCCCTGAGTTCAGGACTCCTGAGCCACTGCTCCTTGAAAAATATGTGTGTTGAGAGGCCTCTAAGTCTCTGGTCACCAAGCCACCAAAATATAACTAAGTTTTCCTTGCTTGTGTGTCAAGAATCTGGACACTGAATAAATATTTGTTTATTGGAAAGTCCAGCCATGGCTGAACTAAAACTGGAGGTGAATGATAGAAAATGAAGGAAAAGAGAAATGGAGAGAACTGAATATGAGAGAAGTCCAGTGGTCACCATATATGGGGAGAGAGTAGACATTAAGGAGAAGGGAAAACCAAGGCATGCAATTAGGGGAAGAGAAAATAAATGCAAAAGATAACAAAAGAACAATCATTTTAAAGTGGTAATTGAGTAAATGCTGTCAGGGCATATTTACCACATCTTCTCTGACGTAGAGCTGAAAATAAGATGGAAAAACTCAATATAAATATGTTATAGAAAAAAAAAACTCAATATAAATACGTTTATAGAAACGTAAAGCCATGGCTGAACAAAATAGGGAGGTGAATGATAGAAAATGACAGTAAAGAGAAATGGAGAGAACTGACTATGGGAGAAGTCCAGCAGTCACCACAGATGGAGAGAGAGTAGAGATTTAGGAGTGGGTAAAACAAGGCTTGCAGCTAGTGGAAAAGGAATAAATACAAAAGACATAAGAGAGAAATCATTTTAAAGTGGCAAGGGCGTAAAGCTGTTGGGAAATATTTACCAAATAGTCTCTGAAGTTCGCCTAAAATAAGATGGAAACATCAATATAAATGTTCTTGTTATGGAATGCAAAGGTAAGAAAATTCTAACATTGTAAGGAATGAAGGAATGCCAGACAATATTTACCATTATTTCTCTGAGGTTCATCTGAAAATAAGATGGATAAATCACTATAAATATTCTGGTTTTAAAATGGATAAGGACATTCCAACTCATGTAAAATGCAATGCCAAATGTAAACTAGTGATGCTGACATAACACACACACACAAACACACACGCACACAGACACCCATGCATGCTGCTGGAAAACTAACTTTTTCAAAGTAACATGCTATAGAAAATTAAAGAAAAGGAGGAAATTTGCTTCACTGAGAAAGAATAGAAATATTAGTTCTGATGGATACCATATAAAATATGTTTATTTTAGGTACGTTATTCGGGCTTTTAATTTCCGGATTCTTTGATACTGTCTATGATTCTCAATAAATCAGTGACATTGATTCTCATTATCATGGTAGCCGTGTTGTGTTAAGTCACAGTCATGCCTGTATTGGGACTCCTGAGCCACTGCTCCTTTTGAAACATCTGAGTTCAGATGCCTCCATGTCTCTGGTCACCACGGCTCAAAAAAGTACACTAAGTTTACCATGCTTGTGTGTCAAGAATGTGGGCACAGTATAAATAGATGTTTATAGGGAAGAAAGCCATGGCTGAACTAAAACTGGAGGTGAATGATAGAAAATGAAGGAAAACCCAGTCAGCCAATCAGTGTCTTTTAACTGGACAGTTCAGGCCATTAACGTTCAATATAACTATTTATAAGTAGTAACTTTGCCCTGCCATTTTCCAAAGATATTTTCTGATATATGTTTTGAACTTCCTGTGATCTTTTGCTGTGAGGTTTCCTTCCTTTACCTTCTTTCATATTGATGACCATCTTTCTGTGTTTGGTGTAACACATCTTTAAGCATCTTTTGCAGGGCTGGACGAGTGGCAACAAATTCTTTCAATTTCTGTTTGCTGTGAAAGGTCTTTATTTCACTTTCATTCACAAATGAGAGCTTTTCAGGGTATAATATTCTGGGCTAGAAGTTTTTATCTCTTAGTACCTGGGCTATGTCTCACCATTCCCTCCTAGCTTGTAGGGTTTCTGATGAGAAGTCAGCTGTGAGTCTGATTGGAGATCCTCTGAGAGTAATCTGACGTTTCTCTCTTGCACATTTTAGGATATTTTCTTTATGTTTCACTGTGGAGAGTTTAATTACAACGTGACGTGGTTAGGATCTCTTTTGGTCATGTTTATTAGGGGTTCTATGAGCTTCCTGTACTAGGATGTCTCTGTCTTTCTCCAAACCTGGGAAATTTTCTGCTAGTATCTCACTAAAAAGGACTTCTAATCCTTTCTCCCTCTCCATGCCTTCAGGAACTCCTAGAACCCGAATGTTGGGTTTTTTAATAGTATCCTGAAGATTCCCAACAATGTTTTTTTAGATTTCTTATTTCCTCTTCTTTTCTTTGGTTTGATTGTATATTTTCCTGTTCTCTGTCTTCTAAGTCCAATATTGTCTCTTCTGCTTCACTCATTCTGTTTTTAAGGCTATCTAATGTGTTTGTCATTTGATCAATTGAATTCTTCACTTCATTATGATTTCTTGTCACTATCACAGTTTCATGTTCTAAAAGTTGTTTCATTTCATTTTGATTCCTCCTTAATATTTCATTTTCATGAGAGAGATTTTCTATCTTGCCCATTAAACATTTCCGTAGTTCAGGAATTTGTTTTTTAAAACTTCTTAATGTTCTTATCAATTTTTTGAGATCCGCTTCTTGCATTTCTTCTGTCTCATCATCTTCATAATCTTGAGTTGGGGTGTCTATTTCTTTGGGGGCGTCATAGTGTCTTCCTTGTTCTTGTTACCTCGGTTTCTGCATTTCTTGTTTGGCATATTGGAGATATTCTTTGGTTTCTTCTCATTATACTGTGACTCTAGATTAAGTGGACTGCCTGCTTTTGATGGATCCTTAGAGGCTGTGATGGGTGTGGCCAGAGAGCTCTGTTTGGTTCTTCAGGGTTAAGGGTGTGCCAAAGGTGACTCACCCAGATTGTTCTCTCTCTCTCTCTCTCTCTCTCTCTCTCTCTCTGACTCAGTTGGGAAGTAATTCCACACAGCTGAGTGGAATTGAGGGTAGTTGATGTATGAAATCTGGCCCCTGTGGGTATTTGTCTGGTTACCCCTGGGACCACACAAAGAGTTTATGCTGCCCTCAGTGTGGTCTCAAATTTCTCAACAGTCTCTCATCAGTTTGCCCAAATTACCAAGTTTATGTACTAGGTGAGTTCTCTCGCTCTCCCCTCAGATTTTCACAGTCTCATTTCGTTGCCAATGACATCTCACTAGTCCAAGTGATCAATTTCTGTTCACAATTGATCATGATGATAGGACTAGGAGCCAAGGGGATCACATAGACAAGACTAGTGTCTGCAAATACTAACTGATAGAATAAAAAAGGGAGAGAATGATCCAACATGGGAAGCGAGATACACAGCAGACTCATAGAATGGCAGAGGTCCTAAGCAGCACTCTGGCCTCAGAGTCAGCCCTTAAGGCATTCGGATCCGGCTGAAAAGCCCATGAGAGTATTTCAGGCATGGAAAGCCAAGACACCCTGGCAAAAAAAATATGACCTGAATGAAAGATCTCCACGAGTGAGATCCCAGTGGAAAGAACAGGTCATCAAAGAGGGAGGTACCTTTTCTGAAGGGAGGATAGAACTTCCATTCTGACTACGACCTTGCCTAAATATGATCAGAGTTGGTGAACTCACAAGGCTTCCATAGCCTTGGCAACTCATGACAGGAGCCTAGGGTGATTGCTGATGCCATAAACAAGGTGTCAATTTGTTAAGTCAACAACGGTAGTCACTGTGCACTTGTTCCTCATGTAGGCTCTCTGTCCTTAATGTGCTGGACAGTGTGATTTCATGCTATAACTAGTACTCAAACAGTATTTTTTACTTTGTGTTCCTATGTGGGTGCAGACTGTTGAAATTTTTACTTCATATATGCTGAACTGATCTTCTGTATATAAAGAGAATATAAAGTGAATCTTGTTGTCAATGGAAGGGGAGAGGGAGCGGGAGAGGGGAGGGTTGCAGGTGGGAGAGAAGTTATGGGGGAGAAGCCATTGTACTCCATAAGCTGTACTTTGGAAATTCATATTCATTAAATAAAAGGTAAAAAAAAAGAAAATGAAGGAAAAGAGAAATGGGGAGAACTGCATATAGGGGAAGTCCTGTGGTCACCCTATAAGGGGAGAGAGTAGACATTCAGCCTAAGGGTAAATCAAGGCATGAAATTAGGGGAGGAGGGAATACATGCAAAAGAAAACAAGAGAGCAATCAGTTTAAAGTGGCAAGAGAGTAAAGGATGTGAGGGAATATTTACACCATCTTCTCTCATGTCCATATGAATATAAGATGGAAACAATTAATATAAATGTCCTTGTTATCGAATGCAAGGATAAGAAAATTCTAACAATTTAAGGGAATAAAAGGATGTCAGTCAATTTTACCATTATTTCTCTGAAGTTTCTCTGAAATTAAGATGAAACAATCCATATTAATATTTATTTACAGAATGCAGGGTTAAGAAAGTTCTAAACTTTTAATGAGACAAAAGAGCATCAGAGTATATTTACCATTAATTCTCTGAAGTTCACCTGCAAATAAATGGAAAAAAATCATTATACATATTCTTGTTATAAAAAGGTTAAGAAAACTGCAGATTATGAAAACTACAATACAAAATTTAAACTCAAAGTACGGATGTGTGCACACACAGGTGCACACACACACACACTCAACACACCCATGCTCTTGGAAAACTAATGTAGTCTAAATAACATTCTGTACATCATTAAAGAAAAGGAATTAATCTGCTTCACTGACAAAGACTAGAAATATTAGTTCTGATGGTACCAGCATAAAATATCTTTATTGTTTGTATGCTATCTGCACTTTTTTTAGAATTCTTTGATACTGTTTATTATTCCCAATAAATCTATGTTATTGATTTCACTATCATGGTAGCAATGTTGTTTTCATTCCCAATCAACCCAGAGTTTGGGACTCTTGAGCCATTGCTCCTGGAAGAAAATCTGAGTTCAGATGCCTCTACGTCTCTGGTCACGACAGTACCAAAAGTTCACAAAGTTTTCCATGCTTGTGTGACGAGAATCTGGTCACAGAATAAATAGACGTTTTTAGGGAAGTTTAGCCATGGCTTAACAAAACAGGGTGGTGAATGATAGAAAATGACAGTAAAGAGAAATGGAGAGAACTGAATACGGGAGAAGTCCAGCAGTCACCATATGTGGGGAGAGTTAGTCATTCAGGAGACGGTAAAACAAGGCCCGCAATTAGTGGAAAAGGAATAATTACAAAAGACAAGAGAGCAATCATTTCAAAGTGGCAAGGGCGTAAAGTTGTCAGGAAATATTTATCAAATAGTCTCTGAAGTTCGCCTAAAAATAAGAAGGAAAAATCAATATAAATATTCTTGTTATGGAATGCAAGGGTAAGAAAATTCTAACATTGTAAAAAAGGAATAAAGGAATGCCAGACTATATTTACTATTATTTCTCTGACGTTCATCTGAAAATAAGATGGGTAAAATCAATATAAATATTCTGCTTTTAAAATGGATAAGGACATTCTAACTTATGTAAAATGCAATGCCAATTTTAACTCGAGATACTGACCTAACACACACACACACACACACACACACGCATACTGCTGGAAAACGAATTTTGTCTAAGTAACATGCTATACAGAATGAATGAAAAGGAGGAACCTTGTTTCACTGAGAAAGAATAGAAACATTAGTTCTGATGGTTACCATATAAAATATCTTTATTTTGGGTACGTTATTCGGGCTTTCATATTATCTTTCATGTTATCTATGATTCCCAATAAATCTATGATATTGATTCTCATTATCATGGTAGTAATTTGGTATTAAGTCACAATCATCCTTGAGTAGGGACTCCTGAGCCACTGCTGCTGGCAAAAATCTGAGTTCAGATGCCTCTATGTCTCTGGTCACCACGGCACCAAAATACCACTAAGTTTTCAATGCTTGCGTGTCAAGAATCTGGACACAGAATAAGTAGATGTTCATAGGGAAGAAAAGCCATGGCTGAACTAAAACTGCAGATGAATTATATAATATGAAGGAAAAGGGAAATGGAGAGAACTGCATATAGGAGAAGTCCAGTGGAAACCCTATAAGGGTTGAGAGTAGACATTCAGGAGAAGGGTAAATCAAGGAATGCAATGAGGGGAAGAGGGAATACATGCAAAAGACAACAAGAGAGCAGTCATTTTAAAGTAGCAAGAGAGTGATGGATGTGAGGGAATATTTACACCATCTTCTCTCTTGTTCATATTAAAATAAGATGGAAAAATCATTATAAATATCCTTGTTATGGAATGCAAGGTTAAGAAAATTCTGACACCATTATTTCTCTGAAATTCATCTGAAAATAACATGAAAAAATCAATATTAATATTCTTACCGAATTCAAGGATAAAAAAATTCTAAACATTTAATGGGTTAAAGGAACGTCACAATGTATTTACCATTATTTCTCAGATGTTTATATGAAAAAAAGAAAAAAAATCATTATAAATATTCTTGTTATAAAAAGGTTAAGAAAATTGCAACTTATGTAAAATGCAATGCAAAATATAAACTCAAGATATGGCACACACACACACAAATACACCCACGGGCACTTGTGGAAAACTAATTTTGCCTAAGCAACATGCTATACAGAATTTAAGAAGAGGAGGAAATTTGCTTCACTGAGAAAAAGTAGAAATATTAGTTTTGATGGTAACAGTATAAAATATATTTTTGTATGTTATTCAGGCTTTTCTTTTTAGGATTTTTTGCTATTGTCTTTGATTCCCAGTAAACCTATAATATTGATTCTCATTATTATGGTAGCCATGTTGTATTAAGTCACAGCCAATCCTGAGTTGGGACTCCTGAGGCCCTGCTCCTGGAAAAAAAATCTGAGGTCAGATGCCTCTAAGTCTCTGGTCGCCTTGGCACCAAAAGGTCGCTAAGGTTACCATGTTTGTGTGTCAAGAATCTGGACACTGAATAAATCGATGTTCATGGGGAAGAAAAGCCATGGCTGAACTAAAACTGGAGGTGAATGATAGAAAATGAAGGAAGAGTAATGGAGAGAACTGAATATGGGAGAAGTCCAGCAGTCACCCTATAAGGGGAGAGAGTGATATTCATGAGAAGGGTAAATCAAAGTATGCAATTAGGGAAGAGGGAATAAATGCAAAACACAACCAGAGAGCAGTCATTTTAAAGTGTCAAGGAAGCAAAGTCTGTCAGGGAATATTTACCACATCTTCTCTGAGGTTGATCTGACAATAAGATGGAAAAAAATCAATATAAATATTCTTGTTATGGAAGGCAAGGATAAGATAATTCTAACATTTTAAAGGAATAAAGGAATGTCAGAAACTATTTACCATTTATCAGAAGTTCATCTGAAAACAACATGAAAAAAATCAATATTCTTCTTACCGAATGCAAGGTTAAAAAAATTCTAAACATTTAATGGGCTAAAGGAAAGTCAGAATGTATTTACCATTATTTCGCAGAAGTTTATCTGAAAAGAAATGGAAAAAATCATTACAAATATTCTTGTTATAAAAAAGTTAAGAAAATTGCAACTTATGTAAAATGCAATGCAAAATATAAATTCAAGATACGGACGCATGCGCACACACACAGACACACACATACACACTCCAACGCATGCTGCTGGAAAACTAATTTTGTCTAACTAACATGCTATACAGAATGAATGATAATGAGGAATCTTGCTTCACTGAGAAAGAATAGAAACATTAGTTCTGATGGCTAACATATAAAATATCTTTATTTTGGGTATGTTATTCGGGCTTTCAACTTCCAGGTTCTTTGATATTGTCTCTGATTCCCAATAAATCTATGATATTGATTCTCATTATCATGGTAGCAATGTTGTATTAAGTCACAATCATCCATGTATTGGGACTCCTGAGCCACTGCTCCTGGCGAAACATCTGAGCTCAGATGCCCCTAAGTCTCTGGTCACTTCAGAACCAAAATACCACTAACTTTTCCATGCTTGTGTTTCAAGAATCTGGACACAGAATAAGTAGATGTTTACAGGGAAGTAAAGCCATGGCTGAACTAAAACTGAATGTTAATGATATAAAATGAAGTAAAAGAGAAATGGAGAGGATGGAATGTAGGTAAGTCCAGTGGACACCCTATATGGGGAGAGAGTAGACATTCAGGAGAAGGGTAAATCAAGGCATGCAATGAGGTGAAGAGGGAATAATGCAAAAGCCAGTAAGAGAGCAGTCATTTTAAAGTGTCAAGGAAGTAAAGGCTGCCACGGAATATATACTACATCTTCTCTGATGTTCTTTTTAAAATAAGATGGAAAAACTCAATATAAATATGCTGTTATGGAATGCAAGGTTAAGAAATTTCTAACATTTTAAGAGAATAACGGAATGTCAGACAATAATAACCATTATTTCTCTGAAGTTCATCTTAAAATCATATGGATAAAATCAATATAAATATTCTTGTTTTGGAATGGATAAGAAAATTCCAACTTATGCAAAATGGAATGCAAAATTTATACTCAAGATATGGACACACAAACACATACACACACACACACATATGCATGCGTGCTGCTGGAAAACTAATTTTGCCTAAGCAAGGTGCTATACAGAATTAAAGAAGAGGAGGAAATTTGAAATGTAGAAATGTTAGTTTTGGTGACCATATAAAATATCTATTTTTGGTATGTTATTCGCACTTTTATTTTCAAGGTTCTTTGATATCGTCTTTGATTCCCAGTAAATCTATGGTATTGATTCTCATTATTATGGCAGCCATGTTGTATTAAGTCACAATCAACACTGAGTTCAGGACTCCTGAGCCTCTGCTTTTGAAAGAAATCTGAGTTCAGATGCCTCTAAGTCTCTGGTCACCAGAAACCAATATATCACTAAGTTTTCCATTCTTGTGTATCAAGAATCTGGACAGAGTTAGAAACATACCAGGGGATTCCAATTCAATCCCATCAAGGTGGCATGTACCAATGCCATCTCACTAGTCCAAGTGATCAATTTCAGTTCACAATTGATCATAATGAAAGGACTGAGTCAAAGGGATCACATAAACAAGTCTAGTACGTGCTAATACTAACTGATAGAATAAAAAAGGGAGAGAACGATCCAACATGGGAAGCGAGATACACAGCAGACTCATAGAATGGCAGAGGTCCTAAGCAGCACTCTGGCCTCAGAGTCAGCCCTTAAGGCATTCGGATCCGGCTGAAAAGCCCATGAGAGTATTTCAGGCATGGAAAGCCAAGACACTCTGGCAAAAAAAAAAAAAAAAAAACCACCTTATATTTGATCAAGGATCTAAAACCAATTCCTGGAGCAAGGACAGTCTATTCAATAAATGGTGCTGGGAAAACTGGATTTCCATGTGCAGAAGCATGAAGCAAGACCCCTACCTTACACCTTACACAAAAATCCACTCAACATGGATTAAAGACCTAAATCTACGACCTGACACCATCAAGTTATTAGAGAACATTGGAGAAACCCTTCAAGATATTGGCACAGGCAAAGAATTTCTGGAAAAGACCCGGGAGGCACAGGCAGTCAAAGCCAAAATTAACTATTGGGATTGCATCAAATTGAGAAGTTTCTGTACTGCAAAAGAAACAGTCAGGAGAGTGAAGAGACAACCGACAGAATGGGAAAAAATATTTGCAAACTATGCAGCAGATAAAGGGTTAATAACCAGAATCTACAAAGAGATCAAGAAACTCCACAACAACAAAACCAACAACCCACTTAAGAGATGGGCCAAGGACCTCAATAGACATTTTTCAAAAAGGAAATCCAAATGGCCAACAGGCACATGAAAAAATGTTCAAGGTCATTAGCAATCAGGGAAATGCAAATCAAAACCACAATGAGGTTTCACCTCACCCCGGTTAGAATGGCTCACATACAGATCTACCAACAACAGATGCTGGCGAGGATGTGGGGAAAAAGGGACACTAACCCACTGTTGGTGGGAATGCGAACTGGTCAAGCCACTATGGAAGTCAGTCTGGAGATTCCTCAGAAACCTGAAGATAACCCTACCGTTCGATCCAGCCATCCCACTCCTTGGAATTTACCCAAAGGAATTTAAATTGGCAAACAACAAAGCGGTCTGCACCCTAATGTTTATTGCAGCACAATTCACAATAGCCAAGACCTGGAACCAACCTAAATGCCCATCAGCAGTAGACTGGATAAAGAAATTATGGGATATGTACTCTTTAGAATACTATACCGCAGTAAGAAACAACGAAATCCAGTCATTTGCAACAAAATGGAGGAATCTGGAACACATCATGCTGAGTGAAGTAAGCCAGTCCCAAAGGGACAAATACCATATGTTCTCCCTGATCGGTGACAACTGACTGAACACCAAAAAGGAAACCTGTTGAAGTGAAATCGACACTATGAGAAACGGTGACTTGATCAGCATAGCCCTGACTGTTAATGAACAACTTAATACATTATCCCTCGTAGTAGTTTTTTTTGTCTGTTCTACTTAATATGACTGGTTTAATTCTGTAATTAATACACAGTTATTCTTAAGTGTTGAAATTTAACTGAAATGTGAACCCTGTTAAACATAAGAGTGGGAATAAGAGAGGGAAGAGATGTACAATTTGGGACATGCTCAAGCTGACTTGCCCCAAATAGTAGAGTTAAAAACATAACAGGGGACTCCAATTCAATCCCATCAAGGTGGCATGTACCAATGCCATCTCACTAGTCCAAGTGATCAATTTCAGTTCACAATTGATCATAATGAAAGGACTGAGTCAAAGGGATCACATAAACAAGTCTAGTACCTGCTAATACTAACCGATAGAATAAATAAAGGGAAGAGTGATCCAGCATGGGGAGCGAGATACTCAGCAGACTCATAGAATGGCAGATGTCCTAAACAGCACTCTGGCCTCAGAATCAGCCCTAAAGGCATTCGGATCTGGCTTAAAAGCCCATGAGAGTATTTCAGGCATGGAAAGCCAAGACACTCTGGCAAAAGATCTCTGTGAGTGAGAGCCCAGCGGAAAGAACAGGTCTTCAAAGAAGGAGGTACCTTTCTCTGAAGGGAGGAGAGAACCTCCACTTTGACTATGACCTTGTCTAAACAAGATAAGAATCGGAGAACTCAGAGGGCTTCCATAGCCTTGGAAACTCATGACTCGAGCATAGGGAGATTACTGATGCCATAGACAGGAGTGTCATTTGGTAAAGTCAACAACAGGAGTCACTGTGCACTTACTCCTCATGTAGGATCTCTGTCCTTAATGTGCTGTGCATTGAGATTTAATGCTATAACGAGTACTCAAACAATATATTTCACTTTGTGTTTCTATGGGGGTGCAAACTGTTGAAATCTTTACTTAATGCATAGTAAACTGATCCTCTGTAAAAAAAGAAAAAAAAAGAAATTATCATCTCCCAACTTGACTCTCACTGGGATCAAACATGACAATAGGTCTGATCTGATTTCATCATCATTTAAAAAAAATCATCTATTATTTTTCACTTTATGTTTCTGTGTGGGAGCAAACTTTTGAAATCCTTACTTAATGTATACTAAGCTGATCTTCTGTATATTAAGATAATCGAAAAAGAATCTTGATGTGAATGGAAGGGGAGAGGGAGTGGGAAAGGGGAGGGTTGTGGGTGGGAGGGACGGTATGGGGGGGAAGCCATTGTAATCCATAAGTCGTACTTTGGAAATTTATATTCATTAAATAAAAGTTAAAAAAAAAGAACTGTAACTGATCACTTTAACTAGTAAGATGGTATTGGTCCCATGGCAAGATTTAGCTTTACCCTTAGGGGTAAGTCCAAAGGAACATGTGCTGAACGGTACATCTCCTCCCTCTCTTATTCCCACTTTTATTTTTAACAGGGATACATTTTCAATTGGATTTAAAAACCTGAGAGTGATTCTGTGTCTGCGAATACTAACTGATAGAATCAAAAAGGGAGAGAACGATCCAACATGGGAAGCGAGATACACAGCAGACTCATGGAATGGCAGATGTACTAAACAGCACTCTGGCCTCAGAATCAGCCCTTAAGGCATTCGGATCTGGCTGAAAAGCCCATGAGAATATTTTAGGCATGGAAAGCCAAGATATTCTGGCAAAAAAAAAATGACCTACATGAAAGAACTACGACTGAGATTCCAGTGAAAAGAATAGGTCATCCAAGAAGGAGGTACCTTTCTCTGAAGGGAGGAGAGAACTTCCATTTTGACTATGACCTTGTCTAAATAAGATCAGTGTTGGCAAACTCAAAAGGCTTCCATAGCCTTGGCAACCCATGACAAGAGCCTAGGGTGATTACTGAGGCCATAAACAAGAATGTCAATTGTTAAGTCAACAACAGGAGTCACTGTGCACTTACTCCCCATGTAGGATCTCTGTCCTTAATGTGTTGTACAATGTGAATTAATTCTGTAACTAGTACTCAAACAGTATTTTTCACTTTGTGTTTCTGTGTGGGTGCAAACTGTTGAAAGCTTACTTAATATATACTAAGTTGACCTTCTGAATATAAAGACAATTGAAAATGAATCCTGGTGTGAATGGAATGGGAGAAGGAGTGGGAGATGGGATGGTTGTGGGTGGGAGGAAAGTTATAGGGAGGGAAAGCCACTGTAATCCTAAAGCTGTACTTTGGAAATTTATATTTATTAAATAAAAGTTAAAAAAAATTAGTCATAGAAAAAATAAAATAAAATAGTGTGATTGTAGTGGCCAGCATTGTGGGACAGCAGGTTCAGCCCATATTGGAGTTCTTGTTCAAGACCTAGCTGCTCTGTTTGCAGTCCAGCGTTCTACTTATGTGTCTTACAACCAACAAAACGTGGCTCAAGTTCTTGGGTCCCTGTACAAACATGGGAGACTTAGGTGGATCTCCATGTGCCTGGCATCAGCCTGTTCCCACCCTGCCCATTGAAGCTATTTTAGGGAGTGAACAAGCAGATGGGATATTCTCTCTTTGTGTAACTCTGTCTTTCAGATAAATAAATAAATCTTGAAAACAAATTGTGTTGTCCAAATATGAGCATATAGATATCTAAAGCAAAAAATGGATTATAAATAAAATTTAGTGATGCAATGAATAATATAGTTATTTGGATATTAAATTTGATGCAAAATTTCATATTAATTTGTTTAATTATTACTCATTGAGCCTTTACAATATGCCAAGTATAACATGGCAAGTCTATAGAAAATATTTTCTACAGGCTGGGTCTATGTGCCTAGTTACTTGCAGTACCATAATGGAGACAAATATGAAACTGATATTCAAAATAAACTTCAACGAGAGATATGAAAGTATGTTTGAGTACTATGAAACCAAGTAAATGGTATAAAGGTATAATTTTTTGGCAAACAACCATCTGCACTGTGTTGTTAAGTAAAATTAGCTGAGTCTGAGAGTACTTCAAAAATTTAATGGAACTCCTGTCTCCAAATCCCCACAAATGTGATGAAGCAAAGTAATTGGATTCATGTCACTCACATGGAAAATTTGAATTGTGTTCCTGGCTCCTGGCTTTTGCCTGACCCAGCCCAGCCCTTGGATATTTGAGACATGAACCAGCATACAAATGCTCTGCTTGCTGTTTAGATACAATCAATAAACACCAGAAGAAATGTTTATTTTGGCGCAAAAAATTTTGAAATCCATGCATAGGTTTTCAAAGTATGCATTTTCTATAAACATTTATAGATGTCTGGTATACATGAATTCCAGAGGGATTACTTTTGATGGCAAAAAAAGCTTATCTTTTAATTAATTACAATTTCGTGAGTCTTTTAGGGTACTCTGAATGGAACACATTTTACATGTGTATAAATGTGAAAGCTGTTACATACATAGAGCATTTTAGAAACAATTTTTCAAAAGAGGAAATCCAAATGGCCAACAGGCACATGGAAAAATATTCAGGATCACTAGCAACCAAGGAAATGCAAATCAAAACCAAAACGAGGTTTCACCTCACCCCAGTTAGAATGGCTCACTTTCAGAAATCTACCAACAACTGATGCTGGTGAGGACGTGGGGAAAAAGGGACACTAACACAATGTTGGTGGGAATGCAATCAGGTAAAGCCACTATGGAAGTCAGTCTGGAGATTCCTCAGAAACCAAAATAGAACCCTACCATACAACCCAGCCATCCCACTTCTTGGAATTTACCCAGAGGAAATTAAATTGGCAAATAAAAGAGCTATCTGCACCTCAATGTTTATTGCAGCTCAATTCACAATAGCTAAGACCTGGAACCAACCTAAATGTCTATCAACCATAGACTGGATAAAGAAATTATCAGCATGTGCTCTATAGAATACTATACAGCAATCAAAAACAATGAAATCCGGTCATTTGCAACAAAATGTAGGAATCTGTAACACATCATGCTGAGTGAATTAAGCCAGTCCCAAAGGGACAAATATCATGTTCTCCCTCATCTTTGACAACTAACCGAGCACCAAAAAGGAAACCTGTTGAAGTGAAATGGACACTACTACAGTGACTTGATCAGCCCTTATCCTGACTATTGATGTATAATTTAATACTTTATCCCTTTTAGTATTTTTTTTGGTTCTACTTAATAATATTGGTTGAACTCTGTAATTAGCACACAATTATTCTTAGGTGTTTAAATTTGACCAATGTTCATCTATATCTTAACAAGGCTGAATTGACTCAATCATTGCTATCCTTAAAATGCTTATTCCTATTTAGTTTGGAAATAAGTGAAAATGCCAAAACTTGTTATTGGTTAGGTAAGCAAGACAAATAACTGTGCTTGGTCTAGTCAAAGAAAAATCTTAAAATAATAGCATAAAAAATTTTAACTGAAAAGTGATCCCTGTTAGGAATTTGGAAAACATTATGCTGAGTGAAATAAGCCAATCCCAAGGGGACAAATAACACTTGTTCTCCCTAATAGGTAACAACTGAGCACCAAAAAGGAAACCTGTTCAAGTGAAATGAACACTATGAGAAACTGACTTGATCAGCCCTCACCCTGACTGTTGATGAGCAACTTAATATGTTATCCCTCTTAGTATTTTTTTTTGTTTGTTCTACTTAATACTTTTGGTTGAATACTGTAATCAATACACAATTATTCTTAAGTGCTGAAACCTAACTGAAATGTGATCGCTATTAAATATAAGAGTGGGGATAAGAGAGGGAAGAGATGTGCAATTCGGGACATGCTCAAGCTGACTTACCTCAAACGGTAGAGTTAGAAACATACCAGGGGATTCCAATTCAATCCCATCAAGGTGGCATGTACCAATGCCATCTCACTAGTCCCAGTGATCAATTTCTGTTCACAATTGATCATAATGATAGGACTAAGAACCAAAGGGATCACAGAAACAAGAATAGTGTCTGCAAATACTAGCTGATAGAATTAAAGAGGGAGAGAACGATGGATCCAACATGGGAAGTGAGATACACAGCAGACCGATAGAATGGCAGATGTCCTAAACAGCACTCTGGCCTCAGAATCAGCCCTTAAGGCATGCAGATCTGGCTGAAAAGCCCATGAGAGTATTTCAGGCATGGAAAGCCAAGACACTCTGGGGAAAAAAAAAAAAAAACTAAATGAAAGATTTCCGTGAGTGAGATCCCAGTGGAAAGAACGGGTCATCAAAGAAGGAGGTACCTTTCTCTGAAGGGAGGAAAGAACTTCCACTTTGACCATGGCCTTGTCTAAAAATGATCAGATTCAGTGAACTCAGGCGGCTTCCATAGCGTTGGCAGCTCATGACAAGGGCCTAGGGTGATTACTGAGGCCATAAACAAGAGTGTCAATTTGTTAAGTCAACAACAGGAGTCACTGTGCACTTACTCCTCATGTAGGATCTTTGTCCTTAGTGTGCTGTACATTGAGATTTAATGCTATAACTAGTACTCAAACAGTATTTTTCACTCTATGTTTCTGTGTGGGAGCAAACTGTTGAAATCTTTACTTAATGTATGCTAAACTGATCTTCTGTATATAAAGAGAATAGAAAATGAATCTTGATGTGAATGGAAGGGGAGAGGGAGTGGGAAAGGGGAGGGTTGTGGGTGGGAGGGATGTTATGGGGGGGAAGCCATTGTAATCCATAAGCTGTACTTTGGAAATCTATATTCATTAAATAAAAGTTTAAAAAAATTATAGCATAAATTTTCCAAGTAGTAACAGGCCCAACCCTGTTTAGCTCCTGAGATCAGACAAGATAGAGCATGTTCAGGGTGGTATGGTTAGACAAAGAAATCTCTTACTATAAGTAACTTCATCCAACCTTTTTCATCAGGATAATAACATTGCTACTATCAACCTGTGTGTTCTACAGAGACAGGGAAAATATCAATGTAAAAGAACAGTTTGGGTACTAATATATCAATTATTATTACTAATTGTTATATGCCTCCAGTTTTTTTTTTTTTTTGCTGTGCAGTACTAATGATTCTAAATGAAAGCGAAAGATTATTACACATTTTAAAGTGGAGTGCTCATTATTTCTAAATAGTGAAAATAAGCTGTATGCAATTTGTATGGTGAATAAAGCAAATGATATCAGGATATTTTAAAATAAATTATCAAAGTATATATTTCCTCCATCTACAAATAGTCCATAACTTCAGAAGTATATAATTGTTCTTTATTTTCTTAGTTTATGTATTTGTATATTTGGCATATACTCATCACAGTGTCAATTATATTATCTGTATTTTCTTATTGTCTGTATTGTTAACCTCCTGACTTGTGTAACCTCATTGACTAGGGAGAGATTAAGTCTTCAATGATAGATGATTCTTACAGGTGATAAATAACTTACTTGGGTGCATATGCTAGCCAACCACATTTTACCTAACTGCACACACCAAGCCAATATCTACTTTTCCATAAATCATCCAAAGACCAGGTACCAGGCAACCTGAGACCAAGCAATATGAGACCACATCATAAAGCTTACTGGAATTATTTAAACTAGCGAGTCCTATCCTGTTTACTCTTTCTGCCTTGCTTTTCATGAGGATAACACGGTAAAAACAATTGTCTACATCATTTACTCACACCTTTCTGCTGCCTGTTTGACATTAGTGCCACCCATGTGAACTATAGTGTTTTGGTATACCCTATCTCTTAGAAAATATAAGTAATATTTTCTCTTTTCAATGGCATTAGCCTTCCATGTCAACACGCAGACATACATCTAATAATTAAATCCCAATTATGCTTTACTATAGTGATGGAATCCAGTGTCATTATTCATACATGTAGAAATATTTAAAGAACACTTTGTGACATTAATAACTGGTGAAGTTAAAATACAAATGAAAAGTTTATATAGGCAATTTATAAATAGAAAAGAATAACATCTTAGGAACATATTTGTTCCAAGAACAGTGGAAAAACAAGGAAAAATAAACAGTTGACCACATAACAAAATGGCTGTATGTTTAGTGTGAAATGGGAATCACCATTTTCCATTACATTATCTGAAAAACAGAAAGAGTGATAAAGAGAGATGTTATCATTCACTTCATTACTCAAATAGAATAATCTTAGGCTATCGTCAATGAGGCTTAACATCATATTCTCTGAAAAACCACAGATAAGACTTTAGTTGTCAACACTAGTTTACTGAGATTCTAAGTCCCCAAACAGCTTCTCTAACCTCCTCTAACCTCTCTCTCTCTTGTTTATTATCTTTTTTGCTCAATCAGTTTCCCTAAAGTTTCCCTCTGACATTACTCTTCTCATTTTTTTTTCCTCCTCTTTGGTATAAAAGCAGGGAGTCAGTGCCGATTTCCTCTACTATTCGTTCTCTTATAATCATTAACCTTTACTCTTTCTTTCTACCCTTTGCAGAATTCAGGCTTGTCTTTTAACTAGCAAATAGGAAAACTATGTATGTGTGTATGTGTGTGTGTGTGTGTGTGTGTGTGTATGTTAACATTTAGACTTTAGACTGATTTTTATTTGGAAGAAGGAGTTAAGAGATTAATAAGAAATCAGAAGGCTATGTTTGTATATCGATTTGTTAATATTTAGTAGATTTTTTTAATTTGGAAAAAGGAGTTGACTGATTAAGAAGAAATGTGTCTTTTTCGATCTCCGGCACCTCAACTCCCAGTTTTCATATATGGACATGTATCAGCCGCCATCCTAATGAGTTTATGCCACTTCAGGCAGTTAAATTAATTCTTACTTTATATATTAAAATGACCATAAAATGTTATTTACCACATAAACATTTTTAAAATAAGGTTAAAATTTTATTCTACAGTTAATTGCTTTTTCTAAATTTAGTAATTGTCTCTTTTTATAGACAGAATTTGGATAATTGGTATCAAATCAGAATCAGACTGAAGGAATAACTTCCTTCTCTTAAACTGCATAGTGGGGAGACTATAGCTTACAACAAACTCGTACATTAGGTATGAACAAACAGAAGAAAGAAACTCCAAGCCTCTAATCATAAAGTTATGTCAAACAAGGAGAAATGTTGATTACACTATTATGTAGTACATATTATATACATATATTGAATTATTGTACTCTAGCCAGTAAGATATATAATTATTATTAATAAAAATATTTAATAATTAATAAAGCACCTACTTGATGTATGTATGTGTCTCTAATTCATCCTAAAATAATTTTCTAGATGTTAACAAAGAAAATCCAAAATAATGAAAATAATTCTCTCTCTCCCTCTCTCTCTCTCTCTCTCACTCTCTCTATATATATACATATGAAATATTCCCTAATTTCACAATGTCTTGTAATTTTGGCCTCTGCTCTGGAAAAACTACTTTCTAAGTCTGATGAGTTGCCATTTTCTTCTCCTTTCCTCTCCACTATTTTGGGGTGGTCACCATATTTTCTGTTCTATATCTTTCTCTTCCTTATTTTGGTTCCTTGAGAGCAGGACCTGAAATAAGTGCTCAGTTGCCCATGTTTTACCTGGGGTGATCGTAAAAAACAGAAGTTAAATATTAAGAGAAGGTGAGACAAAATACAAGAAAGAGGTCAGTGATGGTTGGAGTGATGGTTGGAGTCCTGGCTCTCCCCTTCTGACACAGCTGCTTGAATATGCAGCTGGGAGGGCAAAAGAAGAAAATTCAAGTACATGGGGTCCTGTGACCTACATTGGAGACCTGAATGGTGTTCTACACACTTTATTTAAGCCAGGCTCATCCTTGGCTCTTATGGCCATTTAAGAAATGAATTAGCAGATAGAAGACCTCTCTGGCTCTTCCTCTCTCTGTCACTCTTCATTTCAAATACATAAATAAGTTTTTTTTTTACAAAGAAATGGAGAAAATGTCAATGTTATTGATCCAAGTTATTACATTTGGGTTCTTTTGTTTTTAAAACAGATCTATATCTTTATTTGAAAGGTAGTGAGAGAGATTACTAAACCAGATGACAGTAGAGATAGTAAGTGGCATTTATCAGCCCTGCTCTGCTCAGCTTTGGAAGCAAACATATTATCAGCTGGTGTGTCAATAGTTTATTAGCCTTTATATCTCATATTTTGAAAATATATAATTGATCCTTTTTTACTTACTTTAATTAACTAATGATCTGTTTTGTTACGTCTTTGAAGAAAATAAAATTTAACTGTTTAACTATTCCTACACCCATAATTTCTAGTTTTATTTATCACTTGCTTCTTAGCTTTTTTGTTTGCTTTTCAGAAAGTTTTTCCTGCACAAGACATTTTTCTTTGCCATGCATGCATCTGGAGAGGTGAAATGTAGGCAGGATACTATGAGGTGACTGATATATTAATTATTTTGATTTAATCATGACACAGTCGTACATATATCAAAACATCATGGTATATGACATAAATATATGCATTTTGCCATTTGTTAGTTTAAATAAACAAAACTTGAAATTTGAATAAAATTTTTTTCAAAAATCTGTTAGCCTAATGGTTTAGATACCTGCATACCAGGTATTGGAATGTATCTCTGTTATTTTGCCAGGCTCTAGATCCTGACCCCTAAGATTTCTTCCAATGCTCACCCTGGGAGGTAACAGTGATGGCTCAAATAATTGTGTTCCTATCACCCACCAAAGAGCCCTATATTGAGTTCCCAGGTCTTGGCTGTGACCTGGCCATAGCAGGCATTTGGAGAGTGAATCAGAAAATGGCAGCACATACTCTCTATTTATCTCTTTGTTTTTGAGAGGGAGAGGAAAGGAGGCAGGAAGGAAGGGAAACTCATTATGTTCATAGATGTATTTCTGGACTCTCCATTCTGTTCCATTGATACAAATATCTTTTTTTATGCATCTTGATCACTATGACTTTGTAATATTATGGGAAGTTCTTGCAGTGTGATATCCCCAAGTTTGTTCTTTCAGGTCAGTACTGCTTTGGCTACTTGACTTTTTGTTATTCTATATAAATGTAAGGATTGTTTTCCTATCTTTGTGAAAAACACCACTGGTATTTTGATGGTGATTGCATCAAATGTGTAGTTAGTATGGACATTTTTAATAATATTAGTTTTTCTAATCAAAGAACATGGGATACTTCTCAATTTATTTGTGTCTTCAATTCCATCATAGATGTTTTCCAGTTTTCAGAGTACTGGTTTTACAAATCCTTGGTTAAATTTATTCCTAAGTATTTTGTTCTTTCATAATCTGTTACACAGGAGATTGCCTCTCTAACTTCGTTTTTCATAATACATAAGTATATGAAAACACAATTGTTACAACTGATTTTTATGTGTTTATTAGCTGAATTTATCAATTCTATTTGTTTGGAGGTATAGTCTTTAGGGTTCTTTTTATTCTTTGCACTTTGAATATACCATTAAATTTTGAAATCGGTTTGTAAAGTTCCAGAACGAGTCAGTGAAAATCATGTATTTGATACAAGTTTAATATCCAAAATACATGTGAAACTCTTGCAACTCCATAGCAACAGACATAATAAGCAAAGAACATGAATGGACATTTCTCAAATGAAAACATAAATAGCCAAAGAATATCAAAAATGCTCCTTCCCACCAACAGTGTATTATTATACCATTTTATCCACATTCTCTTCAGCATTTTTTTAAATTTTTGAATGATAGTCATTCTAGTTGGAGTAAGGCAATAGCTCATTGTGGGTTTTATATGCATTTCCGTGATGGGTAGTGATCCTGGACATTTTTCATGTGTGTTGAAAATTTGTATTTTATTATTTGAAAAATACAAATGCCCACACACATTTAATAGCATAAAACTGTTCTTGAAAGAATTACTTAAGCTGAATTTCTCCAGTTATCCTCCTGAAGAGTCTTGAACTCAGATCATTATCTTTTGTGAGATAATGAAAGTTCTACTCAAGCCTTCAAAATTTTACAGCTTTTCTTTTTAACATTCATTCCTTTGTATTTTTGGAATTTGATGTTAAAGCTGGCTATGTGTTCAAGATCATTCAAATCTACTTTGTCACTCTAGTATCAGAAGTACAAAAGAATGGATACTCTCCAGCCAGAAGTACATTGGACCTGAGAAAATTTGCGATTCTCAGCTAATTGACTGAATCTAGAATTAGCAACTATTAAAAATATTTTTTGCTTAAAATTTTCATTTTCAGTCATTGCTATTTGAACAGCTTAAAATAGCATCATTGTCCATCTTTATAATAATTCAGAAATATACTGAATTAGTATATTTAGTAGTTATATTACTTCAGACTCAAAAGTTTAAGGGCCTTGTCCAAGAGTACACGATTTATAATTGGGAGACATGAGAACCCAAGAAATGATTATAAAATCATTCTATTCATGTATTAGATAGATGAAGCTTGATGAGCTACTCTGTAGAAAAAAAGATATTTCTAAATATAAATGTAAAAATCTTAATAAAAGTGTATTTATTATGGTAAATCAATGTACTAAGAGACTATACATCTTTGACAAGTAAACACGATCAGAAATACAAGAATGATTCAACAGCTAGATATATGTTAGAGGATATTTCCAAAGTAATAGATAAAATCGGAGAATTATCATTTTATTATAAGCCATAGTTAACTATATGCACAATTGATATAAAATAATAAAAATGTTGAGAACTAGAGACAGAAGAAAATATTTTAACACTGACTAAAATATTCATCATAAATGAATAATAAACATTTTCTTAATGATAAAATTTAAAACAAGGACATTAAATGTAAATCAGGGGTTCTAGCCAATAATGTAGTATAAAAAAGAAATTGTTGGGGGGTGGTTCCAAGATGGCAGAGTAAGCAGGGAGCTTACTGCTCTAGCCTATGAGAAGATAGCTTGAAAATAGTGGAGATAGTGTAGTCTCAGGGAAGAGTTAGGGAAAATATGGCAGAAGAAACTCAGGCAAAACTAGAAGGACACAGTGGACCTACGTGGAGAGCATGGGCACCCACGGCTCAGGACTCAATAGCTGGGGGCCTACACACCAGAACTGGAAAGTGAGGTGAGACCACACTGCAGCAACCCAAGCCACCTGTGAAAAAACAGCAGGAAGAGCAAGGAGCAAATCAAGCTTAGAGCCCCGTGGGGGAAAGTGTACCAGCAAATTAGAGAAGAGGGAAAAAAAGGAAGGTATGGACAAATTTCTGTCTCTCTGATCACCTTACAAAGGCATACGAGCTGATACAGCAGGTGCCATTTTGGACATACCTAAGAGCTGCGCCAGGTATTGTCTGTGCCTGGAAAACAGCCAAGCAGAGACTCTTGATTCAGGTGGAGAGAACTAATAGGGGGCTTGGAGCTTGGGACAGTGTGAAGCTTCAGAACCGGGACTGGGGAAAAAAAAAAAACGATGGTGTGTGGGAGGACTCATGGTGCAGCTGGGACTTTCAGCAGTATCAGTGGGAGACTCCACAAGCTCAGGTGTTCCTGGTTACCAGGTGAGAGACATTGCTGAGGAATCTGAACTTACACTGAGGACTGCACAGATCCTTTGTTTGGTCCTTGGGACAGAGTAGATGAATATTTTACTCAGTGGAGCTAGTGCACAGCTCTGGTCTCTATTGAGGAGAATTGAGTTGAGCAGAATATACCTCCCTTCTGATTAAGAGACAGAGAGAGAGAGAGAGAGTATTACCATGCCAAACCTGGGTGTGTCACCTTAAGTACACCCTTAACCCTGAAGAACTAAACAGAGCTCTCTGGACACACCCACTACAAGCCTCTAGAAATTCACTGGAAGCAGACATTCCACTTATGTACAACCATAAAAACTGCTTTGGCAAAAAAAAAGAAGAAGAAGGAGAAGGAGATGGAGATGGAGAAGGAGAAGAAGAAACCACTGGTTATATCCACAAATGCTGAACAGCAAATGCAGCAGTCCAAGAAACAAGAAAAGGAAGACAACATGATGCCCCCAAAAGAACACAACACTCCAATACTGGATTGTGAAGACAAGGACATAGAAGAAATGCAAGGCATGGAACTCAAAGCATTGATCATAAGATTACATGGAAATAATCAAAAGCAAATAATGAGCTGGCGCCATGGCTCACTAGGCTAATCCTCTGCCTGTGGTGCTGGCACCCCAGGTTCTACTCCCGGTTGGGGCTCCAGTTCTGTCCCAGTTGCTCCTCTTCCAGTCCAGCTCTCTGCTGTGGCCCAGGAGTGCAGTGAAGGATGGCCCAAGTCCTTGGGCTTTTCACCTGCATGGGAGACCAGAAGGAAGCATCTGGCTCCTGGCTTCAGCACGCTGGCCATAGTGGCCAGTTGGGGGGTGAATTAACGGAAGGAAGACCTTTCTCTCTCTCTCTCTCTCTCTCTCTCTCTCTCTCTCTCTAACTCTGCCTGTCAAAACAAACAAACAAAGCAAACAATAAACAATTGAAATCCATGCAGGATATGAAAGAAATTCTCTCCAATGAAATTGAAATTGTAAGGAGGAATCAAAATGAAATGAAGAATTTAATAAAACAAATAAAAATACAGTGGAGAGCCTTAAAAACAGAATCAGTGAAGTAGAAGAGAGAATATCAGACATAGAAGACAAAGTACAAGAAAGTATACAGTCAGTTCAAAGACAAGAAGAGGAAATTAGAAAACTAAAAGACACTGCTGGCAATCTACAGGATACTATTAAAAAAAAAAAAAACAAGAGCCTATGGGTTCTAGGAGTTCCTGAAGGCATGCAGTGAGTGAAAGGATTAGAAAGCCTTTGTAGGGAAATAATAGCAGAAAACTTCCCAGGTTTGGAGGAAGAAAGGGATTTTCAAGTATAGGAATCACACAGAACTAAAAATAGACATGCCAGAAAAGATCCTTGACGCAACACACAGTAATCAAACTCACCACAGTGAAGCATAAAGAAAAAATTATAAAATGTGCATGAGAGAAATGTCAGATTATTTTAAGATGAGCTCCAACTAGACTCACAGTGGATGTCTCATAAGAAAACCTACAAGCTAGGAGAGAATGACAAGATACAGTTGAGGTCTTAAGGGAAAAAAAACTGCCAACAGATAATATTATATCCTGCAAAACTCTCATTTGTTAATGAAGGTGAAATACAGACTTTCTTTAACAAATAGAAATGGAAAGTCTTTGTCACCACCCATCCAGCCTACAAAAGAGCGTAAGGATGTTTTGCAACACAGAAACATACCATCACTAAGAAGAAGGTAAAAGAAGAGAATCTCTCAGTAAAAGGCAAAGGAAGTTCAAAGTATGAATTATGAAAATTTGGGGAAAATGGGAGGAAAAAGTTATTACTTATCAATAGTAATCTTGAATGTCAATGGCCTCAACTCCCCAGTTAAAAGACAGACTGGCTGAATGGATTAAAAAACACAACCATCTATTTGCTGCTTAGTAGAAACACATCTTTCCAACAAAGATACATGCAGACTGAAAGTGAAAGGTTAGAAAAAGGAATTTCATGGAAACAGAAACCAAAAAGAGGTAGAGTAGCCAAGTTAATATCAGACAAAATAGACTTTCACACAAATCTGTTAAAAGAGACAAAGAAGGGCACTATATAATTATTAAGGGATCAATTCAACAGGAAGACATAACTATTATAAATATCTATGCACCTAATTACAGGGCAACTGGCTATTTAAAAGAAATGTTAAGGGATTTAAAGGGAGAACTAGACTCAAATATAATAGTATTGGAGGATTTCAATGCATCACTTTAGCAATAGGCAGATCGACCAGATAGCAGGTCAGCAAGGAAACAGCAGATAAAATAGACACTATAGACAAAACAGACCTAAAAGATAGCTACAGAACTTTCATCCTACATTTGCACAATACACATTCTTCTCAGCAGTGCATGGAACTTTCTCTAGTGTTCACCACGTACTAGGCCATAAAGCAATTCTCTCATACAGTGCATCTTTTAGACCACAATGGTATGAAGCTGGAAATCAGCAACTCAGGAATTTCTAGAGCATATGCAAACACATGGAAACTGAACAACATGCTCCTGAATGAACAATGGGTCATAAAATAACTCAAAAGAGCAATAAAAAATTTTTGAAAGCAAATGAAGATAACAATACAACATTTCAAAACCTATGGGATAAAGCAAAAGCAGTGTTAATAGGAAAGTTTACAGCAATAGGTGCCTACATAAAGAAAAATGAAAAGCACCAAATAAATGAGCAATCAATGCATCTGGAGGATCTGAATAAACTACAGCAAACCACATTCAAAACTAGTAGGAGAAAAGAAATCATTAAAATTAGAGAAGAAATCAACAAAATCGAACCCAAAAACATTACAAAAGATCAGCAAAAGGAAGATTTTTTGAAAAAAAAAAAAAAAGCAAAATTGACAGACCATTGGCCCAACTAACCAAAATAAGGAGATAGAAGACCCAAATCAATAAAATTAGAATGAAGAATGAAAGTAACAACAAATATCACAGAAATAAAAAAGAGTCATCAGAAATTACTACAAAGAGTTGTATGCCAACAAACTGAGAAATCTAGCAGAAGTGGATAGATTCATGTATACACACAACCTACCTAAATTGAACCATGAAGACACAGAAAACCTAAACAGACCCATAACCAAGTCAGAAATTGAATCAGTAATAAAGACCCTTATTTGTGTTTTTTTACTAACATTGATTTTTGTAATATATTTGAGCAAACTTCCCAGTCATAACATGTGCACACACACATTGAATAATATCTAGCAATAAAAAGAAATTAACAAATTTTAGTGATATTTATTTGAAAGAGTTACAGTGAGAGAGGGAGAGACAAAGAGAGTGAGAAACCTTTTGTCTGTTGATTCTCTTCCCAAATAACCATAATAGCCAAGGCTGGATCTTACACTTAGGTGCAGGGACCTAAACACTTGGGCCATCCTCTACTGCTTTCTCAAGCACATAATCAGGGAGCTGGATTGGAAGTGGAGCAATTGGGACTCAAACCAACACCCATATGAGATACTGGCATCACAGGCAGCAGTTGTCCTGGCTATGCAACAATGGCATCCCTAGAATGAGCTATTGCTATGTACAACAGCATGTAGGAATATCAAAATTCTTATTACTGAAGGAAGGAAGCATGATGCGATGTTGTGCACAGTGTATGTTTCCACTTACAGAAAATTCTAAAAAGTGGAAACAAACCTGTATGGGAGCAAATCAATAATTTCTTGGGAGCAGAGAGAACATGCATAGGCCAGAAGGAGGTAATACAAAGGACCGCAGGGAAACTTTTCTGGGAGATAGATATCTATATTCTTGAATGTTGTTAAGAACACATAGGTGTGTGTGTATTTCACAAATCATTCAGTTGCATTATTTTAATGAGTAATTTTATTGTATGAAGTTATACACAAAGTAAAGCTATTAACAAAAACTACAAAAAAAGAAAGAAAAGAAACAATGTATCTTATTTAGACCTCAAGACTTTTGGACTTTCCCCATCATCCCAATACAAATTTCTTTCTTGGCCTCATTTCCTTCCACATCAAGCTATATCCTTTCTCAAGCATTTAATAGACATTCAATAATACTTCAGATTATTATAAGTTATCCCTTTACTGAATTCTGTCTACTAATAATCCCCAAGCCTAAATCGGACAAATTACTTTAGGGTATTTAAAATGCCATTTCTGAGGGAAAATAAAAAGAATCATCATAGGAAGTGATTTAGGTCACCCTGGAAACAAAGTTGAATAGGACAATAGAAATGAAGAGAAATGGACAAATGTGTGATGTATTTTGATTATTTGTATGTGATATTATACACAAAGGATTTACTGCTATGATATATGCATAACTTGGTAATAAATAAAAGAACACCAACAACTCAATTAACCAGTTATTCAGGGAAACTGGTAATTATTTTTTCCTATGACATGAAAAAATAATCAATAGAAATACAAATAAATTAGTAAGATTATATCAAATTTGAAATCTTCTATATAATAATGTGCATAGAGCAATGTTAAATCCAATAAAGACATAAATGGAGCTCTTAGAAATGAAAGACCATTGGGTTTGAAAATCATAATTACATACATAATATACATACATCTTGTATACATATTACATACAACAGTAGTGGATATTACCAACATTGGAGGCATATTGGTACCACTAGAATTCAAGAAGCCTTCAAAAATTTCATGAATAAAATATATTCATCAAATACCATTTTCAATTTCAACATGCTCCATATATTGATATTGAAGTGCAGAGAATATCAATTAGTCAAAAATGAATGTAATTCAGACCTTAATTGCAAATAAATAAATGGGAGGTTGGTAAGTTCTTGAAGAAATAGTCTTAAAATTACTAATTTTGATAAAACTAGAAATTGATACATATATTAAAAATTCAACAGGTCCCAAGCTGGATAAATTAGAAGAGTGTCTAACTATGAACCATGAGAATTAGTTTGCTAAATACCACTGATGTAAAAAAAAAATCTTGAAAGTACCTAGAATAAAAAAGGCATTGGAGGTACAGAATAACACAAGGGTGATTTCAGGCATAGATTAATGTCATAAATCTGCAGGATTATTAAATGATGATTTAATGTTCTCACTGTAAAAATTACATTTAACATAGAATACATCCATCAGAAATAAAGAGAAAAATCGGTTTTCCTTGGGAGCTACAATAGTTGAGACATACTGTCACTAGATACTTGTGCTACAAGAAATGTTAAGGGAAAGTTTTTGGGTTGATAGAACATAATGGTAAATGGAAAATTGGATCTACACAATGGATTCTAGTGTATGAAAGATGTTAATTATGCGAAAATGTAAAATAACTCCCATTATTGTTTACTTGGAAAGATTATTTAATAAAAATAATGAAAATTTATCATGAGGTTAATAAGAAATATATAGAGGCCCAGTGTTGTGGCGCAGTGGCTTAAGCTGCTGCCTGTGACATCAGCATCTTGTATGAGTGCCAGTTTGAGTCCTGGCTTCTCCCCTTCCAATCCAGCTTCCTGTTAATGTGCCTGGAAAGATGCTGGAGGATTGCCCAGGTGCTGGGATCCCTGCCATCCATGAGGGAGACCCAATTGGAGGTTTAGGCTCCTGGCTTTGGACTGACCCATCTCTACCCTTTGCAGCCATTTGGGGAGTGGGCCAGCACATAGAAGAACTGTCTCTCTGTATCTCTCTCTCTCTCTCTCTCTCTCTATATATATATATATATATATATATACTCTATATATATATACACACAAAAAATGTATATAAATATACACAAAATATGTATATATACAAAATGTACATATATACGTAAAATATCATAAAATACCCTCATAAGAGGGTATTCAAAATCGACTGCTCTAAATCCTTTACACTATATATACAATTGAAAGAAAATGAAAAGGCAAAAGGCAAAGATGCAATTACTAAATAACAATGACAGCAACAGATAAATAGTTGCAACTAATAAAGCAAGGGTACAGCTCAAAAGAGTTGTTAAATTAAATTAATAAAATTCAATCGAAAGTAAAGCTGAATAAGAGAAAAATTAATAATGAAGGGGAAACAGGAAAAATCTTGCTTAAATTTTATGTTTAAACTCAATTATGTGATACTTATATTAAATATAACTATTCTAAACATACCAGTGACCTAGCTGTGTCCCACTTCAATGGTGTTGCAGATTACCTGGGAGATGTCACACAGCAGTGAGCAGGAAGCATTCTGAGGAACAAATGTCTAATCAGTCCCAGTGCTTTGTTTTGTTTTGTTTTTTAATCACTGTTGAAATGTGTGCTCCCTATTGGTGATTTGTATTTCAATAAATATTGCAGGTATTTTTAATTAATTTTTAAGTTTACTAAGCAAAATACTCCCTATATGAGTGCATGTATGGAAGGTTTAATGTTCTTAATTTGGTTTAGTCATGCAATTTTCTGTGGAAATTGAGCAGGATGGACAGCCATGAAAACATCAGCTTATGTTGTGAGCACCATGAGAGGTGTCAGGGAGGCCTCAGGTTTACAGAGTTCTGTGTGTGTGGCTGTGGGACACACCCAGCCCACAGAATCATGGCTCTTAACAGTTTGCCCTATATTAGAGTTTCTGCATATAGCTGGCAAATGGCCTGGTGCATATTAATGTAAGTTGAATTGGATTTGTCAACTTTATTTGGTATTTCCTTCCATTTGGAAAGTTTGTTAGACCATTAATGTTATATTAAAGTACTCCCGTATGTGCTATTTAGTTTTTCTTGTTTTAAAGAAATCTAGAAATTTTATGACTTTTAATTCATAGAACGGTGAATAGCAGCATTTGTAGTCACTGTTCCTCCTGTTGTCCCTGTCAGCAGCATTAGTGATATTATACTTAAAATCTATTATTTGCAAGAGACCTTGAGATATTAATACCAAAATGCATCTGAAACCATTAAGCAATGCTTTTATTTCAGACTTTAAGTTGATTATATTAAAATCCAATTTGGAATGAAATAGTAGTAATTGCCTAAGACTGTATATAGTTTGATAAGCTTTATATACTGTGCATAATTCCATCATAATCTTATAAAAGCAGAGCTAAAAATAGAATGTCCAGCAGTCCCTTTATTCTGTTATGCCTTGTGCACCTGTGATGAGGATCACTAACATATGTAATGCAAAATGTGCAAATAGAAAAAGCAATTGCAAGTGATGCATGTATATTTATATATATGTAAAGGTATAATCATGTTAAATTGTTATACTCTTGAACTTCAATTAAATTATGGATTTTATTAAAAGTCATCAATTTTAATAATAGGAGAAAATTAGATGTAGTTTACTGACCTCAGTGATCAGATTTCGTGGTTGCATGATGCCTGTTGTTCAATTCATATTAGCCTAAACATTGCAAAAATATATATTGGGCCCTAAAATGTAGAGGAAATGAAAATGTGAGGATTAAGCCTCCCTAGTATTAGGATCTGGTTTCTACAGTGTCAGTCAGGTTGAGCTCTAACCATCCAGAGGGAAGAGCACAGAGCAGGTGAGCGGTCTGGAAGCACCTGGCTGCGTCTGTGTGTCTGATGTGAGTAGACAGCACTGTTGGAGATGTACTCAGTGCATCATCTCATCACGTGTCCACAGACACTTCTGAGAGCACTGCAGTTCTATTTGGCCCTCAAGGATACGGGTCAAATGTATGATTCCTTTTTAATAGTTGATGGAATCTAGATTTCAGTGAAGTACTTGGACAGCATAGAAGAATGTGGCCTTCTAATTTTGGGGAAAACTTGGATAGTGGTATTGAGATTTGTCATTTTCTATCTCCCAGAGACTCTGTCTGACCTTTTGCTACTATCTGGGAGGATGAGGAGAAAAACACGAACCGTGAAGCTTTGTCACATCACTGTACACATCTTATTGAAGAATTTTAAATGACTTAAAATTCCAATATGAAAAAAAAATGCTTCTACTTGTATTCTTTAATGTGATAATTTGTTAAATTTAGTGAAGTGAAAGGTTTTACATATAATTAGTATTTTTTTGTTAAAGTCATTAACCCACAAAACGCATTTTTATGGTAACTTGTATTTCACAGTAGAGTTTTAAAAATGCTAAGTCTTTGATTTATTGATACCTACAAATGAATAAAAAGCAGTTGTTCTTAAAACAGCGCAGCAGTGAAAAGGCAGAGAAGGTCAGACAGTATATAAATGCAAACCCAACCATGCTTTCTACAGGAAAACCACAATTCAATATTCCTGAGGAAAATGAAATGTTAAGTGACTACTTTTACTCTTGCTCAGAAAAATAGCACAGAACATTTCTTAAATATTACGTTCAGATAATCTGTATGAACATGTGCATCATTAAATATTTTCAAATTAATCAGAAGAAATATACTATGTATGTATAAATTTCCTATTCAAATCTTCGTTTAAAAAATACTGGTTTACTTATGAAGTCTATATGCTTAAAGTATTTTTCCCTTGAAATCAAATATTTTGAAAGCATTTCCTATAAAATATGATAAATAGTGGTTCAGTGATAAAAGTTAGGAATTAGATCCAAACATCTGATCATTATTTCTTTTTCAACTTTTATAAGGTTATACAATCTCTGATACATTCTCATTGATAACATGTAGATATTTTTCCTTGTATCTTTATAAAGGGAAAAAAGCTTAAATGTATTCAACACAGAATGACAAGAAGAAGCCAAACGTCATTAGATTTTTTTAAAGGATCTAAATACTGTCATGGAACACCTTACATCTTCATTATCTGCTTTCATAGTTGAATTCCAGAGCTGACCAATGAAATACACTATAGTTAATAATTTAATTAGATTAAAAATAGAGATAAAATAACAGATGAAATGTAAAAGATTAAAATAAAGCTAACGGGTAAAGATAAATATGATAAAGAAAGGTATGTTAACTTGAAATACTGGGACTATATGAAGGGGCTTCAAAAAGTTCATGGGAAATGGAGTTAAAAGATAAAAATTAAAAATGAAAGTTTTATTTCTCAAGGTCAATCAAGTTCAAAATATTTATATGAGAAATGATATTGGTAATTTAGGCCATCCATAAAGAATGAAGGGTTCTGGGAATTTAACCATATTAAAGCAGTCTTCTTTACATTATTATCTGAAAAAAATTGAGTAGTCTTTAATTTTTTTAAATTAGCAAATTAAAAGAAGGCAGAAAGAGCCAAACAACAACAAAGTGGTGTAAACCAAATGATTTTCCATCAAGCAGTTACAGTTCACAACTAAACACTGGCTCGCCACTTAAGGTGATATTATTTTAGTAATGAAATGGCCAAAGCAATTTTTCATTTAAGAATGAGATTGAAATTCCTTGCTCATTATTTCTAAATTTCAAGGTTCTATTTTTCTGTTCAGTGTAGTGGCATTGTTTTTGTATGTGGTATTGCGTACATGTTCTAGAAATAATGTAATCTTGAATCTACCTTCTTTAATGCAGTTCCTGAAGGATATTTTCAGCATAGACTCAGAATGATCAAGTACATTTTAAGCAATTAAGTGTCCTCCAACAATTCTATATTCCAGATTTGTGAGGATTTACAATTGCAGTTTTATGCCCAAATGCATCTTTGTATGAATGCAACAAATCAAGTTGAGTTTTGAAAAAGTTTGAATTGGTTTCTAACTCTACCATTTGGGGCAAGTCAGCTTGAGCATGTCCCAAATTATACATCTCTTCCCTCTCTTATTCCCACTCTTATGTTTAACAGGGATCACATTTCAGTTAATTTTCAACACTTAAGAATAACTGTGTATTAATTACAGAATTAAACCAGTCATATTAAGTAGAACAGACAAAAAAACTACTAAGAGGGATAATGTATTAAGTTGTTCATTAACAGTCAGGGCTATGCTGATCAAGTCACCGTTTCGAGTGCAGTGGTGTTTACAACTAATTGATCAACCTCTTTTCTTTCCCTGTCCCTCCTCCCTCCAAGACACTCTGGCAAAAGATCTCTTTGAGTGAGATCCCAGTGGAAAGAACAGGCCATCAAAGAAGGAGGTACCTTTCTCGGAAGGGAGGAGAGAACCTCCACTTTGACTATGACCTTGTCTAAACAAGATAAGAGTCGGAGAACTCAGAGGGCTTCCATAGCCTTGGAAACTCATGACTCGAGCATAGGGAGACTACTGATGCCATAGACAAGAGTGTCAATTGGTAAAGTCAACAACAGGAGTCACTGTGCACTTACTCTTCATGTAGGATCTCTGTCCTTAATGTGCTGTGCATTGAGATTTAATGCTATAACGAGTACTCAAACAATATATTTCACTTTGTGTTTCTATGGGGGTGCAAACTGTTGAAATCTTTACTTAATGCATACTAAACTGATCTTCTGTAAAAAAAAAAAAAAAAGAAATTATCAACTCCCAACTTGACTCTCACTGGGATTAAACATGACAATAGGTCTGATCTGATTTCATCATCATTTAAAAAAAATCATCTATTATTTTTCACTTTATGTTTCTGTGTGGGAGCAAACTGTTGAAATCCTTACTTAATGTATGCTAAGCTGATCTTCTGTATATTAAGATAATCAAAAATGAATCTTGATGTGAATGGAAGGGGAGAGGGAGTGGGAAAGGGGAGGGTTGTGGGTGGGAGGGACGGTATGGGGGGGAAGCCATTGTAATCCATAAGTCGTACTTTGGAAATTTATATTCATTAAATAAAAGTTAAAAAAAAAGTTTGAATTGGTTTTAGGAAAGTTATGTATTGTTAAAAACAAAAAGAAAAGGAGAAAATAGAATATTCCTATTTTCCAAATTTGTTAAGCACTGTTTTAGTAGAAAAAAGTATGTTTATTGTATTTCCTTTAAAATTATGTGGTAGTATGCATGGAGCAGAATGAACCACAGTTTCTACAAGGAAATAAGGTCTAAATATTTTCACATTGACTGTAAGGCTATTTCTTTAGGTCTTAGTAGATACTTGTTTCTGTTCATCTCTGTGTGCTGTGGTGATAAATGTGACATTATAAATTTATGTTGGCATGCATTTGCTATTAGGCAGAGTATTGTAAACAGTGTTTAATAGAAACATAAGCTAAATGTCTCTTTATGGATTACTTTAACATATTTAGAAGATATTTAAATTGGGTTTTAAAATTTACACAATACTTTTTTATTTAAAAAAAGACTTTTACTTTTTAAACAAAAAATCAGTATTTTTTAAGACATAAAGTGTATGTAAGTAAATGATAATAAAAACACAAAGGTCAGGAGGAAGATATGGAAGTAAAATTCGATGTTTTTTATGACATGTGAAGGGATATAAATAAGATCACTTGGATTTATGAATGAACACTGATATATCTGCAAGCAAAATAGATAAATCTCCAACTTTATTTGATGATTTCAATATTCTCTTCATAATAATTTATTTATTTTTTTAACTTTTATTTAATGAATATAAATTTCCAAAGTACGACTTATGGATTACAATGGCTTCCCCCCCATACCGTCCCTCCCACCCACAACCCTCCCCTTTCCCACTCCCTCTCCCCTTCCATTCACATCAAGATTCTTTTTCGATTATCTTAATATACAGAAGATCAGCTTAGCATACATTAAGTAAGGATTTCAACAGTTTGCTCCCACACAGAAACATAAAGTGAAAAATAATAGATGATTTTTTTTAAATGATGATGAAATCAGATCAGACCTATTGTCATGTTTAATCCCAGTGAGAGTCAAGTTGGGAGTTGATAATTTCTTTCTTTCTTTCTTTCTTTCTTTTTTTTTTTTTTTTTTTTTTTTACAGAGGATCAGTTTAGTATGCATTAAGTAAAGATTTCAACAGTTTGCACCCCCATAGAAACACAAAGTGAAATATATTGTTTGAGTACTCGTTATAGCATTAAATCTCAATGTACAGCACATTAAGGACAGAGATCCTACATGAGGAGTAAGTGCACAGTGACTCCTGTTGTTGACTTTACCAATTGGCACTCCTGTCTATGGCATCAGTAGTCTCCCTATGCTCGAGTCATGAGTTTCCAAGGCTATGGAAGCCCTCTGAGTTCTCCGATTCTTATCTTGTTTAGACAAGGTCATAGTCAAAGTGGAGGTTCTCTCCTCCCTTCAGAGAAAGGTACCTCCTTCTTTGAAGACCTGTTCTTTCCACTGGGATCTCACTCAAAGAGATCTTTTGCCAGAGTGTCTTGGCTTTCCATGCCTGAAATAATAATAATTTATTTTAAAAGCTTTAAGAATTTATTAAATACAGAGAAGGCATAAATAACACTAAAAATCAACTCTGTAAAATAATTACAAGATCACAGAACAATTTACCTAACAACAGAGAGCTTTCTTTTTGAGTTCATAGAGGGCATTTTATAAAATAATATTCTTGATATACAGCTATCCAGATATTTCTGGTTCATGGATTGGAAGAATTAATATTTTTAAACTGTCTATATTCTAAAGATTCAATGCAATTCATATCAAAATAACAATGAAACTCCCTAGACAATTTAAAAAAAAAAAAAAACTAAAATTCACACGGAGCATCAAAAGATCCAAGATAACTAAAAGATTCAATATAACCTCAAAATATCCAAGATAACCACAAAAGATCTAAGATAGATAAAACAGTCCTGAACAAAAATCAAGTTTAGGCATCAAACTACCTGATTTCAAAGCTTTCTATGAAGCTATAGCAATTAAATAACATGATGCTGACAGAAAAAAATAGCATATAGATTGATAGAACAGAATAGAGAGTCCAGAAATTATTTCATTTACAAACGGGCAACTGATTTTTGACAAAGGTGCCAATAGCATACACCAGAGAAAGGATAATCTTTTCATTAAATAGTGCCAGCAAAAATGGAAATACATGTATAGAAAAACAACTTTAGATCCCTATCTCTCATCATATAAAAATTTATGCCAACGTGAATTGACCTAAATTTATCACCTGAAGCCATGAGATTTCTAGAAAAAACATAGGGAAAACACTTCAAGACCTTTGTGTATGAAATAGCTTTTTGAAAAGACTCCAAAAGCACAGGCAACAGAAAGAAAACTAGACAAATGAAATTATATCAAACTCAGAAGCTTCTGCACAGCAATGGAAACAACAGAACAAAGTGAGGAGACATCCAACAGAACGGGAGAAAATATTTCCAAACTACCTATCTGACAAAGGATTAATATCCAGAAAACATCAAGAACTCAAAAAACTCAACAATAAAAACTAATCCAGTTAAGAACTGGGCAAATGACTTGAATAGACAGTTCTCAAAAAAGTATAAATGGCAAACAAATTTATAAACAATGCTCAGTATTACTAGCCAGCAGGAAAATGCAAATCAAAATCACAGTATCACCTCACCACTGTCAGATGGTTATTATTCAAAAGACAGAGAACAATAAATGCTGGTGAGGATGTGGAGAAATAGGAACTCTTACACAGTGTTGGTGAGAATATAAATTAGTGCAGCCAAGAGGAAACCAGTATGGAGATTTCTCAAAAACTAGAAATAGACCTACCATGTGTTCTAGCAATCCCACTACTTGGTATACTCCCAAAAAATATAAAATAAAAATATAAAAAATAAAAAATATAAAACAATTTTATCAAAGAGATATGATTTCTATCATGTATATTACATTATTCACAAGGGGCAAAGTAAGAAATCAGCTAAGGTGTCCATGACCAGATGAATGTATAAAGAAAATATAGTACATAGTCATATTCATCAAAAAATAATGAAACTTTGTCATGTGCATCAAAGTGGAAACAGAAAGCTAGAAACAGACGGGGATGGCACTGTGGCATAGTGGCTGAGGCTGACTCCTGAGGTGCTGGCACCCTGATTCGAGTCCCAGCTTCTCTACTTCTGATCCATCTCTCTGCTGTGGCCTGGGAAAGCAGTGGAAGATGGCCCAAGTCCTTTGGCTCCTGCACCCACATGGGAGACCCAGAGGAGGCTCCTCACTCCTGGCTGTGGAACAGCTCAACTTCAACTCTGGACTCCAGTTGCTGTGGCCACTTGGGAAGTGAACCAGTGAATGGAAGACACCTCTCTCTCTCTCTTTCTCTCTCCCTCCTTCCTTCCCTTTCTCCCTCCCTCTACCTCTCTATAAATCACATTTTAAATAAATAAATAAATCTTAAGAAAAGAAACAGAAAGACAAATACCTCATATTTTTCCTCTTAGTATATTGAAAATAATTCAATCTTAATACAAAATGGGGATAACACTAAAGCATGAAAATAATAGGAGGAGTTTGATTTTTTTTTTTAAAAGAAGTTAGGTGTGGTAACACACAATACAATACTGGGTGGAATAAATTTTTCTCACCTCTGTACATGTCTGAGAATGACCACAAAAATTGTCAAGATACGGCCTGAAGTCTGTATGGGACATTCTCCAGCATAGATAACATACTATAAACAACTTCCAGGAACATTAAAAAAATTTAAATCATATATTCTCTGACAAAATAGAATTAAATTAGAATTTGGCAACAAAGAAATTGAAGACCATATATATTTGGAAAGTAAATGACATTCTGAAAAACTTATTTGTCAAGGAGGAAATCACAAAGAAAATAATCATTGTTTAAATTCTTAATTGTATGAAATTATGGAGTATAGTTTTAAATTTAAATAGATATACAATTTGTAATGATGAAGTCAGAATAATCAGTTTCCTTCTCCTTGTATTTACTTTATGTTTAAAGTAAAGCCTTCTAACTCCTCCATTCTATTTGCTCAGAAAACATAATAAATTATTGTGAACTTAATCACCCTACTGTATTATGGAATAATAGAACTTATTCTGCTACCAAAAAATGTTTGGTTTCCATCCTCTAATAATCACTGTTCTACATTCAGATCAACTTTTCTTTCTTCTTCAGGTTTCCACATAAGAGAAAGTGCAGCATATGTTTTTCTGAATTTGTCTTATTTCACATAAAATGATGTTCCCCAGTTTCATACGTTTTTCTACAAGTGATAGGAAATCATTCTTTTTAAGGCTGAAAAATATTCCCTTGTACATATATATATCACATTATATTTAACCACTCATCTTTTGATAATCCTCAAGGTCAATGGCATATATTAGCTATTTTGAATAGTGTAGCAATAAGCATGGGAGTGCTTTTATAAGCTGATTTTGTTCCTTTTGGACATATAACTGTTAAGTGGAAGAAACGGACTATATGACAGATCTACATTTTTTTAGAAACCTCCATATTGTTTTCCATAATTACTATACTAATCTATATCCCCACCAGTGTGTATAAACTTATGTGCTTATATTCTGTTGATATGTTCTATATTTGTAGATTCATATATGTTGAAAAAAACTCAAATTCAGTTTGATCATGGTAGGTCTTTTTATATTTAATCATTCCATTTGTTAATATTCTTCTGTGAATCTTTGTACTATACTTATTAAGGACATTGATCCACAGGTTTTTTTTCCTCTTTCTTTCTTTCTTTCTTTCTTTCTTTCTTTTTTCTTTCTTTCTTTCTTTCTTTCTTTCTTTCTTTCTTTCTTTCTCTCTCTCTCTCTCTCTCTCTCTCTCTCTCTTTCTCTTTCTTTCTTTCTTTCTTTCTTTCTTTCTTTCTTTCTTTCTTTCTTTCTTTCTTTCTTTCTTTTTTCAATATGTCCCTGTCTGGATTTGGCATCATTGTAATGTTGGACTATCAGATGAGTTACAAAGAGTATCACCGTTTCATTTTTTGAAACATTTTGAGAATAACTGATAACAATTTTTCATCAAGAGGTTGGAAGAGTTCAGCAATGAAGCCATGTGATCCTGGGCTTTTCTTTGTTGGGAGAATTTTTTGTTACTGATCAATATTATTATTCGTTGATGTGCTTAGATTTCTAGGTTCAGTTTCATGTCTTCATAGTTTAGTTTTGATAAATTACATGGGTCTGAAATTTTATCATTTTTCCAAATTTTCAAATTATTCGCATATAGTTATTCATAATCAACTCTAAATATTCTTTGAATTTCTGTTATTGTTTCTAATATCTGATTTTCACAACTCGTTCTATTTTTGCCTTAGTTTCCTTGATTACCCTAATTAAGGGTTATCAATTTTGTCTTTTTTTTTTTTTGACAGTCAGAGTTAGACAGTGAGAGAGAGACAGAGAGAAAGGTCTTCCTTTTCCATTGGTTCATCCCCTAAATGGCCGCTATAGCCAGTGCACTCCAATCTGAAGGCAGGAGTCAGGTGCTTCCTCCTGGTCTCCCATGGGGTGCAGGGTGCAAGCACTTGGGCCATCCTCCACTACCCTCCCAGGCCACAGCAGAGAGCTGGGCTGGAAGAGGAGAAACAGGGACAGAACTGCCTCCCCAACAGGGACTAGAACCCGGAATGCTGGTGCTGCAGGTAGAGGATTAGCCTAGTGAGCCACAGCACCAGCTGTCTTTCTTTTCTTTTCTTTTCTTTTCTTTTCTTTTCTTTTTTTTTCAGAAAACAAACTCTTGTCAGATCTCAGATGGCTGAATAGTGTTGCCCTGCACTCAGCTCTTCCACAGAGGCGAACCAAAGCAATAAATAATGTGCTTGCAGGAGAGTGACTGAAGGAAAACTTCAGTGAAGAGGTAATGGGAAGCCTAAAAAGTACGGTGACTCAGAAATTCACCATAGGGCATACTGTAACACCTACCCAAGCTCTGCAGCTGGGGGATGTCCAGGACTTGAACTGGAACCTATATATGATGTCGGCATCACAGATGGTGGCTAAACCCACCACATCACAATGCCAGCCCAACAATACCTGTCTTTTAAGCATACAACAAACTATAGTAATTAAAACAGCATGATTTCTTATAAAAGCTGACTCAAAGATCAATGCAACAGATTAGAAAACCCAGAAGATAAACTGTATACACACAGTAAACAGATCTTTGACTAAGATACCAATAATATGCTTTGGGGATACAATAATCTTTGAATCAACGGTGTTGAACATCACATATTTCACATGTTTTCTCTTATTTGTGGTTGTTAATATATAGAGGATAAAAACTGAGTGAAGATCAGGTCGTCGAATATATGTTATAAATATTGCTTCACTGAATCATATCATATATGACCACATAGGCTTCTTGCACATATTAAAAAACAAATAGATAAGGGGGGCTATTGAGGTCTCTTTGGATGCTAATAATGCTTTGTTCTTAATTTGGGTGTTGGTTATCAAGGTGATCAGATGACAAAAAATCACAATGATCTGTACGTTTACATATATTTATTGATATGTAGACTGTATTTTAACAAAATTAAAAAAAATCAAACTAAAGATTGATCAAAGACCAAAATGTAAAAGCTTAAAACATGAAATTTCTAGAAGAAGACATATGGGAACACCTCAAAACATTTATGCAAGCAGAGTTTTTGGGTAAAACCTCAAAAATATAAGCACAAAAGCAAAACTAGATGAATAAGATTTTATCAAACTCAGAAGCTTCAGAACAGAAACGGAATGAATAGAATATAAAACATCAAGCAAAATAATAAATATATTTGCAAGCTACTTCACTAACAAATGATTAATATCCTGAATATATCCAAACTCAGAAAACTCAACAACAAACTAGCAAACAAATCAAAGACATGGGCAAAGGACTTCAGTAGACAACTCTAAGGAGAATAAATGCAATTATCCAACACATACATGAAGAAGTACTAAATATCACTATCCATAAGAGAAATGGAAATCAAAACCACAATGAAAAATCACCTTACTCCTGTTAGAATGATTATTAGAAAAAAATTTAGAAAGTAATAAATAGTGGTGAGAATTGAGAGAAAAGAGAACACTTATACTAAGTTGGTATGACTGTAAATTAGCACAGCTACTGTGAAAAACAGTATGGAGATTTCCCAAAAATGTAGAAGTAGAACTTCTATTTGACTCATTGAAACCAGCACTGAATATATATCTGAAATATATCAAATCATTGTATCAGAGATACCTGCACCACCATGTTTATTGCAGCCCTGTTCACCATAGCCAAGATATAGAATCAACCAATACATCCATCTTCAAAGAATGAATAAAGAAAATATAGAAACTATCGAATACTGTTGAGCTATGAATAAGAATAAAATCCTGGGGGCTGATGCTGAGGCATAGCTGGTATAGCTGCAGCCTGCATCCTCTGTGGGCACTGGTTAAACTCACAGTTGCTCCACTCTGATCCATCTCTCTGATGATGAGACTGGGAAAGCAGCAGAAGATGGCCCAAGTCCTTGAGCCCCTGCATCTCTGTAGGAGACCCAGAAGAAGATTCTGGCTTCTGGCTTTGGACTGGCCGAGTTCCGGCCATGGTGGCCATATGGGGAATAAATCCAGAGATGGGAGACTCTCTCTCTCTCTCTCTCTCTCTCTCTCTCTCTCACTCTCGCTCTTGCTTTCTGCCTCTCTCTGTCTCTCTAACATGCATTTCTAATAAAAAACAAATCTTTACAAAAGAAAAATAGAATGAACTAGAGGACAACAAACTATAATAAGCAAGGCGAGGAAAGACAATTACCACACATTCTCCCTCATATGTGGGAGCTTATAAAGTAAAAAACTCAATCTGAACACAGAATGGTGGATACTAGAGACTGGGTTGGGGCGGGGAATGTGGGTAGAGAAATTGTGCATAATGAACACCAAATCAGAACAGATGAAAAAATCCCTAGTGTTATGTACACAGCATAGTGAAGAGACTGCAGCTCACAATAATGTGGAATTTTTGATAAACAAATAGAAGAAAGAAGCTTCTGGTCTCTAATTATAAAGCAATATAAATCACTACAAATATTGATTACCCTATTTTGATCATTACATGTTGTATACAAGCATTGAAATACTAAATGGTAGCCCAATAAATATACATGCATTGTTAATAAAAGTTTTAAATACTACATAAAATAATCAGTAAAAAATAACAAAGTAATAGGCATTCTTACCTTTCAATATAAGCCTTGAGCAACCGACAGAATGGAAAAAAAAAAATTTGCAAATACGCAACAGTTAAAGGGTTAATAACCAGAATCTACAAAGAGATCAAGAAACTCCACAACATCAAAACAAACAACCCACTCAAGAGATGGTCCAAGGTCCTCAATAGACATTTTTCAAAAGAGGAAATCCAAATGGCCAACAGGCACATGAAAAAATGTTCAAGGTCATTAGCAATCAGGGAAATGCAAATCAAAACCACAATGAGGTTTCCCCTCACCCCGGTTAGAATGGCTCACATGCAGAAATCTATCAACAACAGATGCTGGTGAGGATGTGGGGAAAAAGGGACACTAACCCACTGTTGGTGGGAATGCAAACTGGTAAAGCCACTATGGAAGTCAATCTGGAGATTCCTCAGAAACCTGAATAGAACCCAACCATACAACCCAGCCATCCCACTCCTTGAAATTTACCCAAAGGAAATTAAATTGGCAAATAAAAAAGCTATCTGCACTTCAATGTTTATGGCAGCTCAATTCACAATAGCTAAGACCTGGATTCAACCCAAATGCCCATCAACAGTAGACTGGATAAAGAAATTATGGTATATGTACTCAATAGAGTTCTATACAGCAGTAAAAACAATGAAATCCAGTCATTTGCAACAAAATGTAGGAATCTGGAACACATCATGCTGAATGAAATAAGCCAGTACCAGAGGGAGAAATATCATATGTTCTCCCTGATCAGTGACAACTCACCGAGCAACAAAAAGGAAATCTGTTGAAGTGAAAAGGACATTATGGGAAACAGTGACTTGATTGAACCTTGTCCTGACTGTGGAGGAACAACTTAATACCTTATCCCTTTTAGTATGTTTTTCTGTTCTACTAAATACTATTTGTTGAACTCTGTAATTAACACACAATTATTATTATGTGTTAAAATTTAACTGAATAGTGATCTCTGTTAAATATAAGAGTGGGAATAAAAGAGGGAGGAGATGTACAATTTGGGACATGCTCAATCTGACTTGCCCCAAATGGTAGAGTTAGAAATGTGCCGGGGGGACTGGTACTGCAGATTAATAGGCTAGTCTTCTGCCTGTGGCCCAGGAACACTGGGTTCTAGTCCCCGTTGGGGTGCCAGATTCTGTCCTCTTCCATTCCAGCTCTCTGCTGTGGCCTGGGAGTGCAGTGGAGGATGGCCCAAGTGCTTGGGCCCTATACCTGCATGGGAGACCAGGAGGAAGCAACTGGCTCCTGGCTTCGGATCAGAGCGGTTCGCTGGCCGCAGAGCACTGGACATAGCAGCCATTAGGGAGTAAACCAATGGAAAAGGAAGACCTTTCTCTCTGTCTCTCTATCTCTCTCTGCCCGTCAAAAAAAAAAAGAAATGTGACAGGGGATTACAATTCAATGCCATCAAGATGGCATGTACCAATGCCATCTCACTAGTCAAAGTGATCAATTTCAGTTCACAATTGATCATACTGATAGGTCTAAGAGTCAAAGGGATCTCACAAACAAGACTAGTGTCTGCTAATACTAGCTGATAGAATAAAAAAGGGAGAGAACGATCCAACATGTGAAGGGGGATACACAGCAGACTCATAGAATGGCAGATGTCCTAAACAACACTCTGGCCTCAGAATCAGCCCGTAAGGCATTCAGATCCGGCTGAAAAGCCCATGAGAGTATTTCAGGCATGGAAAGCAAGACACTCTGGGGGAAAAAAAATGACCTAAATGAAAGATCTCTGCTAGTGAGATCCCAGTGGAAAGAACGGGGCCATCAAAGAAGGAGGTACCTTTCTCTGAAGGGAGGAGAGAACTTCCACTTTGACTAGGACCCTGTCAGAATAAAATCGAAGTCTGCGAACTCAAAATGCTTCCATAGCCTTGGCACCTCATGACAAGAGCCTAGGGAGATTACTGCCGCCATAAACAAGAGTGTCCATTTGTTAAGTCAACAACAGGAGTCACTGTGCACTTACTCCTCATGTAGGATCTCTGTTTAATGTGCTGTTCAATGTGAATTAATTCTACAACTAGTACTCAAACAGTATTTTACACTTTGTGTTCTGTGTGGGTGCAAACTGTTGAAATCTTTACTTAATATATACTAAATTAATCTTCTGTATGTAAAGATAATTGAAAATGTAACTTGATATGAATGGAATGGGACAGGAAGTGGGAGAGGGGAGCATTGTGGGCGGGAGGGAAATTATTGTGGGGAGAAAGCCATTGTAATCCATAAGCTGGACTTTGGAAAGTTATAATTACTAAATTAAAGTTTAAAAGAAAATATTAGCCTTGAATATAAATGGATTACAATCCTGAGTAAAAGATATGAGTTTACCAAAAAGATAAGTTATGCAAGACCCAACTAAATTTTGCCTACAAGAAATTCACTAAACAGTTAAGATTCATATAAACTGAATGTGAAGGACTGGAGGAAGAAATTTTATGCAAATGGTAACCAAAATTGAGCAGCAATAGTGATAGTTATATCTAATAAAACAAATTTTTTTAAAAAATCTGTAAATATCAACAAAGAAGGACCCTATTTATTACTGTAAGGCTTGATTCAGCAATAAGATACATCACTGAATCACTCAAATACAAGCAAATGTTATTAGATATAAAGTAAGAGTTAGACTCTGATACAAAAATAGTTGGGGGTTTTAGCACCCCACTGTCATTAATGGGCAGATCATCTGGACAGAAAATCATCAAGGGCACATCTAATTAGAATCCTACTATACAGAAAATGATCTAATAAGCATTTATAGAACATTTCACTTAACAGCTGCAGAATACACATTGTTCTCATAGTACAAATATTTTCCAGGAAAGATAATGTGTTAGGTCATAAAAATCATACCCTGTATCTTCTCAGACCCCAATTGAATAAACGAATGAACAATAAGATGAACAAAGTGATTTGTAATACTCATAAATTGAAAAACATGCTAGTTAGTGACCCATAAATCACTGAGGAAGTTAAAAATAAAATAACATTTTTGAAATAAAATGTAAATGAAAACACAAAGCATCAAAATCTCTGAGCTAGAGTAAAGACAATATGCAGTGTGAAGTATGTCAATAACTGCATAATTAACAATTAATTATGCATCTCAGGGAATCAGAAAACAACAAACAGTTTAAAATCAGCACAAGACAAGAAATAATATAGCTCAGAGCAGAAATAAATGAAACTGAGATTAAAATAGCATAAATATAAATTATTAAACTATTGGATTTTAAAAAAAACACAAACTTTTACCAAGCTAACCAGGACAAAAAAGGAAAAGTAAAATCAGGTATGAAAAAGAGACATTGCAACTGATACTACTGAAACACATGGAATCAAAAGAAATTTATAGTAACCACCACATACTAACAATTGAAAGAAATACATAATGCATAATAATCTCTGGATATGTACAACTTACCTAGATTAAATCAACAAATGCAGAAAACTGAAACAAATTAAGTACCAGAAAGAAGACTGAAGCATAGCAAAAAGCCTCTCATCAAAGAAAATCTCAGGACCTCATGGCTTTAAGTTGAAATTTACATAAATATTTAAGGAGAAACTAACTCCACTACTTAATTTGTTATAAAAAATTATAAAAGGATGGGACTGCCGTATTATGTTTTAGAAGACCAACATTGTTTTGATACCAAAAAGAAACAAAGGCACACACAATCAATAGATAATTACAAACATCTTCAGTGAATGTCAATGCAGAATTATTAACAAAACATTATCAAGCTGAACCCAACAGTACATCAAAAGGTTATATATACATCATGATCAAGTGGGATTCACCCTGGTGACATAAGGATGGTTCAACATTTCCAACCAACTAGCAGAAAAATCACAGCAACAGAATGAAGTACAAAAATCATATGAACCTCTCAATAGATACAGAAAAGGTGTTTGGTAACATTCAACATCCCTTCAGGGTTAAAAAATCTCTTGAGAAATTTAATTTGAAATAACATATGTCAAAATAATAAAGGTTTTATATGACAAACTCATAATAAATATGTAGAAAAGCTGAAAGCATTTACACTAAGATCTGGAAGATGACAAGAATGTCTGTTTCACCACTCCTACTCAATATAATATTGAAATTCTTAGAGTGGTTTTCAAAGAGAAAGAAATAAAGGACACTGAAATTATAAGGAGAGAGATAAAAATATCAAAGCTTGCAAATGACTTTATACATATTTATACACCATTAATTATCTTGTTGAAAGGAAAATGATAAAAATAATTCCATTCACAATATTTAGGAATAAATTCTAACAAAGTGAAAGATCTTGACATTGAATATTACAAGACATTGTGAAAGAAATAGAGGACATACAATAAGGAAATTGGGCAGGTGTTTGGAGCAGCATTTGACACCACTTGGGATGCATGCATCTCCCTTATTAGAGTCTCTAATTCCAGCTTCTGCTAGCATGCACTCTGGGAAGTGTAGCATGATGGCTCAAGCATGGACCACTACCACCCATGTGGGGGACCAGAATTAAGTTTTCGTTCTCTCTCTCTCTCTCTCTCTCTCTCTCTCTCTCCAGTTTAGAAAAAAATAATAATAATGTTTTTAATGGAAAGATAATCCATGTTTGTGTATTAGAATAATTAATAATGCTAACTATCCAAAGCAATCTACAAACTCGATATCATTCCTTAAAATTTCAATATCTTCACTGAAATATAAAAGACTGTTCTAAAGTTCATATTGAACCACAAAAGTCACAGAACTACCAAAGCAAACTTAATGGTAAACATTAAGTTGAATGAATCACTATACCTGATTGTAGAATATAGTAATTAAAACACATAATACTGGCATAAACACTGATAATTAGATCAATACAACAGAATAGAAAACCTAGAGGTTAAGGCATGTATAAATAGCCAATTGATTATCAATAAATGCACTGAGAACATATATTGGAGAAATGATAGTCTCATCTATGGTGCTGGGTATATAGGGGCTGGTGCATTAGCACAGTGGTTTAACGCCCCAGACTGCACCACCAGCATCCCATATGGGCACCAGTTCCAGTCCTGACTGCTCCAGTTCTGATCCAGCTCCCTGATAATTCACCTGAGAAAGCAACAGTGGATGACAAATGTGTTTGGGCCCTTGCACAAATGTGGGACACCTGGAAGCAGTCCTGGCTCCTGGATTTAGACACCCTCAGCTTTAGCTGTTACTGCCATTTGGGGAGTGAACTGGAGGATGCAATTAACTCTGACTTTCAAATAGAAAACAACTCTTAATAATGGCAAAAAAGTGGAGTATTGAAGTCTCCCAACACTATTATATTGGAATCTAAGACTCTCTTTAAGTTCCCTAACATATCTTTTATATAAACTGGTGCATATTTGTTTTTAGTAATTAGGTGCATATATGTTTATAGCAGTTACATCTTCCTGTTGAATTGAAACCTTAATCATTAGATAGTGCCCCTCTTTGTCTCTCTTATCAGTTTTTGTGTTAAAGTTTATATTGTCTGATATTAAGATAGCTACGCCACCTCTTTTTTGGTTTCTGTTGGCATGGAATATCTTTTTCCAACCTTTCACTTTCAGTCTACATGCATTTTTGTTGGAAAGATATGTTTCTTGTAAGAAGCAAATAGATGGGTTTTGTTTTTAATCCATTCACCCAGTCTGTGTCTTTCAACTGGAGTGTTGAGGCCATTTACATTCAATGTGACTATTGATAAGTAGTGACTATGCCCTGCCAGTTTCCCAAAGATATTTCAAATATATGCTTTGAGCTTCCTGTGATCTGTTACTGAGAGATTTTCTTCCTTTACTTTCTTTCGTATTTATGGCCATGCTTCTTGTTTCTGTGTGTAACAACACATCTTTGGCAGGGCTGGACGAGTGGTGACAAATTCTTTCAAATTCTGTTTGCTATGAAAGGTCTTTCTTTCACCTTCATTCACAAATGAGAGCTTTGCAAGATATAATATTCTGGGATGGCAGTTTTTTCTCTTAGTACTTGGGCTATATCTTGCCATTCCCTACTAGCCTATAGGTCTTCTGATGAGAAGTCTGCTGTGAGTCTAACTGGAGATCCTCTGAGAGTAATCTGATGTTTCTCTCTTTCACATTTTAGAATCTTTTCTTTATGTTTCACCGTGGTGAGTTTGATTACAACGTGTCATGGTGAGGATCTCTTTTGCTCATGTTTATTGGGGGTTCTATGAGCTTCCTGTACTAGGATGTCTCTGTCCTTCTCCAAACCTGGGAATTTTTCTGCTAGTATCTCACTAAAAATGCCTTCTAATCCTTTCTCTCTCTCCATGCCTTCAGGAATTCCTAGAACCTGAATGTTGGGTTTTATAATAGTATCTTGTAGATTCCCAACAATATTTTTTAGATTTTTATTTTCCTCTTCTTTTCTTTGGTTTGACTGTATACTTTCCTGTGCTCTGTCTTCTAAGTCCAATATTCTCTCTTCTGCCCCACTGATTCTGCAGTTGAAGGCTCTCAAATATGTTTTCGATTTGTTCTATTGAATTATTCACTTCATTTTGATTTCTCTTCAATATCACAATTTCATGTTCTACTAATTCCTCCTCATTTCATTTTGAATCCTCCTTAGGAGTTGATTTTCAAGAGAAAGATTTTCTGTCCTGTCCTGTATGGTTTTCTGTAGTTCATGTATTTGATTTTGATAACTTCTAAATGTTCTTATCATAAAATTTTGAATTCCATATCTTGCATTTACTTTATCTCATCATCTTCATAATCTTATATTGGAGTGTCATGGTCATTTGGGAGCATCATGATGTCTTCCTCATTCTTGTTTCCTTGGTTTTTGCATTTGTTGTTTGGCATTGTGGAGATATTCCTTGGTTTCTTCTTTGTTTATTTTTTTTCTGCTGTGGTGGATTTTCTCATTATGATGTGACTCTAGATTAAGTGGACTGTCTTCTTTTGGTGAATCTCGAGAGGCTTGTGGAGCATGTTGTCAGAGAGTTCTATTCACTTCTTCAGGGTTAAGGGTGTGCCAAAGGTGAAACACCCAGGTTTGGAGGGGTAAATCTCTCTCTCTCTCTCTCTCTCTCTCTCTCTCTCTCTCTCTCCTTAATCAGAGCTCTTTTTCTTGATGGCATTCAGTGCCTGTGTGATAGCCCCAGTGGGTATACTATTCGATGCTCTGTCCCAAGGACCCCACAAAGAATCTGTGCAGTCCTCAATGTAAGCTCAGTTTTCTCCGCAATGTCTCTCACCAGGTATCCAAGGCCTCCCAAGTTTGTGGCATCTCTCAACAAGACTATTCATGTCTCAGCCACACCATGAATTCTCCTACAAACCCTCAGTTTTGTGTTTTTTTTTCACAGTCCTGATTCATTAGCTCCACACACTCAATAGGTCCTAGTCTCCCGTTATTACTCCCAACCAGAGTCAGGTTTCTCTGCTTGCCTGAGGGCAGAGGCAGCCCTGAGTTGGTGAAGCTGTTACATATTTCCAATATGGCACCTGCTCTATTGCACGTCTTTATAAGATGTGCAGGGAAAGAGAATCATGTCTGTACCGTCCCTTTTATCTTTTTTATTTTTTATTTTATTATTTATTACTTTTTATTTTTTTCTCTCCTCTAGTTAGCCTGATGTATTTTCCTGGAGTAAATCAGCATAACAATACAACATATCAAAATGTATGAGATACAGCAAAAGCAGTTTTAAGAGGAAAGTTTATAGCAATAGGTGCCTACATCAAGAAATTGGAAAGGCACCAAATAAATGAACTATCAATGAATCTCAATGATCTAGAAAAATGCAGCAAACCAGACCCAAATCTATCAGAAGAGAAATAATTAAAATTAGAGAAGGAATCAACAACAGAATTGAATCCAAAAAAGAAACATTACAACAGATCAGCAAAATGAAGAGATGGTTTTTTTGAAAAAATTAACAAAATTAACACACCATTGGCCCCAACTAAATAAAAAAGGAGAAAAAAGACCCAAATCAATAAAAATCTGAGATGAAAAAAAAACCTAAATGACAGATCTCTGCGAGTGAGATCCCAGTGGAAAGAACGGGTCATCAAAGAAGAAGGTACCTTTCTCTGAAGGGAGGAAAGAACTTCCACTTTGACCATGGCCTTGTCTAAATATGATCAGAATCGCTGAACTCAGGAGGCTTCCATAGCTTTGGCAGCTCATGACAAGAGCCTAGGGTGATTACTGAGGCCATAAACAAGGGTGTCAATTTGTTAAGTCAACAACAGGAGTCACTGTGCACTTACTCCTCATGTAGGATCTTTGTCCTTAGTGTGCTGTACATTGAGATTTAATGCTATAACTAGTACTCAAACAGTATTTTTCACTTTATGTTTCTGTGTGGGAGCAAACTGTTGAAATCCTTACTTAATGTATGCTAAGCTGATCTTCTGTATATAAAGAGAATTGAAAATGAATCTTGATGTGAATGGAAGGGGAGAGGGAGTGGGAAAGGGGAGGGTTGCGGGTGGGAGGGACGTTATGGGGGGGGAGCCATTGTAATCCATAAGCTGTACTTTGGAAATTTATATTCATTAAATAAAAGTTAAAAAAAAAGAAAAACGGAAAGTAACAATGATACCACAGAAATAAAAAGAGTCATCGGAAATTACTACAAAGAGTTGTATGCCAGCAAACAGGGAAACCTATCAGAAATGGATAGATTCCTGGACACCCACAACCTACCTAAATTGAACCATAAAGACATAGAAAACCTAAACAGACCCATAACCACGTCAGGAATTGAATCAGTAATAAAGACTCTCCCAACAAAGGAAAGCCCAGGACCTGATGGATTCACTGTTGAATTATACAAGACATTTAAAGAAAAATTAACTACAATTTATAGATTCAATGTTATACCAATCAAAATACCAAAGAAATTCTTCTGAGACCTGAAAAAAATGATGCTGAAATTCATATGGAGGCACAGGCAACCTCAGAAAGCTAAAACGATATTTTACAACAAAAACATAGCCAGAGGCAGCATAATACTAGATTTCAGGACATAGTACATGGCAGTTGTTATCAAAACAGCATGGTACTGTACAGAAGGGATGGATAAACCGATGGTACAGAATAGAAACACCAGAAATCAATCCAAACATATGCAGCCAACTTATATTTGATCAAGGATTTAAAACCAATTCCAGGAGCAAGGACAGTCTGTTCACAAGCGGTGCTGGGAAAATCAGATTTCCACATGTAGAAGCATGAAGCAAAACCCCTACCTTACACCTTACACAAAACACTACACAACATGGATTAAAGAACTAAATCTATGACATGACGCCATCAATATATTACAGAACATCGGAGAAACCATGCAAGATATAGGCAAAGGGAAAGACTTCTTGGAAAAGAACCCAGAGGCATAGGCAGTCAAAGCCAACATTCTCAATTAGGATTGCATCAAATTGAGAGTTTCAGTCTGCAAAAGAAATAGTCAGTAAAGTGAAGAAGCAAACATCAGAATGGGAAAAATATGTGCAATTTATGCCACCAATAAAGGATTAATAATCAGAATCTACAAACAGAACAGAATCTCCACAAAAACAAAACAAACAACATACTTATTAGATGGGCCAAACCTCAATAGATATTTTTCAAAAGAGGAAATCCAAATGGCCAACAGACACATGGAAAAATATTCAGGATCACTAGCACTCAGGGAAATGCAAATCAAAACCACAATGAGGTTTCACCTCACCCCAGTTAGAATGGCTCACATTCAGAAATCTACCAACAACAGATGCTGGAGAGGATGTGGGGGAAAAGGGACACTAACCCACTGTTGGTGGGAATGCAAACTGGTCAAGCCACTATGGAAGTCATTTTGGAGACTGCTCAGAAATCTGAATATTACACTACCATACTACCCAGCCATCCCACTCCTTGGAATTTACCCAAAGGAAATTAAATTGGCAAATAAAAGAGCTATCTGCACTTCAATGTTTATTGCACTCAATTCACAATAGCTAAGACATGGAATGAACCTAAATGCCTATCAACAAAAGTCTGGATAAATAAATTATGGATATGTATGTGATAGAATACTATACAGCAGTGAAAGCCAATATAATCCAGTCATTTGCAACAAAATGGAGGAATCCGGAACACATCATACTGAGTGAAATAAGCCAGTCCCAGAGGGACAAATATCACATGTTCTCCCTGATCAGTGACAACTAACTGAGAACCTAAAAGGAAATCTGTTGAAGTGAAATGAACATTATGGGAAACAATGTCTTGATTGGCCCTTGTCCTGACTGTTGATGCACAACTTAATACTTTATCCCGGGCAGGCGCATGTGGTTCAATAGGTTAATCCTCTGCCTTGCAGCGCTGGCACACCGGGTTCTAGTCCCAGTCGGGGCACCGGATTCTGTCCCAGTTGCTCCTCTTCCAGGCCAGCTGTCTTCTATGGCCCGGGAGTTCAGTGGAGGATGGCCCAAGTGCTTGGGCCCTGCACCCCATGGGAGACCAGGAAAAGCACCTGGCTCCTGGCTTCGGATCAGCGCAATGCACCGGCCACAGCACGCCGGCCGCGGCAGCCATTGGAGGGTGAACCAACGGCAAAAAGGCAGACCTTTCTCTCTGTCTCTCTCTCTCTCACTGTCCACTCTGCCTGTCAAAAAATACTTTATCCCTTTTATTATGTTTTTTTTTTCTGTTCTACTTAATACTATTTGTTGAACTCTATAATTAACACACAATTATTCTTAGGTGTTTAAAATTAACTGAATAGTTATCCCTGTTAATATGAGAATAGGAATAAGAGAGGGGAATGTACAGTTCAGGTCATGCTCACTTGGATGTACCTCTAATGGTAGAATTAGAATTGTACCAGGGGATTCCAATTCAACCCCATCAAGGTAGCATGTGCCAATGCCATCTCACTAGTCCAGGTGATCAATTTCTGTTCATAATTGATCATCATGATAGGATTAAGTGTCAAAGTGATCACATAAACAGGACTAGTGTCTGCTAATATTAACTGATAGATTTAAAAAGGAGAGAACGATCCAACATGGGAAGCAGGATACACAGCAGACTCATAGAATGGCAGATGTCCTAAACAGCACTCTGGCCTCAGAATCATCCCTTAAGGCATTCAGTTCTGGATAAAAAGCCCATTAGAGTATTTCAGACATGGAAAACCAAGACACTGTTTTAACAAAACAAAATGACTTAAATTAAATATCTCTGTGAGTGAGATCCAAATAGAAAGAATGGGCCATCAAAGAAGGAGGTGCATTTCTCTGAAGAGAAAAGAGAACTTCTACTTTGACTATGACCTTGTATATATAAGATCGGAGCTGGTGAACTCAAGAGGCTTCCATTGCCTGGGCAGCTCATGACAAGAGCCTCGGGTGATTACTTATGTCGTAAATCAGAATGGCAATTGTTAAATCAACAACAGGAATCACTATGTAGTTACTCCTCATGTAGGATCTCTGTCCTTAATGTGTTGCACTATGTGAATTAATGGTAAAACTACTAGTAAAACAGTACTTTATACTTTGTGTTTCTGTGTGGGTGCAAAGTGTTGAAATCTTTACTTAATAAATACTAAGTAGATCTTCTGTATATAAAGATAATTGAAAATGAATCTTAATGAGAATGGGATGAGAGAGGGAAGGGGAGATGGGATGTTTGCAGCCGGGATGGTGGTTATGGGGATAAAAAGCTGCTATAATCCAAAAGTTGTACATTGGAAATTTATATTTGTTAAATAAATGTTTAAAAAATGGAAAATAAACTAGATATACATACATATAAAAAGGAAAGCAGATTCTCTCTCACTATATTAAAAATTAACTCAAATGGATGAAAGACCTAATTATAACACCTGAAGATATTAAATTTCTAGCAGAAAACATAAAGGAAATGCTTCAAGTGACCAGCGCTGTGGCATAGTGCTTAAAGCTGCCATCTGCACTGCCATCATCACATATGGGCGCTGGTTGAATTCCATAGCTCTGTGCTATGGCCTGGGAAAGAAGTACAAGTTAGCCCAAGTCCTTGGGCCCCTGCACCTGCATGGGAGACCTGGAGGAAGCTTCTGGCTCCTGGCTTTGGCTTAGCATAGCTCTTGCAGTTGTGGCAAATTAGGGTGTGAACCAGCGGATTGAAGACCCCCCCCACCTCTCCTCTCTCTGTATATCTTTCTATATGACTTTCAAAAAATAAATAATTTTTTTAAAAGGGAAATACTTCAAGACATTGATGTACACAAAAAACTTTTGGATAAGATCCTCAAAACACAGCCAACAAAAGCAAAACTAGACAAATGGGATTATATCAAATTCATACATTTTGGAGCCAGTGCCACAGTGTAGAGGGTAAAGCCACTGCCTGTGGTGCCAGAATCCCATATGGGTATTGGTTTGATTCCTGGCTGCTCCACTACTGATCCAGCTCTCTGCTGTGGCCTGGGAAAGCAGTAGAAGATGGCCCAACCTTGGATCCCTGGACCCATGTGGGAGACCTGGAGGAAGCTCCTACCTCCAGGCTTTGGACCTGATCAGCTCCAGCCATTGTGGTCATTTGGGGAGTGAACCAGTGGGTGGAAGACCTCTCTCTTTCTCTCTGCCTCTTATTCTCTCTGTGTGTAGTCCAACTTTCAAATAAATAAATAAATCTTTAAAATATCCCAACATTTCTGCACAGTCTAAGAAACAATCAACATAATGAAGAGAAAACTAACAGAAGTATTTGCAAATGATTCATCTAACATAGTATTAATATAGAGAATATATAAGCAACTAGAAAACTTCAACAACAGCAATAAAACAAGGAAACTCAATAGACATTTCTCAAAAGGAGAAATAAAATGTCCAAAAAATATATGAAAAACAAGGCTCAAAATCACTAGCAATCAGGAAACTGCAAATCAAAACTACAATAAGATATCATCCCACCGCATTTATTCTAGGTATCACCAGAAGAATAGAAAGTAGCAAATGCTGACAATAATATGGAGAAATGGTGAACTCCCATAAATGGTAGTGAAATGTAAATTAGTGCATTAATTCTATGTAGAGTCCTTTAAAAAACTAGAAATAGAATCGCCATATGATCCAGCAATTTTACTACTGGGTATATTATCAAAAGACATGAAATCATTTTATAAGAGAGATAACCGCTCCACCATGTTTAATATAGCACTATTCATAGTCGCCAAGATGTGTAATCAATCAGGGTTAATGAGTGGATAAAACAAATGTTTTATACAATTTATATATTTATTTTATGTTTATATTTATATATGTATATATTTATATATTTATTATATATATTGTATATTGTATACATATTTTATATATTTTTATGTAATAAAATATTATCCAGTCATAAAAAGAATGGAATCCTGTCATTATAGCAAAATGAATGGAAGTGGATGGCATGAAATGAAACATGCCAGTTACAGAACGACAAATGCCACACATTCTCCTTTATACGTGGAAGCTAAAACAGCTCAATCTGAACATAGCAAAGTAATTAGAGAGGTGGGGTTGGGATGGGGACTATAATAAGGTTGGATAATGGGTACTGAATCAGAGTTATATAGAAGAAATGATCTGCTAGTGTTACACAGCTTAGTGGGGTGACTGATGTTCACAATGACCTATTCTACATTCTATGAGCAAATAGAATGGAGGACATCCAAAGCTCCAATCATAAAGTAATAACAAAAAGAAGGAAATGTCAATTACACTTATTTGATCAATACACATGTATGAATATATTGAAAAGCCACACTTGAATACACAAATATTTTCATTACTGTTAAGGAAAAAAGCCTAACTTCATTTCACTGATCTTATGAATTGTTTACTTAGTGTTTATCTATTTGTGCTTTGACATCCATTATTTATTTCCTTCTACCAGTATTGGCTTTGCATTGTTCTTACTTTTCTATTTACTTGAGATCCATCTATTGGGTTGCTTATTTGCAGAAGTTTTATTTTTGCTAAATTTTTACTAATAAAAATACTTACTATTAAAATGGCCTTATGTACAATTTTTGAAATTATTTTGGAAACCTACAGGAAATGACAACCTTTTTGGAACATAATTAATCAATCCTGGCACAAGACAAACTGATCTAAAAGCTGATTACTGAATATGTCCCTGTTAGTATGCTTTTGTTCTATCAAAGCATTGTTTTTGAATTCCATCTATGGCATGTCATTAGTCCATTCATCTTTACAATCTAGTATTGAGCTGTTGTGCTCTTTTGAGGGTGTCATGTTGTCTTCATTGTTCTTGTTTCTTAGATTGGTGCATTTGTTATTTGGCTTTTGTGCTGATACTCATGGGTTTCTTCTTTGATTTTTTGTTGTCATGCTTTTTATCTTTATAAATCTTTGGACTATATCTGATTGGATTAGTCGAGTGTCTACTTTCAGGGAATAACTAGAGTTGAGTGGTGAGAGTGGCCAGGGAGCTCTTTTCATTGCTCCAGGGTGAAGGGTGTGTCTGAAGTGACATCCATGTTTGGAGTGGTAAATCTCTCTCTCTCTCTCTATCACAAGGGAGGTTTCTTCTTGTATGTTGACATAGTCTCAGCTCCTCTCTTCAAAGGAGACCAGTCCTGGGCACTAGCCCCAGTGAGTATATTATTTGTTTTCTCTGCCACAAAGGACTACACGAAGGATCCATGCAGGTCTCAGTATAAGCTCAGAGTCCCTAGAAATGTCTCTTGCTAGGTAACCAGGGAGCCCTGATCATGTGGAGTCTTCCACAGGACTGCCCAATATCCCAGCCACACCCTGAATCCTCCCACACAGCCTCAATGTTTTCATAGTCCAGGCACAAAAGACTCCTAAGTCATGAGCACCCAGCCGCCAGATTTTTCTTGCCACCAGACTCAGGAGTCTCCACTTGGCTGGTTGCTAAGCATGGACATGAGCTAGCAAAGCTGTTACATGTCTGAAATGGTGCTTGCTTTCTGTCAGCTTGTTACAGGATGCCTTTGTAGGATGATCAGGGAGAGAAAACGTGTCCTCCCCCCTTTCTTTTTTTTTTCTCATCTTGAGGTTGGTATAATGTCCCCTACAGGATTCCAAGCCAGATTCCCTCTAGGCTCTTCCTGCAGCTTTTCACCAGTGGCTCGGGCTACTGTAATCTTGTCTCACCTTGTTCGCCAATGCTGGTGTGGAAGCTCTTGGTTGGTGGGGTCTTAAGTTGCACACATCTTCACCCTCCACATAGGTCCATTGTGTTCCTCCAATTAACATAGAGTTTCCTCTGCTGTTTTCTCTCTAACGCTTCCATGAGAAGGAACCCTTTCCACTTTTTTTTTAAACTCTCTTCTCCTACCCTCGAGCAGCAAGCTCCCTCTCTACTCTGCAATCTTCATTGAGTTACTTATAATTTCTTCACTATGAACTTACCAGAAATCACATGACTCAGTCATTCAACTTCTAAGAGAAATGAAATGGTAGATCTATACAAATATTTATCAAAAATTGTTAGTAAATTTTTTTTATTTTTTTATTTTTTTTAACTTTTATTTAATGAATATAAATTTCCAAAGTACAGAATATGGATTACAATGGCTTCCCCCCCATACCGTCCCTCCCACCCACAACCCTCCCCTTTCCCACTCCCTCTCCCCTTCCATTCACATCAAGATTCATTTTCGATTATCTTAATATACAGAAGATCAGCTTAGTATACATTAAGTAAGGATTTCAACAGTTTGCTCCCACACAGAAACATAAAGTGAAAAATAATAGATGATTTTTTTTAAATGATGATGAAATCAGATCAGACCTATTGTCATGTTTAATCCCAGTGAGAGTCAAGTTGGGAGATGATAATTTCTTTCTTTCTTTTTTTTTTTTTTTTTTTTTTTTACAGAGGATCAGTTTAGTATACATTAAGTAAAGATTTCAACAGTTTGCACCCCCATAGAAACACAAAGTGAAATATATTGTTTGAGTACTCGTTATAGCATTAAATCTCAATGCACAGCACATTAAGGACAGAGATCCTACATGAGGAGTAAGTGCACAGTGACTCCTGTTGTTGACTTTACCAATTGACACTCCTGTCTATGGCATCAGTAGTCTCCCTATGCTCCAGTCATGAGTTTCCAAGGCTATGGAAGCCCTCTGAGTTCTCTGATTCTTATCTTGTTTAGACAAGGTCATAGTCAAAGTGGAGGTTCTCTCCTCCCTTCAGAGAAAGGTACCTCCTTCTTTGAAGACCTGTTCTTTCCACTGGGATCTCACTCGCAGAGATCTTTTGCCAGAGTGTCTTGGCTTTCCATGCCTGAAATACTCTCATGGGCTTTTCAGCCAGATCGGAATGCCTTTAGGGCTGATTCTGAGGCCAGAGTGCTATTTAGGACATCTGCCATTCTATGAGTCTGCTGAGTATCTCACTTCCCATGTTGGATCACTCTCCCCTTTATTTATTCTATTGGTTAGTGTTAGCAGGTACTAGACTTGTTTATGTGCTCCCTTTGACTCTTAGTCCTTTCATTATGATCAATTGTGAACTGAAATTGATCACTTGGAATAGTGAGATGGCATTGGTACATGCCACCTTGATGGGATTGAATTGGAATCCCCTGTTATGTTTTTAACTCTACTATTTGGGGCAAGTCAGCTTGAGCATGTCCCAAATTATACATCTCTTCCCTCACTTATTCCCACTATTATGTTTAACAGGGATCACATTTCAGTTAATTTTCAACACTTAAGATTAACTGTGTATTAATTACAGAATTAAACCAGTCATATTAAGTAGAACAGACAAAAAAAACTACTACGAGGGATAATGTATTAAGTTGTTCATTAACAGTCAGGGCTATGCTGATCAAGTCACCGTTTCCCATAGTGTCCATTTCACTTCAACAAGTTTCCTTTTTGGTGTTCAGTCAGTTGTCACTGATCAGGGAGAACATATGGTATTTGTCCCTTTGGGACTGGCTTACTTCACTCAGCATGATGTGTTCCAGATTCCTCCATTTTGTTGCAAATGACTGGATTTCATTGTTTCTTACTGCGGTATAGTATTCTAAAGAGTACATATCCCATAATTTCTTTATCCAGTCTACCGTTGATGGGCATTTAGGTTGGTTCCAGGTCTTAGCTATTGTGAATTGAGCTGCAATAAACATTAGGCTGCAGACCGCTTTTTTGTTTGCCAATTTAAATTCCTTTGGGCACATTCCAAGGAGTGGGATGGCTGGGTCAAACGGTAGGGTTATCTTCAGGTTTCTGAGGAATCTCCAGATTGACTTCCATAGTGGCTTCACCAGTTTGCATTCCCACCAACAGTGGGTTAGTGTCCCTTTTTTCCCCACATCCTCGCCAGTATCTGTTGTTGGCAGATTTCTGAATGTGAGCCATTCTAACCAGGGTGAGGTGAAACCTCATTGTGGTTTTGATTTGCATTTCCCTGATTGCTAATGACCTTGAACATTTTTTCATGTGCCTGTTGGCCATTTGGATTTCCTCTTTTGAAAAATGTCTATTGAGGTCCTTGGCCCATCTCTCAATTGGGTTGTTGGTTTTGTTTTTGTGGAGTTTCTTGATCTCTTTGTAGATTCTGGTTATCAACCCTTTATCTGTTGCATAGTTTGCAAATACTTTTTCCCATTCTGTCGGTTGTCTCTTCACTCTCCTGACTGTTTCTTTTGCAGTACAGAAACTTCTCAATTTGATGCAATCCCAATAGTTAATTTTGGCTTTGACTGCCTGTGCCTCCCGGGTCTTTTCCAGAAACTCTTTGCCTGTGCCAATATCTTGAAGGGTTTCTCCAATGTTCTCTAGTAACTTCATGGTGTCAGGTCACAGATTTAGGTCTTTAATCCATGTTGAGTGGATTTTTGTGTAAGGTGTAAGGTAGGGGTCTTGCTTCATGATTCTGCACGTGGAAATCCAATTTTCCCAGCACCATTTATTGAATAGAATGTCCTTGCTCCAGGAATTAGTTTTAGATCCATGAACAATTATAAGTTGGCTGTAGATGTTTGGGTTGATTTCTGGTGTTTCAATTCTGTTCCATTGGTCTATCCATCTGTACCAGTACCATGCTGTTTTGATTACAACTGCCCTGTAGTATGTCCTGAAATCTGGTATTGTGATGCCTCCAGCTTTGTTTTTGTTGTACAAGATTGCTTTAGCTATTCGAGGTCTCTTGTGCCTCCATATAAATTTCAGCACCAATTTTTCCAGATCTGAGAAGAAGGTCTTCGGTATCTTGATTGGTATTGCATTGAATTTATAAATTGCTTTTGGGAGAATGGACATTTTGATGATATTGATTCTTCCAATAAATGAGCATGGAAGATATTTCCATTTCTTGGTATCCTCTTCTATTTCTTTCTTTAAGGTTTTGTAATTTTCATCGTAGAGATCTTTAACGTCCTTGGTTAAGTTTATTCCAAGGTATTTGATTGTTAACAGTTTGATTGTTAACAGTTCTTCCTCAGCCATGTCATTGTCTGTGTATACAAAGGCTGTTGATTTTTGTGCATTGATTTTATACCCTGCTACTTTGCCAAAATCTTCTATGAGTTCCAATAGTCTCTTAGTAGAGTTCTTTGGGTCCCCTAAATAAAGAATCATGTCATCTGCAAAGAGGGATAGTTTGAGTTCTTCCTTCCCAATTTGTATCCCTTTAATTTCTTTTTCTTGCCTAATAGCTCTGGCTAGAACCTCCAGAACTATATTGAATAGCAGTGGTGAGAGTGGACATCCCTGTCTGGTCCCAGATCTCAGTGGAAATGCTTCCAACTTTTCCCCATTCAATAGGATGTTGGCTGTGGGTTTATCATAGATTGCTTTAATTGTATTGAGGAATGTTCCTTCCAAACCCAGTTTTCTTAGAGTTTTCATCATGAAAGGGTGTTGTATTTTATCAAATGCTTTCTCTGCATCTATTGAGATAATCATATGGTTTTTCTTCTGCAGTCTGTTAATGTGGTGTATCACATTGATTGTCTTGTGCACATTAAACTATCCCTGCATACCAGGGATAAATCCCACTTGGTCTGGGTGGATGATCTTTCTGATGTGTTGTTGCATTCTATTGGCGAGAATTTTATTGAGGATTTTTGCATCTATGTTCATCAGGGATATTGGTCTGTAATTCTCTTTCAGTGCTGCATCTTTTTCCGGCTTAGGAATTAAGGTGATGCTGGCTTCATAGAAAGAATTTGGGAGGATTCCCTCTTCTTCGATTGTTCTGAATAGTTTGAGAAGAATTGGAGTTAGTTCTTCTTTAAATGTCTGGTAGAATTCAGCAGTGAATCCATCTGGTCCTGGGCTTTTCTTTGTTGGGAGGGCCTTTATTACTGTTTCAATTTCTGTCTCAGTTATGGGTCTGTTTAGGTTTTCGATGTCTTCCTGGTTCAATTTAGGTATGTTGCAACTGTCCAGGAATGTATCCATTTCTGATAGGTTTCCCTGTTTGCTGGCATACAAGTCCTTGTAGTAATTTCTGATGATTCTTTTTATTTCTGTGGTGTCTGTTGTTACGTTTCCTTTTTCATCTCTGATTTTATTGATTTGGGTCTTTTCTCTTCTTTTTTTAGTTAGTTGGGCCAATGGGGTGTCAATTTTGTTTATTTTTTCAAAAAACCAGCTCCTCGTTTGGCTGATTTTTTGGAATGTTTTTCTTGATTCAATCCTGTTAATTTCTTCTCTGATTTTAATTATTTCTCTTCTCCTACTAGATTTGGGTCTGGTTTGCTGTAGGTTTTCTAGATCCTTGAGGTGATTCGAAAGCTCATCTATTTGGTGCCTTTCCAATTTCTTGATGTAGGCACCTATTGATATAAACTTCCCTCTTAACACTGCTTTTGCTGTATCCCATAAGTTTTGGTATGTTGTGCTGTTATCCTCATTTACTTCCAGAAAGTTTTTGATTTCTCTCTTGATTTTTTCTATGACCCATTGTTCATTCAGGAGCATGTTGTTCAATCTCCATGTGTTTGTGTATGCTCTAGGGATTCCTGAGTTGCTAATTTCCAACTTCATTCCTTTATGGTCTGAGAAACTGCATGGTATGATTCTAATTCTTTTGAATTTGCTGAGACTTGCTTTATGGCCTAGTAGGTCATCAATCCTAGAGAAGGTTCCATGTACTGCTGAGAAGAATGTAAAATCTTTAGCTGTAGGATTGAAAGTTCTGTATATATCTGTTAGATCCATTTGGGCTATAGTGTCGTTTAAGTCTACTGTATCCTTGTTGATCTTCTGTCCTATTGATCTGTCTATTTCTGAGATTGGAGTATTGAAGTTCCCCAGTACTATTGTATTGGGGTCTAAGTCTCCCTTTAAGTCCGTTAACAAAGCTTTTAGATAAACCGGTGCCCTGTAGTTAGGTGCATATACATTGATAATTGTTATATCTTCCTGTTGAATTGATCCCTTAATCATTATGTAGTGTCCCTCTTTGTCTCTCTTAACGGTTTTTGTGGTAAAGTTTATGGTGTCTGATATTAAGATGGCTACGCCCGCTCTTTTTTCATTTCTGTTGGCATGGTTTATCTTTTTCCAGCCTTTCACTTTCAATCTGTATGGATCTTTGTTGGAAAGATGTGTTTCTTGTAAGCAGCGAATAGATGGGTTTTGTTCCTTAACCCAATCAGCCAATCAGTGTCTTTTAACTGGACAGTTCAGGCCTTTCACGTTTAATGTGACTAATGATAAGTGGTAACTTCGCCCTGCCATTTGCCAAAGATAAGTTCTAATATATGCTTTGAATTCCCTGTGATCTTTTGCTGTGAGCTTTCCTTCCTTGGTTTCCTTCCTTTACCTTCTTTCATATTGATGACCGTGTTTCTGTGTTTCTGTGTGTAACACATCTTTAAGCATCTTTTGCACGGCTGGACGAGTGGCAACAAATTCTTTCAATTTCTGTTTGCTATGAAAAGTCTTTATTTCACCTTCATTCACAAATGATAGCTTTGCAGGATATAATATTCTGGGCTGGCAGTTGTTCTCTCTTAGTACCTGGGCTATATCTCGCCATTCCCTCCTAGCTTGTAGAGTTTCTGATGAGAAGTCAGCTGTGAGTCTGATTGGAGATCCTCTGAGAGTAATCTGACGTTTCTCTCTTGCACATTTTAGGATCTTTTCTTTATGTTTCACTGTGGAGAGTTTAATTACAACGTGTCGTGGTGAGGATCTCTTTTGGTCGTGTTTATTAGGGGTTCTGTGAACTTCCTGTACTAGGATTTCTCTGTCCTTCTCCAAGCCTGGGAAATTTTCTGCTAATATCTCACTAAAAAGGCCTTCTAATCCTTTCTCCCTCTCCATGCCTTCAGGAACTCCTAGAACCCGAATGTTGGGTTTTTTAATAGTATCCTGAAGATTCCCGACAATATGTTTTAGATTCCTAATTTCCTCTTCTTTTCTTTGGTCTGACTGTATCCTTTCCTGTTCTCTGTCTTCTAAGTCCGATATTCTCTCTTCTGCTTCACCCATTCTGTTTGTATGGCTCTCTATTGTGTTTTTCATTTGATCTATTGAATTCTTCACTTCAGTCGCTATCCCAGTTTCCTGTTGTACTAGTTGTTTCGTTTCCTTTTGATTCCTCCTTAATATTTCATTTTCACGAGAGAGATTTTCTATCTTGTCCATTAAGGATTTCTGTAGTTCAAGAATTTGTTTTTGAGAACTTCTTAATGTTCTTATCAATTTTTTGAGATCTGCTTCTTGCATTTCTTCTATGTCATCATCCTCATAATCTTGAATTGGGGTGTCTTTTTCATTTGAGGGCTTCATGGTGACTTCCTTGTTTTTATTACCTTGGTTTTTGCGTTTGTTATTTGGCATATTGGAGATATTTGGTTTCTTCACTGTGGTGCTTTTTCTTGTTATACTATGACTCTAGATTAAGTGGACTATCTGTTTTTGATGGAGCCTTAGGGCTTGAGATGGGTGTGGCCTGAGAGCTCTGTTTGGTGTGCCAAAGGTGACACTCCCAGGTTAGGCGTGGTAAACCTCTCTCTCTCTCTCTTTTTTTGATTCAAAAGGGAAGTTATTCTGCACAGCTGAACGAAGTTGGAGGTAGTTAGCAGGCAAATGATATACCCACAGGAGCCAGAGATTGGAAGCTCTTTCCCAAGGACCACACAGGGAATCTGTTCTGCCCTCAGAGTGGGCTCAAATTCTCCTTCAGTCTCCCACTGGGTTGCCAAAGTTACAGAATTGTAGCGTCTCTGGAGAGTGCTCACGTGAATTCCGTGAGTTCTCTCCCCCACTGTCTCTTTTTTCACAGTCTCAGTTCAGTAGCACCACAAATTTACTAGGTCCTAATCTCCTGTTAATTCGCCCCGCCCAGAGTCAGGTTTTTCTGCTAGGCTCAGGGCCAGTGCAGACCTGAGGTCGCTCTGCTGATTTCGTATGTCCAAGATGGTGCCTGCCTTTGTCTTGCTCGCCCTTGAGAGGTGAGTGGAGAGAGAGAAACCCGTGTCCGTACCAGTCACCTTTTTTTCCTCTCTCTCTCTTCCAGGTAGCCTGGTGAAGTCCACCCCGGGGGTCGTTCCCTCTAGTCTCCTCTCTCCGCTTGCCTGCCGGTGTCTCAGGCTATTGAGGTTCGGCTCACCTCGCATTCCAGCGCTGGTGTGTTGAGTCTGCCGCTGGTGTCCCGAACTGTGGGCTCCCACGCTCTCCACGCAGGTCCGCTCCCCTTCCAGCGCCGATGTGTGGACTCGGAGCCCTGGACTTCCCAAGTCTCCCCGCTGTTGTCTGTGTGGCACGCACTCCCCTTGGAGCACTGGCGCGCAGAGCCTGCAGCTTGCGCAGCTCGGTCCCACGGCTCCGCTTCCGCGGCTCAGTCCCGCAGCTCGGTCCTGCTCGGCTTCCGCGCAGTGGGCGACCTTGTTCTCCCAGTAGGTCCTCCAATTCACGGCCACTGGATCCAGAAGAGTTTCCTCTGCAATATTTTCCTGGTTCTTTTTTCTGAGGCTACCGTAACTCCCCTTTTATTAAACTAAATTTTCCCGGACTATCGGTGCGCGCCCTCACTATTCCGCCATCTTGGCTCCACCCAGTAAATGTTTTAATATGTAAGAAATGGAAACAAACTAAATGAGCATCTTGGCGTATGTAGATACAATAGAGAATTCCTCATAAATAAATAAAAGTAAATAACTTTTTTACAAACTACAACATGAGTGAATCTCAGACAATTTTATTTAATGAAAGAAGCCAGAAGGAATATGATTCCATATACATTAAATTCTATATCAAATGAAATATTTTATAAAATCTCATAAAATGAAGAGTAAAAACTCTTTTCTAATTTCTTGAAATTTTTGTAACAAGTCTATAGATATATGTTGATAGTTTCTCTCCATAATATGTCTTACAGCACTGAAATGTTCTATGTTAAGCATATGTAGTATTTTAAAAATAAGTACCAAAGACTCAAGAACTATAAAACATCCATCTATACTCTGGAATAATATACAGAAATCTATTGCAATACGCAGAATAAAGGTCCCCTGGAAAAGTCCATATCCTACCCTCTATACTTTGTTACCTTATATGGAGAAAGGAACTTTGCAAATATGACTCAGTTTATGATCTCAAGCTAGAAAGGTTATCTTTAATTATCGGGATATGATGGCATATGATGACAAAGCAGGCAATGTGTGATAACACGCATTAAATGATTGTGTAGCTGTTGCCTCTGTGGCATAGTGCGCTAAGCCTCCACCTGCGTTGCTGGAATCCCACATTGGCAGAAGTTCAAGTCCCGACTGCTCCTAATCCAATACAACTGTCTGCTGTGGCCTGGGAAAAAGTTAGCCCAAGTGCTTAGCCCCCTGCACCCATGTGAGACCTGGAAGAAGCTCCTGGCTCCTAGTTTTGGATTGCCTCAGCTTCAGCCATTGCGGCCATCTGGGGAGTGAATCAGCAGATGTAAGAACTTTATCTCTGTCTCTCCCTCTCTCTGTAACTCTATCTCACAAAAAATAAATAAAATCTTTTAAAAATGTGTAAACTTCAATTTGAGGAGTCAGCGCTGTGGTGCAGTGAGTTAATGCCCTGGCCTTGAAGTGCCGGCATCCCATATGGCCATCAGTTTGAGACTCAGCTGCTCCACTTCTGATCCAGCTCTCTGCTGTAGCCTGGGAAAGAAGTAGAAGATGTCCCAAGTCATTGGGACCCTGCACCCTCATGGGAGACCCAGAAGAAACTCCTGGCTCCTGACTTTGTATAGGTGCAGCTCCAGTGGTTGTGGCCAATCGGGGAGTGAACCATTGGATGGAAGACCTCTCTCTGTCTCTGCCTCTTATTCTCTCTCTGTGTAACTCCAACTTTCAAATAAACAAATAAATCTTTAAAAAAAACTTCAACTTCAATTTGAGAAATTACTTTTTATAAACATACTTAAATAACTAGTACCAATTGAGGAACATGGGAAAATAGAAGACTGAGACCAAAGGGAAAATTTAAAGGAAAGAACAGTATCAATGAATAAAAGGGGTAAAAAAGGTAACAGAACTTACCTTTTGTTTCTTCTAAATATTTTTCTGACATACCTATGCAAGAAAGATTTAGTTCACTCAATAAAATTGAAATGCAGACTATTCAGTGTGGTTTTCATCTCAGTCAAAACAGCTTTATCTGACAAACCATTTGTAGGAACTTTCCCAAATAGAAATTTATAACCTTAATCTGTGGAGTGGGTAATAACTTTTACATGAGAACATCATTAAAAGGAAAGCTTACTTTAAAGTAACAGGCATCAAACAGAAATTTATCAGCCACTTTAGAGATATCTAGTCACATAGATGGCGGGGAACATTGAAATGAACATAAAAGGGAATGCCAAAGTGGAAATTTTGTGGCTTATCAAAATTTAAAATTACTGGGAAAAAATTCTACAAACAGTAACATCAGGATATAAACCTTAATCTCCGTCATTCTTTTTGAATTTTATATTTATACAAAGGGAGGGGCTGGTGCTGTGGTACAGTAGATTAATGCTCTATCTGCGGCACCAATATCCCATATAGGCACCGGTTCTAGTCCATGCTACTCCTCTTCAGATCCAGCTATCTGCTATCATCTGAGAAGATGGAAGGTGGCTTTCGTCCTTGTGCATCTGCACCCACTCCTGGCTCCTGGCTTCTGATCGGTACACCTCCAGCCTTTACGGCCATCTGGGAAGTGAGCCAATGGATGGAAGGCCCCTCTCTCTGTCTCTACATCTCTCTGTAACTCTTTAAAATAAATAAAATAAATCTATATAAAAAAGGGAATAGTCTTCATGGATTTTATATATACTGTTTTAAGACCATGATGATATTTCCCACCCTTACCAACTCTCCCTCCTTTACTCCTACCCTCCAGCTTTGTTTCTTAGTTTTCTTTTATTTTTACAATGGCATGACATACTTGAAAATGGACTTACAGAGCCTGAGGGAAATCCCAATACTTAAGATTTTATAGGGTTATAGACTAGCAGAATCTTTAAGGTTTTCTAACTGTAGAAGGAAATAAAATCACTTGAAGAAATCATCAGGACAAATGACATTACTTAAAAGTTTCACTGTATTCCTTGTTTTCTCTATTGACCATTTTTAGGTCTTTTAGAAACCCTAGTCTCTCTCTCTCTCATTCTCTCTGTCTCTATCTCTCTCACACACACACACACATTCCAACAATACCCTTAAACTTTCTCATGGTAAAAATTTCTTAACTTACCTGATGTCTTTGCTTTAAGTGTCTTCTACTATCTGGAAGTGCAGTTGTCTGCTCCATGCACTGTAACCAGCAGGAATAGGAGAGTTGTAAGGAATAGAAAATGAAAAAGGAATAACAGGGAAGGACTCTGTACTGAACTTTGCACTTCTCCGTTTAATTAGTGGCAATAAAGCCCTCAAATGAACATGAAACCAAGCAGACTAAACCTAGATATTTATGTGCTCATATAAATACACGTATACACTTAAAAAATCTCTGAAGACTGACAGCTCGCCTTCTCAATTTTTTTATTTAATTGCTACTATTGGTGGGAAGTGTCACTAGAAGTGTCACTATGTTCCTAAATCTGTATATGTGAAATACACATATAACTTGCATATGTATATGAAAACTTGTATAACATAAATAAAATTTCACAGAAGATCATTAAAGTCACTACTATTTCAAAGAGAAAATCATTTAGTAGAGATTTAAATGAGGCATTCATACACCAACTCACCAGATACATGTATTTACTTTGTTCAGTGTGATGGATGTATACATATGTCTCCTCTGTGGCCTTTTGCTCAGGAAAGCTGATGTTATCTGTCCCTATCATTTCCTAGGACACAGAGGAAGGATGCTGCCTGGAGCAGTTCTATGGTGAGGAATTGCGGGCAGAACTGGTGGAGAGGACATTGTGTCCTACATCATGACTGGGCCTTATCAATCCTACAGTTTAGATATACTCTTCCCAGGACATTGAGAAATGCTGATTCTTGCATTTATATCTCGAGAACCATAAATGTTTACTGCCTGTGAAAAATTTACATTTATCAAGTGTGCATTCTCTGGACGCTCCCTTGTATTTAGTGTCATCCACACATAAGACTGATTTAGAAATTCTGACAGTTGGTCTAGGCAAGAACCCACGTAGTAGTGAAAAGCCCATGTCACTTTTATTGTTGGAACTCTTACACAAGGTCTCATCTCTGAGGACCTTGGAGCCAGCACCATGGCACAGTAGGTTACCCGTGCTTGCAGCGACAGCATCACATGTGGGCACTGCTTCTAGTCCCAGCTGCTCCTCTTCCATTCCAGTCCAGCCCTATGCTGCAGCCTGGGAAAGCAGTGGAAGATGATCCAAGTTCTCGGGCCAATGCACCCACGTGGGAGACCGGGAAAAGTCTCCTAGCTCCTGGCTTCTCATTCGCACAGTTCCAGCCATTGCAGCCATTTGTGGGGTGAACCAATGGAAGGAAGACCTTTCTCTCTGTCTCTCCCTCTCAATGTCTGTATCTCTAACTATTGAATAAAATAAATAAAATCTTTAAAAAATTTCTGAGGACCTAATGTAAATCCTAGGGATCATATCCTGAATTTATTAGATACTTCTTGCTTCCTTGAATTTGATTCTGTACTTGAAAACCTTGGCTAGAATTCATTCCCCAACACTAATGTCAGCATCTTGCTTTTCTTTGTTTCACACGTGAATGTTCTGCACAGTCCCTCCTCTCAGGTAGGAAGTCTGGATGACTTAGTGAGCTATATCTTAAGCATATGCGCTACTCTCATCAAACAGAATTGAGAGAATTTGAGTATTGTAGTACAGAACTCTTGAGATGAGAAATGCAGAACTGTATTAGTTGGAAACTACTATTTTAGATTAATAGGTAAGATTAGAAACAGAATTTAAAGGCTGTGCATGCACAAGAGATAGCCTTGGCTCACTAGGCTAATCTGCCTGTGGCGCCCGATCCCCAGGTGCTACCACTGGTTGGAGTGCAGAATTCTGTCCCTGTTGCTCCTCTTCCAGTCCAGCTCTCTGCTGTGGCCCGGGAGTGCAGTGCAGGATGGCCCAGGTCTTTGGACCCTGCACCCACATGGGAGACCAGGAGGAAGCATCTGGCTCCTGGCTTCAGATCGGCGCAATGCGCCGGCCGTGGCAGCCAACTGGGAAGGAAGACCTTTCTCTCTGTTTCTGTCTTTCTCTCACCATCTAACTCTGCGTGTCAAAAAAAAAAAAGAGATATCAAGAAGGGAATTTATTCCAAAAACACCCAGCTTTGCCGGATTTCAGGAAATTGAAAGAGACTGTGGTCATGCTTCTATGTGTCTGCATAGATACCAGGACATCTTGGTGCTGCTTTCCACAACCCTTGTAAAAATTTAAAAATTTTTGCATGTAGAATCCATAACTAAGAGATATTTAAGGCATCGATCTTGTAGTTTAGATAATGCATTTGGTCTTAGAAGGCCTGATGTTAGATATTGTTTGATATCCTATAGTTCATGCACACACTTCATTGTGTATGGTAGATCTGTATCATATCCCTGGATGGAGTCAAAATGGCAAGAGTATTTCTGAACGCAATTTATCATTATCTTACAGAGTTAAGCATATGTTAAATGACCCAACAATTTTACTCCTAGATACCGACTCAAGAGAAATAAAATTAATTCTGCATATTAAAATACTTATACATGAATGTTTATATGAGTTTTATTTTTTAACAGTTGTAAACTGCAACATTATGAAGGAAACCCATAATCAAGCTCTAGTATGTCCAAGCAATGAAATATTCAATATTATAGTTTTTTTCATCTGATATCCAAATCCATTGTTCCTTGTCATGCTTTTTGAAACTGGAGTTGACTGTAATATTTCTTCTTTTCCAGCAGGCAACAAGTTAAGTGTTGTAAATAGAAGATTCCTTTAGGAACACTAATGCACAACAGACAAAAGCTCTTCTCTTGTTTCTCACAGGCTTTTCTCCACTTTCTGCTCTGGCACATAGGACTCCTAGCTTGGCTCACTTCCTACTGAGTTTCACTGGTGCCACTGACTACAGGTGGACTTCCAGTGAAGCCCAGCAGCTCCCCAGTTATCTCCCACCAAGTATTTAAAGCAATTCACACATGATTTCCTAGGAGTTTCAGCAGCATCCAGTTTCTTGCTTTTCCTTACACCACACAGTGAGCCTCTGTCTCCAGTCAGCCTCCATCACACCGTCTCTACATAAGTATGGAGACAATTTCTCTCAGCCTTGGTGCAACACCGCTAATTCCTTCCTTCCTTAGAGACCTCTGCCTGAGTCCTAGAGGCAGTGGCTGCTATCTGTATTTTTCTATGGAGTTCTCTTTAGTCTTTGGTAGGTAAGTACTTGTTACCACAGTGTGATATTTCAATACATATATACAATGCACTGATCACAAAGGCTGATAATATTTCCAATTTTTTGACATACTCTATGATTGAAGGCTTGGGGCATCTGTTGTTTGTTCTATAATGTATAGTAGGTAATTGCAAATTATAGTTTCTTGACTGCACCATGAACTTATTCCTTTGCTTTAATTCTGAATGCTCATTATCCAATTTCCCTCTCTTCCCTCCCCCACCTCTTACAATCTCTAGTAATTATAATTCTGCATTCAGATTTAGTTTTGCAAAGCTTCCCTGTATAAGGAAGAACATAAAATATTTGTCTTTCTTTGCCTTACTTAATATAAAGTCTTCCAGTCCCATCCATTTTGCCACAAATCACAAGATTTCAAGTTTTTTTATGAATGAATTATATTCCATTGTGTGTATGTACCACATTTTCTTTACCCATTGATCTGACGATGGACACCTTGATTAGTTCTCTATCTTGGTTACTGTAAACTGTAATAAACATGGAGGAATGGGTATCTCTTTACCATGATTTCATGTTGTTAGGATGTTTCCATTAGTAGGACTGATGAATCATATGGCAGCTCAATTTCTAGTTTTTTAAGGAAATCTCCATATTGTTTTTCATAGTGATTAGACAAATTTGCACTCACAAAAACAATGTATGGGTTTTGTTTTCTCCTCATGCTTGAAAAAATTTATTAGTTTTGATTTTTTGATAATAGCCATTTTAATGGCTGAAGTGAAATTGTGGTTTTGATTTGCATTTCCCTGCTGAGTATATACTATATATATATATATATATATATACACACACACACACACTATATACATACTATATATATATATAGTATATTTTTACACATAATGTTGGTCATTTGTATTTCTTCTTTTTTAAAAGATTTTTATTTATTTGTTTGAGAGGCAGAGTTTCAGAGAGGGAGACAGAGAGAAAAGCCTTCCATTGCTCATTCACTCCCAAATGGCTGCAACAAAACGGGGCCGATCCAAAACCAGATGCCTGAAGCTTTTTCTGAGTATCCCACATGGGTACAGGGGCCCAAGCACTTGGGCCATCATCCACTGCTTTCCCAGGCCATAGCAAAGAGCTGGATCAGAAAAAGAGGAGCCGGGACATGAAGCAGAACTCATATGGGATAGCAGCACTGTAAGCAGAAACTTAGCCTGATATGCCACAGCACCAGTTGCTGCATTTCTTCTTCTAAGGACATTGTACCCACTTATTATCTGGATGGGGTGTTTTTGGTAGTTGTAATTTCAAATCCCTTACATATACTGATAGTAATCGTCTATAAGATAGTTTCATATATTTTTTCCCATTCTGTCAGATATATCCTCTCTATCGTGTTCTTTGCAATATAAAATCTTTTGAGTTTGCTGTAATCTCACTTGCTTTGTTCTGTATTTCTTACTTGAGCTTTTGTGCACTTTATACACTTAAACTTCTGAATATCATAACGTAAATTAATCTGCCTTAAATGTTCTCAGAACGTTTATATAAGCTTACAATTTGGCAAAATCCTCCACAACAAAGCCTATTTTATAATAAAATATTGAATATGTCATGTGATATATAGACTACTGTACTGAAAGTGAAAGAACTGTTAGATAGGTATAAGTGACACAGTAAGGCATTTTGTAGGCATAAGTATTGAAAACTCAAAACACCATATCCCAAAAATGCAATAACCCAGAATACTGTAGATGATTAATTGCCCTCATGTTTTTCGGTTGACTGTGAACTGTGGTTCACATCAAGTCCCAACATAGCGAAAATGTGCTGTACCATACATTTTTATCCCAGAAAAAGATAACAATTAAAATACATTTTCTACTGATTTTATATTGCTTTTTCACCATTACAAAATGGAAATGTGTGAGATCAATCACTGTACGTTGGGGATCTGTGTATTAATTTTGAATCTTGATACTATGTTAAATTTTTAAATAATTCTAAGAGCTTTTAAATGGAGACTTACTGTATTCTACTATAAGGTAGAACAAAATGAACAAAACATAATAACTGAAACCTTAACAAATTTAGAAAAAATGATACATGAAATGTTCCTTTTCATCAGACTGCAGACACGCCTTCCCGACGCCCAGACCCGCCGGAGAGAGCAAGAGGCGCACACGCACACGCACTATCCAGAGGCGCCCCACCGGCCAACCCGGACCCCCATGGCCACGCGGCAGGGACGGCACAAGCCCCCTCGTCCACCCCCAACAACCCCCATCGCCATCGACAAGCACACAGACCTCGAGGCCATGAAGTTGGAGGTGAAAGGAGTGCGGCCCCAGGGCTACAGGGAGAGGGAAATGCAGGAGGATGGCAACTGCCCCTAGGTGCGTGCGGGAGGGGACACTGCCTCCTCTTCCTCCTTGGCCAGGCGGCTCCGGGGCAGCCAGCCTCCAACAGGAGAGGAATGACGGGCTCCTGGACAGAGAGACAAGACCAGGGGCGGGCAGAGGCGGCTTGGAGTGGGGGTGGGGCTAGAGGAGCCAAGGGAGCAGAGCCCAAGGTGGTGAGAGGGAGACCCGCGACCAGCACACGCCCCACACCCCGTCACCACCGCAAGCGACACACCACACCCAGTGCCTCTTCCCACCGCCACACACACACCACGCCACACCACACACCTCTCGGCCATGGCCCTCCACCGCCAGAGTGCAGCCAGACCCCGTCACCACCAAGGGCGCGCAGGAAGAGGGGTTGGGGGGTCCGGACCGCCGAGGAGACCTGTTTGGACACCATTCGCTCCTCGCCTGAATCCCTGGCGACTCCCCAAGCCACCCTAAATACCATCCGCCAGAGAGGGGAGGAACGCTCCCGCCCTCCCCCCTCCGCGCACGCAGATCAGGCAGGGCATGGCCAGCCTGTGAAACTTTTTGGGTGTGACATTCAAAGCCAAGGCAATAAAAACAGAAATAAATAAATGGGGCTACATGAAACTACAAAGCTCATTCAAGGCAAAGGAAGCAGCCAACTAAATGAAAAGATAGCCTATGGAATGGAAGAAAATATTTGAAATCCATATATCTAATAAGGGGTTAAAAATTTCAAGTAAAAACAAGAAAAAAGTTTTGAACTGATATATTTTCCCAGGGGATATACAAATGACAACCCACACATCAAAAACTGCTTGACATAAGTGCTCATTAGGGAGATGATAATAAAATCCACAATGAAATATCACTTAATACTAGTTGAGTTTGCTATCATCAAAATGACAGGCATTAACAAGGTTTGGTGAGGGTGTGGAGAAAGAGAAATCCTACACATGGTTTCTATGAATTCAATTGAAGCAACCATATTGAAAATAGTAGGTAAGTTCTCAAAAATTAAAAATTTTTGAATTAAAAATTAAATTAAAAATTGACCCAGCAATCTCTTTTTGGAGTGTATGCCCAAAGGAAATTAAATCAACTTCTTAGAGAGATTTGTGCTTGCACATTCATTGCAGCATTATTCACACTAGCAAAAATGCAGAAACATATGAATGTCCAATGATGTATGAGAACTGTCACACACTAATATAAATGTCTATATATGTCTATACATGTTTGTACATCTATATATATATATATCATACACATGCATATTAGGCACTTCAAAAATGCATAGAAAATGTCCATTATGCATTATTTAGCACCAATTTAAACTCTTCATTTAATTCCTTTTCCACAAAAATTTTGAAGTACATATCTTTATGTGTGCATATATATATATATATTTTTTTTTTAATTTTTGACAGGCAGAGTGGACAGTGAGAGAGAGAGACAGAGAGAAAGGTCTTCCTTTTGCCGTTGGTTCACCCTCCAATGGCCGCCGTGGCCGGCGCGCTGCGGCCAGCGCACCGCGCTGATCCGATGGCAGGAGCCAGAGCCAGGTGCTTTTCCTGGTCTCCCATGGGGTGCAGGGCCCAAGCACCTGGGCCATCCTCCACTGCACTCCCTGGCCACAGCAGAGGGCTGGCCTGGAAGAGGGGCAACCGGGACAGAATCCGGCGCCCCTATCAGGACTAGAACCCGGTGTGCCGGCGCCGCTAGGCGGAGGATTAGCCTAGTGAGCCGCGGTGTGCATATATATTTTATATATAATGTTGTACACTTTAAATATAAAAACAATAAGTTTTTAAAAGAGTGATTCTATAGGCCAGTGCCATGGCTCAATAGGCTAATCCTCCACCTAGCAGCGCCGGCACACCTGGTTGTAGTGCCCATCAGGGTGCTGGATTCTGTCCGGGTTGCCTCTCTTCCAGGCCAGCTCTCTGCTGTGGCCCGGGAGTACAGTGGAGGATGGCCCAGGTGCTTGGGTCCTGCACCCCATGGGAGACCAGGATAAGCACCTGGCTCCTGCCTTCGGATCAGCGCAGTGTGCCAGCCGCAGCAGCCATTGGAGGGTGAACCAACAGCAAAAAAGGAAGACCTTTCTCTCTGTCTCTCTCTCTCTCACTCACTGTCCACTCTGCCTGTAAAAAAAACCAATAGTGAATCTATAAGCATAAAATTATAAAATAGATCAAATTATCATTGTAAATCATAACTATAGCTGACTAGTTTCAGAAACTCAAAGGGACATGAGAGAACTTTCTGAGATGATGAAGGTGTGTATCTTGGCTTTATTGAGGATGAATCATAGTCAAAATTATTTAGGCTGTACACTTAAAATAGATGCATTCTTTTGATCTGAAGCTGTACTCCATAAAATTGACCTAAAAAACAGAATAAGAGGTGTTGGTGCCAGGTTGATCTTACTGGTCAAGCTTGGCCTCAAAGTAGAGTCTAGCCAAATATTATGTTGGATAGCATTAAAGCAATAAGAGGACATCAAAACTGAAATCAGTGGTGAGAAACAACTGAAACTGTTAGGCATTTTCAGTAGGAATTCAGCAGGGTGTTTCCTAATTTCTTTGCAGTTATAATCCCATCATATGACCCAGTTATTCCATACATAGATGTTTAGCAAAAAAAAAAATGAAAAGTAACATCCACCTAAAAACGTGTACATGAATGTTTATAACTGCTTTATTCACAAATTACCCACGTTAAAAACAACATGAATGCTTTTCAAAGAGTGAATGGACAAACTGTAGTATAGTCATTCACTGTACAACTACTCAGCCAACATGGTAATGTACTATTTTTTGTTTGTTTGTTTGTTTGTTTTTTCAGAAAGGCAGAGTTAGACAGTGAGAGAGAGACAGAGCAAAAGGTCTTCCTTTTTCCATCGGTTCACCCCCAAAGTGGACGCTATGGCCGGAGCATTGCAGCCAGCGAACTGTGCGGATCAGAAGCCAGGAGCCAGGTGCTTCCTTCTGGTCTCCCATAAGGGTGCAGGGCCCTAGGACCTGGACCATCTTCCACTGCACTCCCAGGCCACAGCAGAGGGCTGGAATGGAAGAGGAGCAACCAGGACCAGTGCCCAACCGTGACTAGAACCTGGTATGCTGGCGTCGCAGGTGGAGGATTTGCCTAGTGAGCCGTGCTGCCAGCCTAATGTACTATTTTTTTTTTTTGACAGGCAGAGTGGACAGTGAGAGAGAGAGACAGAGAAAGGTCTTCCTTTGCCGTTGGTTCACCCTCCAATGGCCGCCGCTGCAGCCGGCGCACCGCGCTGATCCGATGGCAGGAGCCAGGAGCCAGGTGCTTTTCCTGGTCTCCCATGGGGTGCAGGGCCCAAGCACCTGGGCCATCCTCCACTGCACTCCCTGGCCATAGCAGAGAGCTGGCCTGGAAGAGGGGCAACCGGGACAGAATCCGGCGCCCCAACCGGGACTAGAACCCGGTGTGCCGGCGCCGCAAGGTGGAGGATTAGCCTATTGAGCCACGGCGCCGGCCTAATGTACTATTAATACACACACTGACATTGATGACTATCAAAGACCTTGTTCTGAGTGAAAGAAGACAGATACTCATATCTGTAAATTTTATAAAATACACTTAATAATGGAAAAATATAGAGACAAAACTTGATCAATTGTTGACAAGGTAGGTCCTTGAAAGGAATGACTACCAAGGCATAGTTTTAGAAAGTTTATATGAATAATGAAATGGTTATGTATCCAGTGGTGGCTACATGAGTGTATACATGTGTAGAAACTCATAGGAGGTACTATAAAGAGATACATTTATTGCCTTTACATTAAGGAATCATTCTCCAAAACTATAAATGGTGACAGGAAAATACAAGAATGGGGGCTGGCACTGTGACAAAGTGGGTTAATCCTCCATTGCAGTGTCAGCATCCCATATGGGCACTGGTTCAAGTCCCGGCTACTCCACTTCCAGTGCAGCTCCTTGCTAATTTGCCTGGAAAATCAGCAGAGGATGGCCCAAGTGCTTGGGCCCTTGCACCCATGTGGATGCTTCAGAGTTGCCCACTGTGACCATATTTGGAGTGGACCATTGGATGGAAGGTCTCTCTCTCTCTCTGACTATCTCTATCCCTTACTCTTTCTCTCTCTGTCTTTAACTCTGCCTTTCAGATAAATAAATAAATAAATCTTTTAAAAAAGATAATATTATGTCAGAATGGAATGAAGAAGATAAAAACATCAAGATGTAATGTACATAATGTTATCACAGATGAAACTAAAGGATAAACTTGAAAACACTTGCTTCCCCATTGTCATATTGGGTTAAACAACTGAGAACAATTTGTCTTTTTTAAAAAAAAGTAGTTTACTTTTATTCATTTCATTTTAAAAACAATCTGCAAAAAACAAACTTACAAAAATATGAAAGAAAAAATGATCATTTTTCCTACTTTTGGTAAATATTCAAGAAATTTCACTCTTGATAGACCATATACAGTCACTTGTATAATCTTATAGTGATGGTTTGATTATGCTACATGAGCCTGTATGTCTATAAGTATGTAATTTTTCATATCATGGTACAAGCAACACAGACTTCTTTACAGTGGACCAGGCTTTAGGGAAGAACTTTTATGAGAGAAATTAAATGATGGGAAGAACCATAGAAAGAATAAAAGGTGATTTGCTCTGGTGCAGGCCTCAGTCCTCACTGACTTGCGGGGTACATGATTTCTCCAGGACTGGGGTGGCATCAGGGTGAGAGTTATCTGCAAGCTGTGCTGATTCAGGCAGTGGACACATGGACAAATGTCCTGAGTACAGGGACCTATCGAATGAGTCTCAGGAAAAGTGTAAATATTAGATTTATCTGTCATGTTATAGAATGGGACACGTCCATCCTTAGATTCTAAGAAAATACACACCATAGCAGTGTGTTCTTTTAGGGTGAGCAGTGTTTCTGGAGAAGTGAGTGCCCAGTATTTACCTTATAAAATCTGACGGCCCAGAAACCATCCTCAGGTTTTGTGCAAATCCTCCCCTTCCTCACTACATTATGCCTGCAAATTCCTAGGTCCCAGGCTGTACTGTTGCCAACCTCCACCTCCCAGTAGGTGGTGAGTTATTGGTTTCCCCTTTGGAGCTCAGTTAGTTGTCGCTGATCAGGGAGAACATATGATACTTGTCCCTTTGGGACTGGCTGAATTCACTCAGCATGGTGTTTTCCAAATTCCTCCATCTTGTTGCAAATGACCGGGTTTCATTGTTTTTGACTGCTGTATAGTATTCGATAGAGTACATGTCCCATAATTTCTTTATCCAGTCTACTGTTGATGGGCATTTGGGTAGGGTAGGATTTCAATATATTAATTTCTGAAGGACACATCTCAATTCATAGAATTTTTATTTATAAATGTTTTCAATATCAAGAGTGAAGATCAATGAATATCTACAAAATGAAAATACTTATGTGACAACAGTAAAACCATAAAATTCAAAATTAATATTCCCATATGATTCATGTCACCCTTATCAGTACCAACCAATTTAATTACAAATAGCCACAACAATCAATCCATCAACTGGCTGGAGTTTGAATTTTAGCAGTAGAAGTGATTTTAAAAAGAAATAAATCTTTTTCCATACATCTGTTGGAGACAGAGACATAATATTTGCATTTAGATTTGATGCTGAATGACTACTGGTTCTCAGTGTGGAGAAATGTATGCGGGCATTTCAAAAACTCTCTAGGCAAAACATTTTTTGTTGACTAAATGGATAAGAAACTCAGACCCCATTATATTATATCATTAAGAATCTCATAAAGATAAGTATAGATTGAAAGTGGAAGGCTAGAAAAAGATTCCAGTTAAATGGAAACTAGAAATGAACAGAAGTAGCTATTCTCATATCACATAAAATAGACTTTTAGCCAACAACTGTAAAAAGAGACAAAGAAGGACATTACATTTGGAAAGAAGATTGAATCAACAAGAAGATAAAACAATCAAATATTATATACACAACACAAGACTATCCGGATACATACAGCAAATACTGTTAGACCTAAAGGTCTAATACAATAATAGTGGATGACTCCAATACAATAGTGGGTGATTTCAACACCACACTCTCATTAATGGACAGTTCATTCAGCCAGAAAATCATCAAAGATACATCAGAGTTGAAGCACACAATGGAGCAAATGAACCTAACAGATATTTACAGGTCATTTCACAAAAAACTACAGAATACACGTTTTTCTCACAGTACATGGAATCTTTTGTATGGTGGAGCATATATTAAGATACAAGTCTAAGTAATTTAGTAAGATTGAAATCATACCATGTATCTTCTCAGCTCACACACAAATTAACTGGAAATCAAGAACAAGAAAAAAAATAGAGCATTCAAAAATACATGGAAATTCAACAACATGCTACTGAATGAAAATGGGCCATAGAGGATATTAGAAAGGAAATAAATTTTTTCTTGAAATAAATGTTAATGAAGACAATATATCACTTACATATCTCATAACTTTCTACTATTAAAAATGAACAAATTAAATGATATTTCTGAGCAGATTTCCCACATCTAAGTGTTTGGGGCCCATTCCTGGTTCCACTATCAATTTCAGTTTTCTGCTAATGTGAATCCCAATAGGATATTTGGGTCCCTGATACTCATGTGGGAGCTTTGGATTGATTTCTGGATCCCAGCTTCTATCTTTTCTGGTTCTAGCTGTTGGGGCATATGGAGAGTGAAACAGCAAATTGTATTTCTGTCTCTCTGTCTCTGTCTGTCTCTCTCTCTCTCCTCTCTCTCTCTTCTCTCAATTTTTCAAATAATAATGATTTTTAAAAAGTATCTGAAAATACATTTTTCCTAAGAAAAAAACATGCAAACAGACAGTAAATGCATTTTTTAAAACCTTCAATATTGCTATCCCAGTCATCTGGAAACTCTGGTGTCCATCCTCCACTTGGGCCACCACCACTCACCTAGTTATCATCATACCCCAGGGAGAAGCTGCAGCCGCTGCAATCCGCCCTGGTCACCATAACCACAACCATGAGCAGAAAGGCAGAGAGGCAGTAGGTCCCGCTATGCCACCTGTCATTCCTGCCCTCAGGGAAGCAAATCAAAACCCAGTGCCATGGGAAGCACAGTGAGTAGTGGTCTGGGAGGCCTCATATCTGCAGCAACTACCAGTGTCGAAAAAAAGAGTAATTAATTGTGTTGGGAACAGTAAAATGGTTCAATATTAGAAACAGATATATTATGGCTTCACCAACAGAAATTATAGCAAGGGAGACATATTTGTATACTAGGCTGCCATAAAGAATAGCCCCAGGAAGTCCCTTCGCAGTGTAGAACCTGGAGAGATTGTGAAGTTTGATATCGTTGGAGAAAAGGGTGGGAGGCAGCAAATGTTACCAGCTTTTTTGGAGTTCCCGTATAGGCAGTGCACATGCAATAGATCTTAATGATTATAAAAGTTCTCTCAATGACCAGAATTACCAGCATAGTGAGAGTGGGGAAAAGAATAAATTATCTGGGAGTGTTATTTCCTTTCTAATATCCTCTATGGCCCATTTTCATTCAGTAGCATGTTGTTGAATTTCCATGTATTTTTGAATGCTCTATTTTTCTTCTTGTTCTTGATTTCTAGTTAATTTGCTTGTGAGCTGAGAAGACACATGGTATGATTGATTTCATTCTTACTAAAGCCAGGCCCAACAACGTTGGCCCTATCACAGCAAAAGATTCCATTCAAAGACCCTATGGACTTCTATCACAATATTCCAACCCTGCTATGCAGGGAGAAGTGATGGAAGGTGCTGACAACAAGGGTGCAGGAGAAGAAGGCAGACTAGCAAGACAGAATATGTAACGATCAGAGTTATAGAACACAGTTCTGCAGAGATTGCCCTGCCAAAGACAACCTTGAAAGGATGCCAACGAAGAGGACTAGGACAATCAAGGAGATGAGTCCCAATGTCAGAAGCCACCTCAACACTGATACACCCTCAACATCAATTATTCAGGCAGATGCCTGGAAAACTGTAAACCACAAGGTGGCAAAGAGTCAAAAGCAGCTGACCTACCAGCTGAGAATTCATTGGCTCCAGAGGCTGAGTAGTGCAGGCCTGAGTAAATGTCCCTTACCGTCTCTACTCCCATCTGGTTTAGTCATCTCTCTCCATCCCTTTCAATTATATAGATAGGTAGATAGAAATATTGATAGATAAACACATACATAGGGAGGTAGGTAAAAAGAAAAAACATTAAAAAAAAACAAAAACATAAAAAAGTAATAACCCTCATTAACACTGACAATTTTTTCTTCATTTATTTTATAATAAAACATTTATTTATTTATATATTTAAAAGGAAGAGTGATAGAAGAAGAATCAGAGATTTTCCATCTGCTTGCTCATTTCCCAAATGGCCATAGTGACCAGGGCTGAGCCAGGCTGCAACTAAGAGCCCAGAACTTGTTAGAGTCTCCAATATGGGTCACAGGGCCCCAAGTACTTGAGTCATCTTCTGTTACCTTCCCAGTTGCATGATCAAGCAGTTGGATTGGAAATGCAGCAGCTGGGACTCGAACTAGCACTCCTACTTGGGATGCCAGCATCACAAGCCTAATGCTGGCCCCCTTTCTTGTTTCTTGTCTCACTTTCTCTTAATATTTCACTTCTATTTTCTGGAATCACCCCCAGGTAAAACATGGTTACCTTAGTACTTATTTCAGGTCCCCCTTTCAAGGAACCAAAATAAGGAAGAGGAAGATATAGGACAGAAAATATAGACTTCACCAAAATAGTGAAAAGGAAAATGATACCTCATCAGAACTGGAAAGCAGTTCTTCCAGATCAGAGTAAAGGGAAAAATCTAAGGCATCTGTGAAACTGAAGGAGTACTTCATACATTGGTGTGTATGAGTGTGTTTGTGTTTGTGTGTGTGTGTGTAGAGAGAGAGAGTGAGAGAGAATTATTTTCACTATTCTGGATTTTCTCTGTTAACAGCTAGCAAATTATTTTATTGTGGATTAGAGACAGATATGTTGACAAGCAGTTGCTTTATTAAACATTAAATATTTTTATTAATAATTATATATCTTATGGGCTATAGTGTGATAATTCAATATATATATACAATATGTACTACATGACAGTGTAATCAACATTTCCCTTGTTTGACATCACTTTATAATTAGAGGCTTAGTTTCTTTCTTCTGTTTGTTCCTACAATATGTACTCATTTGTTGTGAGCTAGAGTCTCCACACTATGCAGTGTAATGGTAGGAAGTTATTCCTACAATCTGATTCTGTTTTGATACCCACTACCCAAACTCTGTCCATAAAAACAGGTGATTTCAAAATTCAGAAAATAACTAAATATAGACTAAACATTTAATTGCATTTTACTCAGTGGTTTTGTGGTGAATAATATTTATATGGTAATTTCTAAACATTTATTTATTTATTTATTTGAAAGAGTTACACAGAGAGGAGAGGCAGAGAGAGAGAGAGGTTTTCCATCCACTGGTTAACTCCTCATTTGACCGCAAAGGCTAGAGCTGTGCCGATCCAAAGCCAGGAGGCAGGAGCTTCTTCTGGGTTTCCCACGTGGGTGGAGGGGACCAAGGACTTGGGCCTTCCTCCACTGCTTTTCCAGGTTTTAGCAGATAGCTGGATCAGAAGTGGAGCAACCAGAACTCAAACCGGCACCCATATTAGATGCCAGCACTGCAGGCAGCGGCTTTACCCGCTATGCCATATCATTGGCTCCTGTATGGTAATTTTAAGTTATGAAGTTAATGACCTAACTGCTTACAGTGGCATAAATCCATTTGGATGGTGGATGAAAACATGTCCATGTATGTTAATTGGGAGTTAATGTGCTTGAGATTGAAAAACTCATTCTTAATTAGTTGACTCATTCTTCCAAATAAAAAACAATCTAATGTCTAAATATTAACAAAAAGGTATATATAGTTTTCTAATTTGTTAGCTAAACAAGAAACCTGTATTCTGCAAAGCATAGAAAGAAAGTAAGAGTAAGAGTGATTGAGGAATTTTGTAAGAGAATGAACAGTTGAAGAGATTGGCAATCAGTCCCTGTATGTATATGGCAGAGAAGGAACAAACTTAGAAAAGAACAAGTAATTCACTCAGCATGATGAGTGAATTCAGCCAGTCCCAAAGGGACAAGTATCATATGTTCTCCCTGATCAGCGACAACTAACTGAGCTCCAAAGGGGAAACTTGTTGAAGTGAAATGGACACTGTGAGAAACAGTGACTTGATCAGCTCTTGTCCTGATGCTTGATGTGCAATCTAATACTTTATCCATTATCGTATTTTTTTTCTTCTAGTACCATTGGTTGAACTCTGTAATTAACACACAACTATTCTTAGGTGTTTAAATTTTAACTGAGAAGTGATCCCTGTTAGGAATTTGGAAAACATTATGCTGAGTGAAATAAGCCAATCCCAAGGGGACAAATACCACTTGTTCTCCCTGATAGGTAACAAGTAACTGAGCACCAAAAAGGAAACCTGTTCAAGTGAAATGAACACTATGAGAAACAGTGACTTGAGCAGCCCTCACCCTGACTGTTGATGAGCAACTTAATATGTTATTCCTCTTAGTATTTTTTTGATTGTTCTACTTAATACTTTTGATTGAATACTGTAATCTATACACAATTATTCTTAAGTGCTGAAACAACTGAAAAGTGATTGCTGTTAAATATAAGAGTGGGAATAAGAGAGGGAAGAGAGGTGCAATTCGAGACATGCTCAAGATGACTTACCTCAAACGGTAGAGTTAGAAACATACCAGGGGATTCCAATTCAATCCCATCAAGGTGGCATGTACCAATGCCATCTCACTAGTCCCAGTGATCAATTTCTGTTCACAATTGATCATAATGATAGGACTAAGAACCAAAGGGATCACAGAAACAAGACTAGTGTCTGCTAATACTAGCTGATAGAATAAAAAAGGGAGAGAACGATCCAATATTGGAAGTGAGATACTCAGCAGACTCATAGAATGGCAGATGTCCTAAACAGCCCTCTGGCCTCAGAATCAGCCTTTAAGGCATGCAGATCTGGATGAAATGCCCATGAGAGTATTTCAGGCATGGAAAGCCAAGACACTCTGGGAAAAAAAAAAAACCTAAATGAAAGTTCTCTGCAAGTGAGATCCCAGTGGAAAGAACGAGTCATCAAAGAAGGAGGTACCTTTCTCTGAAGGGAGGAGAGAACTTCCACTTTGACCATGGCCTTGTCTAAATACGATCAGAGTTGCTGAACTCAAAAGGCTTCCATAGCCTTGGCAGCTCATGACAAGAGCCTAGGGTGATTACTGAGGCCATAAACAAGAGTGTCAATTTGTTAAGTCAACAACAGGAGTCACTGTGCACTTACTCCTCATGTAGGCTCTTTGTCCTTAGTGTGCTGTAGATTGAGATTTAATGCTATAACTAGTACTCAAACAGTATTTTTCACTTTATGTTTCTGTGTGGGAGCCAACTGTTGAAATCTTTATTTAATGTATGCTAAACTGATCTTCTGTGTATAAAGAGAATCGAAAATGAATCTTGATGTGAATGGCAGGGGAGAGGGAGTGGGAAAGGGGAGGGTTGTGGGTGGGAGGGACATTATGGGGGGGAAGCCATTGTAATCCATAAGCTGTACTTTGGAAATTTATATTCATTAAATAAAAGTTAAAAAAAGAGAAAGAAATCCTACCCTACCATCTTGGAACATGATCTTATTTGAAAATAGGTCAACACAGGTGTAATTCACATGTGTTATAAGTGTTTGCTCTAATCCATTATGATTGATGTCCTTATGAAAATTAGATATTTGTAATCAGCAAAAGATATATATAAGGGAAGGCAAAGTGACGAGACAAAGACCAGCCACGTGAAGATGAAGGAAAAATTATATAAAACAATCAACATTTTAGATTGGCAGCAAACTAATAGATGTTATGGATGACTCATGATACAGATTCTTTCTCCTGATACTCAAGGGAAACAAGTGTTTTGCTGTCTTGATTTCAGGCTTGTATCCTAAAGAACTATGAACTCAGTCCCTGCTACTTGAGGCACATAATTTTAGGCATTTTTTAAAAATAGACTTGGCAATCTGATTCACAGATATTCATAAATAACATCTATTATAGTGGATAGCATGGCAATTATGGTTAGTTATTTAAATTGATTATTTCTCCCTGTTTTTTTGGAAAATTTTGATGCTCTGGTCTTACCTGCATGTCGATGTAATGAACATGAATTAAAAAGTTTCATTAGGCCCTTTAATCTTATGACAATAGGTAACAGAGGAATAATAATGAATCAATATATAGCATTATAAAAAAAAGTGAAGCCACATATTATCATTTATAACCTGTATAATTTTTTAAAGTATCTTGCTTAAAAAGTTGCATTTCCAGTAATTGCTGTTTGTGCAATTTCAATCTTATTGTTGTCCAAATATATAATAATTCAGAAATACATTGGTTAGTAGTTATATTATCTTAGACTTACAAACTTTAATGGCCTCGTCCAAGAGTACAGGATTTACAACTGGGACACTCTGTGAACCTAACAAGTAATTGTCATAAAACCATTCTACTCATCTTAAATAAACGAAGTGTGATGAACTTTGAATAATAATTGGTATTTCTAAATATAAATGCAAGAATCTCAATGAAAGTGTAGTTAACATGATAAAGCAATGTATGAAGAGATTATACATCTTTGACAACTAAGTATGATCAGAAATGCAATAATGATTCTACAATTAGATAATATGTTAGAGGATATTTCCAAAGTAATATATGAAATAAGAAGAATGATCATTTATTTTTATTTTTTTTTTTTGACAGGCAAAGTGGACAGTGAGAGAGAGAGACAGAGAGAAAGGTTTTCCTTTGCCGTTGGTTCACCCTCCAATGGCCGCTGCGGCTGGCGCTGCGGCCGGCGTACCGCGCTGATCCAATGGCAGGAGCCAGGAGCCAGGTGCTTTTCCTGGTCTCCCATGGGGTGCAGGGCCCAAGCACCTGGGCCATCCTCCACTGCACTCCCTGGCCACAGCAGAGGGCTGGCCTGGAAGAGGGGCAACCGGGACAGAATCCGGCGCCCCGACCGGGACTAGAACCCGGTGTGCCGGCGCCACTAGGCGGAGGATTAGCCTAGTGAGCCGCAGCGCTGGCAGAATGATCATTTTTTATATCCCAAAAGTTAAATATAAGCACACTTGATATAAAATAGTAAAAACTGTATACTAGAAACAGAGGAAAATATTTTAGTTCTGGCAAATAATTTCCATCACACATGACAAATAAGCAATTTTTTAATGATACAACACTTAAACATTAAATCAAGGGAATTCAATATAATTTAGGTTGTTCTAGCCAATGTCAATGACATAGTATAAAAAAGAAATTGTGTGTGTGTGTGTGTGTGTGTGTGTGTATACATCAATAAAACATTTATGGAGAGTAAATTAGAGGTTGGCATTGTGCCGTAGCTAGTAAATTTGCCATCTGTGATGCTAGCATCTCATAAGGGCACTGATTTTTGTCCCAGATGATCCAGCTCCTTTTAATGGCCTAGCAAAAGAAATGAAACATGGCCAAAGTGCTCTGGTCCTGTCCCCATGGGTAGGAGACCTGGCTGAAGCTCGTGGCCCCTGGTTTTGCACTAGCACAGCCCCATTGTGGCCATTTAGAGAGTGGACCAGAGACTGAAGATTCATATCCTCTCTCTCCCTCCCTCTCTTTCTCTCTCTGTGTAATTCTTTCAAATAAATAAATGAATCTTCAAAAATTGTAAAAAAGTAAATTAGATGGGCCAGTGCTGTGCTTCCAACTTTTCCCCATTCAATAGGATGTTGGCCGTGGGTTTTTCATAAATTGCTTTGATTGTTTTGAGGAATGTTTCTTCGGTACCCAGTTTGCTTAGAGTTTTCATCATGAAAGGGTGTTGTATTTTATCAAATGCTTTCTCTGTGTCTATTGAGATAATTAAATGGTTTTTCTTCTGCAGTCTGTTAATGTGGTGTATCACATTGATTGTTTTGCGCACATTAAACCATCCCTGCATACCAGGAACAAATCCCACTTGGTTGGGGTGGATGATCTTACTGATGTGTTGTTGCATTCTATTGGCAAGAATTTTATTGAGGATTTTTGCATCTATGTTCATCAGAGATATTGGTCTATAATTCTCTTTCAATGCTGCATCTTTTTCTAGCTTAGGAAGTGAGGTGATGCTGGCTTCATAGAAAGAATTTGGGAGGACTCCCTCTTTTTCGATTGTTCTGAATAGTTTGAGAAGAATTGGAGTCAGTTCTTCTTTAAATGTCTGGTAGAATTCAGCAGTGAATCCATCTGGTGCTGAGATTTTCTTTGTTGGGAGGGCCTTTATTACTGTTTCAATTTCTGTCTCAGTTATGGGTCTGTTTAGGTTTTCTGTATCTTCCTGGTTCAATGTAGGTAGGTTGCATGTGTCCAGGAATCTATCCATTTCTGATAGGTTTCCCTGTTTGCTGGCATACAAGTCCTTGTAGTAATTTCTGATGATTCTTTTTATTTCTGTGGTGTCTGTTGTTACATTTCCTTTTTCATCTCTGATTTTATTGATTTGGGTCTTTTCTCTTCTTTTTTTTAGTTAGTTGGGCCAATGGGGTGTCAATTTTGTTTATTTTTTCAAAAAACCAGCTCCTCGTTTGACTGATTTTTTGTAATTTTTTTTTGGATACAATGCTGTTGATTTCTTCTCTGATTTTAATTATTTCTCTTCTCCTACTAGATTTGGGTCTGGTTTGCTGTAGGTTTTCTAGATCCTTGAGGTGAATTGAAAGCTCATCTATTTGGTGCCTTTCCAATTTCTTGATGTAGGCACCTATTGATATAAACTTTCCTCTTAACGCTGCTTTTGCTGGATTAGATAAGTTTTGGTATGTTGTGCTGTTATCCTCATTTACTTCCAGAAAGTTTTTGATTTCTCTTTTGATTTTTTCTATGACCCATTGTTCATTCAGGAGCATGTTGTTCAATCTCCATGTGTTTGTGTATGCTCTAGGGATTCCTGAGTTGCTAATTTCCAACTTCATTCTTTATGGTCTGAGAAGCTGCATGGTATGATTCTAATTCTTTTGAATTTTCTGAGACTTGCTTTATGCCTAGTATGTGGTCAATCCTAGAGAAGTTTCCATATACTGCTGACAAAAATGTAAAATCTTTAGCTGTAGGATTGAAAGTTCTGTAGATATCTGTTAGATCCATTTAGGCTATAGTGCCCTTTAAATCTACTGTCTCCTTGTTGATCTTCTGTCCTGTTGATCTGTCTATTTCTGAGATTGGAGTATTGAAGTCCCCAGTACTATTGTATTGGGGTCTAAGTCTCCCTTTAAGTCCCTTAACAAATCTTTTAAATAAACCTGTGCCCTGTAGTTAGGTGCATATACATTGATAATTGTTATATCTTCCTGTTGAATTGATCCCGTAATCATTATATAGTGTCCCTCTTTGTCTCTCTTAACAGTTTTTTGTGGTAAAGTTTATGTTGTCCGATATTAAGATGGCTACGCCCGCTCTTTTTTCATTTCTGTTGGCATGGTATATCTTTTTCCAGCCTTTCACTTTCAGTCTGTATGGATCTTTGTTGGAAAGATGTGTTTCTTGTAAGCAGCGAATAGATGGGTTTTGTTCCTTAACCCAATCAGCCAATAGGTGTCTTTTAACTGGACAGTTCAGGACATTAACGTTCAATGTGACTATTGATAAGTGGTAACTTTGCCCTGCCATTTGCCAAAGATAAGTTCTAATATATGCTTTGAATTCCCTGTGATCTTTTTCTGTGAGCTTTCCTTCGTTTACCTTCTTTCATATTGATGACCGTGTTTCTGTGTTTCTGTGTGCAACACATCTTTAAGCATCTTTTGCAGGGCTGGACGAGTGGCGACAAATTCTTTCAATTTCTGTTTGCTATGAAAAGTCTTTATTTCACCTTCATTCACAAATGATAGCTTTGCAGGATATAATATTCTGGGCTGGCAGTTGTTCTCTCTTAGTACCTGGGCTATATCTTGCCATTCCCTCCTAGTTTGTAGGGTTTCTGATGAGAAGTCAGCTGTGAGTCTGATTGGAGATCCTCTGATCCTCTGAGAGTAATCTGACATTTCTCTCTTGCACATTTTAGAATCTTTTCTTTATGTTTCACTGTGGAGAGTTTGATTACAACGTGTCGTGGTGAGCATCTCTTTTGGTCGTGTTTATTAGGGGCTCTATGAGCTTCCTGTACTAGGATGTCTCTGTCCTTCTCCAAACCTGGGAAATTTTCTGCTAATATCTCACTAAAAAGGCCTTCTAATCCTTTCTCCCTCTCCATGCCTTCAGGAACTCCTAGAACCCGAATGTTGGGTTTTTTAATAGTATCCTGTAGATTCCCAACAATATGTTTTAGATTTCTAATTTCCTCTTCTTTTCTTTGGTCTGACTGTATCCTTTCCTGTTCTCTGTCTTCTAAGTCCGATATTCTGTCTTCTGCTTCACCCATTCTGTTTGTAAGGCTCTCTAATGTGTTTTTCATTTGATCTATTGAATTCTTCACTTCATTTTGATTTCTCGTCACTATCACAGTTTCATGTTGTACTAGTTGTTTCATTTCATTTTGATTCCTCCTTAATATTTCATTTTCATGATAGAGATTTTCTATCTTGTCCATTAAGGATTTCTGTAGTTCAAGAATTTGTTTTTGAGAACTTTTTAATGTTCTTATCAATTTTTTGAGATCTACTTCTTGCATTTCTTCTATCTCATCATCTTCATAATCTTGAATTGGGGTGTCTTTTTCATTTGGGGGCATCATAGTGACTTCCTTGTTTTTATTACCTCGGTTTTTGTGTTTGTTATTTGGCATATTGGAGATATTTGGTTTCTTCACTGTGGTGCTTTTTCTTGTTATACTATGACTCTAGATTAAGTGGACTGTTTGTTTTTGATGGAGCCTTAGGGCTTGAGATGGGTGTGGCCTGAGAGCTCTGTTTGGTGTTCCAAAGGTGACACTCCCAGGTTAGGCATGGTAGATCTCTCTCTCTCTCTTTCTTTCTTTTTTGATTCAAAAGGGAAGTAATTCCACACAGCTGAACGAAGTTGGAGGTAGTTAGCAGGCAAATGATATACCCACAGGAGCCAGAGATTGGAAGCTCTTTCCCAAGGACCACACAGGGAATCTGTTCTGCCCTCAGAGTGGGCTCAAATTCTCCTTCAGTCTCCCACTGGGTTGCCAAAGTTACGGAATTGTAGCATCTCTGGAGAGTACTCATGTGAATCCGTGAGTTCTCTCCCCCACCGTCTCTTTTTTCACAGTCTCAGTTCAGTAGCACCACAAATTCATTAGGTCCTAATCTCCTGTTAATTCACCCCGCCCAGAGTCAGGTTTTTCTGCTAGGCTCAGGGCCGGTGCAGTCCTGAGGTCGCTCTGTTTATGACGTATGTCCAAGATGGTGCCTGCTTTTTGTCTTGCTGGCCTTTGAGAGGTGAGCGGAGAGAGAGAAACCCATTTCCGTATCAGTCACTTTTTTTTTCTCTCTCTCTCTCTTCTAGTTACCCTGGTGAACTTTCCCCCGCTGGGTCGTTCCCTTTAGTCTCCTCTCTCTGCTTGCCTGCCAGTGTCTCGGGCTATTGAGGTTCGGCTCACCTCGCATTCCAGTGCTGGTCTGTTGAGTCTGCCGCTGGTGTCCCAAACTGTGGGCTCCCATGCTCTCCAAGCATGTCCACTGTCAATCACTCATTCTGGAAGAGTTTCTTCTGCTGTTTCTTCCCCTACTCTTCCTTGAACCTGCAGTATCTCCACTTTTATTAAACTGTCTCTCCCTGGACTATCAGTGTGCGCCTTTCCTATTCCACCATCTTGCCTCCTCGGTCTCCCAATATTTCTATTTTTTTCTCAGTGAAACAAGTTTCTTCCTTTTCTTTAAATCAGTATAGCATGTTATTTAGACAATATTAGTTTTCCAGCAGCACGGGTGTGTGCATGTGGTGTGTGTGTGTGTGTGTGTGTGCGAGTCTATATGTTGAGTTTAAATTTGGTATTTTTTTTACATAATTTGCAATTTACGTAACCTTTTTATAGCAAGAATATGTATAATGATTTTTTCCATTTATTTTTTGGTGAACTTCAGAGAACTAATGGTAAATACATTCTGGCATTCTTTTATATCCTTAAATGTTTAGAATTTTTTAACCCTGCAATCTGTAAGATGAATATTAATATTGGTTTGTTATCTTAATTTCAGATGAACTTCAGAAAATAATGGTAAAATTGTCTGACATCTCTTTATTCCCTTAAAATGTTAGAATTATCTTATCCTTGCATTACATAACAAGAATATTTATATTGATTTTTTCCATCTTATTTTTAGATGAACTTCAGAGATTTGGTAAGTATTCGCTGACAGCCTTTACCCTCTTGCCACTTTAAGATGATTGCACTCTTGTTGTCTTTTGCATTTATTGCCTCTTCCCCTAATTGCATGCTTTGACTTACCCTTCTCCTGAATGTCTACTCTCTCCGCGTATGTGGTGACTGCTGGACTTTTCCCGTATTCAGTTCTCTCTATTTCCTTCATTTTCTATCATTCACCTCCCTTTTTTGTTCACCATGGCTTTACTTCCCTATAAACGTGTGTCCAGATTGTTGACACACAAGCATGGAAAACTTAGTGATATTTTGGGTGCAGTGGTGACCAGAGACTTAGAGGCTTCTGAATTTAGATTTTCTTTCAGGACTAATGACTCAGGAGTCCCTAACTTAGGGTTGACTATGACTTAATACAACACTGCTACCATGATAATGAGAATCAATATCATATTTACTGGGAATCAAAGTCAGTATCAAAGAACGCTAAAATAAAAGTGCGAATTGCATTCATTAAAACATATTTTATAGTTACCATCAGAACTAATATTTCTGTTCTTTCTAAATGAAGCAAATTTATTCCTTTTCTTTAATTATGAATAGCATGCTACTTAGATAAAATTAGTTTTCCAGCAGGATGGCTCTGTGTTTGTGTATCTGTGTGAGTGTGTGTGTGTGTTTCGATATACTGAGTTTAAATTTTGCATTGCATTTTACATAAGTTTGAATTTTCTTATCCATTTCAAAACAAAAATATTTATATTGGTTTTCTCCATCTTACTTTCAGATGCACTTCAGATAAAAAATGTTTGACATTCCTTTATCCCCTTAAAAGTTTATAAAATTCATAATGTTGCTTTCCATAACAAAAATATTTATACTGATTTTTTCCATCTTTTTTCAGATGATCTTCAGAAAAGATGTGGTAAACATTCCCTTACAATTTTCCTCCCTTGCCACTTTAAAATGATTGCTCTCTTGTTGTCGTTGGCATTTATTCCCTCTTCCCTAATTTATGCCTTGATTACCCTTCTCCTGAATGTGTACTCTCATCCCATATATGTTGAGTGCTGGACTTCCCCATATTAAATTGTCTCCATTTCTCTTTTCCTTCATTTTCTTTTTTTTTAGCTTTTATTTAGTAAATATAAATTTCCAAAGTACAGTTTATGGATTACAATGGCTTCCCCCTCCCATGACTTGCCTCCTGCTCGCACCCCTCCCATCTCCCACTCATTCTCCCATTCCATTCACATCAAGATTCATTTTCTTTTATCTTTATATACAGAAGATCGATTCAGTATATATTCAGTAAAGATTTCATCACTTTGCTCACACAGAAACACAAAGTGTAAAATACTGTTTCAGTACTAGTTATAGCATTACTACACACTGGACAACACATTAAGGATAGATCCCACATGAGGAATAAGTACACAGTGACTCCTGTTGTTGACTTAACAAATTGACACTCTTGTTTATGGTGTCAGTAATCTCCCTAGGCTCTAGTCATGAGTTGCCAAGGCTATGGAAGCCTTTTGAGTTCGCCGACTATGATCTTATTTAGCCAGGGTTATAGCCAAAGTGGAAGTTCTCTCCTCCCTTCAGAGAAAGGTACCTCCCTATTTGAAGGCCCCATTAATTCTTTCCACTTGGATCACAATCGCAGAGATCTTTCATTTAGGTTTTTTTTTCCAGAGTGTCTTGGACTTCCATGCCTAAAATACTCTCATGGGCTCCTCAACCAGACCTGAATGCCTTAAGGGCTGATTCGGAGCCCAGAGTGCTACTTAGGACATTTGCCATTCTATGATCGTATCCCACTTCCCATGTTGGATCATTCTCTCCCTTTTTTATTCTATCAGTTAGTATTACCAGACAATAATCTTGTTAGTGTGATGCCTTTGACTCTTAGAACTACCAATGTGATCAATTGTGAACTGAAATTGATCACTTTGACTAGTGAGATGGCATTGGTACATGCCACCTTGATGGGATTGAATTGGAATCCCCTGGCACATTTCTAACTCCACCATTTGGGGCAAGTCCGTTTAAGCATGTCCCAAATTGTATATCTCCTCCCTCTCTTATTCCCACTCTTATATTTAACAGGGATCACTTTTCAGTTCAATTTAAACACCTAAGAATAATTGTGTGTTAATTAAAGAGTTCAACTAATAGTACTAGAACAAAAAATACTGAAAGGGATAATGCATTACATTGTACATCAACAGTCAGGACAAGGGCTGATCAAGTCACTGTTTTAACTTCAAATGGTTTCCCCTTTGTGTATTGATTTTATATCCTGCTACTTTGCCAAACTCTTCTATGAGTTCCAATAGTCTCTTAGTAGAGTTCTTTGGATCCCCTAAATAAAGAATCATATCATCTGCAAAGAGGGATAGTTTGAGTTCTTCCTTCCCAATTTGTATCCCTTTAATTTCTTTTTCTTGCCTAATAGCTCTGGCTAGAACTTCCAGAACTATATTGCATAGCAGTGGTGAGAGTGGGCATCCATGTCTGGTACCAGATCTCAGTGGAAATGCTTCCAACTTTTCCCCATTCAATAGGATGTTGGCTGTGGGTTTTTCATAAATTGCTTTGATTGTATTGAGGAATGTTCCTTCCAAACCCAGTTTGCTTAGAGTTTTCATCATGAAAGGGTGTTGTATTTTATCAAATGCTTTCTCTGTGTCTATTGAGATAATTAAATGGTTTTTCTTCGGCAGTCTGTTAATGTGGTGTATCACATTGATTAATTTGCGAACATTGAACCATCCCTGTATACCAGGGATAAATCCCACTTGGTTGGGGTGGATGATCTTACTGATGTGTTGTTGCATTCTATTGGCCAGAATTTTATTGAGGATTTTTACATCTATGTTCATCAGAGGTATTAGTCTGTAATTCTCTTTCAATGCTGCATCTTTTTCCAGCTTGGGAATTAAGGTGATGCTGGCTTCATAGAAAGAATTTGGGAGGATTCCCTCTTTTCAATTGTTCTGAATTGTTTGAGAAGAAATGGAATTAATTCTTCTTTAAACGTCTGGTAGAATTCAGCAGTGAATCCATCTTGTCCTGGGCTTTTCTCTGTTGGAAGGGCCTTTATTATGTTTCAATGTCTTTCTCAGTTATGGGTCTGTTTAAGTTTTCTATGTCTTCCCGGTTCAATGTAGGTAGGTTGCATGTGTCCAGGAATCTATCCATTTCTGATAGGTTTCCCTGTTTGCTGGCATACAAGTCCTTGTAGTAATTTCTGATGTTTCTTTTTATTTCTGTGGTGTCTTTTGTTACGCTTCCTTTTTCATCCCTCTTTGTATTGATTTGGGTCTTTTCTCTTCTTTTTTTAGTTAGTTGGGCCAATGGGGTGTCAATTTTGTTTATTTTTTCAAAAAACCAGCTCCTCGTTTGGCTGATTTTTTGGAATGTTTTTCTTGATTCAATCCTGTTAATTTCTTCTCTGATTTTAATTATTTCTCTTCTCCTACTAGATTTGGGTCTGGTTTGCTGCAGAATTTCTATTTCCTTGAGATGAATTGAAAGCTCATTTATTTGGTGCCTTTCCAATTTCTTGATATAGGCCCCTATTGCTATAAACTTGCCTCTCAATACTGCTTTTGCTGTATCCCATAAGTTTTGATATGTTGTGTTGTTGTCCTTGTTTACTTCCAGAAAGTCTCTGATTTCTGTTTTGATTTCTTCTATGACCCATTGTTCATTCAGGATCATCTTGTTCAATCTCCATGGGTTTGCATATGCTCTAGGGATTCCTGAGTTGTTAATTACCGACTTCATTCCTCTATGGTCTGAGAAGCTGCATGGTATGATTCTAATTCTTTTGAATTTGCTGAGACTTGCTTTGTGGCCTAGTATGTGGTCAATCCTAGAGAAGTTTCCATATACTGCTGAGAAAAATGCAAATGCTCTCTATGTAGCATGAAAAGTTCTGTAGATATCTATTAGATTCATTTGGGCTATAGTGTTGTTTAAATCTACTGTCTCCTTGTTGATCTTCTGTCCTGTTGATCTGTCTATTTCTGAGAGTGGAGTATTAAAGTCCCCAGTACTATTATATTGGAGTCTAAGTCTGCCTTTAATTCCTTTAGCAGATCTTTTAAATAAACCCGTGCCCTGTAATTAGGTGCATATACATTGATAATCATATAACTTACTGTTGAAAATGATTCCTTAATCATTATATAGTGCCCCTCTTTGTCTCTCTTAAGAGTTTTTGTGTTAAAGTTTATTTTGTCTGATATTAAGATGGCTATGCCTGCACTTTTTTCATTTCTGTTGGCATGTATATGTTTTTCCAGCCTTTCATTTTCAGCCTGTATACATCTTTGTTGGAAAGATGTGTTTCTTATAAACAGCAAATAGATGACTTTTGTTCCTTAACCCAATCAGCCAATAGGTGTCTTTTAACTGGACAATTCAGGCCATTAACATTAAATGTGACTATTGATAAGTAGTAACTTTGCCTTGCCATTTTCCCAAAGATATTTTCTAATATATGCTTTGAATTCCCTGTGATCTTTTTCTGTGAGCTTTCCTTCGTTTACCTTCTTTCATATTGATGACTGTGTTTCTGTGTTTCTGTGTGCAACACATCTTTAAGCATCTTTTGCAGGGCTGGACAAGTTTTGACAAATTCTTTCAATTTCTTTTTGCTATGAAAAGTCTTTATTTCACCTTCATTCACAAATGATAGCTTTGCAGGATATAATATTCTGGGCTGGCAGTTTTTCTCTCTTAGTATCTGGGCTATGTCTCACCATTCCCTCCTAACCTGTAGGGTTTCTGATGAGAAGTCAGCTGTGAGTCTGATTGGAGATCCTCTGATCCTCTGAGAGTAATCTGACGTTTCTCTCTTGCACATTTTAGGATCTTTTCTTTATGTTTCACTGTGGTGAGTTTGATTCCAACGTGTTGTGGTGAGGATCTCTTTTGGTCATGTTTACTAGGAGTTCTACAAGCTTCCTGTACTAGGATGTCTCTGTCCTCCTCCAAACCCGGGAAGTTCTCTGCAAGTATCTCACTAAAAAGGCCTTCTAATCCTTTCTCTCACTCCATGCCTTCAGGAACTCCTAGAACCCGAATGTGGGTTTTTTAATAGTATCCTGTAGATTCCCATCAATATTTTTTAGATTTCTAATTTCCTCTTCTTTTCTTTGGTTTGACTGTAAACTTTCTTGTGCTCTGTCTTCTAAGTCCGTTGTTCTGTCTTCTGTTTCACTGACTCTGTTTTTAAGGCTCTCTAATGTGTTTGTCATTTGATCTATTGAGCTCTTCATTTCATTTTGATTTTCTTCACTATTACACTTTCCTGTTCTACTAGTTTCTGTGTTTCATTTTGATTCCTCCTTAAGATTTCATTTTCTCGAACGAGATTTTCTATCCTGTCCAGTGTGGATTTCTGTAGCTCTAGCATTTGTTTTTATAAACTCTAATTGTTCCTATCATAATTTTTTTGAGATCTGTATCTTGCATTTCTTCCATCTCACCATCTTCATAATCTTGGCTTGGGGTGTCTTGTTCATTTGGGGTTGTCATAATGTTTTCATTGTTCTTGTTTCCTCAGTTTCTGCATTTGTTGCTTGGCATTGTGGAGATATTCTTTAGATTCTTCTTCCCTCACTGTGTTTTTTTTCTTGTTATATTATAACTGTATTAAGTGGACTGTCTGCTTTTGATGGAGCCTTAGAGGCTTGAGATGGGTGTGGCCTGAGATCTCTGTTTGGTTCCTCAGTGTTAAGGGTGTGCCAAAGGTGTCACTCCCTGGTTATGTTGGTTTATATCTCTCTTTCTTTTTTTTTCTTTTCTTTTTTTGGATTCAGAAGGGAAGTAATTCCACACAACTGAGTGGAATTGAAGGTAGTTAGTAGGTGAATGATATACCCACAGGAGCAAGAGATCTGAAGCTCTTTCCCAAGGACCACACAGGGAATCTGTGCTGCCTAGTGTGGGCTCAAATTCTCCTGCAGTCTCCCACTGGGTTGCCAAGGTTACTGAATTGTAGCATCTCTGGAGAGTACTCACGTGAATTCCGTGAATTCTCTCATCCACCGTCACTTTTTTCACAGTCTCAGTTCATTAGCACCACACATTCACTAGGTTCTAATCTCCTGTGATTTCACCCCCCCTCCCAGGGTCAGGTTTTTCTGCTTGGCTGGGGGCGGGTGCAGTCCTGAGGTCATGCCACTTATGTGTATGTCAAAAATGGCACTTGCTGTTTGTCTGGCTCACCTTTGAGAGGTGAGCGAAGAGAAAGAAACTCGTGTCTGTACCGGTCACTTTTTTTTTTTTTCCTTCTCTCTTCTAGTTAGCCTGGTGAAATTTTCCCCACGGGATTTCAAGACTCATTTCCTCTAGTCTCCTCTTTCCTCTTTCCCACTGGTGTCTCGGGCTATTGAGGTTCAGCTCACCTCGTCTTCCCGCACTGGTGTGTTGATTCTGCCGCTGGTGTCCAGAGCCGTGGTCTCCCACGCCCTCCATGTAGGTCCACCATTAATCACTAGCTCTGGAAGAGTTTCCTCTGCTGTTTCTTCCCTACTCTTCCTTGAACCTGCAGTATCTCCACTTTTATTAAACTGTCTCTTACCGGACTATCAGTGTGCTCCCTTCCTATTCTGCCATCTTGCCCTTCCCCCCTCTTTTCCTTCATTTTCTATCATTCACTTCCAGTTTCAGTTCACCCATGGCTTTACTTCCCTATGAACATTTATTTATTCTGTGTCCAAATTCTTGACACTAAAGCCTGTAATGGTTGCATGGTGACCAGAGTCTTAGAGGCATCTGAACTCAGATATTTTTCCAAAAGCAGTGGCTCAGGAGTCACTAACTCAGGGTTGATTGTGACTTAATACAATATTGCTATCATGAAAATGGGAATCAATATCATAGATTTACTGGGAATCAAAGACAGTATCAAAGAACCCTAAAAATAAAAGCCAGAATAGCATACAAAAATAAAGATATTTTATATTTATATTTGTGGTAAGAATATTAAAAATATGCTTTTTAAAGGAGCTTTGAAATTTATATTGCTAAGAACTGTGGTCAATATGGTCTAAAACCTATTACTCTAGTTTAATTGAAACTTGGCACATTTTAATCAACTTCTTTCCTTTCTGTGTCCTTCGTACTCCCCTTTAGCTTTTTCTTTTTTAATTTTATTTAAGGTATACAAGTTGCATGTAGTTCATACATATATATCCAAGCACCTTCAGCTTCTTGAAATAAACTTTCTACACCGTTTCTATGGTATTCCTTTTTTAAGTTTTCACATGTGAAAACACATAATATAAGGCATTGTGTATCTACATATTACACTTAGCATACATACTCTAACTATATCCATGTTGTCCCTTGACATTTATATGAATTTTCCATTTTGTTTTTCAGAAGAACTTCAGGGAGAAATTGGTAATTTTTATGATATTTTTTCCTATTGATATATTTCTTTTTCTTTTTGCTGTCTTTTGACCCTTTTACATCATTTCTACTCTTCTCTGCTTTTTATCTTGTAGAGTTCAAATTAAACTATTTACCTTCTATTTCGCTCCATGAACTTTTGTCTTATTAAGTTTGCTTCTGATCCTCTCCCTCCCCTTCTCTTTATCCCTTTTCCATTCTGTACCGTATGTTCTTTGACTTCTTCTGTCTTGCAGATAATTGTTGTATCTCCAATATGTTATTATGAGATGAACAGAGGAATATAGTTTTTTCCACTGAAAAGAAAACTTCCTTTAAATGTGTTCCACAACACATCTTCTGTAGCAGAGTGCTCATTATTTTTCACATGATGATATCTTAATTATTAGCTGTGGGTATCAGACTCCAAAATTCCTGGAAGTTATAAGTTCCTCCTTTTATTGGCCTTTATACAGTTAGTATATACTAATATCAAATATAGTCTGGAGACTTGTTAATTTGTATTACTCAGTAATATTTTTAAATAATCCTAGGTATTAATTACTTTCCCATGATCTTACAATCTTCTCTTTACAATCATAGCTACTACTGTTCTTTCATCTTTTGGTCTATGAATTTTGATCTCTGAATTTCCCTCCATTCATGACCTTAGTATGCATTGTTAAGTAAATTCCATTGGAAATATATTTTTAAAATCTAAGACCTTGTTCTAAGATATTTCTACAAATTTTAGTTCCAATTTATAAGCATTAGAAGGAGTCTTCAAGGGCCAGTGCCATGGCTCACTAGACTAATTCTCCACCTGTGGCGCCAGCACTCTGGGTTCTAGTCTCAATTGGGGCACTGGTTCTGTCCCGGTTGCTCCTCTTCCAGTCCAGCTCTCTGCTATGGCCTGAGAAGGCAGTGGAGGATGGCCCATGTGCTTGGGCCCTGCATCCACATGGGAGATCAGGAGGAAGCACCTGGCTCCTGGCTTTGGATGGGCGCAGCGCGCTAGCTGTAGCGGCCATTTGTGGTGTGAACCAATGGAAGGAAGACGTTTCTCTCTGTCTCTCTCTCTCTCTCTCCCTTCCTCTCTCTCTCTCTCTCTAACTCTGCCTGTCAAAAAAAGGAGTCTTCAAAAAGTTTGTGGAAAATGTAAATTATGAAAAAACTAGATATAAATATCAACATTTTTGTACCAAAATAAAAAATAACTTTTAATTCTTTCATACAAGATTTCTGAAGCACCTTGTATTTAACTATTTACACCTCATATAGTGTTCTTCCAATTGGAGTGAAGTTTTCAGTATGAATGTACTTTGAGTCTTCTTTTATTGCTAATGAAATGAATATGATCTGCTCAATATTGCAGGCATGAACACTAACAGATATATGGCTTGAATTGTGTATTATTTATGATTTTAACAAAACCTATCTCATGAAGGTATGTTTTGTATATTTTTCTCTCAGATAGGAGGAAGGCTCAATATATGTTTGGTAAGTAATTATTATCTCTAGAAAACCTCCATTCCTATATCTTCAATGTGTTCAGTCCATATCTGAGTTCCACAGCAATTAAAGGATGCATGTAGTCATTGCTTCCTTCAGATAGAAGTAGGCTCAATTCAAATTCAGCGAGTGATCATTCTCTCGCAAAAAAATTCCATTTTTCTATCTCTTTTGGATTCAACACCTATCTTAACCTCTATAGTAATTGGTTATGATACAACAATGCAACAAACAATGTGTATTTGGCAAAAAGGATTTCAATAAATTGCTCCCTTAAATACAACTTAAAAGTGTTTCAACATTGGGGTGAATTTTTTAAGGATTTTATTTATTTATTTGAGAGGTAGAATTATGGACAGTGAGAGGGAGAGACACAGACAAAGGTCTTCCTTCCATTGGTTCGCTCCCCAAATGGCCGCAACAGCCGGAGCTGTACTGATCTGAAGCCAGGAGCCACGTGCTTCTTCCCAGTCTCCCATGCGACTCAGGGGGCCTAAGCACTTTGGCCATCTTCACTGCTTTCTCAGGCCATAGCCGGGATTGGAAAAGGAGCAGCCGGGACTAGAACCAGCGGCCATATGGGATGCTAATGCATAGGTAGAGGATTAACCTAGCATGCTATGGCTCTGGCACCTAGGGTGAATGTTATATTAGATTTTTATGATCTTATTTTAAAAACTTTACAATAAACTTTTAATTTCAGAATCATTTTAAGGTTACAAACCAAAAATTATGTAGTACAGAGTTCCCATATACTCCACACTCATCTTCCCCTTATTACCATCTTATATAAGTATATGTGTACCACTTAAGAAACCACACTGTGTTTGTGCCCCTGCACCTGCATGGGAGACCAGGATGAAGCACCTGGCTCCTGGCTTCAGACAGGCACAGCGCCGGCAATAGCAGCCATTTGGGGAGTGCCCAACCGAAGGAAGAACTTTCTCTCTGTCTCTCTCTCACTGTCTATAACTCTACCTGTCAAATAAAAAAAAAATAAAAATAAAAAAGAAACCACAACGAAGTTCATTATTACTAATATCTCATATTAGTATTTGTGACAATTAATGGACCATACCCAGCTGATCCTATTAATTTATCCAAACTCCCTCTATCCTCCCCACTCCTTCCCTTGCAGCCTGTGGTGGTCACTATTCTGTGTCCATATTGAGGTTTTTGTTGTTTTCTTCTTTTATCCCCCATATAGGGTAGAGAATATGCAGTATTGTCCTTCTGTGTCTCGCTTATTTTGCTTAACATGATATACTACAGTCCCATCTATTTTCTTGCAAATGATAAGATTCATTTTTTGTTGTTGAATAGTATTCCATTGTAGTTGTATGTATGTGTATATGTACGAATACATACATACATACATTTTCTTTATTCATACATCTGATGATGGATACCTTGGTTGATTCCTTTATCACAGTTATTATGAATAGTGCCACAATTAACATAGTGGAGCAAATATCTCTTTTCTGACATAAAATTAGTATAAAAATATCTCAGTAACTCATAAACAACAACAACAACAACAAAAATCCAGAGGAGAAATTGACAGACCAGAATAGACAGTTCTCAAAAGAATAAATACAAATTGTCAATAACATATGAACAAGTGTTTAATATCACTAGCCTTCAAAAACCGTGATGAGATATCACCTCACTACAGTTAGAATAGCTATTATTAAAAAGACAGAAATAAATATTAGTGAAGATATGGGATACAGCAACACAGTTGATGGGAATAAAAACTAGTAAAAGCACTATGGAAAATAGTATGAAGACTTCCTATTTTCACTGTTTAAGGAATTTTTATTAAAGGAAGACTTTTATAATCCAAATTATGTTTTCTTGCTTGGTCATCATTTTCTTAAAACAAAGCTAACATTCTGTGCTATTTCATCGTAAAAGAATTACAAAATTAAAGGAAGGGATGTTACACATTTTCTACTTGTTAAAAATTCTTTTTTCCAAGATCTATTATACATTATTTTTTCTTTTTATTTTACTTTGTTGCTGCTGTTTTTAAATCAATAAGTAACCTAGGACTACCATTATGCTTGCTAGGTCTGGTATTAGCACAGTACATAGGGTTTTACATTTCCTTTCCTTTTTTATTTATTTTATATTTTGCAATGTTTTCCCATAATATTTAAGTTTTGAGGATTAGATATTTTTCCTCTGGTGAGGCCTGAGTATCTTTTAGTGGTCCCTGGTCAATTATAAACAGCTGGAACAACAGTGTCCCTGTTCACTCTTTTCTGGGCAGCCTGTTTACCTTGGTAGACATGTAGTACAGCTAGAGCTTCATCAACTTTAGCACAGAGAGACTTTGCAGGCTCAAGTACATGAAAAATTCTGAATTATTAATCTCTGACAACATGCCAGTGATGTTACAAGCAGGAATAGATGGTGAGTGCGTTGCTTCAGAACAGCCATATGATCCAGCAATCACACTACTGGGCATATATCTGAAATAAATAAGATCATTGTGATTCTGCATTCTTCATGCCCTTTTTACACCCTTTCCTCTTTCCACTTCCCTTTATTTCTTGCTCCCACCTTTACACTCCTACCTTTTATTGCTTTAATTTTTCTAAATTTCTTCTACTTCATCATTTTCATCATCACGTCTTTGAAATTTAGAATACAAGGATAAAGGCGAGAAAAAGAAAGCACAGAAGATGTAGAGAAGGAAATGTGAGAAAAATGCAGGATGATTGAGAAGCATAATGAGAGAAGACACAGAAGGAAAAAAATAAAGGATTTCCTATTTTCTTCTTTTTCAGACTGGAGGAAAGCAGCATTATATCCTGGTAAGTGCCACAGTTTCTATTAATAACCTATTACTGAAGATATTATACATGAATATCTTCAATGTACAAAACATCATGAAGGAAAAGATATACAATACAAATCTCCCATATAAATGACATAATACTACAAAATTTTCGCACATTGGGATGAGTATTTTGACACAGAAGTTAAGCTACTGCTCAGGACACCTGCATCCAATACTGGACTGCTGATGAGTTCAAGTTCCTCTGCTTCCAATCCAGCTTCCTACTAATGCACCTGGGTAGGGAGCAGATGACGGCCCAACTACTTGTTTTTCTACTACCACAGGGAGATTTGGGTGGAGTTCTGGGCTCCTGGCTTTAGGCTAGCACATTGCAATAGATGAAATTGCCCTTGTTCTCTCTGTTTCTCTCCTCAACCCTCCATCACTTTACTGTTCAAACAAACTTAAAATTTTAACACATATGGGATTGAAACACTACATTTTAATCTTTGTAAATCTGTGTATTACCTTATCTTTTGAAAGAAGATAGAATGGTGTTTATTTACTAAAATTTGAAGAAACAAAGCAAAAATGAGTTATTGAGTCAGTCACCGTATGCCATATTTCCACTCCAACCTCTAAATATAGAAAAGATTGTTATAGTGTAGAATTTTTTAAATGAGGAAAGCATTGGCATGGGTCAGTTCTTCAAGTCAGACATATTCAGCAATCTATAAAATGAAGGGCAAGGATACGTAAGAGAATTTTCTTTAGTTGCTATTATTTTAAACTAAACCTGGGGAATTCATACTGTAACTGCTCAAGTAGCATACTTTTTCAGATGGTGGCTTCTCACGTTGATATATTTCTTTCAGATTGGAGGAAAGAATTGTTCCAGGATGGTGAGTCTATGATGGTGTAGAGGGATCCTGTTTTTTGTGCGTAGTCTCACACAAAGATGCACAGAGGTTAGTAGAATCCACCTAGGGCCAGAGAAGCTCTAGCAGAATACAGTTTCTCTGGCCAGGAATACTGAGACTTTCCTTAGTTAGATGATGATGGTTCTCTTGTCTTTGCAGTAAAGGTGACCCTGTATGCAGACACTGCCCATCCTTCCCTCTTCCTCTCTGAACAGAGATGAGTAACCTGGCAAGATGAGAGGCAAGATCTCCCTGCCTCAAAACAGAGATGATATTCCCTTCCCTGTGTGCTGGATCAGCTGAGTATCACCTCAGGGAGATACTACTGGGAGGTAGATATTGGGGACACAGTTTCCTGTGATCTGGGAATCTGTAGGGACAATGTAACAAGGAAGGAGCGAATCACAATATCCCCACAAAATGGTTTCTGGGCCATCAGGCTTTATGAGGGGGAGTACTGGGCTCTCACTTCCCCAGAAACTCATCTTACTCTGAGAGATTCCCCCCGTAGGGTGGGGGTATTCCTGGATTATGAAGATGAAGGTGTATCATTCTATAACTTGACAGATGGATCCCATATTTACACCGTTAACTGGATTTTGTTCCAAGGTGCCTTAAGACCTCTTTTCAGGCTTTGGAACTCTGACTCAGGCACCTTGACGACTGTCCACTGAAGGAGAGCAGAGTGATGTTGTCATTCAGAAGCACACCCATTTCACAAAATAATGACTTTGAGTCCTAATGTTGATTGTAATTCCATCTAACTATTGAGAAATTGCATTTTTTTCTTTCTCTTCATTGGTTCATTGTCAAAATGAAGCTGGGGGACACAGATTTCTGATTGTTCCTTACTGCTAATTTTCCTCTTCCTTAATAATAGTTTTCCTGACCCATGATAGTCTAGTTTAATATTAGATTTCCTAGCCTCCTCTGCTGCATGTTACTAGATGTTGGCCAGTATAATGTATGCTGAACTGTGTAGTCTGACTTCTGATATTTTCCTTTAATAGGATATTGTATGTCTTCCTTTGTGGTTCACTTTTTTTGCTGGCTAGATATGAAATGATGCATAATTACTTGAGGCATATTTTTGAGCGTGAAATAAGAAATGGATAACAGATAGATATTGTGATTTTAAATTTTTGACAACATATTGTAAATTCTCTTGTTTAACATAAGACTTCTTTTCTTTGGAAAATAAACCTTTATGTCTTTAAGCCATTAGTGTATCTTTATGGGTCTTATTATGAGATCTAATTCTAACTGATGTGCACTGCTGTTCAGGATGGCAGCAGACATCCACATTTGAAAGAGGAGGTTTAGTGTCCTGAACTGTGTACTGATCTCTTTGTGCTTCAGCCCCATCAGACTCTCATTTTTTCCTGGTCAGTCAGTCTCTCCTGACTTCAATTCCCACACTTTGCTACTTAAATAGGAATGGCTAATAGCTTCAAATATTCCCTTATTAGTAAATGAAAACCTTGCCCTCTTTGTCCTGCTGTGACATTTTCTTAGCAAAACCCTAAATATGGATATTTCTATCCTTTGTTTACACTAGCAGCTTAACATGCTTTAAAACTTCATAGGTATAAACAGACTGGTATCTTATATATTTGTTGTACCTTTCACAACCTAGATGACAACACTATCCCTCATGCTTTTCTAACCATCTACATTTCCTTAGATTTGACCAATCAACTTTTAAAATAGTCCACTTATTTAAACTTTCAATTCTATTCTCCCTGGTTTTTAATAAAGTACTATGTTCCCACTTAGAAAATCAAAGTAATAATAATTAGAATCCATCAGAAGGGAACTATCTCATCTTTATAACAGCAAATAAAACAGTTCTAACTATCTGGGAGTCTGCATTACTCCTCCATCTCAGTTACATTAATACAAACAACCTCTTCCTATGTAGGGAACAACAGGTATTCTCTCCATCAATTCTATACTGACCTACCTGGTTTGGGGAACAGTTAGTTATTGTTCTTACATTTTCTACGTAGTCTTTCTCATGAATTCTAAAAAAATCAAATTCTACCCATATTAAAACTGCAAGATTAAAATTTTCCATGAACACTATATTCTCCATTTTAATCATCTTTTTCCTTATATAATGAAAATTCTCAAAATAATGATCTAAACACATAATGTTTTCTATTCTTCATATTTCTCTTAAATATTCTCTGTTCTACTGATTGAATTGTGTCCTAGCCTCAGTCTCAGATGCTGAATTTCTAACCTCTAGTATCTCATCTCATAATGTGACTTTATTTGGCTATAGGATTACTGCAGATATGTAAGTTGATATTACACTGAATGAGGATGTGTCTTTAATTCAATATGACTGGTATCCTTATGAAAAGGCAAAATCGGTACAACTCTCCAGCACATAGGGAGAATCCAAATGAATAACATCTACATGAATGCCATATAGATTTCCCTCTATTTTTATCTATTATCTTTTCAGCTTCAAATTTCAGATTCATCTTTTTAACACTTTTTAATTAAATTTTGATTGGGTGTGGACCTAATTTCATACTTATATATCTACAGCAGTGAAATGATGGAGTACAGTACCTTTCTAGGAAGTGGAGCCAATAAATGCACAGCCCCCATCTTCCAGAGGTCACAAAACAAGTCTTGACAAATTTAAAATAGCAGACATCAGATCAATATCATTTCTGACCACACTGCAATAAAACCAGAAAAAAACAACTAGGTAAGTATTGGGAACCATACAAGTACATAGACATTAAATGGCTTACTCCTATACAATCAATGGATTCAGACACATACAATCAGAAATGAAAATGGAGACAATATGATTGACTTCACAAAGATATAAAATTGTAGGAGATTACCATTACCAATTGTATGACAAAAATTTGGTTACCCAAAAAATACCAAATTCTTAAATATGTATAATTTATCAATATAGAATCATGATCAGGGTGCCTGAGCGATTAAATAAATACTAGAAATATCTGGTAGCTTTGGGATCCACAAGGAGGGAAGGCCTACACTTCCGGGAATGGAAAGTTCCTTCCTGTACTTCCAGGGAAGACAAGTCCTTGTCAAGGTCCCTGTGGGTGCCTAAAGGTCAACCAATGAGGATCAGACCTACCTCAACCTTTAAACCCCATGCTCTGAATCTATAAAAGGAGCTCTCCCAATCTCTGATGTGTGACTTCCCCGGCCCCCACTCTGTTGGGACTGGGGAACTTTGCCTGGGAGCAGAACCCCAATAAAAGCCTGTGAATTAATTGATTCATCTGCCTGGGAAGATTTGTTACCTGCCAGACACCTTGCAGATTGCGCCAAAACCCAGGAGCTGAGGTTGGCACCTCCTCTTCCTGGGAATGAGGCTCCCTCGCTCCTTGAACCTGTCTGGTGCCCCAGGCTGACTACAGACCATGCTCAACCAACTGTAAGTAACTCCTCCCTTGCTCTCCCTCCCTCCTCTGGGTTGGCCCAGTCTCTGCGATCTCCGGCTAGCTCTCCGTCTGGACAGAGACCTCCAAATTGTGCGCACATGGGCTCTGTTCTCCGCTGTTTAGCCTCCCAGCGGCTTGTGGAGATGTCCTGTCACTGGATTGAACCTGTAGAGGACTGACCTCTAATCCATCTGCTGAAGTCCGGGAGAGGGGACACCTTGATCGAATTTCAGTAGATCCGGGCTACCTGGGAGACCATGGGATCTGGCTAATCCCGAGGGTGGGACTCAAAATGCCCCCTGGCCTGCCTCCTAAAGAACTTGAAGAAACTGGGACTGGCCCAGGACCTACGGTGTAAATGCCTAATCTTCTACTCCACCCAGGCATGGCCTAATTACCTCGAGAATTTCTGCCACAGGGAGAGAAAATGGTCAGAGGTCCCATATGTCCAGGCTTTCTGAGACCTCTGCTCCCATCCTACCCTCTTCTCTAATTTCCTCTCTGCCTGCTCCATGGCCCAGGTCTTGCTGGCCAAGATTGGGCCCCCACCTCCTTAGGATGCCTCTTCTGTTTTACTGCTAATTCTTGACACTCCACCTTTTCCGACCCTCCTGAGTTCGTGGGTATCCCACAGCTAGCCGGGAACCTCCCTCCCCCATATGCGCATTCTTCCACCCTGCCCCACCCCATGTCCTGCCTCTCCCTGCTGCCATTACTGGAAGTCAGGTAGCCACGTGGCCCAACCACTAGTGTTACGCTCCCACCCCCATCCTAGTGGGATTTGCTGTTCCTGCTTCCCTGGCTGCCCTCCGGCAAAGTTTTAAAAGGACCTGTTCCTGAACACATGGCTCTCTAGCCTCCTCCTCTGGTTTCCTTTCTTTGAATCTAGGAAGATCACTACCTTTGAAAATATTGTTTTGTAACTGGCTGTGCTTATTTTTGCAATTTATTTTAACAGGTTTCTGGGCAATCAGTACTCAGTGAAACAGCAATGGGTAATTAGTACTTGTTTTAGATGAAAGCAATTTTAATTTTAATTGAATTCAAGTAGAGATATATCATATCACCATCTTAAGTAATTTAGGTGTAACTGCAAATTTATTGTAAACTCTTGTATACTCAGCATGTTAAATTTGTGTTAAAAATGTTATATAAATGTGCATTTGGTTAGGAAAGTTAAAAGGAAGAGTTATTTTGAATAAAGAAAGGACAAAGTTTGTAAGATTGACTTCATCCTGATGGCTAGTTTACTCTAGACTGGAATGGAAATGATGGAATGTTTCAAGTACGTTGAAGAGGGTGTGTGGAAGTCACAGAAGGTTACAAAAGAATTCTTGGATCTTAATGAGAAAGCCACAGAGGCCTAAAGAGTTAAATGTTCTGTAAAATCCTACAGGTGCTTTCAAAAATGCTATGTGAAGTAAGTACGTGCCTCTTGTTGAGTTTATAATAAGTTTATAACTTTAAACCTGGCAACTTAAAGTATTTTGTCTTCCACAGTTTTATATATCAGAGTCACTGCTCATAAAACTAAAGCATTGTTGGTTCTGTGCTTAGCTGTCCTCCTATAGGTTCTGATGGACTTTTTCCAGCCCCATCTATTGTATTCAGTACTTTGGGGTGGCGCTGTAAACAGATGAAGCCAATAATGTATTATAAGTACCAACTAAAAGTATGGTTAGCTGAGGTTACTAAGAGCAGAAAGTAATTTGAATCAATTGGTAAATTAAAAAAACAGTTAAAGTTTTAAAAAGCTAGTATTGAAACTTCTATATTTGTTATCTAATGATTTAAACTGCTTTCTAAATTTTCACTTGATATTACTGTTGTCAGTAAGTGATCTCGGACTTGAGCACCCCCTTGACTTGCATCCTCTGGTCTGCTTTAACAAAAACCAGGAGGAAGAGAAAGCCAGGCATCAGAAGCAATTGGTGGCAGGCCTATTAATGGCTGTTCTGTACAGTGATCTGCTCTCAAGGAGACCCAACTGGCGCGTCCACTGCAGTGGATTTCAGTGTGATAAGCATGGCTTCAACAGAAATCAGCTTGTGAAGAGCCCTGGCAGTTCTGCCAGCTGAGGCTTGGATCACTGGAAATGGACCTGCCCTGGAGTCGAAGGACTTCAGGTCAGAGCCGCAGATCTTATTGGCTCTAAGCTGAAAAGCCCTTCACTCAGCCCAGCTTCCAAAGTGACCACCGCAGCTGAGGGGACGGCTAAGTAGGGTCAGCCACATTACAGGCAGAACTGTAACTTTCCTGTTAGAGATGCCACATGCCTTCACCTGGCCAGCTCTCCTCCCAGGCCAGGTAGGTAATGGAAGTCAACAGGGTGCCTTCCCCAAGGAGGTTCACACCTCCCTTAGGATGTACCCTATGAAGAGATAGGTCTGGGCCTCTTAACTTACAAGGCCTAAAGCCCACCAGATTATTATCAAGCCCCTTCTGTCAGGTTCTTTTTGCCTCTCAATCAGAAAACTTAATTGACTCTACTCCCAACCTGTGTGTATTGATAGTCCTCTCCCTCTCCTCCACTTAATGTTGTATGGTTATTCAGAATTTCTCTACAGACAAACCCCTCTACCTGAAAAAATTGAGTGGCCTTTCTCCTGGTCTTGGCTAGGATCAGATTTAAACCACGTCCTTCAAACAATCCTCACAAGGGTCCAGAGACCCCCCTCATTTCCTCTCCTCTTTGAAATCCTTTCATTACCTGGTTAATGCCACTCTTAGGATCATTGGTTGCCATTCTCACCCTGACTTGTATAATACAGTGTCTGTTTAAGTGTTTACAGCAGGTGGTAATGGAATGAACCAAGGCCTTCAGCAACCAGGCAGTCGACCAGATGCTTCTCCATCCATATATGCCTGTCCCTGTGGAACCCCAAGATACCCCCAGTGGGCCCCTGTAGACAACATCCCCAGTCATCAGGAAGTAGCCAGAGAGACTCATCGTTGCCCCCTTTCCTATCATCAAAAGGTCGGGATGGTAGATTTGGGATCTGCAAGGAGGGAAGGCCTACACTTCCGGGAATGGAAAGTTCCTACCTGTACTTCCAGGGAAGAAAAGTCCTTGTCAAGGTCCCTGTGGATGCCTAAAGGTCAACCAGTGAGGATCAGACCTGCCTCAACCTTTAAACCCCATGCCCTGAATCTATAAAATGTGCTCTCCCGGAGTGGGAAAGGGGAGGGTAGTGGGTGGGAGGGACGGTATGTGGGGGAAGCCATTGTAATCCATAAATCGTACTTTGGAAATTTATATTCATTAAATAAAAGTTAAAAAAAATGTGCTCTCCCAATCTCTGATGCGCGACTTCCCCAACCCCTGCTCTGTTGCCCTGTTGGGACTGGGGAACCTCGCCCGGGAGCGGAACCCCAATAAAAGCCTGTGAATTAATTGATTCGTTTGCCTGGGAAGATTTTTTATGCGCTGGACCCCTTACAATATCCTTTTAATAATGAAGTCTCCCAACAAAGGAAAGCCCAAGACCAAATGGCTTCACTGCCAAATTATACCAAACATTTAAACAAGAATTAACCAAAATTTTCTTAAACAATTTTTAAAAACTAGAAGAGGAGGGAACTCTTCCAAATATATATTATTCACTCAACATTACATTCGTATCAAAATCAGACAAGGACACAACAAAAAGAAGAAAATTTGGGGCCAATTTTCTTAATGAATATGAGTGCAAAAATCTTCAGCATAATACTAGCAAATTGAATTGAGCAGCACACTAAAATATCATTCAGCATGATCAAGTAGGGCTCATACTAGAGATGGAAGGACAGTACAAGAAATGTTAATCAATAGATGTGATACACCATCAAAAGAATGAAGGACAAAACCAATATGATCATCTTAAGAGATGCAGAAAGGCATTTAATAAAATTATACATCCTTAATGATAAAACTCTCACCAAATTTACTGTACAAGAAATATATGTCATGATAATAAAACCCATATGTAACATGTCAGCAAATAACATCATATTGAATGGGGAAAAGCTGAACTTTTCTCTCTAGATCTTGCACTATACAGGGGTGTCCACCTTCACCAATTTTATTCAACATGGCACAGGTGGCCCAGCTAAACTATTATGCAACAGGAAAAAAATGCACCGAACCAGAAAGAAGGAAGCCAAACTGTTACTAGTTGCTGATGCATGATCTTATATTATAGGAAATCCCTAAAATTCCACTGAAAAGCTGTTAAAACCAATAAAACAAATTAAACAAAGTTGCAGAAAGCAGTCAATGTAAAAAAATAATTAGTGATGTTATATATTAATAGAGACTTATCTGGTCAAGAAAGTAGTCCCTATAGGATTTTTTACTTGCCCACCTCTTTATTTAGTGAAGCATTAAGCTTTTCACTATAATGGCAATTTAAAATATTTTCTCAAAAATTAAAAAGGAGGAGAGAGAGAGATAGAAGATGGAAGGGAGTGAGAGAGGGAAAGAGAAGGAAGAGGAGGGAGGAAAAGGACATTATATTCTTAGAATTCCATCTGTGAACAATATTAAATCTGTTCTCTTTATATTAATATCATAAAAATAAAATTAAGATAAAGAAAGCAATCCCATTGCCAATAAATACAAAAAAAATGAAATTCCTGGGAATAAATTTAACTAAATAGATGAAGGATCTCTACCATGAGATGTGAAACTGAAGCTATTAAAAGAAAAAATAGAGAAAACACCTCATGACATTGGAATGGGAGAGGAAATTATATATCAGACTGCTAACTGCACAGCAAATAAAACCCTAATAAATAAATGTGATTTCATCAAACTAAAACACTTCAGCAAAACAAAGAAAACAATAGGTTGACTCAAACTACAGAATCAGAAAATATTTGAGAGCCATACATGTTTACAGAGTATGTAAAAACTTAAATAACACAATAGAGGACAGCATGCAATCCAATTAAAATGCACAACAGATTTAAACACATTTATCAGAGGAAGACATAAAGGAGACCAACAGATATATAAAAATGCTCAACATCAGTAATCATCAGGGAAATGGTCACTTATTAAAAGTTTCACCATAATGTAATCTTAAAACATTAGCTTGAATTTTTTTCATGGAGAAAAAAGTAACTTTGGATTACACAGAGCACTACTCAGTCTGGAATACTTTCACTGTCCTGCTCTTTGGCAGTAAGACTCAAATAAGAGAGTGGAGCCCAGCTGAGGCAGTAACTGATGTGTGACGGTCAGGCAGATACTTTAAGTTTATGAGCTGCTTGCCATTCCTTTCCAGCTCTGTGTAACCGTATCAACCCACCTGTCACTCAGATGACCCCTCCCCTGGATGTACCTCCCCTTACCTGGGACCTGGGGGCAGTACTAGGTAACCACTCCCCTTCTCTAAGCTCATAGGAAGCCTGGTAAAGGGAAGGGGATCACTCTTTCTCACCCTCTGCTCTGTCTCTGCCTCATGGACCTAGGAAAAGCAGAGTATGGAAGTCCCTCTTTACTTTTCCTGGCTCACTCTCCATAAATAAGACCTCATGAGCCTTTGTATTCTTTTCACTCAGTAAATAATCATTACCACACTGCATGTTGTGTTTGTACCTGTACTTACAATTATTCTCTAAGTAAAAGGTGAGAGTCTGGAAAAGAGATTCAGGCCCTGCCAAGCCCACAACAACACCAGGTAACATGGGCAGGTCACAGTTTTCACACTCAGCAAGGTTTCTCAGCAAGGTTCATTTTATATCCTGCTACTCTTTAAAAATGAAGCATAGGTTGGAATCAGGAACTCTGAACTTGCAGGTATTAGATTTCAAGTTTTCACGGATATACAGCTAAGTCCTTATTAAATAGCTGCATTGCTGCATGCAAGGCTTTAATGCTGCACATGGTAAATATCAGGGCACCACTTTTGCAGGTCCTTGTGCCGCCATGGTCTTCAAACACTTATCCATAGTCTTCAAACCGAAAGTGTGCATGAGACAAAAAGAAAGTTTGGTTTGAATATGATCTGCAATATTGACTACTAGTGCTGAGCTGAAGAATTACAATGGGCATTTGTGATAAACAATGCCCAGTTTCATCACTGTGACCCTCAACTTCAAGGTTAATATAAAATTAAGTAAGCATGGGGAGATAAGCACAAGTAGTATCTGCAGTAGTCAACATCTAAAATGGCCCTAATAGTACCTAACTTCAAAAATTGGTACTTGTGTGCTATCCTTCCTTATTATGCCAGGTTTGCTCTGTGACTTCCATGATTGAGTAATAAAAGACATTGATCTCTGTGATACTGTGAAATTTATATTTGGTCTTTGCATCTCATTTCCTAGAACATGACTCCCAAAAATTCTTGAAATCTCTGGAATGATAAGAATGTCTTCAGTGAATTAATGAAATAACTGGAGCCTAAGGGCTAATAGATAGCTTCGGGATGGGGGCAGATCATCTGAAAAAAAATAAGGTATTATTGGAGCATTGTGATGTTGAGCCATATCACCCTCCAGGGAAGGGTGAAGGGCTGATGATTCAGGTTTTCACAAACAGGACTGGGTTTTGAGAGTCTCCGGACAGTAGGACAGGTGGAAGTTTCTAGATAGTGGCACTATCAGAAAGCATATGAAAACGCCACACCTCATCACATTCTTTACTCTATGTATCTCTTCCATCTATTCCATATATTCATCTATACCCTCTGTAATAAAATTTATAATAAATGAGTAAACACATTAAATTTTGTGACCCACTCTGTTAAGTTAGTCAAACTCAAGGAAGTGATCATGGGGAGCTCAGATTTTTAGCTGTTGGATTATAAATGTTAACAACAGAGGGACAAATATCATATGTTCTCCGTGATCAGGGACAAATAACCTAGCACCAAAAAGGAAACCTGTTGAAGTGAAATGGACACTATATAAAACAATGACTTGATCAGCCCTTGTCCTGATTGTTGATGTACAACTTAATACTTTATCCCTTTTAGTACTTTTTTTGATCTACTTAATACGATTGGTTGAGCTCTGTAATTAACACACAATTATTTCTAGGTGTTTAAATTTAACTGAAAAGTGATCTCTGTTAAATATGAGAGTGGGAATAAGAGAGGGAGGAGATGTACAATTTGGGATATGCTCAATCAGACTTGCCCCAAATGGTAGAGTTAGAAATGTGCCAGGGGATTCCAATTCAATCCCATCAAGATGGCATGTACAAATGCCATCTTACTAGTCAAAGTGATCAATTTCTGTTCACAATTGATCATAATGATAGGTCTCAGAGTTAAAGGAATCACACAAACAAGACTAGTGTCTGCTAATACTAACTGATAGAATAAAAAAGGGAGAGAACGATCCATTATGGGAAAGGGGATACACAGCAGACTCATAGAATGGCAGATATCCTAAACAGCACTCTGGCCTCAGAATCAGCCCTTAAGGCATTCGGATCTGGCTAAAAAGCCCATGAGAGTACTTTAGACATGGAAAGCCAAGACACTCTGTAAAAAAAAAACAAAAACAAAAACAAAAACAAAAAAGGACCTAAATGAAAGATCTCTGTGAGTGAGATCCCAGTGGAAAGAACGGGCATCAAAGAAGGAGGTACCTTTCTCTGAAGGGAGGAGAGAACTTCCACTTTGACCATGGCCTTGTCTAAATATGATCAGAGTCGCTGAACTCAGGGGGCTTCCATAGCCTTGGCAGCTCATGACAAGAGCCTAGGGTGATTACTGAGGCCATAAACAAGAGTGTCAACTTGTTCAGTCAACAACGGGAGTGCACTTACTCCTCATGTAGGATCTCTGTCCTTAATGTGTTGTTCAATGTTAATTAATGCTATCACTAGTACTCAAACAGTATTTTACACTTTATGTTCTGTGTGGGTGCAAACTGTTGAAATCTTTACTTAGTATTTACTAATTTGATCTTCTGTACATAAAGATAATTGAAAATGAATCTTGACATGAATGGAATGGGAAAAGGAATGGGAGTTGGGAGGGTTGCGAGTGGGAGGGAAGTTATGGGGGGCAAAGCCATTGTAATTCATAAGCTGTACTTTGGAAATTTATATTTATTAAATGAAAGTTAAAAAAAGGGAAAAAAAAAGAAATGTTAACAACTGACTACCTGCAACTGGCATCTGAAATAGAGGGCCATGATGGATCTGAGCCTTCCACTTGTGGACTATGACACCGTGTTTAGGTAGAAGTGCCAGAATGAACATCCAGTTGGTATCTCCTGGAGAATTGCTTAAAATGTGGGGAAATAATCCCCATACATCTCGTTTTTGAAGTGCTGAATTGAGAGTAGGGATAGAAAACGCACACATACCCCACCCCTGGTTTCTCAAAGCCTCATTTGTTACCCTCTCAATCTTTCCCTTTGATTACTCAGTGCAGAAAGCAAGCCATCCTTCATGAGCAGTTCTCTGAGGAAGCCCCCAGGGCAAGGAACTCAGGCCTCTTAACAACTACATGAGTAACACTTCTTGGAAGCACATCCTCCATCCTTCTTCAGTCCTTCAGATGACTGACACCAAAGCAGACCTTAACTGCAGTTCTGTGAATTTTTAAGCCAGAACCATCAGTTAAACCACCTTAGATTCATTATCACAGACGTTTTGTGATGTTTGTCATCTTCAGCTCCTGAATTTTACAATAGTTTGTTGTGTAGCAATGGGTACAGCCCAGATTGTCAGAGAAATTGTTTATGATTAATTAAATCAATATCTAAGCAAAATCTTGGAAGGCAGTGCCTGGGGAGTTTTTACAAAGTGCATGTAACTAAAACTATTCACTGCTTGAAAATATGCAAATTATGTATAGTAATTGCCATTACCCTCCAGCAGAAGCAGAGGCAATTATTCCACTCCACGTATTAACCATGTCTTTTACTTTCTGTATTCTGATACAGTGACAGATGGGGCTTTTCTGACCCTGGAGTGTTTGGCCTTCCCAGAGTAAAACAGTTACTAGATATAGTAAACAATAGGACACAAAATGTACTTTCCCAATAAAAGCCATCAATCTAAAAACACATCTTAAATGGAGCCTCACCCACTACACTATCATCTACCTGCTCCAGTCACCACAGACAAAAAAAAAAAAAAAAAAAAAGACAACCACAGATAATTAGAAACCATCGATCTAAAGCCACATCTTTAATGAAGCCTTTGCCCACTGAATTATTATCTACCTGCTCCAGTCACCACAGACCAAAAAATCAGAGAAGTACAGATAATCCCTATGCCCAAAATTTGCTGAAATTTTTCAAACTAGTTAAAGTCTGCTTTTTTAACTTGCTCATTCATTCTCTTGGGCTGTAGCCTATGTCCCCCTTCCCTCTGCCTCATGACCATGCCCAGTGCTTACCCATGTAGCCGTCCTAAAGTATGGGTTGCACTCTCCTCTGCGACTGCTAACAATATACTATAGTTCCTTTTATTTCTTAAGCTTAATTTACATATGATTGATAAACATAAATAGCACAAACTGCATATAATTAAAATGCACATGTGTCTTCACATTTTATACACATACACACACATTGTGAAATGATCAACACAATCAACCTAATTAACATATCAGCTACCTTGTGTGATTTTCATTTTTGGCTAACTTTACTTCTCATTACATCTTTCAGGTCCACGTATACTCTTCCAAATAGCAGGATCTCTTTCTTAATGCTGAATGATATTTCATTTTACAAGAATACTATAAAAAGTCTCTCAGTATATTTGAATTAAAAGATTTTTATTTTGGTGAGAAAAATGAAATTCATATACATCTTTTTAACAAAATACGCTTTCTAGAAGTGCACTGCTGGATCATATGCCAAATTTTCTTTTCAAAAGTGCAATGCTGGATCATATGCTAGTTCCCTTTTTAATTTTTGGAAGAGCCATAATACTGTTTTCTATAATGGCTACATAAATTTACATCCCCAATAGTGCTGCACAAGAGTTCTCTTTTCTTCACAGCCTCAAGATTTATTTTTTCTCTTTTTGAATACACTAATTGGTGTGGGCTCATATTTCATTGTGATATAGATTTACAGTTTCATGATTATTAGTTGATTAGTGTTATTAAGCACTTTTTCATATATAAGGTGCTCATTTGCATATCTTCTTTGAAAAATGTCCATTGAATCATTTGCCCATTTTTAAACCAGTTCATTGTTTTCTTGCTATTGAGCTGTATAGAAGCTTTGTATATTTTGGATGTTATTCCTTTATATCATATACATGGTTTGCAAACATTTTCTCCCATAATGTGGGTTTCGTTTCATTCTATTGTTTTCTTTGATGTACAAAATCTGATGATTTCTCACTCACTTTTTTTTCTCATTGTTATGTCTTTTGTGGTTGTATCAAAAACTCATTTCCAAGAGAAATGTCATGAAACTTTTCTGCAAGTTTCAGATTTTATTTATTTGAAAGGTAGAGTTACAGACAGAGAAATCTCCCATCTGCTAATTCACACCCCAAATGGCCACAATGGCTGTAGCTGAGCCAGGCTGAAGCCAAGATCCAGTAGCACCCTTCATGTCTCCCTCTTGGGTTCAGGGCCCAAGCACTTGGGCCATCCTCTGCTGTTTTCTTAGGTATTTTAGCAGGGAGCTAGATTGATAGTGGAGTAGCCGTGACTTGAACCAGCACCTTCATGTGATGCTGGTGCTGTATGTGGCAGCTTAACCCTCTATGACACAATGTCAGTCCATCTTTCAAGTCTTTTGGCTATATACTCAATAGTGAGAATGGGAATTCTGGGTCATATGCCAGGTTTATTTCTAACTTTTAAAGAAATCTCCACACTGTTTTCCACAGTGGCTGTACTAATTTACATTCCCACCAACAGTATGTAAGTGTTCTCATTTCTGCACATCCCTGTCAGCATTTGTTATTCTGTGTTTTGGATGTTAGCCATTCTGACAGATGTGAGGTGATAGCTCATTGTGGTTTAGATTTGCTATTCCCTGATGACTAGTGATGTTGTGTTGTGGTTGATTTGCTCTGAGATGAGGATTCGTTCTGAGAGGAGGAGGGTGGTGAAGGCAAGAGGCGCAGCGTCACCACACAGACCCTTGGAGTCTGGTGAAAGCAGGCCAGAAGTGAGCAGCCCGCAGACTCATTTATTTCAGTTGGTACGACAGCTTATATAGCCAAGACAGCAAATCCGGTCAAGGGGCGGTTTATGCCCTAACCAATCACAGCCTGTTGCCAGGCAGTCTGAAGCCATCCAATCACAGCCTGTTTGCAGGCAGGCTCCATTGCCAGGTGGGATTCAAAGCCATTCCTGAGTAACTGATGCTTGCTTGCTCAAAGTTGAAGCATTTTTTCATACATTTGTTGGCTATTTGTATCTCTTCTGTTGAGGACTGTCTATTGAAGACTTTTGCCCATTTCTCTTTTTTTGTGTGTGTTGTTGTTGAGATTATTGTTACTGATATATTTGGGATATTAATCCTTTGTCAAATAGGTGGTTTGCAAATATTACTTCCCATTCTATTGGAAGATTCTTGACTCTGTTGATTGTTTGGGCTGTTTTGCAAAAATTATGAGTATGAAACAATCTCATTTTCTAGTTTGGCTTTGTGTCTGTACTTCGAGGGTCTTATACAGGAAGGTAGCCCTACACAAATGTCATGGAGTGTTCCTTTATGTTTTCTTCCAGGAATTTCATTGTCTCAGGTCTTAAGTTTAGGCTTGTGAACCATCCTGATTTGATTTTTGTATATGGTGAGAGGTATGGATCTAATTTCATTCTTCTACATATGTAGATTTTAATTCACCAAAATCATATTGTGAAGAAATTATCCTTACTCCACTGTATTATCTTAGCAATTTTGTCAAAAATATGTTGGCTGTATGTAAGTGGATTCATTTCTGGGATCTATATTCTGTTCCATTTATTTATAACAGTTTTCACGCCAGTACCATGCCATTTTATTTATTATCACTTTGTAACATGATTTGAAGTCTGGTATTGTGTTCCCTCTAGCTTTATTTTTGTTGTTCAGGATCACTTTGAATATTCTGGTTCTTTTGTGATTCCATATGAATTTTCAGATTGCTTTTTCTAATATTGTCAATGGTTTTTGATAGAGAGTGCATTGAATCTGTAGATTGCTTTGGGTATTATAGACTTTTCAGTGATACTGATTTTTCTAATCCATAAGCAAGGAATATTTTTCCTTTTTTGTGTCCTTGATGATGTCTTACATCAACGTTATCTTTAAATACACATTTATACTCCTCTCTCTCTATCTCACCCCCCCATCTCTATCTCTCTCTTCTTTATGATATTCTCATAATACAACCTAGCTTGCTTGGTGTTGTCTACCAAATTTCCCACGGTCTCAGAATACAGGGCTCCAATATTCACGGGGTGCAGTCTTTTCTGCTGGCCCTTCCTGTCCACAGAGATGCAGAGGTGTTCCCAGAGACAGCTGTCTGTGGGTGCTAGGCTTAGGTGATTTGAACCCCAGAGTCTATGATATCTTGAGAAATTGTGGGCTCCACACAGTCCAAGTGGATGCTCAGCCCCTGTCAATCTCTCCAATCAGACCCAAAATCAGTGGCGAATATGGATTTTTCCCTCTGGTAAAGTCTTTGGATTCCACGTGAGCACAAGAATCACTGGCCAAAACCCCTACTCACTTCACAATGGCTCATTCTCCCCACCTTTTTCCGTTTGCATATAACCAAACTGCTGCTGCCTCCAATGCTCCTCTCTCTAGTTTTTAAAGGGAGAAGTTTAGGATATTGATTTAGGATGGTTCTACTTTTTGTACTCCAATATACAAAGCTCCAAACTTCCTTCCAGGCACCGCGTTAATTACATATTAGCCATTTTGGTTTATACAATTTTCATTTTCATGCAATACAAAATATTTTTTAAATTCACTTTTGATTTCTTCTTTGATCCATGGATTACTTGTTTTCTTTAATGTCCAAATTTTAATTAAGTTCAAATTTTGCTTCCATTTTGATTTTCAATTTAATTTCACTGTGAGCAAATAATGCCCTTTTAAGTTTTTTGAAATTTGTGTTATTGCCTAGAATATTGTCTATATGGGGGAATGCATTACATAAGCTTGAAAATAATGTGTGTTGTGTTGTTGCTGGGAGTAGTCTCTGTAGATGTTAATGATATCATGCTACTAACGATGTATAAGTATTCACATCATTATCATTTTCAATGTAGTTTTTTTCTCAATTGTTGAGAGTTATTGAAACACTTGACAATTACTTTAAAATCATTTATTACACCATTAGGCATTTTGCTTCATATACTATGAGTTCTGTGTTTAGAAGTGAAGATGATTATAACTGTTAGATCCTGCTTCTATATCAGTACTTTACTATTATACAATATTTCTTTTTCTGTGATAGCATTTTTTTTGTTTGTTTTAGAGTCTACTTTCCCTGAAATTGGTATAGTCAATGAAGTTTTTTTTTATTATTTGTGCTTGGATAATAATTTTGATATTTTGTTTTTAACCAGTTTTGCCTTTGAATCTAAATTTTGTTTCTTGCAAATACATATAATTAGATGATGATCATATCTTTATCTGTTGCTTGGGGTATTAATATGTTTAAATTTAACATATTCTCTATGATTTTTACCATATTTTCAATTATTTCCTGTATATATTTTTATTAGCTTTTACCTTTTCAATTTTGTATATATGGTTTAAAAGCATAGTGATACTTCTCACCACACCTTTTCTCCCTCCCTCATTCCCACTCTCCCCCTCCTTTCTTTCTTATATTTATTTGAAGTTTCAGAATGGCATACTTTCAATTTACTTTTAATCACAAGCTTAACCTTGCACTAAATAAAATTTCTATTAGTAGTGAGTAGAAAAACCACTGTTAATGAATCTTTTTATTCTATTCTTTTAGATTATCCTGTATAAAACAGATAACATTCTAAAGTACATTTTCATTGCTTTATTTAGCTATTACTATAGGTTTTTTCAGAGTCACATTTTAATATTTGCTTTGGGAATCACAAGATAAATCTTAAATGAAAGCAATTTACTTCAGATTACACTCACTGAATTCTGAAAAAACAGAAAATCACTCCATTAACCCTCCATTCTCTTTACTGATGCATAAATTAACTTTCAGTTAAAATCTCTCAAAATTTTACAGTTATTTGTTTATGCAACACTCATAAGTCAAAAGAAAAAATGGAAAATTATATAGGATATATTCTTTTTATAGAAATTTATTGGTAATACTACTATTATGTGTACATTTATTGGTATTCTTTATTTCTTTTAAAGATTTGAGTTATTGATTTCCATTATTTCCTTTAATATAAGTTTCTTATCAGCCAATCATCTCAGTTTTTATTTCTTTTGGAATGCCTTTATTTTTGCCTTTATAGTTGAATAAATATATTTTTGGATATAGACATTGTGTTGTTAATTATTTTCTTTCAATAGTTTGAATATGTTGTACAACTCCCTTCTGTCTTCCATTGTTTCTGCTGAGAACTCATTTATTAATGACATTGCTGTTTCATTTTATGTCATGAGTTTCTTTTCTGTAGCTGCTTCCAACATAATCTGTCATTAAGTTTAACTGCTTGTCTTCAGTGTGTAGACTTTGTTGTTTATGCTACTTTGAGTTAGTTGAACTACTCAGATGTGTGGATTAATATTTTGCATCAAACTTGAGATGGTTGTGGCTGTTTTACTTCAAATATTCTGCTCTTCTCTTCTTCTTGGAGAAATCTCACCAGTCTCTGAATTTCAATTCAGTTTTTTTTTTTTCATCTCTTGTTCTTTGGTTCTTTAGATTGGATAAGCTCTTGAGGTATTGTTTTCAAATTCACTGATTTGTTTCCCTGCCTGAAAGGCCACCACAAAACACACCAAACACCTGATTAAGGGAAAGGTCTATTGTATGGGATGGGGTGGGCAAATTGACAGGCTGGGGAGAGAAGGTGAGAGAAGATGAGAGAGAAAGAGAAGAAATCCTCTATGGGAAAGCAGGTCTTGTAATAGCCTTGTAGGCATAGTGAGTGGGAGCCCCGAATCTCATTAGGGTAGGGATTGAGCTGAGGCTTGTGGTTGGCCCAGTCGGTCACATCACTTCTAGTAAGCCAGGCTTGGCTTAGGACTGAGGCTTATTGTGCAAGGTGGCAAAGGAACCAGAGCCTAGCATGGCACCTGGGTCTTATATGGTGCCAGAGATATGACCATCCCATTTTACTAACATCCCCCCTTTTGGTTTTATAAAGCAAATGTTACAGAATTACATCAGTCCCAAAAGTCCAGAAGAGGTGGCAGAATGATGATCTTTTAGAGCTACTTGTTGCTGGCATATGGAAACAAGTCACTCTCCACTGGTGGGGCGATTTCTCAAGTCAAGATTTCCTGGTGGAGAGGCAAGCATATCCCTGTAGTAGCATTTGGTTGACCACCTGGTTGGTGAAGATTTTGGTTTATTTCATTACCACCTCCTGTAAACACTTCAATAGAAAAGTGGTATAAAATGCAAGGTGAGAATAGCAGCCAATGGCCCTGGGAGTGACATTAACCAAGTGGTGAGGGGTCTCCAGAGAGGAAGATAGGAGAGACTCTGCATCCTCAGACAGGCTGTTTAATAGGTGTGGCGATTTGTTGGAGCTTTTTAAAACATTTTTACATGGCCTGATTAACATAAACGTCATTGTTAGACTATTTTTGCAGTTATAAAGGTGCTGTCTAAACCATGAGCAAGTTTTCCCATTGAGCAGCAAGTAGAAACTAACAGGCTGATAACAATCAGGTATCCTTTAAGGCCTTGTCAGTTATGAGGACCAGAGCTGTCTATCTCTTTATATGTGCTACATCATGAGGGAGGTGTGAACTTCCTAGGGGAAGGCACCTGTTGACTTCTATTACCTAGCTGACCTGGGAGGAAAGCTGGTCAGGTAAGGCAGGATGCATCTCTAATAGGAAAATTACAGTTCTGCCTGCAATGTTGCTCACCCTACTTGGCCATCTGCTCAGAAGTGGTGGTTACTTTGGAAGCTGGGCTGAGTGAAAGGCTTTTCAGTAAAGCCAAAGAGGTCTGAGGCTCTGACCAGGATGTTCTTCAACTCCAGGGCAGTTCCATTTTCGGTGACCCAACTCTTGGCTGGTTGAATCGCCAAGGCTCTTCATAAGCTGACTTCTGATGAAGCCCTGGCTTTCTACATTGAAAACTGCTGCAGAAGACTGGCCTGTTGGATCTCCTTGATGGCAGGTCACTGTATAAAGTGGCCATTAATTGCCCTGCCATCTATTTTCACATTGCTTCTTCACCTAGCTTTCTCTTCCTCCTGGTTTTTGTTAAAGCAGATCCTAGGAAACCTTTATGGGGATGCAAGACGAGTGCTTCAACCCTAATCCTTGGTGGATATACTAGAAATCCATTGTCACAGGCATGTTCTGACAGTGTTTTTTTTTTTTTTTGAGGTAGGGTAGACAATGCCCATGAGGAAAGCTATGCTCTTACTTTACATCAAACATGATGACCATCTTATATATAAAATTTGAAGTTATTAGTAAAACGTTCTCTCCATTCTTTTGTCTGAAATGGAGATTTGCTTGTTTATTGTGCTCATGGAAAAACACTCTACCTGTGAAATTATAATTTAAGCTCTCATTTTGGCTATGCTATTAATACAGAAAAATGTTATCCATCCCTTTTCTAAGATCTAAAAATCAAACTCTACATCATGGAGAGTCCTTCAGTATGGAGTCAGTTTCGCATCTTAAAGAGAATAGAGAAATGAGGAACAAGTCAGGCTTCCAGATTGTTTACAAATGAAAACTCAGCAAGCGATTTTAACTATTAAATAAGTTATGAAAAATTTACCAGAAGGCCCACTGCCTTCTATAGATTTTAAGACAGTAATACATATATTTGGAAACATTACTCAACTATCTAACACAAGTGTAACTTGTTTGACCAGCAGAAATCAAGTACAAACATATCAGTGTCTTAAACATTTTTAGATTATTTTACCAACAATTTTAAAACATTTGGTATGGAGATTTTAGACACACAAACCAAAATCTTATCTTTGATTATTTAGCAGTTTAAATTTAGGAGTAATCTTTTATCAACCTTTTAGCCCAATAAAACAGTTTTTAATAAAATTTTCCATGCAGATATATAATATGTATATACAAATAACATATGATACAAGATAGAACAATAAAGCAGTTTTAGTAGTAGCTTCTTAAAATGTTTAAATTTTTAAATTACCAATTGATTTGAATTATTTTCTGTTCTTAGTAACCTCAATTAACCATACATTCACTTAGTTGGAACCTGTAGTTCATTATTGCCATCATCTGTTTACAGATCCATCCCACAATACTGAATATAGCAGAAGTTGCTAAAAAAGACCTTCAGAACCTATAGGACACTTTTAAACAATGTTTTAGTTTTTGTGAGAAGCAAATCTGAAATTTATTGTTTGGAGGAGAACACAAACTATGGATGACAAAAGACATTTAAATAGCCATGTTTAAAATTATAAACTCATCAACCAACAAGAGGCAACTGCTTACTCCACATGTTATTTTTGAAAGAACCTGTAGGATTTTATAAAACATGTAAACATTTTAGGCCTCTGGGCCTTTCTCATTAAGATAACCATCATGTCTGATAGCAAATTTGGAGATATGTATCAATAGTATTTTACATTATTATGACTTAAAACTTAGCACCACTTGATACATCTTGACAGTATCTTTAATATAATCCAAATAGCCTTATTAGGTAGTGTCTCTACAAGATGAGAGACATATTATTTGATATATCCAGGGACCCAACTGGAAATTTCAAACCGTTACTCTTAATAAAAACTCAGCAGTTTTAAACAATCAGAACTTAACAGAGATATAAAGGAGCACAATAAATTACTTAAACAGAACACAAAATCTGTGTCTCTTTGATCATCCAAGTATCAGAAATAAAATCCTAAATATACAAGTCAGTGCATGAAATCCCACATAACTTGTAACAATTTTAACAGAGTCACAACTAGGGAAGAGAAAATAGCTGACTGGAGCTGGCTAGAAAATTGACACAGAGTCAACCATTAAGCAAAACTACTAAAAGGAGATGCTGTAGGTTTTAAATAGTTTTTTTAATGGTTTTTTGAAAACATTCACTAACTTATATGTATTGTAAAATCTCGTTGTTTTGGAGCTGGTACTGTGGTGTAGCAATTAAGCCACCGGCTGGCTGGCCTGCCAGCGTCCTATATGGGTGCTGGCTTGAGACATGGGTACTTCACTTCCAATCCATCTCTATGCTGTGGCCTGGGAAAGCAGTGGAAGATGGCCCAAGTCCTTGGGCCCCTGAACCCACGTGGGAGACCTGGAAGAAGCTCCTGGCTCCTGGCTTTGGATCGGCACAGCTCTGGCTGTTGTGGCCATTTGGGAAGTGAACCAGTGGATAGAAGTCCTCTCTCTCTCTTCCTCAGCCTCTTCTCTCTCTGTGTAACTCTGACTTTCAAAAAAATAAATAATTTTTTTAAAAAACCTCATTGTTTTAACAGAGGATCAGATTCTAAACCTATGTAAAAATCTCCAAATTAAAATCTTTTAAATAACACGTTGAATTTTAACCTTAGTTACTCTTAAGCAGTGTTGAACTATTTTTATATATATTTTGTGAAAATATATTTGTAAACAAACCCAAATGAAATTTTTATAGAATATACAGTGTTAAGAGCACTGGTATACACATTTAGACACATTTATCTCATTTATCTTTACCCAATTACATGTCACAATTATAATTACATGAATTAAGATGCTGATATTAAATTATATCTTCATCTGAATTAAGAGCAAAATCGCATTTATATGGAATTTTACTCCTCTTAACTATAAATCATGATATTATACCAGAGATTGTAAAATAACCATAAGGGCTATAATGAGTACTAAACACCAATTGCTGCTTCATCAAATACTGATTACCAATTATATCAAGAGAAACCTGGTAAACTAAATTGCAAAAAAGTTTGGTAAGTTACAAAGCAATATATATATATTTTTTTTGACAGGCAGAGTGGACAGTGAGAGAGAGAGAGACAGAGAGAAAGGTCTTCCTTTTGCCGTTGGTTCACCTTCCAATGACCGCCACGGCCGGTGCACCGCGCTGATCTGAAGGCAGGAGCCAGGTGCTTCTCCTGGTCTCCCATGGGGTGCAGGGCCCAAGCACTTGGGCCATCCTTCACTGCACTCTCAGGCCACAGCAGAGAACTGGCCTGGAAGAGGGGCAACCGGGACAGAATTCGGCGCCCCAACTGGGACTAGAACCCGGTGTGCTGGCGCTGCAAGGTAGAGGATTAGCCTATTGAGCCACGGCACTGGCCACAAAGCAATATTTTTAAAGGAAGTGACATTCTTGTATTTAAGAGGGAAATTTCCTTAAACCCAATGTCTAGCTATAGACAAACCAAATTTTCATGTACAAGATTATTATTTATCAAGTGCATCTTTTAGATTTTAACTGAATTTGATTCTAGTTTTCTTTTTCTCCCAAAGAAAAACACCTTAGGCCAATGATGCCTAGTCAACAGTCAGCTACTTTGAATTTTCTCTGAAAATAAAAGTGTTCAGGCAGCTGTAAGACAGGTGACTATGGGCCAGGGACAGGTGTGGCGTAGATGAGTTACCCACTGGAGATTGTTTAGAATTATGTTAGATTTTAAGATTGTAAGCTTTAAAGAAAATTTAGAGAAGACTTCAGAGCTGAGCCTGTTTAAACAAAGGGCAGGGGAGCAAAGTCAGGCTTGAAAAGCAGAGCTACTTGTTGGTGTAGGTGCAAAGCACCACAAGGACTTTGATAAGAAGAGTGGAGGATGAGAGGAAGGCTTCTTGATGAAATTTGCAGTGTACTGTCTTAGGAGCTTGAAATGTTGCAGGAGCAAGACTTTCAGAATGATAAACATTTTCTTAGATTCTACAGTAATTTTTTTTGTGTGTGTGTGTGTGTACTCAGAGTAGAGTGTGGCAGAACAGTGGAGGAGGGTTTAGGAAGAGAGAGGCAGTTTAGGGTGCTGCAGAGGGGAGGGAGAGTTAGGGATCTGGGGACAACTGGAGGGATGGAGTTGTATACCAAAGATCGAGGTGGAGTCTAGTGGTGGTATGAAGATGGAGAATTTAGTTCTACTGAGAAAGGAACATGGACCCTGACTGTCCCCCACCCCCATTCACACTCTTGGAGGGGTAACATGGGAGCAAGCTTTCTTGCTGCCACAGGAGTGTGAGTGACCAGGGACTGGGGACAGGAAAAGGGGTCAAGGTCATAAGGTGGCTGTGGCAGGACAGGAACAGGATGTTGACTCAGCAGAATGGGGGAGGGTTAAGTTGGCATGAGGAGTTTGAGATAAGGCAGGGGGAGTAGAAATGGCTGTTGCCTCTGGAATTTCTGGGCAGGAGGGTGAGGTATCACTGAGACAGAGCCATGGAGCCAGATTGAGCGGGGGTGGGGGGGCTTTGAAGTTTTTGATGGGGAGGTGACTGTACTGGGGCCTGAGCAGGGAGTGGTTAAGCTGGTGCCTGTGGTGGAAGGCAGTGGTGGGGGAGCTCATCTGTAGGACTGAACATAGAACAAAGGGGCTTCAGTTTTGAATCTTTAGTGGAGAACTTGGAGGCTAAAAGGACCTTGGCCAGGAAGCATGAAGTACAAAAAGAAGGGCTAGATCAGAGACAGGAGAAAGACTAAACATTTGGAATCTCCTTCAATTTTCCTGAACACTTACAGAAGTGGTAGAGAGCCTGAATGTCAGGGTCGAAGGAGGTGTTAAGTGGCCTTTTGTACTGGTTGGTGAGGTCATACATGGACCACACCTGGTTACAAAGGAAGATAAAGTGGTACCATTTCAGATCTGGGGCCAATTTGAGAGGAACAAGATTATTTAGGAGACAACTGAGGGGAGAATCAGATGGAATATGGGATGAAGTTCCCATAGTGACCTGTGGGATCTGACTGGTGGATAGGAGGCATTCCTAGTGTCATAACAGTCCAGCATGAGAGTGGGAGCAGAGAGTGGGGGTTGTCAAAGCATGGAGCCTCTGGAAAGGAAGGAGTGTGTGGCGTCATCATTGATGCCCACTGCTGCCGAGGTGTAAAGCCCATGGAAAGGTGAACAGCCAGTGGAGGTTGTGGTGTCTGGTACCAGGGTAGAATCGCAACCTGTTGTAGAGGTCACCTTAACAGAATCCCCTGTTCCCCATCTTACCTCAGGGTGTTGGAGAGCCAGTGTTGAATGGCAATCACAAAGAACTGGGTGGCAAAGAAAGAGGTCTTGGGGTGAGTTTTGTGGTTGGCAGGAACACAGGATTCTGAAGCAGCTCAGATCACTGAGGGGAGAGTAAGGTCAGTGGGAGAGCCTGGATCTGAGTCATGGCACCAAGGAAAGGCCACCATAAAACACAGCAAACACCATAGTAAGGGAAATGTTTATTGTGGAGGGGAGGTGTCAAACAAGCTGGAAAGAGAGAGCAAGAGAGGGCAAGAGAGAAAGAGAAGAGAAGAAACCCTGAGTGGGAAAGCAGGTCTTTATAGTCTTGCAGGGGTAGGGAAGTGGGAACAGCGAATCCCGTTAGGGTGGGGGTGGAGCTGACGTTTGTGCTTGGGCCATTTGGTCACCTGACTACTGGTAACCCAGGTTGGGCTTAGGACTAAGCTTGTTGTACAAGATGGTGATGGGGCCAGAGCCTAAGACGGCACCTGGGGCTTAGATGGCATCACAGATAAGGCCATGCCATTTTACTAACACTGCTCAACTCTTCTATGAGTTCATCTAGAGATTTTTTAAAATTTTGCTATAGATTTTGTTATAAATTTCAATTCTAGGTTCCTCTCTGTATATTTTGTAATTCCTATTTGACATCTCAGTGTCATCATACTTTTATTTGATGCTATGTTTTATCCTTTAGTTATTTAAACTTATTTATAATATCTTCTTTGATTTCCTTCTGTGTAATTTTCATCCTTTGTGTCATCTGACAGACAGCTTTTTTAATGAGCATTTTCCATGCTTTCCTCTTTCTGCACATGCTCTATGAGTTTTTGTTTGTTTTTCTTTTTTGATTTTTTTTTTTCTGTAGAAAACGGAATGCTAGATAACATAGTAATTTGGGTTCTGATTTTGCTCTCACACCTTGGAATCATTGTGTACAGGTTTGTTTGTTTAGTGTTCTCTCAGTATTAATTCTCCAAAGTCTTGTGATTCATCAACATGTGGTTGTTAATGCCTTTGCTCACCTTTTAAGAGTTTAATATTTTCAACCTGGAATTCTGTAAGTCGTCCTTGAGTCAGAATATTAGTAATAAACAAACCATTGATTAAATGTTGTGGTTAACCCAATAAGGTTTTCATCTTTTGTTAGTGAATCTGTGTTTGGCTTAGAAAATTTATTCAAGTCTCAGGCTGATCCTGGTCCTTAGTCATCCTCACATTTTGCTTTCAGCATATTCAAGTTCTCATGTTCAACCAGGGACACTTAAACAAGCAGTATCCTCTTCTTTTTCTGAAAAATATGTATGTGGTCTTGTGTACATATTCAGGCTTCCAGATGATGAGGGGCAGATAAAATTATACTTGGCCTGTGTTCCACAAACCTCTGGATTTTTCTGACAATTTGTTGACTCAGCCAATAATATAAAGATAGGTAAAAAGTGGTACATGGTTTAAAACTTTTTAAAAGGAATTTGTAACTTTTTTAAATCTATTATAAATGTATAAAATATCTTCCATTAAATACTGCACATAAAAGCAGCAAAAATCTTGAGAAATTTACCTTTGATTTGCCTCAGAGAAACAACTATATTGCACTGTAAAAGTTTTCTAATATGATATATTTGTAAATATATATATTTGTAATAATAAATATATAAATATATAATTTATATATTATATAAATATATATATTTGTAATATATAACTAGAATTAGGCTTAGATGTTTTCTAGTATTTCAAGTTTAGTGCTGGTTAGTAATCATCAATTTAAATCAGCTTGTTTGGAGGTTCTAGCAGGGGAGTGCAGCTACTCGTATACCCTTGACTGAAGACCAGTCCTCCTCTAGCGGGGAAGGTCTTCCGCTTTGACAAAGCATGCAGCTTAGGGAGGGACGCACATGGAGCAGTGAGGGAGAAAGGGGACACCTACCTAGCCAGCCAGATCAGCCGAATCAACCCTGGCGATCAATGGGGTGACAGATGTCACAGCCAGATCGCCCTCACATCCACATTTTACTTTTATTGAAATATATTTTAAGCACAAATTGGAGCTTGAATGCCAGCTTGGAGAAGAGGGTTTTGTGAATTCTTTCATACTGCAGGTGAAAAATGTGCATTCTGTGGAATCAAACTAATTTCTTTTTTTTTTTTACTTTTCTTTTTATTCTGTTTAAAGATTCATTTATTTATTTGAAAGAGTTACACAGAGAGGAGAGGAGAGGCAGAGAGAGAGAGAGGTCTGCCATCTGATGATTCACTCCCCATTTGGCCACAATGGCTGGAGCTGTGATGATCCAAAGCCAGGAGCCAGGAGCCAGGAGCTTCTTCCAGGTCTCCCACGTGGGTGCAGGGGCCCAAGGACTTGGACCATCTTCTACTGCTTTTCCAGATCATAGCAGAGAGCTAGATGGGAGTGGAGCAGCTGGGATATGAACCAGCACCCAAATGAGATGCCATAGCTTCAGGCCAGGGTGTTAACCCATTGCACCACAGTGCTGGCCCCACAATATCATATTTTTCAAAGTGGAAGAACTCTAATTGCACCACCAAAGTTACTAACTCACTTTTCACTTTAACAATCTTTCATGATAAGTACAAACATGACATTAAAGTTCATACCCTAATATAAGCCTGACAAGTCCTTGTTTTCTGGAAGAAAGGCCTGAGATCCCAGTCAGTTCCCAGGAAAAATGTTTTTAAAGATTTAATATGAGATTTTCTTCCTGTTTTTGTTTTTAGCATTTTAGTTTTAAAGACTATATTAAAACTACTATCCAAAGAGTACTCTCTACTTTGTGTGTCTTGGTGGGTGCAGTCTGTTGAAATATTTACTTAGTATATACTAAGTTGATCTTCTGTATATAAAGATAATTGAAAATGAATCGTGATGAACAATGGGATGAGAGAGGGCGTGGGAGATGAGATGGTTGCAGGTGAGAAGGAAGTTATGGAGGGGGAAGCTGCTATAATTCAAAACTTGCACTTCAGAAGTTTATATTTATTCAATAAAAGTTAAACAGAATAAAAAGAAAAGTAAAAAAAAAAAGAAAGAAATTAGTTTGATTCCACAGAATGCACATTTTTCACCTGCAGTATGAAAGAATTCACAAAACCCTCTTCTCCAAGCTGGCATTCAAGCTCCAATTTGTGCTTAAAATATATTTCAATAAAAGTAAAATGTGGATGTGAGGGCGATCTGGCTGTGACATCTGTCACCCCATTGATCGCCAGGGTTGATTCGGCTGATCTGGCTGGCTAGGCGGGTGTCCCCTTTCTCCCTCACTGCTCCATGTGCGTCTCTCCCTAAGCTGCATGCTTGGTCAAGAGGACGACCTTCCCCACTAGAGGAGGACTGGTCTTCAGTCAAGGGTATACGAGTAGCTGCACTCCCCTGCTAGAACCTCGAAACAAGCTCTCAATAGAAGTAAAATGTAACCTAGGTAAAATGTGTCCATAATCATTATAACTAGTTGTTATATTTAACTAGTTTTATAACTTGCATTTTAAAGCATAAATATTTGAAGCTTAATTTTCTGCTGACAATGATTGTTGGAGCCTAGATTTCAACATTTACAAACCTTCACTCATTCACATATTATACCCACCATTTATCATGCAACTTTTATCCTGTGTCTTAAGATAATCTTCTGTTTCTTTAAATCTTTGGCCTCCCAATCAATTACAAGTTCAAACAAATTCTAACTCAAATGCCACTCTCAGATTTTTAACCAACTTCCCACTCACATGTAAGTGCTTGTTCTAATTGTTCATGTGTACTGACAAAACCTAAAACATGAAACCTGCCTCAGAGAGAGCCAGATTACAGAATACTGGGAGAGATGCAGTTCATTCGAAGCCTATATGTTGAATAGTGTTTATTTTGATTTCTGCTTGAAAAAGTGAGGGATATAATAATAAAGCTTTTGAAATAGGATGTTACCAACAGATTTAATGACTACTCTCTTTTCAAATGCATTCCTTTACATCACTGGTCTGCCTAGGATACATGATATGCTTTCCAGTGACCAACATAGGCAATAATTTTATCCAGAATTCTATCACTGCTCATCATGTAAGTCTACAAGATAACATATTTTAAGTATGTGTTATAGCATTTCATTTTATTGAAACATTTTCTGCATAAAACTAATTAATTCTGTTTTTTTTTAATTTTTTTGAACAGTCAGAGTTAGACAATGAGAGAGACAAAAAGAAAAGTCTTCCTTTTTCCGTTGGTTCACCCCCCAAGTGGCCGCTACAGCCGGTGCATTGCAGCCGGCGTGCTGTGCTGATCCGAAGCCAGGAGCCAGGTGCCTCCTCCTGGTATCCCATGCAGGTGCAGGTCCCAAGGACCGGGGTCATCCTCCACAGCCTTCCTGGGCCACAGCAGAGAGCTGCACTGGAAGAGGAGTAACCGGGACAGAACCGGCACCCCAACCGGGATTAGAACCCAGGGTGCCGGTGCCACAGGCAGAGGATTAGCCTAGTGAGCTATGGCGCCGGCCTTATTCTTTTTTTTTTTTTTAAATCATTTCCCATATCTTAGAAGTTTAACGTAATTTGTTACTCTATACTCCTACAAGTTATAATACTAATATACCTGATTGCTTGTTTATCCTGGGCAACTCATCAAAATGATGACTCTGAGAATGAGAGCTTTTTTCAATCTTTTGCTTCTACTTTATAGGGCTTTACTTTCTACCATGTAGTCCTGGGGAATACTGGAAAAGTATTACCATGATAAAAGCATGAGAGAAACGAATCACAGGAAGTGTTTTATCAGAAATTATGTTGGCCGGCACCACCGTAGCTCACTAGGCTAATCCTCCGCCTGCGGTGCCAGCACACTGGGTTCTAGTCCCAGTCGGGGAGCCATATTCTGTCCTGGTTGCCCCTCTTCCAGTCCAGCCAGCTCTCTGCTATGGCCTGGGAGTGCAGTGGAGGATGGCCCAAATGCTTGGGCCCTGCACCCACATGGGAGACCAGGAGAAGCACCTGGCTCCTGCCTTCGGATCAGCCTGGTGCGCCTGCTGCAGCAGCCATTGGAGGGTGAACCAACAGCAAAAGGAAGACTTTTCTCTCTGTCTCTCTCTCTCTCACTGTCCACTCTGCCTGTTAAAAAAAAAAAAAAAAGAAATCATGTAGATCATTTCTATGCATTTTTGGGGGCACCTACATGTAATGAGAGTGGTGTTGAGGGACATTCACTTGTTCTTTCTGTTCAAGAGGGGAATAACGTATTTTCATGAATATTTCTCTGCAGTCAACAGGAAGTGTAATTTATAGGAATTAAGTATTTTTTAAAATACATACTCATTTTATTTATTTGAAAAGGAGAGAGAAAGAGAATCTCTCATCTACCATTTGAGCTAGAGCTGGGCCAGACTGATATCTGGATCCAGGAACTCCATCCTGGTCTCCCACAGAGGTGTCAGGGGCCCCAGTCCTTTAGCCATCTACTTTCCTCGCAGGTGCATTAACAGTGAGCTAGAGCAAAAGCAGAGCACCTGGGTCTTGTAGGAGCACTCATGTGTGTGGGATGGCAGTGTCACAATCTGCAGCTTAACTTGCTGTGTCACAATGCTAGCCCTAAGGGATTACTTCCTATGGGAATAGGAAATAGGAAAAGCAACAGAATACTTAGATCAAGTGAAAGGTGCAGGGTACATTAGGAGTATTAGCAGGAAAATAAAGCACAAAAAATAGTAGAGAAAATGAAATTATCTCTTGTGCTAGGAAAGTAAAGCCAAATTGCCTGACTGGAGGGAAGAAGTTTTCAAGGCTGTGACTCATGCCCTCATGGTCTAAGAGGGTCTCTAATCCTTCCATTCAGGTTCAGTTTCAGGAAGAGTTGTTGGAGAAGGGCGGATGACGCACCCCTTGTGAGATTGTGAGTATGTGCTCCTCCCACAGTCCTCTGGATAGCTCAGGCTAATATTGACACCTTACTTTTTGCATTACTCTAAAGATTAAGAAATTATATTTTTTACAGAAGATCAATTTAGTTTATATAAAGTAAAGATTTCAACAGTTTGCACCCACACAGAACATAAAGTGTAAAATACTGTTTGAGTACTAGTGATAGCATTACTTCACATTGAACAACACATTAAGGACAGAGATCCTACATGAGGAGTAAGTGCACAGTGACACCTATTGTTGACTTAACAAATTGACACTCTTGTTTATGGCATCAGTAATCTCCCTAGGCTTTTGTCATGAGTTGCCAAGGCTATGGAAGCCTTTTGAGTTCACCGATTTTGATCTTATTTAGACAAGGTCATACTCAAAGTGGAAGTTCTCTCCTCCCTCAGAGAAAGGTACCTCCTTCTTTGATGGCCCATTCTTTCTACTGGGATCTTACTCACAGAGATCTTTCATTTAGTTTTTTTTTTTTTTTTTTTTTTTTTTTTTTCCCAGAGTGTCTTGGCTTTCCATGCCTGAAATACTCTCATGGGCTTTTTAGCCAGATCCAAATGCCTTAAGGGCTTATTCTGAGGCCAGAATGCTATTTATGACATCTGCCATTCTATGAGTCTGCTGTGTCTAAGAATGATTTTCCTTGCAGTGAATGTGGTCTTGTGTCCAGACATAGTGCAACCTGCTCTCATCTTGTCTGAAGAGAAGACATGTGTAACATGGGGAGAGGAACTTCAAGATCTAGCTAACAACCCACAGAGATTCTATGCCCTTCCCTGTGTGCAGGGCCAATAACTCACGACCTACTGGGAGGTGGAGGTTGGGAACAGGACAGCCTGGGACCTAGGAATTTGTCAGCATAATGTAGTGAGGAACTAAAGGGTTTACACAAAACCTGAGGATGGTTTCTGGGCCATCAGGTTTTATAACAGTGAATACAGGCACTCAACTCTCCAGATACACTGCTCACCCTAAAAGAACACCCTGCACGGGGGTGTATTTTCTTAGAATATAAGGATGGACATGTCCCATTCTATAATATGACAGATAAATCTCATATTTACACTTTTCCTGAGACTCATTTGATAAGTCCCTGAGACTTTTTTAAGACTTTGGTCCACAGACTCAGGACATTTGTCCCTGTGTCCAGTGCCTTAATCAGTGCAGCTTGCAGATAGCTCTCACCCTTATGTCATCCCATGCCTAGAGACATCATGTACTCTGCAAGTCAGTGAGGACTGAGACCTGCACTAGAGCAAATCACCTTTTATACTCTCTATGGTTCTTTACATCATTTAAATTCTATTTAAAAAAAAGATTGATTTATTTATTTGAAAGGTAGAGTTACAGAAAGTGAGAGGGAGAGACAGAGAGAAATCTTCCATCTGCTGGTTCACTTCCCAGATGTCCGCAATGGCCAGAGCTGTGCTGACCCGAAGCCAAGAGTCAGGCGCTTCCTCTAGGTCTCCCACGTGGGTGCAGAGGCCCCAGGACTTGGGACATCTTCTACCGCTTTCCCAGGCCATAGCAGAGAGCTGGACTGGAAGACAGGCAGCCAGGTCTAGAACCGGCACCCATATGGGATGCCAGTGCCACAGATGGAGGACCAACCTACTGTGCCATGGAGCCAGGCCCTGCATCATGTAATTTTCCTATAAATGCTCTCCCTTAAAGACTGGTCCAGTGTAAAGAAGTGTTTGTTGCTTGTAGCATATGAAAAACGATATAAGACATAGACATACATACCCATGTAGCACAATCATATTGTCACTATAATATTATACAAGAAACTATATTATCTATTGAGTGATATTTGTTGAGTATTTATCAAGGGTAGGAATAAGGAATGATTAATTTTCCTTCCATATTTTTTGTAACTTCAGATTTTGATCTTTGTGTTTTAAAATGATATGAATAAAAGTAAACTATTTAAAAAAGAAATAAATTATTCTCACTTGTTTAACCCAGTATGACTATGGGGGAAGCAAGTGTTTGTGATTTTATCCTTTAGCTTCCTCTGTGAGAACTTATGTACATTACATCTTGATGTTTCTACCCTCTCATTCCTTTCTAACACATTATATTTTCTTTTTCCTTTGCTTTTTTGAAACATTTATTTATTTATTTGAAAGACAGAGTGAGAGAGAGAGAAAGAGGAGAGAGAGAGAGAGAGAGAGAGAGAGAGAGAGAGAGGAATATTCCAAGAGAGAAATCTTCCACCCACTGGTTCACTCCCCATGTGGCTGCAATGGCTGGAACTGGGCCAATCTCAAACATCCACATGGGTGCAGGGGCACAAGCACTTGGGGCATCCTCTGCTGATTTTCTGGACACATTAGCAAGCAGCTGGATTGGAAGTGCAGCAGCTGGAGCTTGAAGTGGTGTCCATATGGGATGCTGAAACTGCAAATGGTGGAGTAACCCATTTAACCACAGCTCTGGCTCTTGTATTTTCGTTTCACCATTTATAGTTTTAGAAAGTGTTTTCTTATTGTACAGGTAGTAAATTTGTCTCTTTATAGTACATCTATGTGTTTCTGCACATGTGTACACTCATGTGCCACCATTGGATATATAACCATTTTATTATTCACATAAATTTTCTAACACCATGCCTTGGTACTCATTCCTCTCAAGGACCTAACTTGTTAACAATGGATAAAATTTTGTCTCTATACTTTTGCATTTACAAAGATATCTTATAAAATTTACAGATATGAGTACCTGTCTTCTTTTACTCAGAATGAGGCCTCTGATAGTCATCCATGTTAATGTGGGTATTGAGTGTGCATTATCATGTTGGCTGAGTAGTTGTACATTGAATGAACATACCACAGTTTGCCCATTCACCCTTTGAAAGCATTTATGTTTTATTTTCAATTTGGGTGATTAGTGAATAAAGCAGATAAAAACATTCATGTAAGCATTTTAGGTGTGTGTTAGTTTTCATTTTTTTGACTAACATCTATGTATGGAATAACTGTGTCAAATGATGGAATTACAGCTTTGTGAGAAATTTGGAAATGCTTCCTCTGAGGCAACACCATTGTGAATTCCTACTGAAAATGCCTAAGACTTTCAGTTGTTTCTCACACTGCTTTTTGGTTTTGATTTTGTTCTATTGTTTTAATTTTATCCAACATAATATCTGGCTTAGACACTGCTTTGGGGCCAAGCTTGAACAATAAAGTCAACCTGGTACCAGCACCTCTTATTCTGTTTTTTAAAAACAATTTTTATTGAGTATAGCTTCAGCTCAAAGACTGCATTTCTTTCAAGTGTACAGCCCAAATAATTTTGACTAAAATTCATCCCATGTAAACACATTCCTAGCCAAGATGTGTACCTTCATCATCTCTGAGAGTTCTCTCACGTCCATCTGAGTCCATATACTCATTTATGAAATTGGTCACCAATAGATATGATTTACAATGATAATTTGATCTATTTTATGTATTTATACATATGGGATCACTCTTTTAAACATTTACTATTTATATATTGAAAGTGTACAACATTATATGTGAAAATATATATGAATGTAAAATATGTGCACTTCAAAAGTTCTGTGGAAAAGGAATTACAAGAAAAGTTTAATTTAGTGCAAAATAATGTAAAATTCAGCTTTTCCATGCATTTTGAAGCCCCTTAGTATACATGTGTATGAAATTTATATGTATAAACATGTATATGCATATATAGACATATATATTTGTGTATGACAATTCTTTTTACTAATTTTTATTTAATAAATATAAATTTCCAAAGTATAGCTTATGGATTACCGTGGCTCCCCCCCACAACTTCTATCTTCATCATTCATGGCTGATTTACTGTTGCAGTCATTCTTATCTGGGGAATAATATTTGGGAGACTTTTTCATATTAATATTTTCTGAAGTAATGTGTTAAAAATTAATAGTGCATCAGGATGGCAAGAAAGACTGAATGCAAAAATGATAGAATCCTTGTTATGCTCAGTGAAGAACTCATGGAAAACAAATGCAAATACAAAAATCAGCAAGCTTTGGCATAAGAAGCTGCAGAAACTATTCCATATGAACTTTGAAAACATAGGTAACAGTATAGTTATAAAAACAGTACAAAGATTACTTTTGATTTGATATATACTTTAATTCTGTGTAGAGAGTAAATTTTTAAAGAACACTAAGTAGCTGGAGTTCATATCATGGCATTTCTGCTCTGCCCATCCAGAAGGTGTGACTGGCAGTCTGGTATCAGCAGTCTGAGCCATGGATCACACACTTAAAAAACAAACACGAATATAAAGATTTAAAATGAAAACCTAACTCAGCAGAAGTGCAAAGACTAAAGTTCAAGGAAGGTTACACACAAGATTAATAGATCTGAGAGAGGCACAGGATAATTTCAAATTAGGGAAGGAAAACCAGTTGTCCTTACAAAGAGAGGAAAGGATTTACAGTGAAAGGTCTCTAAGTGAATCCTGGAAATGCCTTCATCATACTTTGTGACCTAAGTCATGGATTAAACATCATTAACTATCATCCACATCTCTAGACAGCAGTAGCCAGTCTGTCATCTGAACAGCCTAAGATTATATCGGGTTTACTTGACAGAGATTCCTAAGACTTTCAATAGAGTTTTTGTGAAGGAGTTGTGTATTATTTTTTGGCTTAACTTTCCCTAATTAGCATTTTTACCATGACCACAGAAATAACAATTTGACCAGTAGGAAGAGAGTTATAAGAAATATTTGGATTATAGGCTTTGAGGGTTGTGAAAAGCAGTGCTGAGATGTCCTGGTATCTATGTAGTCACAGAAGCATGCCACAGTCCCCTTCAATTTCGTGACATCCTGCAAAGTTGGGACGTTTTTGGAAGAAATTCGCTTCCTGAAGTCTTGTGCATGCACAGTCTTTAAATTCTGTTCTAAATCTTATCCATTAATCTAAAAGAATAGTTTGCAATTAATGCAATTCTGCATTTATCTAAAAAATGTTCTGTACTCAAATATTCAAATTCTTTCAAGGCTGTGTGACAAGAGTAAGTCGTATGCTTAAGAATAAACCTCGGCCGGCGCCGCGGCTCACTAGGCTAATCCTCCGCCTAGTGGCACCGGCACACCGGGTTCTAGTCCCGGTCGGGGCGCCGGATTCTGTCCCGGTTGCCCCTCTTCCAGGCCAGCCCTCTGCTGTGGCCAGGGAGTGCAGTGGAGGATGGCCCAGGTGCTTGGGCCCTGCACCCCATGGGAGACCAGGAAAAGCACCTGGCTCCTGGCTCCTGCCATCGGATCAGCACGGTGTGCCGGCCGCAGCGCGCCAGCCGCGGCGGCCATTGGAGGGTGAACCAACGGCAAAAGGAAGACCTTTCTCTCTGTCCTTCTCTCTCACTGTCCACTCTGCCTGTCAAAAAAAAAAAAAAAAAAAAAAAGAATAAACCTCACTAAGTCATCCAGACTTCCGACCTGAGAGGAGGGACTGGGCAGAACATTTACACATGGAACAAAGTGGTGCGAAATGCTGACATCAGTGTAGGGGAATGAATTCCAGATAGCGTTTTCAAGTACAGAATCGAATTCAAAGAAGCAAGAGGTATCTAATAAATTCAGATTATGATCCCTAGAATTTACTTTAGATCTTCAGGGATCCTCACAGATTAAACCTCGCATAAATGTCCCAACAACAAGAGGGACGTGGGCTTTTCACTACTACATGAGTTCTTGCCTAGACCAACTGTCAGAATTTCTAATTCAGTCTTATATGTTGACAACACTGAATAAAGGGGAGTGTTCAGAGAATGCACTCTTGATAATTTTAAGTATCTGAAGTATTACTCTACACAGGCAGGCTGTAAACATTTATGGCTCTGGAGACATAAATGTAAGAATCAGCCTTTCTCAATATCTGGGAAGATTTTATCTAAACTGTAGTATTGATAAGGCCCACTCATGATCCAGGACACAAGGTGCACTCCAATTCTGTCCTCAATTCCTCACCATAGAACAACTCTTGGCAGCATCCTTCCTCTGTGTCCTAGTAGGCCAGGTAACATCAGCTTTTCTGAACAAAGGGCCACAGAGGTGATGTATTTACACATCCATCACACTGAACAAAGTAAATACATGTATCTGGTAAGTTGGTGTATGAATGCCTCATTTAAATATCCACTAAATTTTTCTCTTTGAAATAGTAGTAATTTTGATGATCTTTTCTTAAAATTTTATTTAAGTTATACAAGATTTCATGTACATATACAAGTTATATATGTATTTCTCATATACAGCTTTAGGAACATAGTGACACTTCCCACCAATAGGAGTAATTAAAAGGAAAAATTAAGAATGAGAGTAGTCAGTCTTCAGCGATTTTTTTGAGTATGTGTGTATTTATATGAGCATATAAATATCTAGGGTCAGTCTACTTTGTTTCATGTTCATTAGAAGTCTTTATTGCCACTAATTAAATGGAGAAGTGCAAAGTTCAGTCCAGAGTCCTTCCCTGTTATTCCTTTTTCTTTCTATTCCTTACAACTCTCATATTCCTGTTGGTCACAGTGAATGGAGCAGACATCTTCACTTCCAAATAGTAGAAGCAGCTTAAACAGAAAGACATATTCAGTGCTTCATTTGAACCTCATATTTTTCAGCTGAAATTAAACCAGGAAAATTAAAAAAAATTTTTTTATCATGGCAAAGTTTAAAGATAGTGTTGGGATGTGTTTTTGTGTGTGTGTGTATGTGTGAAAGAGAGAGAGAGAGAAGGAGAGAGAGAGAGAGAGAAACAGGAGGATTCATGAAGGGCCTAAGAAAGGTCAATAGAGAAAACAAGGAATACTTGGAAAGATTTAATTAATGTCATTTGTCCTCATGATTTCTTCAACTGACTAATTTTTTTTCCTTCTACAGTTAGAAAACCTTAAAATTCTTCTAGTCTATAATCCTATAAAAACTTAAGTATTTGGATTTCCCTCACATTCTGTTCTTGAGAACTTTACTGGCTCTATTTCTCTTTGGATCCATTCCAAGGCATCACAGGTATCCCCACATCCTTCAGTTTATCTCATTGCAGTCTGTCTACCAGGAGCACTTTTCTTCTGTGTGGTGAGAATATTGTAAATCCATTTTTTATATTTTGAATTTTTATTTAATAAATATAAATTTCCAAAATAAAACTTTTGAATTATAGCGGTTTTCCCCCCATAACCTCCTTCCTACACGCAACCATCCCATTTCCCACTCCCTCTCCCATCCCATTCTTCATCATGATTCATTTTCAATTATCTTTATACAGAAGATCAACTTAGTATATACTAAGATTTCAACAGTTTGCACCCACACAGACACACAAAAGTATAGCATAGTGTTGTGAGTAGTAGCTTTATCATTAATTTGCATAATATAACACATTAAGGACAGAGATCCTACATGGGTAGTAGGTGTACAGTGACTTCCATTGTTGATTTAACAATTGACACTCTTGTTTATGACGTTAGTAATCACCCAAGGCTCTAGTCATGAGCTGCCAAGGCTATGGAAGCCTTTAGAGTTTGCCAACTCCGATCTTGTTTAGACAGGGCCATATTCAAAGTGGAAGTTCTCTCCTCCCTTCAGAGAAAGATATCTCCTTATTTGATGGCCCATTCTTTATGCTTGGATCTCATTCACAGAGATCTTTCATTTTGGTGATTTTTTTTTTTTTTTGGCCATGGTGTCTTGTCTTTCCATGCCTGTGAAACTCTCATGGACTTTTTAGCTAGATCCAAATGCCTTATGGCTGGTAAATACATTTTCATCCCTGTATATCTTCACCTCAAGTAAATCACTCATTAAAAACCTTCTCAAAATTTCATTCAAACAAATTTCATAACGATCTGGAATTACATCTTTTTAGCTTCTCAGTCCTATTCTAGAAGGATGAGAGGATAAGACTCAACCTGTGATCAGGTGAGGTTATCCCCACTCAAAGCTCACCATTGCCCTGAAGGGAAGCTTGCCTCCTCCAACTCTGTCCACAATTACTCGCCTAGGTATAACCTGAGTCAGCATCCTTCCTCCATGTCCTTGGAAATAGTAGGGGAAGGGTATCAACTTATTTATGGAATCTTGATCTGAGTCATGATTCTCCGGTTTACTTGCAGGAAAGAAGTGAAGTCATTGATTGCATTCAATCAAAACATCTCCAGAATTATCTTTTCACATCATAGCTTCATAATGGCCAATTCATCTAAGATTCTTCTAGTAATTCACTTAATCATGCTTCTAATTTCATTTTATCAAGGCATTTCTGCAGAATTATAGGCAAAAGGTAAGTTTCTAAGTGGGTGAAGTTACAGATCCAGATATTTTGGCATAGAAACAGACACTGAATTAAATTAGAGAACAAATGCTGTTAAGGACAAATGGTTATAGTATTCAGAATTATGCAAGGTCTACAAGCTCTATGTAGGAAGAACATAGATTTATAAAATAGAAGATATTTAACTTATGGTAAGGAAACCTTAATGAGATGTGAATGTTGCTCTACTTTAAATACATAAAGACTATCAATTTGATGAGGTGAGCAACTGTATGTATTGATCAGTGGTATTAAGAATACTCTGTATTAATTTCAAATTCAATGTATAAGTGTGTTAAGATCAATGTGTTCAAGTTCAAATATAAAATATGTTTCTTATTATCATTGATTATGACTAATTAAATTGCCTCCAAATTATGCCTTTACAAAGGGATAGTCTTTTTCTTGAGATTCACATCAGGGAGAAGTTATAGGGGAGATTTCATCACTAAACAAAGGGATAAAACCTGAGTTTTAAGAGTAACTGTTTTCTGTACCGACATTGATGAAAATATAATTTTTTTCTCATAATGAATGCATATTCCTGTTACCTATCACTATGTGCCTTCTGTTTTCTACTGTCACAGATTGGTATCATTCTGCCTTTGCTTACCCTCTAAGACAGGTTCCCATCCCCACCACTTCCCTCCTAACAGCAAGTAACCTCTCTCCTTCAGGGGCCTCTTGTAACTAACTATCCTGTTCTACTTCAGCGAATACACAGGAATGATATTTCAATTTAAAACTCCCCCCACAAATAAGCTGGCATTTATTATTCTGTGTGCTTTGGCAAAGATTCTTTTGGTTCTAATCACAATGCCTTATTGATTCTAATCTGAGTGTTCTTTAAAGGCAAAGTTTGCATCCATTGTGATGCAAATTGTAGAGTTTTCTTCTTTTCATACATGAACAATATTCCATTGTATATACATACATAAAACATTTTCTTTATCCATTAAATAGATGATGGAAATATTGGTTGTTTCCATCCTTTGACTATTTTGAACAGTGCTGCTATAAATATGATGCTGCAAGTATCTCTTTATATAACATACTCATATGATTATGTTGTTCTATAGTGGTTTAAAAGCCTGGGATTACATAGTGGATTAAAATTATGTCTGCAAAAATTGATGAAAGAAGGAAGGGAAAGAGGGGAGTTAGTTGAGGAAGAGGTGAAGAGAGGGAAGTTTGTCTTCTTAGAACTGAATTTATGAAATACATTAATCTTTTCTTTATTAATTAAAATACAATATGTTCATATCTTTTGGGTACTTGCTCAGTAGTAAGATTGCTGGATCGATCATAAGGTGAAACTACATCATGTTGAGTGAAATAAGCCAGACCCAGAAAGACAAATACTGCATGTTTTCTCTTATATCTGGGAGTTAAAATTAAAAAGGAAAAACAAAAAAAGAAAGAAATGCCTGTGACTATTGTTGCAAATATATTTTTTTCAAACACAGTCTTATATCTTTGTCAAGCTACCTATTAAGAATATTATGCTTTTATAGTTTTAATGATCTGATTTTAGTTTAAAATTTACTATAAATGGGTCAAATGATTATCATTCCATTTTATTATTATTTATAGCCCTTGTCTATATTCCCACTGAACTGAGATATTTTAACTTGTTTATCTCTATTTAGTGGAGCATTGGGCCCTTGACTATAAACACAATAATTAATTAATAATTAAAATTTGATCTCAAAAATTATAAAATAGGAAAGAAAAGAGAGGGAGAGTGAGGGGGAGGGAAAATGAGAGGGGGGGAGGGAATATCATTATAGTCATGGATTATATCCATGAACTACATTGAATGTGTTCTCTTTGTATTCATGTTTTATAGACATGAACAAAAATAAAGTATCAGAGGGAAAAAACAGAAATTTTAAAATAATAAGTGAAGCGCATAAGAATACCCATGGTCCTATCTACTGAATTTAAACTGGTGAAAAAAAAAATATGTATGTTGCTTTTTCACTGCATAAGTTATTTACTTGAAAGATAAAATGTTACAAATAAAATACTTTATTATTTGTTTAATCACTTGACAGATTATATATTCTTCTCTATCCATAAAACATTCATAAGATATAATCCTGTATTATGAAAGAAGTACACTGTTCCAGACTGCTGATAGTATGGCAACATACTCCATCCTTGGCATTGGTAAAAGGGTTATTAGCAAAGAAGATGACAGCAGACCCTCTAAGAGTCTACTGTAAATCACACAAAGGGATAGAAAACAGGACTAGACTATCTTCCAGTAATAGGGTCTGCATTTGGAAAGGGCTTCTCATCCCTCCACATGGCTTAGTCTCCACCACAACATGGTATTCTCATGTTGAATGTTGCAAATAAATAACACACACAGCTACAGACATTTCTAAGATTTTTTTTAAGAATTTTTTTTGACAGGCAGAGTGGACAGAGAGAGAGAGAGACAGAGAGAAAGGTCCTCCTTTTTCCATTGGTTCACCCCCCAATGGCCTCCGCAGCCAGTGCGCTGTGGACAGCGCACCGTGCCGATCCGAAGCCAGGAGCCAGGTGCTTCTCCTGGTCTCCCACACGGGTGCTGGGTCCGAGGACTTGGGCCATCCTCCACTGCACTCCCGGGCCACAGCAGAGAGCTGGACTGAAAGAGGAGCAACCGGGACTGCATCCGACATCCCAACTGGGACCAGAATCCAGGGTGCCAGTACCACAGGCGGAGGATTAGCCCGTTGAGCCACGGCACTGGCCTAGACATTTCTAATTACAGAATGAAGTAAACAACATGACCATGTCCTATCAACTGTAAGGGGCTGTACACATGAGAATCTTGGTATTAAGAAAACAGACTGTGATGAATGTTCCTTCCTCATACATATCAATAATACACAGGAGGAGAGCACAACAAATGGATTTTGCTTAATATTCTGTTGTGTCTCCTCTAGAACAAGGAAGTTGTAGATGATTCAACAAGACAAAACCATCTCTGTCTTAAGTGGGGGAGAATGTAGTGTTCTCTTGCTTCCTATCTTCTAAGACCAGTGTTGCGGCTCTGGACGTGAGTTCTACAAGAAATAGCTTCTTTCGGGGCCTTTCTCCATGGGAAAGAGCTTCAATCCATTCAGACATCAGCGTATTGAGGAATAACTGAATCCATCAAGGTCTCCATTGGAAAGGGGCATGTCTCTGAGGCTCAAGGATGACACTGCCTCACATGCTGACAGATACAGTTCTAATTCAGCCCCCAGATTGATGACCAGAAGGCCACTTGGGAGCTCGAGTTGTCGGGACTCATTAAATAGTTTGTTGATTGAGGACTTATATCTCAAAATACATAGTTCAAAGGCAGCATCTTATAGCATGAGTCCTGTTGTGTTTGTGTGTGTGTGTGTGTGTGTGTGTGTGTTTGCATAAGATGTCAGGTAAATTTTTCTCATTACATTTTATTCTGCTTATGATGTCAGGTCAATTTTTTTCATACTTGCTTATTCTGAATAAGTACAACAGACTCACTAGATAGTTTGTTGATTGAGGAGATTTTTATCTGAAAATAAGTAGTTCAATTCAGCATCTTATACCATGAGTCATGTCTGTATTTGTGTGTGTGTGTGTGTGTGTGTGTTTATGTATCATTATATATCATCTGGATGTTCATGTACACAACATAATTAACTATTTCATCCCCATGAAGATCTTCCTCTAATATCCCTTTAAACTCACAAAGGTTAACCTTCTCCCCCCTCATCTCCTCTAACCCTAGCAAACACTGATCTGTTCTCCATTTCCATTTCCAATTGTCATTTCACCTAAAGTAGGTGACAATTTAAGACTGTCTTCTCCGTTCAGCATCATGCTCTTGAGATCCATCCAAGTCATTTTTTGTATTAATAGTTTGCTTCATTGTTGCTGAATGTGTTCCAAGGTATGGATATTCCAAGGTTTGCTTAACTTTTCACCCAATGAAAGCCATTTTCATATTTCCAGGTTTTGGCTCTTACAAAAAAGCTTCTATGACTTTTTTTTGCAGAGGTTTCTTTGAGATTGAATGTTTTTTTTTTCTTTCTGAAATACATACAGGGATTGCACTGATTTGTGGCATGTAAAATAAACATTTAGCTTTTTAAGAAATTTTTGAACTGCTTTTGTGACTGTACCATTTTACATGCAAACCAGCACTGTACATTCACTAGAATATTATCTGATGTTTCAGTCATTCCAGTGGGTATTTAGTGATATGTCATCATGGTCTTACACTTCAGTAATGGTTGACAAAGTTGAATAAGACTTCTTGTGCCTATTTCCCTTACGAATATCTTTCCCTTGTGTAGGTAAGACTTTGCAAATAGACTTTCCCAAAGTCTTGTCCTGCTTTCCCCTCAGGGATTAGAGAAGTGGTGGTGGAGGAGGACACTTGGCCAAGAAGGGCCAAATCATTTGCTCTATTGGAAGAATATCATATATCCAAGGCCAAAATCAATTTGACAATAATATGCCCCCTCTTGTTTTGGGCACCAGTTGTGGGTGATCTCAGCAGTTACCTGAACCCAGACACATTTCTCCCCACCACCACCTTCTGCCAATAAAGTAATCTAGTCCTGGATGCAATCCAGGTCAATTAGCCCACCTGGGGAGCTATCCTGTCTACATGACCTTCAAGCTAATTGGATAGGCATATTGGCTCCAGTGTCCATTCTGCACTATGGTCAGATTCCCCAGAATTGGTTACACCACTTTTACCTGCCCTTATAATTTATGTGCTTGTGAATAAACATGGATATGTTCACAGAAGCCTGTCCCAGGTGTCTTTGTGGAGGGAAAGTCACCAAGACTAAGCAGCAACCAGTAAGCCCTCTGACAGTGGCGGCAAAGCAGAAATTCACACCAGAGATAAAGTGAAAAATATTAAGTGTGTGTGTGTATATATATATATACACATATACAAAAATTTCCATAGTGAAAGGGTGACATGTGTTTGTCTGTATCAGAAACACACCTGTGTGATATGTTTCAGTTCACAGTTGGTCATGGTGGAGGGACTGGGAGTCAAAGGGAGCACATAGACAAGTCTAGTACCTGCTAATGCTAACCGATGGAGTAAATAAAGGGGAGAGTGATCCAACATGGGAAGTGAGATACTCAGCAGACTCATAGAATGGCAGATGTCCTAAATAACACTCTGGCCTCAGAATCAGCCCTAAAGGCATTCGGAGCTGGCTGAAAAGCTCATGAGAGTATTTCAGGCATGGAAAGCCAAGACACTCTGGCAAAAGATCTCTGCGAGTGAGATCCCAGTGGAAAGAACAGGTCATCAAAGAAGGAGGTACCTTTCTCTGAAGGGAGGAGAGAACCTCCACTTTGACTATGACCTTGTCTAAACAAGATAAGAGTCGGAGAACTCAGAGGGCTTCCATAGCCTTGGAAACTCATGACTGGAGCATAGGGAGATTACTGATGCCATAGACAGGAGTGTCAATTGGTAAAGTCAACAACAGGAGTCACTGTGCACTTACTCCTCATGTAGGATCTCTATCCTTAATGTGCTGTACATTGAGATTTAATGCTATAATGAGTACTCAAACAATATATTTCACTTTGTGTTTCTATGGGGGTGCAAACTGTTGAAATCCTTACTTAATGCATACTAAACTGATCCTCTGTAAAAAAAAAAAAAAAAAAAAAGAAATTATCAATTCCCAACTTGACTCTCACTGGGATTAAACATGACAATAGGTCTGCTCTGATTTCATCATCATTTAAAAAAAATCATCTATTATTTTTCACTTTATGTTTCTGTGTGGGAGCAAACTGTTGAAATCCATACTTGATGTATACTAAGCTGATCTTCTGTATATTAAGATAATCAAAAATGAATCTTGATGTGAATGGAAGGGGAGAGGGAGTGGGAAAGGGGAGGGTTGTGGGTGGGAGGGACGGTATGGGGGGGAAGCCATTGTAATCCATAAGTCGTACTTTGGAAATTTATATGCATTAAATAAAAGTTAAAAAAAAAAGAAACACACCTGTGGTCCTTCAGGGTGATGATAATATATATTCTGGAGATGGGAGGCAGAACTACAACTTCTGAGTCAATATATGAGACATTCAAATAGAGACTTAACCTACAAACTCCCCAGGAATACAGGCAGAAATGTTAATTATACTGACATTTAAATAAAGATATGTTTGTTTCTCTCTTTTTTTGTGTGTTCCAAAGCAAGACAGAAGGTAAGTAACTTATTATAGTGCTTGTCCTATGGGGGTGCAGAGAGGGCAAAATTTTCAATGTATTTTTTTTCCTTTTTATTTGGTAAACTGATTTAACCTTTCAAACTGATACACAGAGAAGAGGTTTCATGTATTTTCTAGATCTTATTTTGCCCCCATTGACACTAATAAACATATATTTTAACAAAATTTTTAATAAACATATTTTTAAAATTTTATCTTTCCTGTATGTGCCTTTAAGAATGTTGTAGTTTAAATTAACCCTGTTTTGAAGTGTGCCAGGAGATTATTCCACCTTGTTTTCTGCTATTATCCTCTTACTTCTACCTATCTCCTTCACTCTTTGTCCTTACTTTCATTTTGTTTACCAGCCACAATTTTTACCGACACTTACCTCACCTGGAGTCCAATGGATACCGGAAATCTCCTGTTAGTGTGTTGAAATGAGAGGCATTTCTACTTACTACTTGTTGAATAGGGTATTTAGTGGAAGGCTAAGTTTGTGATTATAAAGAAAAATAGAAATTATGTCATATGCCATTGTGAAAATTAAAAGAAAAATGAGAAACAAAACTGGAGGGTAAGAGTAAGGGAGGGGAGGAGGGTCATGTGGGATGTATCATTATGATCTTAAAACCGTATAGAGCTGGCGCCGGGCTCAGTAGGCTAATCCTCCCCTTTGCGGCAGCAGCACACCGGGTGCTAGTCCCAGTCGGGGCACTGGATTCTGTCCCAGTTGCCCCTCTTCCAGGCCAGCTCTCTGTTGTGGCCAGGGAATGCAGTGGAGGATGGCCCAAGTGCTTGGGCCCTGCACCCCATGGGAGACCAGGATAAGTACCTGGCTCCTGCCATCGGATCAGCGCTGTGCGCCGGCTGCAGTGCACCGGCCGTGGCGGCCACTGGAGTGTGAACCAACAGCAAAGGAAGACCTTTCTCTCTGACTCTCTCACTGTCCACTCTGCCTGTCGAAAAAAAAGTATATATAAAATACATGAAGTTTTTATTAAACATTTTTATTAAATAAAAATTTATAAAGAAATGAGAGAGTTTAAAGTTTATATCCTGAATTTACTGTTACTTGTAGAATTTTTCCCAGTAATTTTAAATTTTGATAACCCACAGAATTTCCAAGTTGGCATTCATGTTTATGTGCTCATTTTAATTTTCCCAGGCTTCTATGAGTCTAGATATGCCCTAAGTGGCTGATAAATTACAGTTTTATTTCCATTACTTAAAGAAAGCCTTCTTTTTTACTGACATTCTCAAGACAAGGTAATTAGCATCTCCATAGATTAAGGTTATAAATTTCTATTTGGGAAAGTTCCCGAAAATGGTTTGTCAGATAAAGCTGTTTTGCACTGAGATGAAAACCATACTGAATAGTCTGGGTTCCAATTTTTTTTTTTTTTTTTTTTTTTTGTGAACTCAGTCTTTCTTGAATGGTATATCAGAAAGATCTTTAGAAGAATCACAAGGTGAGTTCTGTTAACTGTTTACCTCTTGTTATTCATTGTTACTAAATTTTTTTACTTTATAATTTTCCCTTTGGTCTCAGTCTTCTATTTTCTCAGGTTCCTCATGTGAAACCAGTTATATAAGTATGTTTATGGAAAGTAATTTGAGATTTCTCAAATTGAAGTTTATATATTTTTAAAATATTTCATTTATTTATTTGTGAGAGAATTACAGAGAAAGGGAGAAACAGAGACAAAGAATTTCCATCTGCTGATTCACTCCCTAGATGGCCACAATGGGTGGAGATGAGACAATCCAAAGCTAGGAGCCAGGAGCTTCTTCCAGGGTTCAGGGGCCCAAGCACTTGGGCTATCTTCTTCTGTTTTCCCAGGTCACAGCAGAGAATTGAATTGGAATAGAAGCAGCCAGGATCTAAACCTCTGCCCATATGGTTTTCCAGCACAGCAGGAGGAGGCTTAGTTCACTATGCCACAGCGCCAAACCCTACCCAATTCTTTATTGTGTGTTTACTACCACACCTTACCTTCTTTGTCATCATATGTTATCATACACAGATAATTAGAGATAATCTTTCTAGCTGGAAATTTTTAGGGGACCATTACTCTGCATATTACAATAGATTTCTGTATGTTATTTCAGAGTACAGATGGATGTTTTATAGTTCTTATTCCTTTGGGACTTATTTTTAAAATACCACATATGCTTAGCATGTACCACCTGACATATTGTGAAGAGAAACTATCAATATCTATCTATAGACTTGTTACAAAAATTTAAAGCAATTAGATCAGAGCTTTTACTTCTCCTTTTATGAAATTTTATAAAATATTTTCTTTGCTATAGAATTTAATGTATATGGAATTATATATTATATATTATTATATATTATATAATATTCATATAATCATATAATATATTATATAATATATTAATATATATAATATATAATAATAATATATATCATATAATATATAATATAAATATATTATATTATATAATATATTATATATGATTATATATATTAATTAATATATAATATGTTAATATAATGTATTATAATATTGTATTAATTATTATATATTATATTATTATACATATATCATATGTATATTATATATATTTTATATGCCTTCTGACTTCTTTTATTAAATACAATTATCTGAGATTAACTCAGGTTGCAGATTGTAAAAAGTTATTTACTCTTATTTATTTATGAGGAATTATCTATTTTATGGACATACCACAAGATGTGCATTTAGTTTATTTCCATTTCTTACATATTAAAAAATTTACTACTAATGTTTGACAAGTGTTTTATACATCTACAATTTGATTTCTCTTAGAAGTCAAATGACTGAGTCATGGGATTTATAGTAAATTCATAATTATTTAAATAACTGAATGAAGATGGCAGAATAGATAGGGAGTTTGCTCCTCAAGATTAGGAGAAGGCTTTTTAAAAAAAAGTTGAAAGAGTTCCTTTTATGGAAGAGTGAGAGGGACAACAACAGAGGAAACCCTATGTTAATTGGAGGAACACAGTGGACCTATGTGGAGGGTGAAGAATGCACAACTTAGAACCCACCAGCCAATTACTTCTGCACCAGCATTGGATAACAAGGTGAGACCAAATTACAGTAGCCTGAGCCACTGATGAAAAGCTGCAGGAAGATCCTAGAGGCAGTCTGGCTTGGAATCCCATAGGGGACATTATTCCAACCTCTAGAGAAGAAAATAAAAGGGGGGGGAAGCACGTTTTCTCTCTCCCAAATCATCCTGAAAAGCCATCCTGTAACAAGTTGACAGAAAGCAGGCCCATTTTGGACATATGAAACATCTTTGCCAGTTCATGTCCATTCTTTGCAACCAGCCAAGCAGAGACTCCTGAGTCTGGTGGGTAGAAATAACTGGTGGTTGGGTGCTCATGACTGTGTGAGTCTTGTGTGCCAGGACTGTAAAAAAAAAAAACAAGGCTGTGTGGGAGGATTCAAGGTGTGGCTGGGATATTGGGAAGTCCTGGTAAATGCTCCACATGACCAGGGCTCCCTGGCTACCTGGCAAGAGATATTGCTGGGGGATCTGAGCTTATACTGAGTCTCGCATGGATCCTTTGTGTGGTTCTTTTGGCAGAGCAAATAAATAATATACTCACTGGGGACTAGTCTCCTTCGAAGGGAGGAGCCCAGCTGAGTCTATGCCAACAGACAAGAAGAAACCTCCCATCTGATAAAAAAAAGGATATTTACCACTCTAAACTGAGGTGTGTCACTTCAGACCCCCTCTTCTCCCTGGAGCAGAGCTCCTGGGCCACTCTCACCACTCAACTCTAGTTATTCCCTGAAAGTAGACAACCAACTAATCCAATCAGATATAGTCCAAAGATAAAAAGCCACCACAACAAAAAATCAAAGAAACCCATGAGTATCAGCACAAAAGCCAAATAACAAATGCAACAATCTAAGAAAAAAGAACAATGAAGACAACATGGCACCCTCAAAAGAGCACAACACCTCAATACTAGATTGTGAAGATGAAGGGACTAATGACATCCAGAAATGGAATTCAAAAATTGATTATAGGATTACTTAGAAGAAATCAGAAGTGAATGCATGAACTAATGAAATCTAGACATGACATGAAAGAAAATTTCTCCCATGAAATTAAGATCTTACAGAGAAATCAAAATGAAATATTGGGAATGAAGAATTCAATAGAACAAATAAAAAATATAGTAGAGGCCCTTAACAACAAAATCAGTGAAGCAGACAAAAGAATATCTGATGTAGAAGACAAGGTACAGGAAATTATACACAGAGCAAACACAAAAAGAAGAAATTAGACAACTGAAAAACACTGTTGGGAATCTACAGGATACTCTCAAACAACCGAACATATGGGTTCTAGGACATCCTGAAGGCATAGAAAGATAGAAAGTATTAGAAAGCCTTTTCAGTGAAATAATAACAGAAAACTTTCCCAATTTGGAGATAGAAAGACAAATCCAAGTACAGGAAACACATTGAACTCATAATAAATATGACCAGAAAAGATCTTCTCCATGATACACTGTAATTAAACTTTCCACAGTAAAACATAAATAAAATAATTTAAAATGTGCATGAGAGAAACATCAGATTACTTTCAGAAGATCTCCAATTAGACTCATAGTGGTCTTCTCATTAGAGACCTTACAGGCTAAGAGGGAGTGTCTAGATATAGTCCAAGTCTTATGAGAAAAAAAAAAAAAACTGTCAACTACAAATACTATACTCTGCAAAGCTCTCATTCATGAATGAAGGTAAAATAAAGACATTCCATGACAACAGAAACTGAAAGGATTTGTCACAATTGTCCAGCCCTGAAGAACATGTTTAAGGATGTGTTGCACACAAAAACACAGACACATGATCATCACTAGGGTAGAAGATAAAGGAAGGATAGTTACAAGTAAAAGTGCAAAGGAGTGGATGTCCTAAACAGCACTCTGGCCTCAGAATCAGCCCTAAAGGCATTCCGATCTGGCTGAAAAGCCCATGAGAGTATTTCAGGCATGGAAAGCCAAGACACTCTGGCAAAAAAAAAAAAAAAAAAAAAAAAAAAAACTCTAAATGAAAGATCTCTGTGAGTGAGATCCCAGTGGAAAGAATAGGTCAGCAAAGAAGGAGGTACCTTTCTCTGAAGGGAGGAGAGAACCTCCACTTTGAATATGACCTTGTCTAAACAAGATAAGAGTTGGTGAACTCAAAAGGCTTCCATAGCCTTGGAAACTCATGACTGGTGCATAGGGAGATTACTGATGCCATAAACAGGAGTGTCAATTGGTAAAGTCAACAGCAGGAGTCACTGTGCACTTACTCCTCATGTAGGATCTCTGTCCTTAATGTGCTGTACATTGAGGCTTAATGCTATAATGAGTACTCAAACAGTATATTTCACTCTGTGTTTCTATGGGGGTGCAAACTGTTGAAAGCTTTACTTAATGTATACTAAACTGATCTTCTGTAAAAGAAAAAAAAAAAAAGAAGAAATTATCAATTCCCAACTTGACTCTCACTGGGATTAAACATGACAATAGGTCAGATATGATTTCATCATCATTTAAAAAATCATCTATTATTTTTCACTTTATGTTTGTGTGGGAGCAAACTGTTGAAATCTTTACTTAATATATGCTAAACTGATCTTCTGTATATAAAGAGAATCGAAAATGAATCCTCATGTGAATGGAAGGGGAGAGGGAGTGGGAAAGGGGAGGGATGCGGGTGGGAGAGACGATATGGGGGGGAAGCCATTGTAATCCATAAGCCGTACTTTGGAAATTTATATTCATTAAATAAAAGTTAAAAAAATGTAAAAAAAAAGGTAATTAAAAAAATTTTAAAAAAGCGCAAAGGAAATTCAAAGTAAACCATGGGGATATTTATGGAAAAATGTCAGGGCAAAGTCATTGCTTATCAATCGTCACCTTGAATGTAAATGGCTTTAACTCTCCAGTTGAAAGACACAGACTGGCTGAATGGAAGAAAAACCAAAACCCATCTATTTTCTGCCTAAAAAGATGCACAAAGACTTAAAGTGAAAGGATGGCAAACAATATTCCATGCCTACAGAAACCAAGAAAGAGCTGGTGTAGCTATCCCAACATCAGTCAAAATAGACTTTAATACAAAAACCATTAAAAGAGACAAAGAAGGACACTATGTAATGATTATTGGATCAGTTTAACAGGAAGATGGGACTATTATAAACATATATGCACCTAATTACAGGTCACCTGTTATGATGGAATGAGAAGGCCATGCCAAAATGGCCACTGGTAAGCGAGCGTCAGTTACTCAGGAATGGCTTTGAATCCCACTTGGCAATGGAGCCTGCCTGGCAACAAGCTGTGATTGGATGGCTTTGAATCCCACATGGCAAATGGAGACTGCCTGGCAACTGGCTGTGATTGGTTAGGGCATAAACCGCCACTTGATTGGATTGGCTGTCTTGGCTATATAAGCTGTTGTACCAACTGAAATAAACAAGTCTGCAAACTGCTTGCCTCAGGCCTGCTTTCACCCGACCCCTGGGGTCTGTGTGGTGACTCCGTGCCTCTTCCCTCACCACACTCCTCCTCTCAGAAAGGAATCCACTGCAACATTGCTTCTCAGAAGAAACCAACCACAACAACCTGGCTATTAAAAAGAAATGTTAAGAGATCTAAAACGAGAATTAGACTCAAATACAATAGTCTGCTTTCAGCAATGGACAGATCAATAAGACAGAAAATTAGCAAAGAAACAGCAGAGTTAATTGACACTATAGACCAAATAGACCCAACAGATATCTATAGAACTTTTCATCCTACAGTTTCAGAATACACATTATTCTCACCTGTGCATGCAACCCACCCTGAGATTGACCACATATTAGGCCATATTGTGAGTATCAGCAAATTCAAAAAAATCAAAATCATACCATGCTTCTTTTCAGACCAATGCAATGAAGCTAGAAATCAGCAACTCAGGAATCTCTAGAACATATATGAATACATTCTGACTTAACAACAAGCCCCTGAAAAAACAGTAGTTCATAGAATAAATAAAAGGAGAAATCAAATAATTACTGGAAATGAATGAAGACAAGACAGCATGTCTAAATTTATGGGATGTGGCTGGCACAGTGGCATGTGGGTAAAACCAACACTTGTAATGCTGGCATTTCATATGAACATAGGTTCAAATCTGGGCTGTTCCACTTCATATCCAGCATTCTGATGTGGCTTAGGAAGGGAGTAGAAGACGACCCAAACTTTGGGCCCCTTCACCCACCTGAGTGACCTGGAAGAAATTCCTGGATCCTGGCTTTGGATCAGCAAAGCTCCAGCTATTGCAGCCACCTGGAGTTAAGCAAATGATTGAAGACGGCTTTCTCTCTCTCTAACTCTCTCTCTGCCTCCACCTCTCTGTAATTCTGCCTTTCAAATATATACAATAAATCTGTTAAAAAACCTTAAGTGATACAGCAAAGCCAGTGTTCAGAGAAAAATTTATAGCAATTGTTGCCTAAATCAAGAAATTGGAAAGGCATCAAATAAATGTACTATCAATGCACCTCAAGGATCTAGAAGAAAAACAGCAAACCAAACCCAAAACTAGTAGGAGAAAAGAAATAATTAAAATTAGAGTAGAAATCAATAAAAATGGAACCAAGAAAACAATACAAAAGATCAGCAAAATGAAGAGCTGGTTTTTGAAGAAATAAACAAAATTGACACGCCATTGAGCCAACTAAGTCAAAAGGAGAAGACCCAAATCAATATAATTAAAGATGAAATAGGAAATGTAACAACAGACACAACAGAAATAAAGAATCATCAGAAAATACTACAAAGTGCTGTTGCCTACAAACTGGGAAAAAGAGAAGAAATGAATAGATTCTTAGACATATACCAGCTACCTAAATTGAAACTTGAAGACAAAGAAAATCTACACAGGCTCAGTACCAAGACAGAAATTGAGTCAGTACCAAAGACCCTCCCATAAAAGGAAAGCCTAGGACTGGATGGCTTCACTGCTGAATTCTACCTGACATTTGAAGAGGAACTAACTCTACTCCTTCTCAAGTTATCCAAAACAATTGAAAGGGAGGGGATCCTCCTAAATTCATTCTTTGAAGCCAGCATCACCTTAATTCCAAAACCTGAAAAAGATGCAACAAAGAAAACTGTAGAGCAATCTCCCTGATGAACATAGATGCAAAAATCCTGAACAAAATCCTGGCCAATAGAATCCAGCAACACTTCAGAAAGATAATTCACCTGGACCAAGTGGGATTTATCCCTGCTATGCAAAAATGATTCAACTTTTGAAAATCAATCAATGTGATACCTCACATTAGCAAACTGAAAAACAAAAAACATATGATCGTCTCATCCCAAAAGATGCAAAGAAAGCATTTGATAAAATACAACACCCTTGCATGATGAAAACTCTAAGCAAACTGAATATAAAAAGATAATTCCTCAACACAATCAAGCCAATTTATGCAAACCAGTGGTCAGCAGCCTATTGAATGGGGAAAAGTTGGAAGTGTTCTCACTGAGATCCAGAACCAGACAAGGGTGCACACTCTCACAATTGCTATTCAATATAGTCCTGGAAGTTTTAGCTAGCGCCATTAGATAACAAAAAGTAATCAAAGGGATTCACATTGAGAAAGAGGAAGTCAAACTACCCCTATTTGCATATGACATGATTCTACTATGGGGGATTATAAAGACTGCACCAAGAGAGTATTGGGACTCATGGAAGAATTTGGTAAATTATCAGGAATAAAATCAATACACAAATCCAATAGCTTTTGTATACACAGACAATACCAGGGCTGAGAAAAATTTCTAAGATCAATCTAATTCAAACATCTCTATGATGAAAATTACAAAAAAATGAAGGAAAGAAATAGAAGATACAAAAAATGGAAAAAATATTCCATGCTTATGGATTGGATGAATCAATATCACCAAAATATCCAATCTTTCAAAAAATTTACAGATCCAATGTGATACCAATCAAAATACCAAAGACCATCTCAGATATAGAAAAAATGATGGTGAAAATCATATGGAAACACAGGGAACCTTGATTAGCTAAAACACTTTTTAAGATTTATTTATTTATTTGAAAGTCTGAGGTACACAGCGAGAGTAGGAGAGGGAGAGAGAAAGAAAGACAGCAAGAGAGAGAGAGAGAGAGTTCATATGCTGGTTGGCTCGCCAATTGGCTGCAACAGCCAGATCTGCACCAATCCAAAGCCAGTATCCAGGTCTTGTGGATCTCTCACATGGGCGCAGAGGCCCAGTAACTTGGGCCATCTTCTGCTGCCTTCCCAGGCCACAGCAGAGAGGTGGATTGTAAGTGGAGCAGCTGGACCTCAAACTGGTGTCAATATGGGATGCTGGCACCGCAGGCAGTGGCTCTACCCACCATGCCACAGTTCTGGCCTCAGATAAAGCAATCTTACGCTTCAAAAACAAGGCTGGAGGCATCACAATACCAGATTTCAAGACACACTACCATTTAGTTATAATCAAAAGAGCCTGTTACTGTTAAAAAAAAAAAAGATGGATAGACCAATGCAGCAGAATAGAAATATCCGCAATCAGTCAACATCTACAACCAACATATATTTGACCAAAGCTAAACCAATCCCTAGAGCAAGAACAGTCTCAACAAATGGTGTTAAGAAAACTTGATTTTTCACATCAGAAATATGAACCAGGAATCTTTCATTACAACTTACACAAAAATCAATTAAAAATGGGTTAAAGATCTAAATATATGAGCTGATACCTTCAAATTACTAGAGAAAATTGGGGAAACCCTTCAAGATATTGTCACTGCCAAAGATTTCTTGGAAAAGACACCAGAGGCAAAGGCAATCAAAGCCACAATCAGCAAATGGGATTACATCAAATTGAGGAGCTTCTGTAATGTCAAAGAAACAGTCAGGAAAGCAAACAGGCAACCAACAGAACAGGAGAAATTATTTGCAAACAATGCAACTGATAAAGGATTAATAACCAGAATACATAAAGAGATAAAGAAACTCCACAACAACAAAGCAAGTAACCCAGTTAAGAAATGGGCCAAGGACTTAACAGACATTTTTCCAAATTGCCAACAGACACATGAAAAAATGTTCAGGATCACTAGCCATCAGGGAAATCAAATCCAAAACACAATGAGGTTTCACTTCACCCCAGTTAGAATGGATCTCATACAGAAATCAACAAACAACAAATGCTGGCAAGGATGTGAGGAAAAGAGTACCCTAATTCACTGTGGGTGGGAATGTAAACTGGTAAGACCACTATGGAAGTCAGTTTGGAGATAGCTCAGAAATCGGAATATAGATGTACCATGTGATCCAGCCATCCCACTACTGAGAATTTATCCGAAGGAAATGAAATCAGCAAATACAACAGCTATCTGCACTCCCTTGTTCACTACAGCTCATTTCACAATAGCTGAGACATGGAATCAATCTAAATGCCTGTCAACTGAAAACTGGATGAAGAAATTATGGGATATGTACTCTATGGAATACTACACAGAGGTAAAAAAATTAAATGTAGTCATTTGCAACAAAATGGATGAATCTGGAAAACATCATACTTAGTGAAATAAACCAGTCTCAAAGGACAAATACCATATGTTCTCCCTGATTAGAGCACTAAAAGGAAATCTACAGAAGCAAAATTGACACTTTTAGAAGCAATGCCTTGAATAGCCCTTGTCTTGACAATGAGCTGTTTTTGTGTGTGTGTGTGTTTTTCTTAATCTAGATTAGGACTGGGGCGGGAGGGGGAGGAGGAGGTGGGTGGGATTGGGGGTGGGAGGACGGATATGATGGGAAGAATCACTATATTACTAAAGTAATTATGGAAAAAAAGTACATCATGTAGTAATTTGATATAAGTTTATATTGCACACTGTTTCCCCAAAGGAATTAGCACAATTATTACCACTTGTGCTGTAAAATAGATTCCCAAAACTTTCTTACATTCTATCTGAAAGTTTGTACTCTTTCTTCCCCTTATTATCTTCATCCCCCAGTCCCTGTTAACCACTCTTTTACTCTCTGTTTCCATGGCTTCAACACTTTTAAAATTCATGTTATTAAAATCATATAGCATTTGTCATTCTCTGTCTAGCTTATTAAACTTGGTATAATGTCCTCCAGTTTCATACATGTTGTTTAAATATGATTTCCTTCTTTGCATTATTAAATAATAGTCTATTTTGTTCATAAAAAGAAATTATATTATTTTCTTCTTGTTACTCCCTTTAGGATAATTTTGTTCTTATTTTTCTCAATTCTTAGGGTGGAAACCTGGATTATTAAGTATCTTCTTACTATTAAAGTTACTTGCAATAAATTTCCCTATAAGCACTGCTTTGGGTACATCCCCTAAATATTGATATGTTGAAGTTTTTAGTGTATTTCCTTCAAACTCTAAGGATGCTTTAGACTTGAACAGTCCCAACTTCATCAGATCATTCAGACAAAAATTCCACATAAAAAATTACACTATAGGTCAAATCTACCTGAGCAACATTACACATTTCACAGAAAAGCCTCAGAATATACATTCATTTCATCAGCCCAAAGAATGTCCTCAAAGATAAGACATAAAAATTATCAATAAATTAAAATAAATAAAATCATATAATGCATCTTTTAGATCACAACATAATAAAACAAGGAAGAAATGCCAGAGAAATATTAGAAATTATGGAAATACATGGAAACTAAGCAACTTGATTATGAGAAAAATCAAAGTAACAACAACTTTCCTAGACAGATGAAAAATGGAAACATAACAACCCAAAATGCTTTGATAGGACAAATGCAATACTAACAGGGACGCTTACAGCAATCAGCATTTACATCAGATAGTCCTGTGCCACGATTGATGAATTAAGTTCTAAAAAGTGTTATTTCATGTAGATTTCCAAAATGATTTCAAAAAATTTTACATAAGACCATTTTAAAATTAAGTATTTTATTAATAAAAATTTAGCAAAGAATAAAACTATTGCAAATAAACAACCTAATAGATGCATCCCAAGTAAATAGGAAAGCAAGAACAATACAAACCCAATATTGGTAGAGGAAATAAACAATGTAAATCAGAAAACAAATAGATAAATACTAAATAAACAAGAAAAAGAATTAGGCCTTTACACTTAACAGTAATTGAAAATATTTGTGTATTCAAGTGTGGCTTTTCAATCTATGCACAGGTATGTATTGATCAAATAAGGGTAATTGATGTTTCCTTCTTTTTGTTATTACTTTATGATTGGAGCTTTGGAGGTCCTCCATTCTATTTGCTTATAGAATGTAGAATAGTTCACTGTGAACGTCAGTCACCCCACTATGCTGCGTAACACTAACAGCTTATTTCTTCTAACTCTGATTCAGTACCCATTCCCCAAACTTCTCATAGTCCCTATCCCCTTCCCAGCCCAGCCTCTGTTTTCTATGTTCAGATTGAGCTGTTTAGGTTCCACCTTAAGGGAGAAAAAGTGGCATTTGGGTTTCTATGTCTGGCATGTTTCATTTCATGTTATCCATGTTATCCACCTCCATTCATTTTGCTAAAAATGACAGGCATCCATTGTTTTTATCTCTGGAAATATTGCATTACATACAAAATATATGAAATAAATATATAAATTATATAAAATATTTGCTTTATCCACTCATTAACCTTGATTGATTGCACATCTTGGCTGCTATGAAAAGTGCTATATTAAGCATGGTATAGCAGCTATCTCTCTGATACAATGAATTCATGTCTTTTGGATATTCACCCAGTAGTATGGTTGTTGGATCACATGGCAATTCTATTTCTAGTTTTTTTGATTTATTTTTTATTTAGTAAATATAAATTTCCAAAGTACAGTTAATGGATTACAATGGCTTCCACCCCAACATAGTTTCCCTCCCACTCACACCCCTCACATCTCCCGCTCCCTCTCCATTCCATTTACATGAAGATACATTTTCAATTATCTTTATATACATAAGATTGATTTAGTATATATTAAGCAAAGATTTCATCAGTTTGCACCCACATAGAAATACAAAGTGTAAAATACTATTTCAGTACTAGTTATAGCATTACTTCACATTGGACAACACACTAAGGACAGATCGCACATGAGAAGTAAGTACACAGTTACTCCTATTGTTGACTTAACAATTTGACACTCTTGTTTATAGTGTCAGTAATCTCCCTAGGCTCTAGCCATGAGTTTCCAAGGCTATGGAAGCCTTTTGAGTTTGCTGACTTCGAGCGTATTCCGACAGGATCATAGTCAAAGTGGAAGTTCTCTCCTCCCTTCAGAGAAAGGTACATCCTTCTTTGATGGCCCTGTTCTTTCCACTGGGATCTCACTCACAGAGATCTTCCATTTAGGTCTTTTTTTTTCTTTTTTTTCCAGGGTTTCTTGGCTTTCCATGCCTAAAATACTCTCATGGGCTCTGCAGCCAGATCCAAATGCCTTAAGGGCTGATTCTGAGGCCAGAGTGCTATTTAGGACATCTGTCATTCTATGAGTCTGCTGTGTATCCCGCTTCCCATGATGGATAGTTCTCTCCCTTTTTGATTCTATCAGCTAGTATTAGCAGACACTCATCTTGTTTGTGTGATCCCTTTGACTCTTAGACCTATTGGTGTGCTCAATTGTGAACTGAAATTGATCACTTGGACTAGTGAGATGGCATTGGTACATGCCACCTTGATGGGATTGTATTGGGATCCCCTGGCATGATTTTAACTCCACCATTGGGGGCAAGTCCGATTAAGCATGTCCCAAATTGTACATCTCCTCCCTCTCTTATTCCCACTCTTATATTTAACACGGATCACTTTTCAGTTAAAATTTAGACAGCTAAGAATAAATGTGTGTTAATCACAGAGTTCAACCAATAGCACTAGAACAAAACAAAGAGAAAATACTAAAATGGATAAAGTATTACATTGTACATCAACAGTCAGGACCAGAGCTGATCAAGTCACTGTTTCTCATAGTGTCTATTTCACTTCAACAGGTGTCGCCTTTGGTCCTCAGTGAGTTGTCTCCAATCAGGAAGAACATATGATATTTGTCCCTTTGGGACTGGCTTAATTCACTCAGCATAATGTTTTCCAGATTCCTCCTTCTTGTTGCAAATGACCAGATTTGTTGTTTTTGACTGCTGTATAGTATTCTATAGAGTACATGTCCCATAATTTCTTTATCCAGTCTACTGTTGATGGGCATTTGGGTTGGTTCCAGGTCTTAGCTATTGTGAATTGAGCTGCAATAAACATTAATGTGCAGATAGCTTTTTTGTTTGCCAATTTCATTTCCTTTGGGTAAATTCCAAGGAGTGTTATGGCTGGGTTTCTAGTTTTTTTAAAAGAATCTCAATACTGTGTTTCATGGTTTCTATACTAATTTACATCTCACTACTAATTTTGGGAGGCACCCTTTCTCCATATGCTTGTCAGCATTTGCTACTTTCTATTGTTCTAGTAATAGCTAGAATAAGTAGAGTGAAATATTATTGTAGTTTTGATTTGCAATTCCCTGATGGCTAATGATATTGAACATTTTTTTATTTATTTGTGGGACATTCTATTTCTCCTTCTGAGAATTGTCTATTCAGTTTTCTTGCTTGTTCTTATTTATTTGTTTTGTTGCTGTAGTTTAAGTTTTTTAGTTCCCTATATATTCTGTATATTATTACTATGTCAGATAAATAACTTGCGAATACTTTCTTCTGTTATTTGTCTCTTCATTATGTTGATTGTTTCTTAGGCTGTACATAAATGTCTGATTTTTTTAAAGATTCATTTATTTATTTGTAAGTTGGAGTTACACAGAGAGAGAACAATAGGCAGAGAGGAGAGGTCTTCCATCCACTGGTTCACTCCTCAAATGGCTGCAACGGCCAGAGCTGCTCAGATCCAAAGCCTGGAGATAGGTGCTTCCTCCAAGTCTCCCATATGGGTACAAGGGCCAAAGTACTTGGGCCATCTTCTAATGCTTTCCCAGGCCATAGCAGAGAACTGGATTAGAAGTGGAATAGCTGGGACTCGAACCAGTGCCCGAATGGGATGTCGGCAATCGCAGGTGGTGGCTTTAACTTTTACATCATGGCACCAGCCCCAAAATGTATGAATTTTAAATAATCCCATTGGTCTAGTTTTCCTTTTGTTGCCTGTGTTTTGGGGATCTAATCCAAAAGTTTTTTTTAAAGTACATCAATTTTTTGAATTATTTCCTTTTTTAAAAAAAGATTCTTTTATTTGAAAGTCAGAGATAAACACACACACACACACACAGAGAGAGAGAGAGAGAGAGAGAGAGAGAGAGAGAGAGGTCTTCCATCCACTGGTTCACTCTTCAATTAGCAGCAACAGCCAGAGTTGTGTCGATCCAAAGCCAGGAGCCAGGAGCTTTTTCCAGATCTCACATGTGGGTGCAGGGACCCAAGGACCTGGGATATCTTGTACTGCTTTCCCAGGTCATATCAAAAGGCTATGGACTCAAACTGGTGCCCATATGGGATGCTGGCACTGAAGGTTGCAGCTTTACCTACCATGCCACAGCATTGGCCCCTTGAAGCATTTCCTCTATGTTTTCTTCTAAATTTAATAGTTTCAGGTATTAAAATTAGGTCTTTGATCCATCTTGGCTTGATTTTTAATATAATGAGAAAGAATCTGCTTTCATTTTTATATGTATGTATATCCAGATTATTTTTCCTTTTTTTTTTCTTTTTGACAGGCAGAGTGGACAGTGAGAGAGAGAGACAGAGAAAGGTCTTCCTTTTGCCATTGGTTCACCCTCCAATGGCCCCCACGGCCGGCGCACCACGCTGATCCGATGGCAGGAGCCAGATGCTTCTCCTGGTCTCCCTGGGGCGCGGGGCCCAAGCACTTGGGCCATCCTCCACTGCACTCCCTGGCCACAGCAGAGAGCTGGCCTGAAAGAGGGGCAACCAGGACAGAATCCAGTGCCCTGACCAGGACTAGAACCCGGTGTGCTGGCGCCACAAGGTGGAAGATTAGCCTATTGAGCTGCGGCGCCGGCCTATTTTTTCCATTTTTAAAGATTTGTTTTCTTTAATTTGAAAGAGTTAATTGTATCCTCTAGATCACTCCCCAAATGACAGCAACAGCCAGAGCTGAGTCTCTCTGAAGCCAGGTGCCAGGAGCTTCTTCCAGGTCTCCCACGTATACAGGGGCCCAAACACTTTAGCCATTCTCTGCTGCTTTCTCAGGTGAATTATCAGGGATCTGGATCAGAATTGGAGCAGTGAGGACTGGAACTGGTGCCCATATGGGATGATGGTGTTGCAGGATGAGGCTTTAACCCACTGCACTACTGCACCAGCCCCTGTATATCCAACACCATCAATAAGACTATTATTTCTCCAGTATATGTTCTCAGTGCATTTACTGATAATCAATCGGCTATTTGTACATACGTTAACTTCCTGGTTATCTATCCTGTTGTATAGATCGAATTATCAGTGTTTATGCCAGTACTGTGTGTTTTAATCACTATGACTTTGCAGTATACTCTGCAATCAGGCATAGTGATTCATTGAACTTAATTTTTTCCCTTAAGATTACTTTGGTAGTTCTGTGACTTTTGTGGTTCCATATGAACTTTAGAACAGTTTTTTTTTTCTTTTTTCTTTTTTTTTTTTTGACAGGCAGAGTGGACAATGAGAGAGACAGAAATAGAGAGAAAGGCCTTCCTTTGCCGTTGGTTCACCCTCCAATGGCCCCCACGGCCGGCGCACCACGCTGATCCGATGGCAGGAGCCAGGTGCTTCTCCTGGTCTCCCATGGGGTGCAGGGCCCAAGCACTTGGGCCATCCTCCACTGCACTCCCTGGCCACAGCAGAGAGCTGGCCTGGAAGAGGGGCAACGGGACACAATCCGGTGCCCTGACTGGTACTAGAACCCGGTGTGCCAGCGCCGCAAGACGGAGGATTATCTTAGTGAGCCGCAGCGCCGGCCCCAGTCTTTTATATTTCTTTAAAAAATGCCATTGATACTTTTAGATTGCTTTTCACAGTTAACATTATTAATTTTCTAATCCATGAACATGGATCATCTTTCCATTTAAATGCATTTTTATTATTTTTATTTCTGAGAGAGAGAGAGGGAGAGAGAGAGAGAAAGAGAGAAAGAAAGAATGGCAGGCACAGATAGATCTCCCATCTGATGATTCAGTCCCCAAATACATGCAACAGCTGGAATTGGGCCAATCCGAAGGCAGGAGCCAAGAACTTAATTCTGGTATCCCACATGGGTGGTAGTGGTCCACGCTTCAGCCATCATGCTTCAGTTCCCAGACTGCGCCTTAGCAGAAGCTTGAATTAGGCATTGAGAAAGGATCAAACCAAGGGACTCTAATATGGGAGATGCATGCATCCCAAGTGGTGTCAAATGCTATTCCAAACACCTGACCACTTTCCATATTTTAGGTCCTCTAATTCTTTCACAAATGTGTTGTAATTTTCAATGTTAAGATCCTTCATTTTGTTAGAATTTATCCCTAAATATTGTGAATGGAATGCCTTTGTCATTTTCCTTTCAACAAGATAATTAATATTATATAAAATGGTATAATTTTCTGGTTGTTGTTTTTAGATACCACAACTTTACTGAATTCAATTATCAGTTATAACAGCTGTTTGGTGGAGTAGATTTTTTTCATGTATAAAGTCATTTGTAAGCTTGGATATTTTTTATTTCTCCCCTTCTAATTTCAGTGTCCTTTAATTCTTTCTTTTCCAAAACCACTCAAGACTTTCAATGCTATATTGACTAAGAGTGGTGAAAGCAGATATTCTTGTCATCTTCCAGATCTTAGTGCAAATGCTTTCAGTTTTTCTGCATATTAATTTTGTGTTGCCATATAAAACCTTTATTATTTTGACATATGTTTTTCAAAATAAAATTTCTCAACAGTTTCTAACCTTGAGGGGATGTTGAATGTTACCAAACACATTTTTTGCATCTATTGAGAGGGTCATAAGATTTTTGTACTTCTCTGTTGCTGTGATTTTTATGCTAATTGTTTGAAAATGTTGAACCATCCTTTTGTCACCAGCTTGAATCCCACTTATTCATGACGTATAACCTTTGATGTGCTGTTGCATTTAGTCTGATAATGTTTTGTTAACAATTTTGCATCAACATTCACTGAAGATGTCTATAATTATCTATTGCTTCTGTGTGCTTTTTTTGATATCAAAACAATGTTAGCCTTTAAAAAATAATTTGGCAGTCCCATCCTTTTAAATTTCTTATAACAGTTTTAGCTGTGGAGTTAGTCCCTCCTTAAGTATTTATGTAGAATTCATTATAAAGCCATCAGGTCCTGGGATTTTCTTGATGAGAGACTTTTAGCTATGCTTCAGTCTTCTTTCTGGTACTCAATATGTTTCCATTTTCTGCATTTATTAATTTAATCGTGGTAAGTTGTACATATCCAGGGATTATTATGTATTTCTTTGAATTGTTAGTATGTGGTGGTTCCTATAAATTTCTTGTGATTCCTTGTGTTTCAGTAGTATCAGTTGCAATGTCTCCTTTTTCATACCTGATTTTGTTTTTCCTTTCTTGGTCTTTGTTACATTGGTAAAAGTTAGTCTTTCTTTTTTTTTTTTTTTTCAAAAAATCCAATAGTTTAATTTTGTTTATCTTTTATACTATTTTTAATCTCAGTTTCATTTATTTCTGCTATGAGCTAAATTATTTCTTGCCTTCTACTAATTTTTCACTGTTGTTTTCTAAGTCCTTGAGGTGCATAATCAATTGTAATGATGCAATTATTAACTTATACTTCACACTGCATATTGTCTTTTCTCTAGCTCACTGATTTTGATGCTTTGTGACTTCATTTACATTTAATATCAAAAATTTTATTTCATTTTTAATTTCTTCAGTGATCTATTTTTCATTAACGAGCTTGTTTTTTAATTTATGAGTTTTGTAAATTTCCCTTTGTTCATCTTATTGTTGATTCATTTATTCCACTGTGGTCTGAGAAGATACAGGGTGTGATTTTTTTTTTAATTTATGACCTAACACATGGTCTTTCCTGGAAAATATTATGTGCTTATGAGAAGAGTGTGTGTTCTGCAGCTTTTGAGTGAAATGTTCCATAAATGCTTATTATGGCTGTTTCCTGTATAGTATGTTTCTACTCACATGTGTCCTTGATGAATTTCTGTCCAGATGATCTGTCCATTAATGACAATGGAGTGCTGAAAACCCCAACTCTTTTTGTATCAGAGTCTACCTCTTACTTTATATCTAATAATATTTACTTGTATTTCAGTGACCCTGTATTGTATCTTATTGCTGAATCAATACTTTCAGTAATATATAAGGCCCTTCTTTATCTCTATTTACAGTTTTTTTTTTTAAGTTTGTTTTATTAGATGTGACTATTGCAACTCCTGCTCAAGGTTGGCTCCTATTTGCATAAATTGCCTTCTTCCAATTCCTCACTTCAGCTTATATGTATCTTAACTGGAAAGTAAATTTCTTGTAGGCAGCTTATAGTTGGGTCTTATATAATGGAAAACTCATATTTTACTCATGGATGTAATCCATTTATATTCAAGGCTTATACTGAAAGGTAAGGATGTCTATTGCTTTGTAAATTGCTTATTGATTGTTTATATATTATTTTATATTTTATTAACAATAAATGTACATATCTTATGCTTTAGTGTAGTATTTCAATGCTTGTATACAACATGTTATGATCAAAACAGGGTAATCAACATTTGTAATTATTTGCATTACTTTATTAGTGGAGACAAGAAGCTTCTTTATTCTATTTGTTTATCAAAAATGTGACATTATTGTGACCTGTGGTCTCTCCACTATGCTGTGTAACACTAGGCATTTATTCCTTTCATCTGATATTGATTTGTTGTTCCTTATAGAAACTTCCTCTAACTGCCCTCCCTATGTCAACCCAGTCTCTAGTATCTCTCATTCTGTGTTCAGATTGAGGTTTTCGTTTTATAAACTACCACATTTTAGTGAGAACATACTGTAATTGTCTTTCCATGCCTGGCTTATTTTAGTTTACTGATCTCCAGTTTATTCTATTTTGTGGCAAATGACAGGGTTTCATTTCTTTAACTTTTATTTAATGAATATAAATTTCCAAAGTACAGCTTATGGATTACAACGGCTTCCCCCGCCATAACTTCCCTCCCATCCGCTACCCTCCCCTTTCCCACTTCCTCTCCCCTTCCATTCACATCAAGATTCATTTTCAATTCTCTTTATATACAGAAGATCAGTTTAGCATACATTAAGTAAAGATTTCAACAGTTGGCTCCCACACAGAAACATAAAGTGAGAATTACTGCTTGAGTACTAGTTATAGCATTAAATCTCAATCTACAGCACACTAAGGACAAAGAGCCTACATGAGGAGTAAGTGCACAGTGACTCCTGTTGTTGACTTAACAAATTGACACTCTTGTTTATGGCCTCAGTAATCACCCTAGGCTCTTGTCATGAGCTGCCAAGGTTATGGAAGCCCCCTGAGTTCAGCGACTCTGATCATATTTAGACAAGGCCTGGTCAAAGTGGAAATTCTCTCCTCCCTTCAGAGAAAGGTACCTCCTTCTTTGATGACCCATTCTTTCCACTGGGATCTCACTCATGGAGATCTTTCATTTAGGTGTTTTTTTTTTCTCCCAGAGTGTCTTGGCTTTCCATGCCTGAAATACTCTCATGGGCCTTTCAGCCGGATCCACAACCTTAAGGGCTGATTCTGAGGCCAGAGTGCTATTTAGGACATCTGCCATTCTATGGGTCTGCTATGTATTTCACTTCCCATGTTGGATCATTCTCTTCCTTTTTTCTCAGCTAGTATTTGCAGACACTATTCTTGTTTGTGTGATCCCTTGGTTCTTAGTCCTATCATTATGATCAATTGTGAACAGAAATTGATCACTGGGACCAATGAGATGGCATTGGTACATGCCACCTTGATGGGATTGAATTGGAATCCCCTGGTATGTTTCTAACTCTACCGTTTGAGGTAAGTCAGCTTGAGCATGTCCCGAATTGCACATCTCTTCTCTCTCTTATTCCCACTCTTATATTTAACAGCGATCACTTTTCAGTTAAGTTTCAACACTTAAGAATAACTGTGTATTGATTACAGTATTCAACCAAAAGTATTAAGTAGAACAAACAAAAAAAATACTAAGAGGGATAACATATTAAGTTGCTCATCAACAGTCAGGTTGAGGGTTGATCAAGTCACCATTTTTCATAGTGTTCATTTCACTTTAACAGGTTTCCTTATTGGTGCTCAGTTAGTTGTCACCTATCAGGGAGAACAAGTGGTATTTGTCCCCTTGGGATTGGCTTATTTCCCTCAGCATAATGTTTCATTTTTTTATAGATTTATTTGAAATGTATTATTGGAAATGTATATTAGAGAGATAGAGAGAGGCAGAAAGCAAGAGTGAGAGTGAGAGCGAGGAGAGAGAGAGAGAGAGAGAGAGAGAGAGAGAGAGAGAAATCTTCCATCTCTGGGTTTACTCCCCAAATGGTCACCATGGCGAGAGATGAGCCAGTCCAAAGCCAGAAGCCAGAAGCTTCTTCTTGGTCTCCCACATGAATGCTGGGGCCAAGGACTTGGGCCATATTCTGCTGCTTTCCCAGGCTCATCAGCAGAGAGCTAGATCAGAAGTGGAGCAACTGTGAGTTTAACCAGTGCCCTTGTGGGATGCAGGCAGCATCTTTACCAGCTCTGCCACAGCATCGGACTCAATATTTATTTTTTAAACATTCTTTTTATTTGAGAGTTAGAGCTGTAGACAGTGAGAGAGAGACAGAGAGAAAGGTCATCCTTCTGTTGGTTCACTCCCCAAATGGCCGCTAAAGCCAGCGCTGCACCATTTGAATCCAGGAGCCAGGTGCTTCTTCCTGGTCTCCCATGAGGGTGCAGGGTCCCAAGCACTTCGACCATCCTCCACTACCCTTCCTGGCCACAGCAGAGAGCTGTACTGGAAGAGGTGCAACCAGGACTAGAAGCTGGTGCCTATATGGGTTGCTGGTGCCACAGGCGGAGGATTAACCAAGTGAGCCAGGGCACTAGCCCCTATTCTTATTGATAGCTGAATAGTATTCCATAGTGTGTATGTTTTCTTTATTCATTCTTTGGAAGATGGATGTATTGGTTGATTCTCTATCTTTGCTATGGTGATCAGGGCTGCAATAAACATGGTGGTATCTCTTTGATATAATGATTTTTTTGTCTTTCAGATACATACTCTGTGGTGGTTTCAATGAGTCATATAGAAGTTCTGTTTCTACCTTTTTGGGAAATCTCCAAACTGTTTTTCACAGTGGCTGTGCTAATTTACAGTCACACCTACATTGTATAAGAGTTCTCTTTTCTTTACATTCTCACCACTATTTGTTACTTTCTATATTTTTAGCACAGTCATTCTAAAATGAGTAAGGTGATTTCTCACTGAGGTTTTAATTTGCATTTCCCTGATGGATAGTGATTTTTAGTACTTTTTCATGTATCTGTTGGATAATTGCATTTTTTCTTCTTGGGGGGTGAACCAATGGAAGGAAGACCTTTCTCTCTGTCTCTCTCTCTCACTGTTTAACTCTGCCTGTCAAAAAAAACCATATTCATAGGTAAGGAAGAAATCAAATTATCCCTGTTTACAGATATGTATATGAAAACCTAAAAACACCATCCGAATATTCCACCATTTGAACTCAAAGTCAGTAAAGTTGTAGCATATAAAATCAACATCAAATATCAATATCATGTTTGCCCATCAACTCTCATTTGAAAAAAATTATGAAGAGAAGGGGCTGCAAGATGGAATAGGGCAGGAATTCACTGATAGTCCAGGAAAAGATAGTTTAATAAAAGTGCATATACAGTAGTCTCAGGGAAGAGTTAGGGAAAAAACTGCAGAGGAAACTCTTTGGGAATTAGAGGGACATGGTGGACCTACATGGAGGGTATAGGTGCCCACAACTCAGGACCCTAGCTGCCGTGTCTATGCACCAGCACTGGAAAGGGAGGTGAGGTCAACCACAGTAGCCTGAGAGACTGGAAGCAGCAGGAAGAGCCTAGAGGGAATGAGGCTTGAAGCCCCGCAGGGGAAAGTACACCAGCCAAAATAGAGGAGAGAAAAATACATAAATAAAAGAGACAGGTATTGACATGATTCTCTCTCCACTCACCTTACAAAGGCATGCAAGAAAATAGAGTAGACGCCATTTTGGACATATGTAACAGCTACGCCAGCTCAGGGTGGTGCCTGCCCTCAGACAAGCAGAAAAACCTGACTGTGGTGGGGAGAAATAACAGGAGGCTAAGACCTAGTGAATGTGTGGAGTTTATGAACTGGGACTGTGGAAAAAAAAAACTGAGGGAGTATGGGAGAACTCACAGTGTGGCTGAGACGTGAGAAGCATGAGGAGATGGGACAAATTCAGGTGGTTTTGGCTACCCGGTAAGAGACATTGCAGGGGAATTTGAGCTTACACTGAAGACTGCACAGATCCTTTGTGTGGTCCTTGTGACAGAGCAGACAAATACTATCTCCACTGGGGCGAGCTCTCAGGCACTGATTGCCTTCAAGGAGAATAGCTCAGCTGTGTGGAATTACTTCCCTTCTAAATAAAGAGAGATAGAGATAGAGTGAGAGAGAGAGAAAGATTTACCATGCCAAAACTGGGTGTGTCACCTATGGCACACCCTTAACTCTGAAGAACTGAACAGAGCTCTCTGGCCACACCCACCACAAGCCTCTAGAGTTTCACCAAAAACAGACAGTCTACTTAATCTGGAGTCATAGTATAATGAGAACAGCCAATACAGCAAAGAAAATAAAAGAAGAAACAAAGAATATCTCTGCAATGCCAAACAACAAATTCAGAAACCGAGGAAACAAGAACAAGGAAGACATCATGACACTCCCAAATGACCATGACACTCCAAAACAAGATTATGAAGATGATGATATAGAAGAAATCTAAGAAATTAATTTCAAAATATTAATGATAAGAACATTTAGAAGTTATCAAAAAGAATTGCATGAACTACAGAAATTCATACTGGACAGGACAGAATATCTCTCTCATGAAAACGAAATTTTAAGGAAGAATCAAAATAAAATGAGGAATTTAATAAAATATGAAATAGAGATATTGAAGAGAGATGAAAATGAAATGAAGAATGCAATAGAATAAATTTAAAACACATTTGAGAGCCTTATAAACAGAATCAGTGAGATTGAAGAGAGAATATCAGACTTAGAAGATGGAGCACAGGAAAATATACAGTCAAACCAAAGAAAAGAAAGGGAATTAGAAATCTAAAAAATATTGTTGGGAATCTATAGGATACTATTAAAAAAAAAAAACAACATTCAGGTTCTAGGAGTTACTGAAGGTATGGGGAGAGAGAAAGGATTAGAAGGCCTTTTTAGTGAGATACTAAAAGAAAACATACCGGTTTTGGAGAAGCAAAGAGACATCATAAAAGTCATCCACTCAGACTAAGTGGGATTTATTCCTGGTATGCAGGGATGGTTCAATGATCACAAATCAATAAATGTGATATGCCAGATTAAGAAACTGCAGAAGAAAAACCATATGATTATCTCAGTAGATGTAGAGAAAGCATTTGATAAAATACAACGACTTTTCATGATGAAAACTCTAAGCAAATTGAGTATAGAAGGAACATTCCTCAATATAATCAAGCAATTTATGAAAAACCCATGGCCAGCATCCTATTGAATGGGGAAAAGTTGGAAGCATTTCCAACGAGATCTGGTATCAGACAGGGATGCCCACTCTCACAACTGCTATTAAATATAGTTCTGGAATTTTAGACAGAGCCATTAGGCAAGAAAAATTAAAGGGATACAATTTGGGAAGGAAGAAGTCAAATTATCCCTCTTTGCAGATGATATGATTCTTATTTAACAGATCCAAAGAACTTGACAAAGAGACAATTGGAACTCATAGAAGAGTTTAGCAAAGTAGCTGGATATAAAATCAATGCACAAAAATCAACAGCCTTTGTATACACAGGAAATGCCACAGCTGACACAGAACTTCTAAGATCAATACCATTCACAATATCTACAAAAACAATCAAATACCTTGGAATGAACTTAACCAAGGGCGTCAAAATCTTCAAGAACGAATTAGAAGAGAATACCAAAAAAATGGAAAAATCTTCCATGCTCATGGATTAGAAAAATTAATATCAACAAAATTTCCATTTTCCCAAAAGCAATTTACAGATTCAATGCAATACCAATCAAAATATCAAAGACATTCTTCTCAGATATGGAAAACATTCATATGGAGGCACAGGAGACCTCGAATAACTAAAGCAATCTTGTACAAAAAAATCAAAGCCAAAGGCTTCACAATACCAGATTTCAGGACATACTACAGGGCAGTTGTAATCAAAACAGCATGGTACTGGTACAGAAACAGATGGATAGACCAACGGGACAGAATAGAAACACAAGAAATGAACCCAAACATCTATAGCCAACTTATATTTGATCAAGGATCTAAAACCAATCCCTGAAGCAAGGAAAGTCTATTCAAAAATGGTGCTGGGAAAACTGGATTTCCATATGCAGAAGCATGAAGCAAGACCCCTATCTTACACCTTACACAAAAATCCAGTCAACGTGGATTAAAGATCTATATCTACCACCCGACACCATAAAATTATTAGAGAACATTGGAGAAACACTGAAAGATATTGGCACAGGCAAAGATATATTGGAAAAGACCCTAGAGGCACAGGCAGTCAAAACCAAAATTAAAAATTTGGTTTACATCAAAGTGAGAAGTTTCTGTACTGCAAAAGGAAGTTTCAGGAAAGAGAAGAGGCAACCAAAAGAACAGGAGCAAATATTTGTATATATTCAACAATTAAAGGTTTAATAACCAGAATCTACAAAGAGGTCAAGAAACTCCAAAGCAACAAAACAAACAACACACTTAAGAGATGGGCCAGGAACCTAAATAGACATTTTTCAAATGAGGAAATCCAAATGGCCAACAGGCACATGAAATCAGGGAAACGCAAATCAAAACCACAATTAGGTTTCACCTCCCCCTATTGCAATGGCTCACATACAGAAATCTACCAAAAACAGATGCTGGCAAGTATGTGGGGAAAAGTGATACTAACCCACTGTTGGTGGGAATGAAAACTGGTAAAGGCACTATGGAAGTCTGTTTGGAGATTGCTCAGAAACCTGAATAGAACCCTACCATACAACCCAGTCATCCCACTCCTTGGAATTTACCCAAAGGAAATTGAATTTCAAATTAAAGAGCTTTCTGCAACTTAATGTTTATTTCAGCTCCATTCACAATAGCTAAGACATGGAATCAACCTAAATGTCCATCAATCGAAGACTGGATAAAGAAAATATGGGACATGCACTCTATAGAGTACTATACAGCACTAAAAAGAAAAATGAAATCCGGTAATTTGCAACATAATGGAGGAATCTGGAAAACATTATGCTAAGTGAAATAAGCAAGTCCCAAGGGACAAATATCATATGTTCTCCCTGATCTGTGACAAAACTTCTTCCTCCCTCTCATATTCCCACTCTTAATTTTTACAATGAACTATTTTCTGTTTACTTTATACTCATAAGATTAACTCTACACTAAGTAAAGTGTTCAACCATTAGCATGGAGTAAAAAGATTGCTCCTCAATAGTAGAGAGAAGGGCTGTAATCAAATCATTGAACCTGAAAATGTCAATTTCAATCTAATAATTTTATTTTAGGTATTTTTTTAGTTACTACAGATCAGGGAATACATATGACATCTCTCTTTTTTTAACTTTTGTTTAATGAATATAAATTTCCAAAGAACAGCTTATGGATTACAATAACTTCCCCCGCCATAACTTCCCTCCCACCCACTACCCTCCCCTTTCCCACTCACTCTCCCCTTCCATTCACATCAAGATTCATTTTCAATTCTCTTTATATACAGAAGATAAGATTAGCATATATTAAGTAAAGATTTCAACAGTTGGCTCCCACACAGAAACATAAAGTGAGAATTACTGCTTGAGTACTAGTTATAGCATTAAATCTCAATCTACAGCACACTAAGGACAAAGAGCCTACATGAGGAGTAAGTGCACAGTGACTCCTGTTGTTGACTTAACAAATTGACACTCTTGTTTATGGCCTCAGTAATCACCCTAGGCTCTTGTCATGAGCTGCCAAGGTTATGGAAGCCCCCTGAGTTCAGCGACTCTGATCATATTTAGACAAGGCCATGGTTAAAGTGGAAGTTCTCTCCTCCCTTCAGAGAAATGTACCTCCTTCTTTGATGACCTGTTCTTTCTACTGGGATCTCACTCATGGAGATCTTTCATTTTGGTCTTTTTTTTCCAGAGTGTCTTGGCTTTCCATGCCTGAAATACTTTCATGGGCTTTTCAGCTGCATCTGCATGCCTTAAGGGCTAATTCTGAGGCCAGAGTGCTGTTTAGGACATCTGCCATTCTATGGGTCTGCTGTGTATCTCGCTTCCCATGTTGGATCATTCTCTCCCTTTTTTATTCTATCAGCTACCATTTGCAGACACTATTCTTGTTTGTGTGATCCCTTTGGTTCTTAGTCCTATCATTATGATCAATTGTGAACAGAAATTGATCACTTGGACTAGTGAGATGGCATTGGAACATGCCACCTTGATGGGATTGAATTGGAATCCCCTGGTATGTTTCTAACTCTACCGTTTGAGGTAAGTCATCTTGAGCATGTCCTGAATTGCACTAACTGAGCACCAAAAATCAAGCCTGTTAAAGTGAAATGAACACTTTGAGAAATGGTGACTTGATCAGCCCTTGCCCTGACTGTTGATAACATAATACGTTATCCCTCTTAGTACTTTTTTTGTTTGTTCTACTTAATACTTTTGGTTGAATACTGTAATCAATACACAGTTATTCTTAAGTGTTGAAACTTAACTGAAAAGTGATCCCTGCTAAATATAAGAGTGGGAGTAAGAGAGGGTGGAGATGTACATTTTGGGACATGCTCAATCAGACTCGCCCCAAATTGCGGAGTTAGAAATGTACCAGGCTATTCCAAGGCAATCCCTTCAAGATTTCATGTACCAATGCCATCTCACTAGTCCAAGTGATCAATTTCAGTTCACAATTGATCATAATGATAGGAATAAGAGTCAAAGGGATCACATAAACAAGATGAGTGGATGAGTGTCTGCTAATACTAGCTGATAGAATAAAAAAGGGAGAAAGCGATCCAACATGGGAAGCGGGATACATAGCAGACCCATAGAATGGCAGATGTCCTAAACAGCACTCTGGCCTCAGAATCAGCCCTTAAGGCATGCAGATCTGGCTGAAGAGCCCGTGAGAGTATTTTAGGCATGGAAAGCCAAGACACTCTGGCAAAGAAAAAAAAAAACACCTAAATGAAAGATCTCTGTGAGTGAGATCCCAGTAGAAAGAACAGGCCATCAAAGAAGGAGGTACCTTTCTCTGAAGGGAAGAGAGAACTTCCACTTTGACTATGACCTTGTCTAAATAAAATCAAAGTCGGGGAACTCAAAAGGCTTCCATAGCCTTGAAAACTCATGACAAGAGCCGAGGGAGATTACTGACACCATAAACAAGAGTGTCAATTTTCTAAGTCAACAACAGGAGTAACTGTGTACTTACTCCTCATGTGGGATCTCTTTTGTTAATGTGTTGTCCAATATGAATTAATGCTATAACTAGTACTCAAACAGTATTTTACACTTTATGTTCTGTATGGTGCAAAGTGATGAAATCTTTTCTTAATATATACTAAATTGATCTTCTTATATAAAGATAATTGAAAATGAATCTTGATGTGAATGGAATGGGAGAGGGAGTGGGAGATGGGAGGGTTGCGGGTGGGTGGGAAGATATGGAGGGGAAAAAGCCATTGTAATTCATAAACTGTACTTTTGAAAATTATATATACTAAATAAAAGTGTTTATAATAAAAAATGATATAGAAGCCTCTTCTTTACACAAACTCCCACGTTATTTAGACAAGGTCATAGTCAAAGTGGAAGTTCCCTCCTCCCTTCAGAGAGAGGTTCCTCCTTCTTTGATGGCCCCTTCTTTCCACTGGGATTGCACTCACAGAAATCTTTCATATAGGTCATTTTTTTGCCACAATGGCTTGGCTTTCCATGCCTAAATACTCTCATGGGCTTTTTAGCCAGATCTGAATGCCTTAAGGGCTGATTCCGAGGCCAGAGTGCTGTTAAGGGCATTTGCCATTCTATGAGTCTTCAGTGCATCCTGTTTCTCAAATTGGATCATTCTCTTCCTTTTAATTCTGTCAATCATTATTAGTGGACACTGGTCTTATTTATGTGATCCATTTGACAATTAATCCTATCTTTATGATGAGTTGTGAACTTAAACTGATCACTTTAACTAGTAGATGGCATTGGTACCTGCCAACTTAATGGGATTTGGAGTAACATGGCAAGTTTTAGTTCTACCATTAGGGGTAAGTCTGAGGGAACATGTGCCAAACTGTAGATCTCCTCTCTCTCTTATTCCCTCTGTTATTTTTAACAGGGATCCATTTTCAATTGGATTTAAACACCTAAGAATAATTCTGTGTTAAGTAAAGAGTTCAACCAATGGTATTAAGTAGAATAAGAAAATACATAAAAAATAAAATAGTGAACTGTTCCTTGACAGTCAGGACATGTGTTGAGCATGTAATTGCTTTGCATAGTGTCAGATTCACGTCTATAGGTTTCCTTTTAGGTGTTCAGTTGTCAAAGATGAGGGAGAACATATCATATTTATTTTTGGAGGACTGGCTTACTTCACCCAGCATCATGTTTTCCAAATTCCTCCATTTTGTTGCAAATGAATGGATGTCCTTTTTTTTTTACTGCTGTGCGGTATTCCATAGAGTACATACCCCATAATTTCTTTACTCAGTCTTCTGTTGATAGAGATTTAGCTTGCTTCCATGTCAGCTACTGTGAATTGAACTGCAGTAAACATTGAGGTGCAGATAATTCATATTTGTCAACTTAATTTCTCTTGGGAAATTCTGAGGAGTGTAATTGCTGTGTCTTATGATCGGGCTATATTCCAATTTCTGAGGTATCTCCACACTGTTTTCTATAGTGGCTTTACCAGTTTGGATTCCCACCAAGAGTGGATGAGTGTGCCTTTTTTGCTACATCCTCGCCTGCATCTGTTTTTAGTTGATATCTGTATGCAAGCCATTCAAATTGGGGTGAGGTCAACCTCATTATGGTTTTGATTTTCATTTCAATGATGGCTGGTGATCATGAATATTTTTTCATGTGTCTGTTGGCTATTTAGATTTTCAATTGTGAAAAATGTCTGTTTAAGTCCTTGGCCCATCTCTTAAGTGTGTTGTTTGCTTTGTTGTGGTGATTTTTCTTGATCTTCCTGTAGATTTTCATTATTACTCCTTTATCAGTTGCAACATTTATAAATATTGTCTCTCATTCTGTGTGTTGCCTCTTCACTTTCATGTTTCTTTTGCGGTACAGAAACTTCTCAATTTGATGTAATCCCAATTGTTAATTTTGTTTTTGGGTACCTGTGCCTCTGGGGTCTTTTCAAGAAGTCTTTGCTATGCCTGTATCTTGCAGTGCTTCTCCAACGTTCTCTAATAATTTGATGGTGCCAGTTCATAGATTTACATCTTTAATACATGTTAAGTGAATTTTTCTGTAAAATATAATGTAGGGATCTTGATCCATATTTCTGCATGTGGAAATCCAGTTTTCCCAGCACTATTTGTTTAATAGACTGCCCTTGCTCCAGTTATTGGTTTTAGATCCTTGATCAAAATAGCTATTGTAAGGGGATTGATCTTAGCAGTTCTTTCTCAGCCATGGCATTGCCTGTGTATATAAATGCTGTTGATTCTTGTATATTGTTTTACATCCTCATGCTTTACCAAACTCTTCTATGAGTTCTAATAGTCTCTTAGTGGAGTAATTTGGATCCCCTAAATAAAGAATCATATCGTCTGCAAAGAGGGATAGTTTGAGTTCTTCCTTCCCAATGTGTATCCCTTTAATTTCTTTTTATTACGTAAAGGCTCTGGCTAACACTAACAGTACTATATTGAATAGCAGTGGTGAGAGTAGGCATCCCTGTCTGGTACCAGATCTCATTGGAAGTGCTTCCAACTTTTCTCCATTCTAAATGATGCTTGCCATGGTTTTGTCATAAATTGCCTTGATTGTACTGAGAAATGTTCCTTCTTGCCCAATTTGCTTAGAGTTTTCATTATGAAAGGGTGTTGTGTTTTATCAAATGCTTTCTCTGCATGTATTGAGATAATCATATGGTCTTTCTTCTGCAGTTTGTTAATGTAGTGATCACATTGATTGATTTGCAAATGTTGACCCATCCCTGCATACCAGGGAAAAATCCCCCTGGTCTGGGTAAATGATCTTTCTGATGTTCTTGAATTCTATGTGCCAGAAAATATTGAGGATTTTTGATCTATATTCATCAGGAAAATTGTTCTGTAATTCACTTGCTCTGCTGCATCTTATTCAGGTTTAGGAATTAAGGTCATGCTGGATTTGTAGAAAGAATCTGGGAGATTCCCTCTCTTTTAATTGTTTTGAATAGCTTGAGAAGAATTAGAGTTAGTTCTTCTTTAAATGTCTGTTAGAATTCAGCAGCGAATCCATCTTGTCCTGGACTTTTCTTTATTGCGAGGGCCTTTATTACTGATTCAATTTCTGTCATGGTTATGGCTCTGTTGAGGTTTTCTATGTCTTCATGTTTCAATTTTGGTGGGTTGTATGTGTCCATGAACCTATCCATATCTGCTAGGTTTCCGAATTTTTTTGGAGTACAACTCTTTGTAGTAATTTCTGATTACTCTTTGTTTCTGTGATGTCTGTTGTTAAATTCCATTTCTCATCTCTGATTTTATTGATTTAGGTCTTCTCTCTCCTTTTTTTCGTTAGTTGGTCCAATGGTTTGTCAATTTTGTTTATTTTTTTTTCAAAAAGCAGCTCTTCATTTTGCTGATCTTTTGTAATTTTTTGGGGATTCAATTCTGTTGATTTATTCTCTAATTGTACTTATTTATTTTCTCCTAATAGTTTTGGGTTTGGTTTGTTATAATTTTTGTAGATCCCTGAGATGCATTGATAGCTCATTTTTTGGTGTCTTTCCAATTTCCTGATGTAGGCATCTGTTACTATAAACTTTCCTATCCATACTACATTTGCTGTATCCCATTAGTTTTGATATGTTGTGTAGTTATCTTCATTTGTTTCTAGAAAGTTTTTGATTTCATGTTTGATATCTTCTATGACTCACTATTGATTCAGGAGCATGTTGTTCACTTTCCATGTGTTTGCATATGCTCTAGAGATTCCTGAGTTGCTGATTTCTAGCTTCATTCCATTGTTTTCTGAGAAGATGCATGTATGATTTCATTTTTTTTAATTTATTGAGACTTGATACGGCCTAGTATGTGGTCAATCCTAAAGAAAGTTCCATGCACTGCTGACAAGAATGTGTGTCTGCAACTGTAGGATGAAAAGTTCTGTAGCTATCCATTAGGTGCATTTGGTCTATAGTGTCAAATAAATCTGCTGTTTTCTTATTGATCTTCTGTCAGTTTTATCTGTCCATTACTGAAAATGGAGCATTGAAGTCCTCCAATATATTGCATTGGAATCTAAGTCTCCCTTTAAATCCCTTAGCATTTCTTTTAAATAGCATGGTGCATGTGCCTGTATATGCACCTGTAATTGGGTGCAGATACTTTTATAATAGTTACATCTTCCTGTTAAATTGATCCCTTAATCATTATATAGTGACCCTCTTTATCTCTTTTAAGAGTGTTTGATTTAAAGTCTATTTTTTCTGATACTAAGATGGCTACACCAGCTCTTACTTGGTTTCTGTTGGCATGGAATATTTTTTCCAACCTTTCACTTCAGTCTACATGCAACTTTGTTGATAAGAGGTGTTTCTTGTAAGCAGAAAATAGATGGGTTTTGTTTTTTTAATCCCTTTGGCCAGTCTTCTCCTTTTAACTGGAGAGCTGTGGCCATTTACATTCAATGTGACTATTGATTAGAAGTGACTTTGTCCTGCCATTTTTACAAAGATATTCCTAATTTGTACTTTGAACTTCCTTTGATCTTTTACTTAGAGATTTTCTTCCTTTACCTTCTTTTGTAATGATGACCATATTTCTGTGTTTTGGTGTGTAATGTATCTTTAAGCATCTTTTGCAGGGTTAGAGGAGTTTTGACAAATTCAATTTCTGTTTTGTTGTGAACGGTCTTTATATCACCTTCATTTACAAATGAGAGCTTTGCAGGATATAATATTCTGAGATGGCAATTTTTTTTTCTCTTAAGGCTTGGGCTATATCTTGCCATTCTCTCCTAGCCTGCAGGGTTTCTGATAAGTCTGCTCTGTGTCTAATTGGAGATCAACTGAAAGTTATTTGGTGTTTCTCTCTTGCACATTTTAGAATCTTCCCTCTACGATTATTAAAATGTGTTGTGTTGAAGAACTTTTCTGGTCATGTCTATTGGGAATTCTGTGTGTTTCCTGAACTTGGACATTTCTTTCTTTCTCCAAACCCGGGAAGTTTGCTGCTATTATTTCACTAAAAAGGGCTTCTAATCCTTTCTCTATCTCCATGTCTTCATGAACTCCTAGAACCTGAATATTGTTTTTTAATAGTATACTGTATATTCCTGACAGTATTTTTTACATTTATAATTTCCTCTTCTTGTCTTTGGTTTGAGTATGTACTTTCTTCTCTTCTAAGCCCGATATTCTCTCTTCTGCCTCACTGATTCTGTTATTAAGGATCTCCACTGCTTTTTTTGTTCCATTGAATTCTTTATTTCATTTTTTTAAAAAGATTTTATTTATTTATTTGAGAGGTAGAGTTACAGACAGTGAGAGGGAGAAACAGAGAGAAAGGTCTTCTGTCCATTTGTTCACTCCCCAAATGGACAGAGCTGTGCTGATCTGAAGCCAGGCACCAGGTGCTTCTTCCCAGTCTCTGATGTGGGTGCAGGGGCCCAAGGACTTGGTCCACCTTCTACTTCTCTCGCAGGGCACAGCAGAGAGCTGTACTGGAAGAGGAGCAGTTGGGACTAGAACCGACACCCATATGGGATGAAGGCGCCACAGGCAGAGGATTAACCTACTGCGTCATGGCACCAGCACCTATTTATTTCATTTTAATTTCTCTTTAATATCTCAATTTCATGTTCTATTGAAATCTTTATTTCATTTTGATTCCTCCTTAAGATTTCAATTTCATGGGAGAGATTTTCTTTCATGTCCTGCCTGGATTTCAGTAGTTCGTGCATTTGCTTTTGATTATTTCTATGTTATATTATGATCAGTTTTTTGAGTTCCATTTCTTGCATTTCTTCTATCTCGTTGTCTTTAGAATCTAGTATTGAAGTGTCATTTTCTTTTAGGAGCATCATGTTGTCTCCCTTATTCTTATTTCTATTTTTTGTTGTCCTGCATTTGTGCTGATACTTGTTGGCTTCTCCTTCTTCTTCTTTTTCCTTTTCCGCTCTAGCAGCTTTTATCATTGTACTAATACTCTGTATATAAGTGGACTGTCTGCTTTCAATGACTCTCTAGAGGCTTGTAGTACATATGGCCAGAGAGCTCTGTTCAGTTCTCCAGGGTTAAAGGTGTGCCTAGGGTGGTAAATCTTCTCTCTGTTTGTTTTTTTTTAATCATAAGGAAAGTATATTCTGCTCAGCTGAGCTCTTCTCCTCAATGGAGACCAGTGCCCAGTCAGTATAATATTCATCTGCTCTGCCCCAAGGACCACACAAAGGATCTGTGTAGTCCTCAGTGTAAGTTCGATTCCCCAGCAATGTCTCTCACCAAGTAACCAGGAAACCCCTACCTTGTGAGGTCTCCTGCTGAGACTGCTCAAAGTCTCAGCCACACCATGAGTTCTCCCACACACCCTCAGTTTTTGTTTTAATGCCCCACAGTCCCAGTTCAGAAGTTTCACACAGTCACAAGCCCTTAGGCCCCTGTTATTTCTTCCCATGAGTCAGGAATCTCTGCTCAGCTGACTGCTGGGCAAAGACACGAGTGGGTGTAGCTCTTATGTATGTCCAAAATGGCACCCTCTCTATCAGCTTGTGCACCTTTGTGGGGTCATCATGGTGAGAAACATCTCCCTGCCTTCCTTTTTTTAAATTTCACTCCTCTAGTTTGGCTGGTACACTTTCCCCCATGGGCTTTCAAGCTTCATGTCCTCTAGGCTTTTCCTGCCGCTTTTTCGCAAGTGCCTCCTACTACTGGAGGTCTCATCTCACCTCATATTCCAGCACTGGTGCTTAGGCTCTCAGCTATTCGAGACCCAAGATGTGGATGTCCATGCCCTCCATGTAGATCCACCATTTCTCTCTAATTTTGTTAGAGTTTCCTCTGCCCTTTTTTCCCTGACTCTTCACTAAGACTACACTATCTCCACTTTTTAAAAACTATCTTCTCCTGGGCTAGAGCAGCAAACTCACTCCCTACTCCACCATCTTCGAACCCTTTGGAAGTTAGTGATTTAAAAAAAATTAGCTGTTAAAAATGAAAAACTTGTTGAATTTACTAATTTTATATATGTTTTTCATTGATGCTTTATTATTTTTATGATCTAAAAACAATATTAAAATTTTGTTTTTTATATATAATTAACTTACTCTAATTGCTTTTTTAAAGATTTCTTTATCTTTTATTTGAAAGGTAGAGTTACAGGAAGCAGAGAGAGAGGTCTTCCATCCATTGGTTCACTTCCCAAATGGCATCAATGGCTAGAGCTGAGCCATTTTGAAGCTATAAGCCAGGAACTTCTTCCTGGTCTCCCACGCAGATGCAGGGGCACTTGGGCCATCTTCCACTGCTTTCTGAGACCACAGCAGAGAGCCAGATTGGAAGTGGAACAGAAGGGACTCAAACCAGTTTCCATATGGGATGCTGGTGCCACAGACAGAGGCCTAGCCCATTATGTCACAGCACTGGCCCATCTAATTTACTTTTTTACAATTTTTGAAGATTCATTTATTTATTTGAAAGAATTACACAGAGAGAGAAAGAGAGGGAGGGAGAGAGAGGATATGAGTCTTCAGTCTTCTGGTCCACTCTCTAAATGGCCACAATGGGGCTGTGCTAGTGCAAAACCATGGGCCAGGAGCTTCAGCCAGGTCTCCTACCCAAGGGGACAGGACCAGAGCACTTTGGCCATGTTTCATTGCTTTTCCTAGGCCATTAAAGGGAGCTGGATCATCTGGGACACAAACCAGTGCCCTTATGGGATGCCATCACAGGTGGCAACTTTACTAGCTATGGCACAATGCCAACCCCTAATTTACTCTCCATAAATATGTTTTATTGATGTATACACACACACGCACACAAACAATTTCTTTTTTATACTATGTCATTGACATTGGCTAGAACAACCTAAATTATATTGAATGCCCTTGATTTAATGTTTAAGTGTTGTATCATTAAAAAAATGCTTATTGGTCATGTGTGATGGATATTATTTGCCAGAGCTAAAATATTTTCCTCTGTTTCTAGTATACAGTTTTTACTATTTTATATCAAGTGTGCTTATATTTAACTTTTGGGATATAAAAAATGATCATTCTTCTTATTTCATATATTACTTTGGAAATATCCTCTAACATATTATCTAATTGTAGAATCATTATTGCATTTCTGATCATACTTAGTTGTCAAAGATGTATAATCTCTTCATACATTGCTTTATCATGTTAACTACACTTTCATTGAGATTTTTGCATTTATATTTAGAAATACCAATTATTATTCAAAGTTCATCACACTTCATTTATTTAAGATGAGTAGAATGGTTTTATGACAATTACTTGTTAGGTTCACAGAGTGTCCCTGTTGTAAATCCTATACTCTTGGACAAGGCCATTAAAGTTTGTAAGTCTAAGATAATATAACTACTAACCAATGTATTTCTGAATTATTATATATTTGGACAACAATAAGATTGAAATTGCACAAACAGCAATTACTGGAAATGCAACTTTTTAAGCAAGATACTTTAAAAAATTATACAGGTTATAAATGATAATGTGTGGCTTCACTTTTTGTTATAATGCTATATATTAATTCATTATTATTCCTCTGTTATCTATTGTCATAAGATTAAAGGGCCTAATGAAACTTTTTAATTCATGTTCATTACATCGACGTGAAGGTAAGACCAGAGCAACAAAATTTTCCAAAATAACAGGGAGAAATAATCAATTTAAATAACTAACCATAATTGCCATACTATCCACTATAATAGATGTTATTTATGAATATCTGTGAATCAGATTGCCAAGTCTATTTTTAAAAAATGCCTAAAATTATGTGCCTCAAGTAGCAGGGACTGAGTTCATAGTTCTTTAGGATACAAGCCTGAAATCAAGACAGCAAAACACTTGTTTCCCTTGAGTGTAAGGAGAAAGAATCTGTATCATGAGTCATCCATAACATCTATTAGTTTGCTGCCAATCTAAAATGTTGATTGTTTTATATAATTTTTCCTTCATCTTCACGTGGCTGGTCTTTGTCTCGTCACTTTGCTTTCCCTTATATGTATCTTTCTCTGATTACAAATATCTAATTTTCATAAGGACATCAAACATAATGGATTAGAGCAAACCCCTTTTTTTAGATTTAATTTTTTTAACTTTTATTTAATGAATATGAATTTCCAAAGTATAGAATATTGATTACAATGCCTTCCCCCCAATAACGTCCCTCCCACCTGCAACCCTCGCATTTCCCACTCCCTCTCCCCTGCCATTCATATCAAGATTCATTTTCGATTCTCTTTATATACAGAAGATCAGTTTAGCATACATTAAGTAAAGATTTCAACAGTTTGCTCCCACACAGAAACATAAAGTGAAAAATACTGCTTGAGTACTAGTTATAGCATTAAATCTCAATCTACAGCACACTAAGGACAAAGAGCCTACATGAGGAGTAAGTGCACAGTGACTCCTGTTGTTGACTTAACAAATTGACACTCCTGTTTATGTCCTCAGTAATCACCCTAGGCTCTTGTCATGAGCTGCCAAGGCTATGGAAGCCCCCTGAGTTCTGCGACTCTGATCATATTTAGACAAGGCCATGGTTAAAGTAGAAGTTCTCTCCTCCCTTCAGAGAAAGGTACATCCTTCTTTGATGACCCGTTCTTTCCACTGGGATCTCACTCGTGGAGATCCTTCATTTAGGTTTTTTTTTTTTCCCCCAGAGTGTCTTGGCTTTCCATGCCTGAAATACTCTCATGGGCCTTTTTGCCGTATCCACATGCCTTAAGGGCTGATTCTGAGGCCAGAGTGCTGTTTAGGACATCTGCCATTCTATGGATCTGCTGTGTATTTCACTTCCCATGTTGGATCATTCTCTCCCTTTTTTATTCTATCAGCTAGTATTTGCAGACACTATTCTTGTTTATGTGATTGCTTTGGTTCTTAGTCCTATCATTATGATCAATTGTGAACAGAAATTGATCACTGGGACCAGTGAGATGGCATTGGTACATGCCACTTTGATGGGATTGAATTGGAATCCCCTGGTATGTTTCTAACTCTACCGTTTGAGCTAAGTCAGCTTGAGCATGTCCCGAATTGCACCTCTCTTCCCTCTCTTATTCCCACTCTTACATTTAACAGTGATCACTTTTCAGTTAAGTTTCAGCACTTAAGAATAATTTTGTATAGATTACAGTATTCAACCAAAAGTATTAAGTAGAACAAAAAAAAAAAAACCAAGAGGGATAACATATTAAGTTGCTCATCAACAGTCAGGGTGAGGGCTGATCAAGTCACTGTTTCTCCTAGTGTTCATTTCACTTGAACAGGTTTCCTTTTTGGTGCTCAGTTAGTTGTTTCCTATCAGGGAGAACAAGTGTTATTTGTCCCCTTGGGATTGGCTTATTTCACTCAGCATAATGTTTTCAAAATTCCTAACAGGGATCACTTCTCAGTTAAAATTTAAACACCTAAGAATAATTGTGTGTTAATTACAGAGTTCAACCAATGGTACTAGAACAAAAAAAAAATACTATAATGAATAAAGTATTACATTGTACATCAACCATCAGGACAAGAGCTGATCAAGTCACTGTTTCTCATAGTGTCCATTTCACTTCAACAGGTTGAATTTAATTTAATCACAAATAGCCACAACAATCAAATCCATCAACTGGATGGAGTTTGGATTTTAGCAGTAGAAGTGATTTTTTTAATTTTTTTAACTTTTATTTAATGAATATAAATTTCCAAAGTACAGAATATTGATTACAATGGCTTCCCCCCCATAACATGATATCATTTGCCTTTAGATTTGATGCTCAATGACTACTGGTTCTCAGTGGGGAGAAATGTATGCGGGCATTTCAAAAACTCTAGGCAAAACATTTTTTGTTGACTAAATGGATAAGAAACTCAGACCCCATTATATTATGTCATTAAGAATCTCATAAAGATACGTATAGATTGAAAGTGGAAGGCCAGAAAAAGATTCCAGTTAAATGGAAACTAGAAATGAACAGAAGTAGCTATTCTCGTATCACGTAAAATAGATTTTTAGCCAACAACTGTAAAAAGAGACAAAGAAGGACATTACATTTGGATAAGAAGATTGAATCAACAAGAAGATAAAACAATCAAATATTATATACACAACACAAGACTATCCAGATACATACAGCAAATACTGTTAGACCTAAAGGTCTAATACAATAATAGTGGATGACTCCAATACAATAGTGGGTGATTTCAACACCCCACTCTCATTAATGGACAGTTCATTCAGTCAGAAAATCATCAAAGATACATCAGAGTTGAAGCATACAATGGAGCAAATGAACCTAACAGATATTTACAGGTCATTTCACAAAAAAACCACAGAATACACGTTTTTCTCACAGTACATGGAATCTTTTGTATGGTAGAGCATATATTAAGATACGAGTCTAAGTAATTTAGTAAGATTGAAATCATACCATGTATCTTCTCAGCTCACACACAAATTAACTGGAAATCAAGAACAAGAAAAAAATAGAGCATTCAAAAATACATGGAAATTCAACAACATGCTACTGAATGAAAATGGGCCATAGAGGATATTAGAAAGGAAATAAAATGTTTTCTTGAAATAAATGTTAATGAAGACAATATATCACTTACGTATCTCATAACTTTCTACTATTAAAAATGAACAAATTAAATGATATTTCTGAGCAGATTTCCCACATCTAAGTGTTTGGGGCCCATTCCTGGTTCCACTATCAATTTCAGTTTTCTGCTAATGTGAATCCCAATAGGATATTTGGGTCCCTGATACTCATGTGGGAGCTTTGGATTGATTTCTGGATCCCAGCTTCTATCTTTTCCAGTTCTAGCTGTTGGGACATATGGAGAGTGAAACAGCAAATTGTATTTCTGTCTCTCTGTCTCTCTCTCTCTGTCTGTCTCTCTCTCTCTCCTCTCTCTTTCTCTCAATCTTTCAAATAATAATGATTTTTAAAAAGTATCTGAAAATACATTTTTCCTAAGAAAAAACATGCAAACAGACAGTAAATGCATTTTTTAAAACCTTCAATATTACTATCCCAGTCATCTGGAAACTCTGGTGTCCATCCTCCACTTGGGCCACCGCCACTCACCTAGTTATCATCGTACCCCAGGGAGAAGCTGCAGCCGCTGCAATCCGCCCTGGTCACCATAACCACAACCATGAGCAGAAAGGCAGAGAGGCAGTAGGTCCCGCTATGCCACCTGTCATTCCTGCCCTCAGGGAAGCAAATCAAAACCCAGTGCCATGGGAAGCACAGTGAGTAGTGGTCTGGGAGGCCTCATATCTGCAGCAACTACCAGTGTCAAAAAAGAGTAATTAATTGTGTTGGGAACAGTAAAATGGTTCAATATTAGAAACAGATATATTATGGCTTCACCAACAGAAATTATAGCAAGGGAGACATATTTGTATACTAGGCTGCCATAAAGAAAGCCCCAAGAAGTCCCTTCACAGTGTAGAACCTGGAGAGATTGTGAAGTTTGATATCGTTGGAGAAAAGGGTGGGAGGCAGCAAATGTTACCAGCTCTTTTGGAGTTCCCGTATAGGCAGTGCACATGCAATAGATCTTAATGATTATAAAAGTTCTCTCATAGGGGTCCTCCATACAATGACCAGAATTACCAGAATAGTGAGAGTGGGGAAAAGAATAAATTATCTGGGAGTGTTATTTCCTTTCTAATATCCTCTATGGCCTATTTTCATTCAGTAGCATGTTGTTGAATTTCCATGTATTTTTGAATGCTCTATTTTTCTTCTTGTTCTTGATTTCTAGTTAATTTGTTTGTGAGCTGAGAAGACACATGGTATGATTGATTTCTTTCTTACTAAAGCCAGGCCCAACAACGTTGGCCCTATCACAGCAAAAGATTCCATTCAAAGACCCTATGGACTTCTATCACAATATTCCAACCCTGCTATGCAGGGAGAAGTGATGGAAGGTGCTGACAACAAGGGTGCAGGAGAAGAAGGCAGACTAGCAAGACAGAATATGTAATGATCAGAGTTATAGAACACAGTTCTGCAGAGATTGTCCTGCCAAAGACAACCTTGAAAGGATGCCAACAAAGAGGACTAGGACAATCAAGGATATGAGTCCCAATGTCAGCAGCCACCTCAACACTGATACAGTGTTGAGAACCTGGGGGAAGTGCTGATAGTGAATAATGAGAAGAATAAAGTGAAAAATACACCAGAGTCAACAACAGATTTGAATAAATGGAAGTATCTGTGAGACAGAAGATAAATATTCTGAAAGTAGACAGTGGTGGAGGAAAAAATGAAAAGTAATAAAGAAAACCTATAGGATTTGGTGGACAGCACCAAGCAAGCTAAGTTGTATTATGAGAATATAATAAAAAAGAGATAGATGAGATAGATAGATAGAGATAGAGAGAGATAAAGGTAGAGGTAGAGATGATACATAGAGATAGAGATAGAGATGATAGAGATAGAGATAAATCGAAGAGGAGAAAGAGAGAGATGTGTAAATGTGTATTTAAAGACAAAAGGGTACATAGTGAATGTGTATTTAAAGAAAACGTTCATGAAATAAATCATCAAGAACACAAAAAATGGAAAAACATTCCCTGCTTATGAAATAGAAAAATCAATATCACTAAAATGTCTATATTATGCAAAGCAACCTACAGATTCAATGTAGTCTCTATCAAAATACTAATGATACTCTACAAAATTAGAAAGAGTAATCCTGAAATTCATATGAAATCACAAAAGAACCAGAATATTCAAAGTGATCCTGAACAAGAAAAATCAAGTTGGAGGGATCAAAATACCAGACTTCAAAGCATCCTACAAAGGTATAAAAAATAAAACAGCACAGCATGGTACTGCATGAAAGCTGATACATAGATATATGGAACAGAAGAGAGAGACCAGAAATTAATCCACGTACATACAGCCAACTTACGTTTGACAAAACTGCTCAGAACATATAGTGGAGTAAGCATATTCTCTTCAAAAAATGATACTGGAAAAATAAAGTGTGTATATGTAGAAGAATGAAATTAGATCCCTACCTCTCACCATATACAAAAATCAACTCAAGATGGATCACAGACCTTAATTTAAGTCTGTAGACAATGAAATTGCTGAAAAAAAAAAAAAACACGTGGCGAATACCCCAAGACATTGCTGTAGGGCTAACTTCCTGGATAAGACCCTCAAAGCACAGGAAATAAAGGAAAATGAGACAAATGGAATTATTTCAAACTCAGAAGCTTTGCACAACAAAGGAAACAATCAATAGAGTCAAGAGTCTTCCAATAGAATGGGAAATAATATTTGCAAACCACCTATTTTACAAAAGATTAATATCCCAAATTTATCAATAACTTAATAATGTCAACAACATAAAAAAGAGAAATGGGCGAAAGTCTTCAATAGACAGTTCTAAATAAAAGAAATACAAGTGGCCAACAATTATATGAAAAAATGCTCAACATCACTAGTCATCAACGCAATGAAAATCTAAACCTCAATGAGATTTCACCTCACCACTGTCAGAATGGCTAAAATCCAAAACACAGAGTAACAAATGCTGACAGGGATGTGGAGAAATGAGAACACTTATGTACTTTTGTTGGGAATGTAAATAGGCACAGCCACTGTGGAAAATAAAGTGGGGAATTCTTTAAAAACTAGAAATAAACCTGACATATGATCCAGAATTCCCATTCTTACTACTAGATATGTACCCAAAAGACTTGAACAGTGGGCTGGCATTGTGGCATAGAGGGTTAAGCTACCACATGCAGCATCAGCATCACATGAGGGTGCCAGTTCAAGTCATAGCTGCTCCACTACCAATCTAGCTCCTTGCTAAAATGCCTGAGAAAACAGCAGTGCTTGGACCAAGTGCTTGGACCATGAACCACACTGGGAGATCCAGTGGGGGTTCCTGGATTCTGGCTTCAGCCTGGCCAAGCTCCAGCCAGGGTGGCCATTTGGGATGTGAATCAGCAGATGGAAAATCTCTCTGTCAGTAACTCTATCTTTCAAGTTAAGAAAATCTGAAACTTGGAGAAAAGTTTCATGACATTTGTCTTGAAAATGAGTTTTTGATACAACCACAAAAGACATAACCATAGAACAAAAATGAATGAGAAGTCATAAAAGATTTTGTATATCAAATAAAACAATAAAATGGCAAGCAAACCCATATTATGGGAGAAAATGTTTGCAAACCATGTATATGATATAAAGGAATAACATCCAAAATATACAAATCATCCATGCAGCTCAATAGCAAGAAAGCAAGGAACTGATTTAAAAGTGGGCAAATGATTCAAATGAACATTTTTGAAAGAAGATACGCAAATGAGCACCTAATATATGAAAAAGTGCTCAATAACACTAATCGCTACTAAAATGTAAATCTATATCACAATGAAATATGAGTTCATACCAGTTAGTGTATTCAAGAAGTGAAAAAATAAATCTTCTTGAGGCTGTTTAATAGTATTGGTGATGTACCTTTTTTAGTCATTATGAAAAACAGTATTATGGTTCTTCCAAAAATTAAAAAGGGAACTAGCATATGATCCAGCCATGCACTTTTAGGTATAAATCCAATGGAAATAGCATCACTATCTCAAAGTGATGAATGCATTCTTGTATTCATTGCATCATTATTCACAACAGTTGAGATATGTGAATAATTTAAGTTTCCACTGACACATAACTGGATGTAGTATATTTATAAACTATGGAATACTACTCAGCCATCAAAAAAGAATGAGCTGGCGCTGCGGCTCACTAGGCTAATCCTCCGCCTAGCGGCGCTGGCACATCAGGTTCTAGTCCCGGTTGGGGCGCCGGATTCTGTCCCGGTTGACCTTCTTCCAGGCCAGCTCTCTGCTGTGGCCAGGGAGTGCAGTGGAGGATGGCCCAGGTGCTTGGGCCCTGCACTCCATGGGAGACCAGGAGAAGCACCTGGCTCCTGGCTCCTGCCATCGGATCAGCATGGTGTGCCGGCCGTGGCGGCCATTGGAGGGTGAACCAACGGCAAAGGAAGACCTTTCTCTCTGTCTCTCTCTCTCCCTGTCCACTCTGCCTGTTAAAAAAAAATGAAATTCTGTCTTTTGCAACTAAACTATTATGCTTAGTGAAATAAAGCAGTCCCTGAAAGATAAACATCATGTATTTTCTCTGATAAATGGTAGGTAATATAGAACATAAAAATTATAGGAACGTAATAGACATTTTATGACTTCATTATTGTAGTTAACCCTGATTTAAACTCCTGTGGAACTGTGGTATTTCTACTTTTGCTAGTTGACTATTTTGGTTAGTGCTGCATTCAGTCAGTGATTATAGAGTGGAAGAAATTTTGCTTTTGAAAAATTAATGAAAAAGAAGGAGGTATTGTGGGAGGAACAGGAGAAACTTGGGGTATATGGTTACTTTATAACTGTACCTACATATATGATAAATGAAATCTGTCTTATTCATATTAATAAAAGTTTTAAAAAAGAAAATTTGGCATATGAGGGTGGTCCAAAAGTTCATAGAAAGTGTAAATTGACACACCACTGGCCCAGCTAACTAAAAAAAGAAGTGAAAAGACCCAAATCAATAAAATCAGAGATGAAAAAGGAAATGTAACAACAGACACCACAGAAATAAAAAGAGTCATCAAAAGTTACTACAAAGAGTTGTATGCCCGCAAACAGGGAAATCTGTCAGAAATGGATAGATTCCTGGACACATGCAACCTACCTAAATTGAACCAAGAAGACACAGAGAACATAAACAGACCCATAACTGAGACTGAAATTGAATCAGTAATAAAGGCCCTCCCAACAAAGAAATGCCCAGGACCAGATGGATTCACTGCTGAATTATACCAGACATTTAAAGAATAACTAACTCCAATTCTTCTCAATCCATTCAGAACAATCGAAAAAAGGGAATTTTCCCAAATTCTTTCTGTGAAGTCAGCATCACCTTAATCCCTAAGCCAGAAAAAGATGCAGCATAAAAAGAAAATTAAAGACAAATATCTCTGATTAACATAGATGCAAAAATCCTCAATAAAATTCTGGCCAATAGAATGCAACAACACATAAGAAAGATCATCCACCCAAACCAAGTAGGATCAATCCCCGGTATGCAGGGATGGTTCAATGTTCACAAATCAATCAATGTGATACACCACATTAACAATCTGCAGTAGAAAAAAACATATGATTATCTCAATAGATGCAAAGAAAGTATTTGATAAAATACAACATGCTTTCATGATGAAAATCTAAGAAAATTGGCTCTAGAAGGAACATTCCTCAATATAATCAAAGCAATTTATGAAAAACCCATGGCCAGCATCTTATTGAATGGGGAAAAGTTGGAAGCATTTCCACTGAGATCTGGTACCAGACAGGAATGCCCACTCTCATCACTGCTCTTCAATATAATTCTGGAAGTTTTAGCCAGAGCCATCAGTCAAGAAAAAGAAATTAAAGGGATACAAATTGGGAAGGAATAAGTCAAACTATCCCTCTTTGCAGATGATATGATTCTTTATTTCGGGGATCAAAAGAACTCTACTAAGAGACTATTTGAACTCATAGAAGAGTTTGGCAAAGTAGCAGGATATAAAATCAATGCACAAAATTCAACAGCATCTGTATACACAGGCAATGCCATGGCTGAGAAAGAACTTCTAAGATCAATCCCATTCATAATAGCTACGAAAACAATCAAATACCTTGGAATAAACTTAACCAAGATGGTAAAGATCTCTGGGATGGGAACTACAAAATCTTAAAGAAAGAAATAGAAGAGGATACAAAAAAATGGAAAAATCTTCCATGTTAATGGTTTGGAACAATCAATATCATCAAAAATGTCCATTCTCCCAAAAGCAATTTATAGATTCAATGTGATACCAATCAAAATTCCAAAGACATTTTTCAGATCTGTGAAAAATGATGGTGAAATTCAATGGAGACACAGGAAACCTCGACTAGCTAAAGCAATTTTGTACAACAAAAACAAAGCCGGAGGCATCACAATACCAGATTTCAGGACATACTACAGGGCAGTTGTAATCAAAACAGCATGGTACTGGTACAGAAAGGGGTGTATAGACCAGTGGAACAGAATAGAATCACCAGAAATCAATCCAAACATCTACAGCCAACTTATATATGATCAAGGATCTAAAACCATTTCCTGGAGCAAGGACAGTCTATTCAATAAATGGTGCTTGGAAAACTGGATTTCCACATGCAAAAGCATGAAGCAAGAGTCCTACCTTTCACTTAACACAAAAATCCACTCAACATGGATTAAAAATCTAAGTCTACGACCAGACACTGTCAAATTATTAGAGAACATTGGCGAAACCATGCAAGATATAGGTACTGGCAAAGACTTCTTGGAAACTACCCCATAAGCACAGCCAGGCAAAGCCAAAATTAACAATTGGGATTACACCAAATTGAGAAATTTCTGTACTGCAAAAGAAACAGTCAGGAAAGTGAAGAGGCAACCAACAGAATGGGAAAAACTATTTGCAAACTATGCAACAGATAAAGGATTAAAAACCAGAACCAGAATCTACAAAGAGATCAAGAAACTCCACAACATCAAAACAAAAAACCCACTTAAGAGATGGGCCAAGGAACTCAATAGATATTTTTCAAAAGAAGAAATCCAAATGGCCAACAGACACATGGAAAAATGTTCAAGAGTTCAAGATCACAAGCAATCAGGAAAATGCAAATCAAAACCCCAATGAGGTTTCACCTCACCCCGGTTAGAATGGATCACACTCAGAAATCTACCAACAACAGATGCTGGCAAGGATGTGGGGGGAAAGGGACATTAACCCACTGTTGGTGGGAATGCAAACTGGTGAAGCCACTATGGAAGTCAGTCTGGAGATTCCTCAGAAACCTGAATATAGCCGTACCATACAACCCAGCCATCCCACTCCTTGGAATTTACCCAAAGGAAATTAAATTGGCAATTTAAAGGGCTGTCTTCCCCTTAATGTTTATTGCGGCTCAATTCACAATAGCTAAGACCTGGAACCAACCCAAATGCCCATCAACAGTAGACTGGATAAAGAAATTATGGGACATGTACTCTATAGAATTCTATACAGCAGTCAAAAACAATGAAATCCGGTCATTTGCAACAAAATGGAGGAATCTGGAAAACATTATGCTGAGTGAAATAAGCCAGTCCCAAAGGGACAAATATCACATGTTTTCCCTGATTGTGGACAACTAACCAAGCACCAAAAAGGAAACCTGTTGAAGTGAAATGGACACTATGGGAAACAATGACTTGATCAGCCATTGTCCTGAATGTCGAGGAACAACTTAATACTTTATTTCTGTTAGTATTTTTTGTTCTACTTAATACTATTAAAAAGTGATCCCTGTTAAATAGAAGAGTGGGAATAAGAGAGGGAGGAGATGTACTGTTTATCACATGCTCAATCGGACTTGCCCCAAACGGTTGAGGTAGATACATGCCTAGGGAATCCAATTCCTTCCCATCAAGGTGGCATGTACCAATGCCATTTCACTAGTCAAAGTGATCAGTTTTAGTTCATAATTGATCATAATGATAGGTCTAAGAGTCAAAGGGATCACATAAACAAGACTAGTGTCTGCTAATACTAACTGATAGAATTAAAAAGGAGAGAACAATCCAACATGGGAAGCGGGATACACAGCAGACTCATAAAATGGCAGATGTCCTAAATCACACTCTGGAATCAGAATCAGCCTTTAAAGCATTTTGAATTGGCTAAAAAGCCCATGAAAGTATTTCAGGCATGGAAAGCCAAAACATTGTGGCAAAAAAAAAAAGACCTAAATGAAGGATCTCTGTGAGTGAGATCCCAGTGGAAAGAATGGGCCATCAAAGAGGAGGTACCTTTTTCAAGGGAAGAGAGAACTTCCACTTTGACAATGATTTTGTCTAAGTAAGATCGGAGTTGGCGAAATCAAAATAGCCTTTGCAACTCATGACAAGAGCCTTGGGTGATTACTGATGAATAAACAAGATTGAAGAGTGTCAATTTATAAATCAACAACAGGAGTCACTGTGCACTTTCTCCCCACGTAGGATCTCTGTCCTTAATGGGTTGTACTATGTTAATCAATGGTATAACTAGTAATCAAACAGTACTTTACACTTTTTGTTTCTGTGTGAGTGCAAACTGTTGAAATCTTTACTTAATATATACTAAATTGATCTTTTGTATATAAAGATAATTGAAAATGAATCTTGATGTGAATGGGATGGGAGAGGGAGTGGGAGTTGGGAGGGTTGCGGGTGGGAGGGAAGTTATGGGGAGGGGAAAGCCACTGTAACCCAAAGGCTGTTCTTTGGAAATTTATATTTATTAAATAAAAGTTTAAAAAAGCTATGTATGAATTTCAATTTTTTCACCAAATAAACATTTTTAAGAAAGCTTTCCAATTTTTTAAATTTCAAAGATATAGCTTTTGGAATATGGTGTCTCTTCCACCCATATTTTCCTCCCACCCTCATACAGTCCCACCTCCTACTCCATCTCCCATCCCATTCCTCATTACGAATCATTTTTAATTATTTTTATATGCAGAAGATCAACTCTATCCTAAGTTAAGATTTCAACAATTTGCACCCACACAAACACATAAAATACAAAGTACTGTTGTTTGATGTTCAGTTTTATGTTAATTCTCAGAGTACAACACTTAAGGACAGAAGTCCTCCAATAGGAGTAAGTGCACAGTGACTCCTGTTGTTGATTTAACAATTGACAGTCCTACTTATGACATCAGTGATCACCCAAGGCTCTTGTCATGAGCTTCCAATACTATGGAAGCCTCTTGATTCCACACACTCTGTCAGCATTTAGACAGTGCCATAAGCAAAGTGGAAGTTTTCTCTTCACTCTAGAGAAAAGTACAACCTTCTTTGATGGCCCCTTATTTCCCATGGGATCTCACTTACAGAGATCCTTCATGTAGATCATCTTTAATTACATTTAATTGAAAAACTTTTTAGAGTACTCTTGTTTTTTTTTCTTTTTGTTTGTTTTTTTTGTTTGTTTGTTTGTTTGTTTTGACAGGCAGAGTGGAGAATGAGAGAGAGAGAGAGAGAGAGAAAGGTTTTCCTTTGCCGTTGGTTTACCCTCCAATGGCCGCCGCGGCCAGCCAGTGCGCTGCTGCTGGCGCACAGCACTGATTCGAAGCCAGGAGCCAGGTGCTTCTCCTGGTCTCCCGTGAAGTACAGGGCCCAAGGACCTGGGCCATCCTCCACTGTACTCCTGGGCCACAGCAGAGAGCTGGCCTGGAAGAGGGGCAACCGGGACAGAATCCGGCACCCTGACCGGGACTAGAACCTGGTGTGCCAGCACCGCAAGGCGGAGGATTAGCCTATTGAGCCGCGGTGCTGGCCCTAGAGTACTCTTGTAAAATTAAATATCATTCAGCATTAAGAAAGAGATCCTGGCATGTGTAAAGTATACTTGGACTTGAAAGACATAATGATGGGGCCAGTGCTATGGCTTAGCAGGTACAGCCACCACCTACAGTGCCAGTATGCTTTATGGACCCCAGTTCATGTCCCGGGTACTCCACTTCCAATCCAGCTCTCTGCTATGGCCTGAGAAGGCAGTAAAAGATGGCCCAAGACCTTGGGCCCCTGTACCTGCATGGGAGACCCAGAAGAAACTCCTGACTCCTGGCTTCGTATTGGTGCAGCTCTATACTACATATTTAGATAATTATTTTGAGAATTTTGATTATATAAGTTAAATGAGATTAATATATAGGAAGATATAGAGTTCATGCAATATTTTATTCTTACAGTTTTAATATTGATATAGTTATAATATTTAAGATTCCTGAGGAGAGAATATAAAAGCTAAGAGAAATAATTGATGATTCCCCAAACCACGTAGGTCAGTATAGGATTGATGGAAGAGAATATATGTTGTTCTCTACAGAGGAAGAGGTTATGCTAATATAACTGAGAGGGAGAAGTAATGGAGACATCCTAAATTAGATACAAATTTTTATATTTTGTTATAATAATCAGACAGTTCCTCTCTGATGGATTCTAATTATTATTACTTTGATTTTCTAAGTGAGAACACAGTACTTTATTGAGAACAAGGAAGAGTAGAAATTAAAGTTATAGTAAGTGGGCTCTTTTAAAGTTTTATAGACAAAATTAAGGGAATGTAGATAGTTCGAAAAGTATGGGAAATAGTGTTGACATCCAAGTTGTGAAAGATACAAGTATATAAGGTACCAGTGTGATCATCTGTATGATTTTATAGCATGTTAAGCTGTTAGTGTGAGCAGCGGATAGAATCATCCATATTTGGGTCTTGATAAGAAGATGTCACAGAAGGACAGGACAGGGCTTTCATTTACTAGTAAGGAAATATTTGAAGTTATTGACCATTATTATTTAAGTAGGAAAGGATGGGAATTGCAGTCATGAGAGACTGACAGACCAGGAAAAAAATGAAAGCCTAATGAGATGTAAGCACTGGATGAGTAGAAAAGTGAACTATGCAGGTCAGGACATTAAACCTCCTGTTTCACTTGAATATTCAACTGTGGAAGTCTGCTGCTATCCTGAAAAGGAGTGTGTGCCAGTTAGAGTTAGATCTCATAATAAAACACACAAAAATACACAAATGGCTTAAAGGTAAAGTTTTATTATCCAAAGAAAAGATGTTTTGTGTTAAACAAGAGTAGATACAATAACTTGTCAAAATCATACTAACTTTATGTAATCATGTTTTATTTCATGCTCAATAATATGCTTCAAGTAAATATCCATCATGTCATATCAAGCCAGCAGAAAAAGTAAACAGCATAGAAAGACATACCCTTTCCCTTTAAAGGCAAATCTTGGAAGTCACATTGCACAATTCAACATATATTAAACTGGCCAACATCTAGTCACATGTAACTGAGGAGTTAGGAAATCTAATTTTTAAACCAGGCTGTCACAGGTCAAGAGATCTATTAATAAGGGAGAAAAAAAGTGAATATAATGCAAAATCAGAATCTGTGCCCCTCAGCTTCATTTTGACAATTAACAAATAAGGAAAAACAAAACTGCAATTTTTGGATTGTTAGGTAGAATTGCAATCAACATTAGGACTCTCATTTTGTGATCAGGGTACACTTCTGAATTACAACATCACTCTGTTCTCCTTCAGTGGACAATGGTCAAGGTGCCTGAGTCAGACTTACAAAGCCCAAAAAGAGGTCTTAAGGCACCTTGGAACAAAATTTGGGTAAAGGTGAAAATATGGGACCTATCTGTCATGTTATAGAATGACACTTCTCCATCTTCATAATCTAGGAATATCCCCACCCTACGGGGGGACTCTCTCAGAGTAAGAAGAGTTTCTGGGGAAGTGAGAGCCCAGTACTCCTCCTCATAAAGCCTGATGGCCCAGAAACCATTTTGTGGGGATATTGTTACTCTCCCCTTCCTTGTTACATTGTCCCTACAAATTCCCAGATCATAAGAAGCTGTGTCCCCAATATCTACCTCCCAGTAGTATCTCCCTGAGGTGATATTCAGATCACCCAGCACACAGGGAAGGGAATTGAATCTCTGTGGGGAGTCAGGGAGATCTTGCTTCTCTTCTTGCCAGGTTACACGTCTCTGTTCAGACAGGAAGAGGGCAGGATGGGCAGTTTCTGCATCCAGGGTCATGTTTACTGCAAAGACAAGAGAACCATCATCATCTCTCTAGGGAAGATCTCAATATCCCTGGGCCAGAGAAACTGTATTCTGTGAGAGCTTCTCTGGCCCTAGGTGGATTCTGCTAACCTCTACCCATCTTTGAGTGAGACTATGCACAAAAAACAGGATCCCTCTACACCATCATAGACTCACCAGCCTGGAACTCTTCTTTCCTCCAATCTGCAAGAAATATATCAAAATAAGAACCACCATCTGAGAAAAAAAGCTACCTGACCATTTAGAGTATGAATTCCCCAGGTTTAGTTTAAAATAATAGCAACTGAACAAAATTCTATTTATATCCTTGCCCTTCATTTTATAGCCTGCCAAATTATGTCACATTTAAGGACCTGACCTATGCCAATTATTTCCTCATTTAAAAATTATTCAAGTAATAGTCTTTGGTCTATTTATGGTGAATTTGACTTGAAAATTTTTGTTTTGTTTTCTTTCTTCACAGATTAGTATATAGTTACTATTCTGTCTTCTCTCAAATATAAGGTGATACTCAAATTTTAAAATATTAAAATTTAATGTTTCAGTCACATTAAGTGTTAACAACATGGGAAGTGAGATACACAGCAGACCCATAGAATGGCAGATGTCCTAAATAGCACTCTGGCCTCAGAATCAGCCCTTAAGGTTGTAGATCCGGCTGAAAGGCCCATGAGAGTATTTCAGGCATGGAAAGCCAAGACACTCTGGAAAAAAAAAAAAACTAAATGAAAGATCTTCACGAGTGAGATCCCAGTGGAAAGAACGTGTCATCAAAGAAGGAGGTACCTTTCTCTGAAGGGAGGAGAGAACTTCTACTTTGACCATGGCCTTGTCTAAATATGATCAGAGTCGCTGAACTCAGGGGGCTTCCATAGCCTTGGCAGCTCATGACAAGAGCCTAGGGTGATTACTGAGGCCATAAACAAGAGTGTCAATTTGTTAAGTCAACAACAGGAGTCACTGTGCACTTACTTCTCATGTAGGCTCTTTGTCCTTAGTGTGCTGTACATTGAGATCTAATGCTATAACTAGTACTCAAGCAGTATTTTTCACTTTATGTTTCTGTGTGGGAGCAAACTGTTGAAATCTTTACTTAATGTATGCTAAACTGATCTTCTGTATATAAAGAGAAACGAAAATTAATCTTGATGTGAATGGAAGGGGAGAGGGAGTGGAAAAGGGGAGGGTTGTGGGTGGGAGGTTCGTTATGGGGGGGAAGCCATTGTAATCCATAAAGCTGTACTTTGGAAATTTATATTCATTAAATAAAAGTTAAAAAAAATTAAGTTTATTTAAAAGGTAAAATTATGTGGTTGAGGAGAGAAACACACACATACACACACATATACAGAGAGAGAGAGAGAGAGAGAGAGAGAGAGCTTTTCTATCTACTACAGTGACTGAGGATGGGCTAGGCTGAAACCAGCAGCCCAGTACTCGATGCACGTCTCCCATGAGGGAGGTGGGAAACAAAACTTGGGCCAAAACCTGAACCTTCCCAGTTGTATCACTAGGAAGCTGGATTGGAAACAGAGGAACTTGAAATCATATCAGCACTCCAGTGTCAGATGCAGCTGTCACAAGCCATAGCTAAAGTTCTGTGCCAAAATACACACCCCAATGTGTAGTATGTTATGAGAGATACGATTTGGATTTCTTTTCCTTTGTAATGTTTTGTATATTGAAGATGTTCATTTATAGTATCTTCAATAATGGGTTACTTTTTCAACTGTTATTTAATAAATATAAATTTCCAAAATGCAATTTTTGGATTATAATGGCTTTTCCCCATATAACCTACCTCCCACCCATAACCATCCCATCTCCCACTCCCTCTCCCATCCCATTCTTCACCACGATTCATTTTCAATTATCTTTATCTACAGAAGATCAACTCTATACTAAGTAAAGATTTCAACAGCTGCACCCACAAAACAAAACAAAGTATAGAGTACTGTTTGAGTAGTAGTTTTACCGTTAATTCACAAAGTACTTCACATTATGGACAGAGATCCTACATGGGAATTAAGTGCACAGTGACACCTGTTGTTCATTTAACAACTGACACTCTTAATTATGATGTCAGTAATCAACCTGTAGCTCTTGTCATGAGCTGCCAAGGCTATGGAAGTCTCTTGAGTTCACAAACTCTGATCTTATTTAGACAAGCTATAGTCAAAGTGGAAGTTCTCTCCTCCCTTCAGAGAAAGGTACCTCCTTCTTTGATGGCCTATTCTTTCCACTCGGATCGCACTCACAGAGGTCTTTCATTTAGGTCATTTTTTTTGCCAGTGTCTTGGCTTTCCATATCTGAAATACTCTCATGGGCTTTTTAGCCAGATCTGCATGCCTTAAGGGCTGATTCTGAGGCCAGAGTGCTGTTGAGGGCATTTGCAATTCTATGAGTCTGCTGTGTATCCCGTTTCCCATGTAGGATCACTCTCTCCTGTTAATTCTATCAACTATTATTTGGAGACACTGGTCTTATTTATGTAATCCCTTTGACACTATCTTTTTGAACAATTATGAACTTAAACTAATCACTTTAACAAGTAAAATAGCACTGATGCATGCCACCTTGATGGGATTGAATTGGAATCCCCTGGCACGTTTCTAGCTCTACCATTAGGGGTAAGTCTGAGCATGTGCCGAACTGCACCTCTCCTCCCTCTCTTATTACCATTCTTATATTTAACAGGGATAACTTTTCAGTTAAATTTAAACACATAAGAATAATTGTGTGTTAATTAAAGAGTTCAACAAATGGTTAAGTAGAACAAAAAATATTAAAAGAAATAAAATAGTAAGTTGCAATGGGTTATTTTTAGAAACCAAGTCACTCACCAGGGTATAACGGTATTTTCCTCCAGTCTGCAAGAGAAGAAAACAGGAAACCCTTTACTTTTTTTCCTTCTAAGTCTTCTCTCATTCCCCTTCTCATTTACCCTTTTTTTCTCTTATTTTCTCCTGTACATCTTTTGTACTTTAATTTTCTGACCTATAATCTGACATTTAAAATTTCAAAGACACGAGGAGGAAAATGATCAAGTGGAAGAAGTGTAGAAACATAAAAGCAATAAAAGTAAGAGGCCTGAAGGTGGGAGCATGAAATGCAGCAAAGAAAAAAGAGTGAAGGGTGCAAGGAAGGGCGTAAAGAAAGCTGAGTCACAATGACTTTGTGTCTTCTGGATACATACAAAGTAGTGTGCTTGCTGGGTCCTACGGTGTCTCTAAAGCCATGCACTCTAGTCTTGCTGGTAAAATCACTGCCATGTGGTTGGAGAGTAATAATTCAGAACTTCTTCATAGCTTGAGTCTCCAGAGTCTGTCTGCTGTAAAACTGGTGGAGCTGTAGCTGTACCACAAGCCCTTCAACTAAAGCAGCTGCCCGGAAAACAGTGAGCAGTGCCACTGGTGTTCCAATTGCTTAGAAATGATCAGGGACAATGCAAAGAAACTCATGCATCACCAGAGAAAAATTTATAAGCATAAAAATTTAAATATTAAGAAGTAAACATTGCAAAATATGAAATTAATTTTAGAAAAGAGAAGAAATTTTGAACTCTATGTACCAAGCAATTGCCAGGTCTAGCAAGCATAATGCTAGTCCTAGATTACTAATTGATTTAAAAGCAACAATAACAAAAACAAAAACAGTAAAATATAAAGACAAATTAATGTTTTATAGACCCTGGAAAAAAGATTTTTCAGCAAAATAAAAAATGTACAGCACTCCTTTCTTTAAAGTTATAATTCTTTACTGTATAATAGCACAGAATGTCAGCTCTATTTTAAGGAACAGAAGTTATGACTGAGAAAGGAAACATAATTTGGATTATAAAATTCTTACTTTAATAAAATTCCTTAAACAGCGGAAAAAATTTGTCAAGATTGTGCCCCAAATTCTTCTTTGCCAAATAGGCATTTTTGTTGCATTTCTGTATCATAACCAATTACTATAGAGGTTAATATAGGGATTGAATCCAAAAGAGTCAGAGAAATGGAATTATTTTGAGAGAGAATGATTACTCACTGAACTTAAATTGAGCCTATTCTGAGAAAAGCAATGTCAGCATGCATCGTATAATTGCTATAGTACTTAGATATGGACTGATCCCATGGGAGATAAAGAAATGGAGGTTTCCAAGAGATAATAATTACTTACCAGACTTATATTGAGCCTTCCTCCTATCTGAGAGAAAAAATACAAAACATCACTTCATGAGATAAGTTTTGTTAATATTATGAAGAATACACAATCTAAACCATATATCTGCCAGTGTTTGTGCCTGCAACACTGGACACATCTTATTCATTTCATTAGCAAAAAAAGAAAACTCTAAAGTATATTCCAAATGAATACCTCACTCCAATTGGAAGAAAACTGCCTGATATATGAATGGTTAAATAAAAGATGCTTCAGAAATCTTGTATGAAATGAAATGAAAACTTGTTTTATTTTTGGTGCAAAAAATTTTGAAATCTATGTACAATTTTTTCATAATTCACACTTTCAACACATTTTTTGAGATTCCTTGAAATTCCTATAATGTGATACTAAAATTTGTAGAACTATCTTAAAAAACAAAGTCTTAGATTTTAAAGATATATTACCAATGGAATTTACATGAATAACAATGCATACTAAGGTCATGAAAGAAGAACAATTTATAACTGAGTAAACTAAAAGGAAGAAAGAGCAGTAGAGTAGTAACTATGGTTGAAAAGAGAAAATTGTCGGAAAAATCATGGGAAAATATTTAACATTTTTGACTATTTAAAAATATTGTCAAATGATATGGATCAGCAAGTCTCAAGACTACGCTTAATATTAGTTTATACAAACATTTAAAAGGCAAATAAAAGGAGGAATTTATTTCTCTCATACCCATAGTCTGATATCCATAGCTAAGAGTGAAGACATCATCATGTGAAAAAATAATGAACTCTCTACTAGAGAAGATGTGTTGTGGAACACAATTAAAGTAAGTTTTCCATTGAGTGGAAACAGCTATTTTCCTCTTGACCTAATCATTTTCATCTCATGACCTTATAATAAACTTATATCAATTATCTCCAAGAGAGAAGAAGAAGGATATATAGCACAGAAAGGAATAGAAATGAAAGGAAGAGAGGGAAGGAAATTTAATATGAGATAATTTCAGGAAGACAAAAAGAAAATACATAGCCTAATTTGAAATCCACAAGAAGGAAAAGCAAAGAGAGGATAGTGATGAAGTGAAGAGTAGAGATGGCAAAAAGATCTAAGAAATCTGTCAATAAGAAAAACAGTCAAAAAATTACCAATCTCTCCCTGAAGTTCTTCTGAAAAATAAAATGGAAAAACTCATATAAATGTCAAGGAACAACATAGGTGAAGTTAGAGTATGTTATGTTAAGTGTAGTAAGTAGACACAGAATGACACATATCGTGTGCTTTCACATGTGAAATCATAAAAAACCAATATCATACAGTAGAAAGTTAATTACCAGCAGCTGAAGGGGAGAAGAAGGAAAAGGAAAAGGAATGAGATTGATCAAAATGTACAAAGTTTCAGTTAAATTGGAGGAATATGTTTTAGACTACATAGTGACCACAGTTAAAACAATGTAAATTTAAAATTTCTCTTAAAGATATTTGATAATCTTACTGCAAAAATAAATTGATAACAGATATGTTAATTAGCCTGCTGAGTCCTTATACAATGTCAACATGAATCAAAACATTACATTGTAATCCATGCATATTTTAAAATTAAGATTTTGCACCTCAATAAAATTTCAAAATGTTAAGTGAAGGGACAATATGAACCAACAAAGAAAATGAAAATGAGTTAAATTTTCTAGTGTAAAGTATGAATTGGTAGAATAAATATAATTTATAGCATAAACATAGTCATGATAAAATCAACAAAGTGACAAAGAAGCACATTTCTAACTTAGAAACTTGAAAAAGTGGCATATTAGAAAAGCTGAAACAGGACAGAAGAATGTAAATGATGGAAAAGAAGAACTACCTAGGATTTATATCATACATACATACTTTATAGATTAAAGTATTGAAGTAATTTAACTAATCCAACACACATACACAGACATATGAATTGAAGGTATTCAAAAAGTGGAAAAATGGGATTAAAAGATGATACCTCTCTGTCTCTACCTCTCAAATAAAGATATAAATATGGCATTTAAAAAATGAATTAGGCATTTGGAGCAATCTCATATCAAAGAGTTTGGGTCCTGGCTCCACTTCTGAATCCAACTCCCTGCTAATGTGCACTGTAGGAAGCAGCCATGATTATTCAGTTATTGAGTCCTTGCTACCACATGGGAGACCCAGACTGAGTTTCTGGCTCCAGGTCTTTTTCCATCTCTCCCATCTTTTCTCTTAGGCTCTGATAACCTCCAAAGGCTTCTCAGAAGATATCACAAACAATAAGGGAACAGATTACTATAACATCTGGGCACAATATTTTTGCAAGATTCATGGTCTCTAATTCTTCCCATTTAATAAAATTTCATTAGGATTTAATTGAGTTGTCAGTTGACAGAACTTTTAAAATTATCTTTGATAAATAGTTATTCTGTAGTTTTTATTATTTATCTCAGGAGAAGTTCCAAAATCTGGTGACATTGTTTTAATTAAGGCCCTTCCTATTTTTATTATCTTACAAATAAAAACACAATTTGTTAGCCTATAAATATTTGATTAAAAAATAAGAAAATAAATGGAGTAAATCATTATACTTAGTGAAATAAATCATGATCAAAATGTTCGAAAACTGTGCTTGAAACTTCCTTATTCCATCTCTTCTCTAATACATGAATTTGGGCTTCAGGGATATTCCTTAAACCAGTCCCAAAAAGATAGATACAATATGTTTTCACTGATCTGGGGTAACTAATATAGTACCTAAAATGTACTCTATTAGAGCTAAACTGAAATTTTGAGATTTGATGATTTTTTTATAGCCTTTCTCTCACCTGTAGAGAAACAGTGTTTTTTTCTTTTTACTATTGGTTAAACTTTAGTTAGTGTAGGTTTAACCTTATGAGTATAAAGTAAACTGAAAATAAATATTTGTAAAAATTAAGAGAGGGAATAGGAGAGGGAAGAGAAAGAAGAGTTGGGGCATGGGCAGGGGGAAGTTTAGGATGGGAAGTATCACTATGTTCCTAAATCTATACACATGAAATACATGAAACTTGCACACCTTAAATAAAGTTTAAAAAGCATTGATATAGGCCACTGACTCAAGTGTTTCAGAGAAATAAAATTAAACAAGAAAGAATAAGAAAGGAAGGAGGAGGGAGTGTTGAGTGGAGCATTACCACTATGCTTGTAATCTGTATATATGAAATACACGAAATTTGTTCACCTTATATAAACAATACAAAATTAAGCATGTGCAAACCAAGTTAAAAGTGCTATGAAATTCATAATTACAATGAAAATGTATGTCACGCATTTTATGCACATAAAATAAAACTGATACTTTTATTTAAATAATAAACAAATAATTCACTGAGAAATTTATGATGAAGATTTTTGAGGTCATATTTAAGTTGTTTAAGGTAGACTTAGTTTTCCACAATTATTTTAAGAATTACATGAACAAAATGTTTGAAAACTGTGCTTTAAACTTTCTTATTCCATCTCTTTTAAATATATGAATTTAGGCTTCAGGGATATTCCTTAAATAGCTTATATATACTTTTGGAAATATGAGCTCATAATCTAAAATTCATAGATATTTTTATTGTACATTGGCAATTTTTGCACTTTATAACACTTCAACTTTTTATATGATATTTAACTTTTATTGGCCCTACATTCTTAAAGAAATCCATTTTATTGTGTTATTTCTCCTTGATTCTTTTGTCATCTTTGCTGGATTTTTCAGAATATTCCTCTCTCTATGGAGGAAGAGTATAGTATTCAAAAAATAAAATGACTCTGGGAACAATTTTCTAAATGGAAAAAATATGATGCTGTTACCTCATATTCATTCCAGAGAGGAAAATCACATTATTCAATAACTAAATCACATGAAATGAAAATATGTATGAAGTAAATTCATCACAAACAAGTTTGGAATTTATTTGTCATTTCTTAAGGTAAGGGAGGTGTAATGTGCAAAGTAACGGGCACTTCTAGATTGGAATATCTGATAAAGTTCCTAAATCAAGAGAAGTTTTCCAGAAATTATATACATTAAATGGAAACTATGTGCCTTTTGGCTTAATGTGCATGATCTCACCAAAATCATAAACTTCAGAAGTATTTGTAATACAGAAATGGAAAATACATAAATGGAATACAGAATGGAAAAGATAAGGAAACAGAAATAGAGATAACATGAGGGAGGCCCATAACCAAAAAAAAATGAAGATGGAAGAATAGAAGTAGGTATCTGGAGAAGGGAGAGCTGAAGACATGTAAGTAAAGAGAGATGGAAAGTTAAAGACATCAAGAAATTAGTTATTTTAAAGTGATAGGGGAATAAAGAGCTGTCATGGTACTGACCATTATGTCTCTGAAGTTCATCTGAAAATAAGATGGAAAAATAAATATAAATATTCTTGTAATGGAAAACAAGGTTAATAAAATTCCAACTTATGAAAAATGCAATGCAAAGTTAAAACTCGGGATATGGACACACACAAAAACACACACACATATACACTCATACATGGTGCTGGAAAAGTGTTTTTGTTTAACTAATATGCTATACAGAATGAAATGAGAAAAGGAGAAAATCTGCTTCATTGACAAAAATAGAAATATTAGTTCTGATGGTTACTATATAATATATTTTTATTTTACTTTTATGTTATTTAAGCTTTTATTATTAGAGTTCTTATCTTCAACACTGTCTTGGTTTCAAGTAAATATATGATATTGATTCTCATTATCATGGTAGCTATGTTGTATTGAGTCACCATCAACTCTGAGTTACAGACTCTTGGGCAACTGATCCTGGAATAAATCCAAGTTCAGATGCCTCTAAGTCACTGGCCACCACAGTACCAAAATATCACTTTGTTTTATATGCTTGTATGTCAATAATCTGATCCAGAATAAATCAGTATTTACAGGGAAGGAAAGGAATAACTGAACAAAAAAGGATAGGGAATGATGAAATGGAGGGGGACACTAGTCTTGTTTTGTTTGTTTGTGTGATCCCTTTGACTCTTAGACCTATCAGTGTGATCAATTGTGAACTGACTAGTGTCTGCTAATACCAACTGACAGAATCAAAAAGGGAGAGAATGATCCAACATGGGAAGCGAGATACTCAGCAGACTCATAGAATGGCAAAAAGATCTAAGAAATCTGTCAATAAGAAAAACAGTCAAAAAATTACCAATCTCTCCCTGAAGTTCTTCTGAAAAATAAAATGGAAAAACTCATATAAATGTCAAGGAACAACATAGATGTAGTTAGAGTATGTTATGTTAACTGTAGTAAGTAGACACAGAATGACACATATCGTGTGCTTTCACATGTGAAATCATAAAAAACCAATATCATACAGTAGAAAGTTAATTACCAGCAGCTGAAGGGGAGAAGAAGGAAAAGGAAGAGGAATGAGATTCATCAAAATGTACAAAGTTTCAGTTAAATTGGAGGAATATGTTTTAGACTACATAGTGACCACACTTAATAACAATGTAAATTTAAAATTTCTCTTAAAGATATTTGATAATCTTACTGCAAAAATAAATTGATAACAGATATGTTAATTAGCCTGCTGAGTCCTTATACAATGTCAACATGAATCAAAACATTACATTGTAATCCATGCATATTTTAAAATTAAGATTTTGCACCTAAATAGAATTTCAAAATGTTAAGTGAAGGGACAATATGAACCAACAAAGAAAATGAAAATGAGTTAAATTTTCTAGTGTAAAGTATGAATTGGTAGAATAAATATAATTTATAGCATAAACATAGTCATGATAAAATCAACAAAGTGACAAGGAAGCACATTTCTAACTTAGAAACTTGAAAAAGTGGCATATTAGAAAAGCTGAAACAGGACAGAAGAATGTAAATGATGGAAAAGAAGAACTACCTAGGATTTATATCATACATACATACTTTATAGATTAAAGTATTGAAGTAATTTAACTAATCCAACACACATACACAGACATATGAATTGAAGGTATTCAAAAAGTGGAAAAATGGGATTAAAAGATGATACCTCTCTGTCTCTACCTCTCAAATAAAGATATAAATATGGCATTTAAAAAATGAATTAGGCATTTGGAGCAATCTCATATCAAAGAGTTTGGATCCTGGCTCCACTTCTGAATCCAACTCCCTGCTAATGTGCACTGTAGGAAGCAGCCGTGATTATTCAGTTATTGAGTCCTTGCTACCACATGGGAGACCCAGATTGAGTTTCTGGCTCCAGGTCTTTTTCCATCTCTCCCATCTTTTCTCTTAGGCTCTGATAACCTCCAAAGGCTTCTCAGAAGATATCACAAACAATAAGGGAACAGATTACTATAACATCTGGGCACAATATTTTTGCAAGATTCATGGTCTCTAATTCTTCCCATTTAATAAAATTTCATTAGGATTTAATTGAGTTGTCAGTTGACAGAACTTTTAAAATTATCTTTGATAAATAGTTATTCTGTAGTTTTTATTATTTATCTCAGGAGAAGTTCCAAAATCTGGTGACATTGTTTTAATTAAGGCCCTTCCTATTTTTATTATCTTACAAATAAAAACACAATTTGTTAGCCTATAAATATTTGATTAAAAAATAAGAAAATAAATGGAGTAAATCATTATACTTAGTGAAATAAATCATGATCAAAATGTTCGAAAACTGTGCTTGAAACTTCCTTATTCCATCTCTTCTCTAATACATGAATTTGGGCTTCAGGGATATTCCTTAAACCAGTCCCAAAAAGATAGATACAATATGTTTTCACTGATCTGGGGTAACTAATATAGTACCTAAAATGTACTCTATTAGAGCTAAACTGAAATTTTGAGATTTGATGATTTTTTTATAGCCTTTCTCTCACCTGTAGAGAAACAGTGTTTTTTTCTTTTTACTATTGGTTAAACTTTAGTTAGTGTAGGTTTAACCTTATGAGTATAAAGTAAACTGAAAATAAATATTTGTAAAAATTAAGAGAGGGAACAGGAGAGGGAAGAGAAAGAAGAGTTGGGGCATGGGCAGGGGGAAGTTTAGGATGGGAAGTATCACTATGTTCCTAAATCTATACACATGAAATACATGAAACTTGCACACCTTAAATAAAGTTTAAAAAGCATTGATATAGGCCACTGACTCAAGTGTTTCAGAGAAATAAAATTAAACAAGAAAGAATAAGAAAGGAAGGAGGAGGGAGTGTTGAGTGGAGCATTACCACTATGCTTGTAATCTGTATATATGAAATACACGAAATTTGTTCACCTTATATAAACAATACAAAATTAAGCATGTGCAAACCAAGTTAAAAGTGCTATGAAATTCATAATTACAATGAAAATGTATGTCACGCATTTTATGCACATAAAATAAAACTGATACTTTTATTTAAATAATAAACAAATAATTCACTGAGAAATTTATGATGAAGATTTTTGAGGTCATATTTAAGTTGTTTAAGGTAGACTTAGTTTTCCACAATTATTTTAAGAATTACATGAACAAAATGTTTGAAAACTGTGCTTTAAACTTTCTTATTCCATCTCTTTTAAATATATGAATTTAGGCTTCAGGGATATTCCTTAAATAGCTTATATATACTTTTGGAAATATGAGCTCATAATCTAAAATTCATAGATATTTTTATTGTACATTGGCAATTTTTGCACTTTATAACACTTCAACTTTTTATATGATATTTAACTTTTATTGGCCCTACATTCTTAAAGAAATCCATTTTATTGTGTTATTTCTCCTTGATTCTTTTGTCATCTTTGCTGGATTTTTCAGAATATTCCTCTCTCTATGGAGGAAGAGTATAGTATTCAAAAAATAAAATGACTCTGGGAACAATTTTCTAAATGGAAAAAATATGATGCTGTTACCTCATATTCATTCCAGAGAGGAAAATCACATTATTCAATAACTAAATCACATGAAATGAAAATATGTATGAAGTAAATTCATCACAAACAAGTTTGGAATTTATTTGTCATTTCTTAAGGTAAGGGAGGTGTAATGTGCAAAGTAACGGGCACTTCTAGATTGGAATATCTGATAAAGTTCCTAAATCAAGAGAAGTTTTCCAGAAATTATATACATTAAATGGAAACTATGTGCCTTTTGGCTTAATGTGCATGATCTCACCAAAATCATAAACTTCAGAAGTATTTGTAATACAGAAATGGAAAATACATAAATGGAATACAGAATGGAAAAGATAAGGAAACAGAAATAGAGATAACATGAGGGAGGCCCATAACCAAAAAAAAATGAAGATGGAAGAATAGAAGTAGGTATCTGGAGAAGGGAGAGCTGAAGACATGTAAGTAAAGAGAGATGGAAAGTTAAAGACATCAAGAAATTAGTTATTTTAAAGTGATAGGGGAATAAAGAGCTGTCATGGTACTGACCATTATGTCTCTGAAGTTCATCTGAAAATAAGATGGAAAAATAAATATAAATATTCTTGTAATGGAAAACAAGGTTAATAAAATTCCAACTTATGAAAAATGCAATGCAAAGTTAAAACTCGGGATATGGACACACACAAAAACACACACACATATACACTCATACATGGTGCTGGAAAAGTGTTTTTGTTTAACTAATATGCTATACAGAATGAAATGAGAAAAGGAGAAAATCTGCTTCATTGACAAAAATAGAAATATTAGTTCTGATGGTTACTATATAATATATTTTTATTTTACTTTTATGTTATTTAAGCTTTTATTATTAGAGTTCTTATCTTCAACACTGTCTTGGTTTCAAGTAAATATATGATATTGATTCTCATTATCATGGTAGCTATGTTGTATTGAGTCACCATCAACTCTGAGTTACAGACTCTTGGGCAACTGATCCTGGAATAAATCCAAGTTCAGATGCCTCTAAGTCACTGGCCACCACAGTACCAAAATATCACTTTGTTTTATATGCTTGTATGTCAATAATCTGATCCAGAATAAATCAGTATTTACAGGGAAGGAAAGGAATAACTGAACAAAAAAGGATAGGGAATGATGAAATGGAGGGGGACACTAGTCTTGTTTTGTTTGTTTGTGTGATCCCTTTGACTCTTAGACCTATCAGTGTGATCAATTGTGAACTGACTAGTGTCTGCTAATACTAACTGACAGAATCAAAAAGGGAGAGAATGATCCAACATGGGAAGCGAGATACTCAGCAGACTCATAGAATGGCAGATGTCCTAAATAGCACCCTGGCCTCAGAATAAGACCTTAAGGCATTCGGATCTGGCTGAAGAGCCCATGAGAGTATTACAGGCATGGAAAGCCAAGACACTCTGGGGGAAAAAAATTGAAGACCTAAATGAAAGATCTCTGTGAGTGAGATCCCAGTGGAAAGAATGGGCCATCAAAGAAGGAGGTACCTTTCTCTGAAGGGAGGAGGGAACTTCCACTTTGTCTATGACCCTGTCTGAATAAGATCGAAGTCAGCGAACTCAAAAGGCTTGCATAGCCTTGGCAACTCATGACTAGAGCCTAGGGAGATTACTGACGCCATAAACAAGAGTGTCAAATTGTTAAGTCAACAACAAGAGTCACTGTGTACTTACTCCTCATGTGGGATCTGTCCTTAATGTGTTGTCCAATGTGAAGTAATGCTATAACTAGTACTCAAATAGTATTTTACACTCTGTGTTTCTGTGTGGGTGCAAAATGATGAAATATTTACTTAATATATACTATATCAATCTTCTATATATAAAGATAATTGAAAATTAATCTTGATGTGAATAGAATGGGAGAGGGATTGGGATATGGGAGGGGTACGAGTGGGAGGGAAGTTATGGGGGGGAGAAGCCATTGTAACCCATAAACTGTACTTTGGAAATTTATATTTACTAAATAAAAGTTAAAAAAAAAAAAAGAAAATGGAGGGGGAAAAAAGGAGAGAACTTAATGTGGGAGAACTCCAGTAGTCAACATATGGGGAAGAGAGTAGACATTCAAAAGAAGCATGAATCAAGAGATACATATAGGGGAGGAGGGAACAAATGTTAAAGATAGCGAGAAAGTGGTCATTTTAAAGTGGCATGGGAGTAAAGGCTGTCAGGGAATATTTACCACATTGTCTCCGAAGTTCTGAAAAATAAGATGGAAAAACAAAATAAATATGCTTGCTGTGGGAAGCAAAGCTTAAGAAAATGCAAACTTACTGAAAATGCAAAATATGATATGGGAGTAAGGGCTTCCAAGGAACATTTACCATTGTTTTCCATAAGATTTCTTAAAAAATAAAATGAAAAATAACAAAGTAGATATTATTGAGAACAAATTTAAAAGATCACTCAATTTATCATAAAAAGCAAATTTAGAACTCTCAGGATATTCACACACATATGCAGTGGCAAATAGTTTTTTTGTTGTTGTTTAAAAGTATAATGTAGCATAATATGAAATTTGGAGGGATGGAAAATATTTATAAACATTTTAGAAATGTAAATTATTATTATCCTATTAAATCGCTATTGACTCCTTTTTATGTTATTTTGGCTTTTATTATTTGGCCTGCTAACTAATATGTTCTTTGACTTCCAGTAAATAGATAATGCAGATTATCATTATTGTAGTAGCTATGTTTTATTGAGTCACCACAAACACTGAATTGGAGAATCATAAACCATTGTTCTTGAAGGAAATCTAGCTTTAGATTATTCTAAGCTTGTGTCACATTTATACCAATGGATCAATACAGAACTTGGTTTTTCTTTTCAATTAGTTTATTTACATAAAGAGAGCAGATTTCAAGTATTTCACCTACGCAGTTTAAGACCATAAAGACATTCTCCATACATCCTCCATACTTCCCTCACAGCTTTCCTCCTCCTTCCTTTCTTATTCTTCTTTTAAATTTTGCTATAACATGCTTTTAATCTATTTTATAATCACAAACTTGTCTTTCTGTGATAAGCATCTGGAATAAAGAGCCAGGGTTTATAGGGAATAAAAATGGCATCTAAAAGAAGAAAGACAATGGATAAAAGAAGAAAGGGAAACAGATGGGAGAGAAAGAAGGTAGAGAACTTAACATAGGAGAAGTCTAAGATTCAAAATATGAGGCAGAAAAGTAGACATTCAGGACAAATGGGAACCATGCTAATGAAGAGGAAGGGAGTGTCAAAGGGAAAAAGGCACCATGGTGCAGATCTAAGGGTTGTCAGAGAATATTCGCCAAGATTGTTTCTAAGATGCCTCTGAAAAATAAAAAGGACTGTGTTCTAACCCTCAGTGAAAAATCCCAGGATAAAGGACTCAAAAAGAAAATTAGTTTTACAATGAATATTTGATGTTATAAAATATAAATAAAAAGAAAAGTTACTGGATATGGAAAGAGCAATGTGTCAGGCAAGATCAGGTTCAATATGTTTAGGAGTACTGGAGTAGTAGGATTAAAGGCAGAGTTACATTGAAACTTGAGCAATGAAGAATGTTGGTGAAAACATTTTAAAAGATTCACAAGAAAGAGGATGTTAATTCATCCTCTTTAGTTATGTTCTCTTCTGATTAAAGATTAGATTAGGATCATCTGCACAGAAGTGGATGCATTAAAAAATCCATGATAGATTCTCAGGGGACAGGAAGAGAGAAAACCACAGTGGAAATTGTACTGAAGGAAGAGGAATGCAGAGGATTGGTGTGGAAGGTGCAGATGGGCAACATGAACATGGACACAACAGCCGACCTCCACAAAAAGAGCCAGAGAAAGTGCCAGCATTGAAGAGTGAGATGAGGTCAGACTACAGTGGTCATTGACACTGTAGATACAGCCAGAAGTAGAACATGGCATAAGTCTAGCCTGAAACCCTGAGGGGAATAGGTATCTGCAGACTCAGTTAAAAAAAATGGCACATTTCTCTCTCACCACCACCACCCTACAAAGGCTCTTGGCAACAGCTGAGAGAGGACAAGCAACATTTTGGGCATAGGCAGCAACTGCAGAAACACTTGTGTGCATGCCCAACAACTATCCTTCTTGTCAGTAGTAAAAGCAACAACAGCTCAGGTGCATGCACCCTGCAACCAGTAGGGAGATAGCAACATTTGGCCAGAACCTCACCTTTGCATGGCATCCAGAATTTCTACCAAAGGGAGAAATTTGAATCTGACTTTGAATCTGACTGGAAGGATTGACAAGGGACCGGGCAGCCATGCAGGATGTGAGTTGCCCCGAGCCTCTCAACATATCACAGACTCCAAGACACAAATTGCAAAAGTGGAGCACCCACAGACAGCTAGTTCAGGGAACATCTCTGCCTCTCTGTGGATGGGTCAGGCTAGTGGGGGTGGAATGGAAACTCTGCACTCCGTGACTGTGGGAGAATTATGTACTGAGACTGTGAGAAATCTGTGACTGCACAAGAGGGTGTAGCTGGGTCTGTGAGCAATCAGTATGAGTGGCTACACATGCTCAGAGCTCCCTGATTGCCAAGGGATTGGTCACTGCAAGGGGATCCATGCTGAGGACTGTACTGATCCTTCAGAACATAAGGCAGCATGGATTGCACCCACTGTGGGATAACACTGAGACATTGATCACCTTGGAAGAGAAGAGGTGAGAGGAGATCTATCATGCTCAACTACAGTGTCACCCTGGATACACACCCCACCCTGGAGCAATGACCAGAGCTCCCTGGCCACACCCAGCACACACCTCTGAGTATTCATTGAAAGAGCTGACACCACAATAAACCACAGAGGCATAGTTCAAAGATAAAGCCATCGGAATAAAAAGCCAACAAGTCTTTCGAAAAACACCTAAAAATAAATGCAGAAATACAAGAAACAAAAATAAGGAAGACAGCATTATCCCCCAAAGGAACACAGCAACACTTCAATATTAGGGTGTGAAGATGAAGAGATTCATGAAATGCCTGAAATACAATTAAAAAGATTAATCACAGGACTACTCAGAAGAAATGAGAAGCAAATTCACAAATTAAAGAAATTCATACACAACATGAATAAAAAATTCTCCCATGAAATTGAGATTTTGAAGAGAAATCACAATGAAATATATTAGAAATGAAGACTTAAATATGTCTAATAAAAATATAGTGGAAATCCTTAACAACAGACTTGGTGAGGTAAAATAAAGAATATTCAAGCTAGAAGGCAAATCTCTGTAAATTTTTCAGTCAGACCAAACAAAAGAAGAAATGGAAAACTTAAAAAACAGTGTTGGAGATCAATGGGATACTATCAAATGACCCAACATACGGGTCTTTGGAGTTCCTGAATGTGAGGAAAGAGAGAATAGATTAGAAGGGGCCTATTCAGTGAAATAATTTAGAAAATATTCCTAATTTGGAGAGAGGCAGGAATGTCCAAGTAAAGGAAGCACATAGAACACAGAAAACATCTTCACCATGATATTGTAGTTTAACTTTCAACAGTAAAACTTAAAGAAAATAGTCTAATTGTGTGGACCTGTGGCTGAATAGCTTAAGCCTCTAATTCTGGTGCCAGGTTTCCCTAAGGGCACTGGTTCCTCTCCAAGCTACTCCTCATCCAATTCAGATTTCTGCTATGTCATGGGAAAGTAGTGAAAAATGGCCCAAGTACCTGAGCCTGTGCACCCACATGGGAGACACAGAAGAAACACCTGGCTTCCACCTTTGGATTGGCACAGCTCCAGCCACTGCAGGCTTTTTGGGGAATGAACCAGTTGATGAAAGACCTCTCTCTCCTCTCATTCTCTGTAATGCACCTCTCAAATAAATAAATTAAAGATTCTAAAATGTGCATGAGAGAAACACCATTACTTTCAAAAGATCTCTAATTAGCCTCACAGCTGACTTCTCATCAGAAACCCTCAGACTAGGAAAGAATGGGAGGTATAGTCTAATATTTAAAAGAAAAATAACTGTCAACACTGTACAATAACTGTACAACACTGAATGTTGTACCCAACAAAGCTCTCATTTATGAATTAAGGTGAAATAAAGATCTTTCTTTTTTTTCTTTTTTTGACAGGCAGAGTGGACAGTGCGAGACAGAGACAGAGTGAAAGGTCTTCCTTTGCCGTTGGTTCACCCTCCAATGGCCGCCACGGCCGGCACACCGTGCTGATCCAATGGCAGGAGCCAGGTACTTATCCTGGTCTCCCATAGGGTGCAGGGCCCAAGTACTTGGGCCATCCTCCACTGCACTCCCTGGCCACAGCAGAGAGCTGGCCTGGAAGAAGGTCAAACAGGACAGAATCTGGCGCCCCGACCGGGACTAGAACCCGGTGTGCCAGCACCACAAGGCAGAGGATTAGCCTAGTGAGCTGCAGTGCCAGCCATAAAGATCTTTCATGACAGAAATTAAAAGAATTTTTCACCACTCATCCACCTTACACTAGATGTTTAAGGTTATGCTAAACACAGAAACACAGATAGATAGTCATAATTATGAAAGAATGTGAAGACAAAAATTTCACAGTATAAGTATAAAGGAAACCCAAAGTAACAATAGGAATATTTATGAGAAAATGGAAAGGCCACATCACTAATTATCAATAGAAACCTTGAAAGTAAATGGTTTCAACTCTCTAGCTAAAAGATACAGGCTGGCTGAATGGATTAAAAACAAGACCCATTTATTTGCTGCCTACACGAAGCACACGTCGCCAACAAAGATACATACAAAGTGCTAACAGAAAGCAAAAATGAGCATGTATACCTATCCTAATATCAGATAAAAAAAACTTAAATACAAAAAGTATTCAATGACACAAAGAAGGGCACTATGAAATGATTAAAAGATTATTTCAACAAGAAGATGTAGCTATAATAAATGGAAATTCACCCAGTGACAAAGTGCCGGCTATTTAAAACAAATGTTACTGTGCACTTACTCCTCATGTAGGATCTCTGTCCTTAATGTGCTGTACATTGTGATTTAATGCTATAACTAGTACTCAAACAGTACTTTTCACTTTATGTTTCTGTGTGGGTACAAACTGTTGAAATCTTTACTTAATATATGCTAAACTGATCTTCTGTATATAAAGATAACTGAAAATGAATCTTGATGTGAATGGAAGTGGAGAGGGAGTGGGAAAGGGGAGGGTTGCGGGTGGGAGGGACGTTATTGCGGGGAAGCCATTGTAATCCATAAGCTGTACTTTGGAAATTTATATTCATTAAATAAAAGTTAAAAAAATGTTTCTGGATCTAAAGAGAGACATAGACTCCAATATAATACTAATGGGGGACTTCAACCTCTGACTTCAAGCAATGGAAAGATCAATTAGAAAGAAAATCAACAAAGAATCAAAGAGCCAATCAACACTATGAACTAAATGCACCTACCTGATATATACAGAACTTTTCATCCCACAGTTGCAGACCACAAATTCTTCTTTTTTTATTTTTTGACAGAGTGGACAGAGAGAGAGAGAGAGAGAGAGAAAGGTCTTCCATTGCCATTGGTTCACTCTCCAATGGCTGCTGCAGCAGGCACAATGCGGCTGGCGCACCATGCTGATCTGAAGGCAGGAGCCAGGTGCTTCTCCTGGTCTCCCATGGGGTGCGGGCCCAAGTACTTGGGCCATCCTCCAGTGCACTCCCGGGCCATAGCAGAGGGCTGGCCTGGAAGAGGGGCAACCGGGACTAGAACCCAGTGTGCCGGTGCCGCTAGGCGGAGGATTAGCCTGTTGAGCCATGGCGCCGGCCAACCACACATTCTTTTCATCAATGCATGGAACTTTGTAAAGGTATTCTATAATAGACCATATATTAGGCCATAAACAAGTCTCAAAAAAATTTAAAAAATCAAAATCATGCTATGCATCGCCTCCAACCACAATGGAATAAAGCTGGAACTGAACAACTCAGGAATGTCTAAAGCATATGCAAACACATGGAGACTGAAAAACATCCTCTTGAATGAACTGTGGGTCATAGAAGAAATCAAAAGGGAAATAAAAAATATCTGGAAACAAATGAAGACAATAACACAACATATCAAAGCTAATGGAACACAGCAAAAACAGTATTAAGAGGGAAGTTTATAACAATTGGTGCCTACATAAAGGAATTGGAGAAGTACCAAATAAATGAGCTATCAGCACATCTCAAGAACTTAGAAAAAGAACAAGAAACAATTACCAAAATTAGTAGGAGGAAAGAAATAGTTAAAATTAGAGAAGAAATAAATAAATAAATTTAAATTAAATAAATACAAATGATCAGAGAAATGAAGAGCTGTTTTTTTAAAAAAAATTTCATACACTATTGGCCCAAATACTCAAAAAAATGAGGAAGAAGCCCCAAATTTATAAAATCAGAGATGAAAAAAGAATTATTACAGTAGACACTGCAGAAACAAAAGAATCATCAGGAATTACTACAAATTATGCCAATGAATCAGAAAATCTAAAAAAAATGGATAGATACTGGGCACATACAATCTAATAAAATCGAGTCCTGAAGACATAAAAAACATAAACAGCTCAATCAATAAGACATAGATCGATTCAGTAGTAAAGACCTTCTCAACAAAGAAAAGCCCAGGACCAGAAGGCTTCACTGGTGAATTCTACCAGACATTTAAAGATGAAATAAATCCAATTCTTCTCAAGCTATTCAAATATTTCAAAGGCAGAAATCCTCCCAAACTTTTTCTTTAGTGTCAGCATCACCCTTATTCCTAAAGCAGAAAAAGAAACAACTATAGATCACCCTCCCTAATGAACATAGACGCAAAAATACTCAACAAAATACTAGCTAAATGACTCCAAAAACAGACAAGAAGAACCATTCATCTGGAATAAGTGGGATTTATCCCTGTTATGCAAAGATGGTTCAACATTATAAAAATAATTAAATGTTATACATCACATTAACAATCTGAGGAACAAAAACTAAATAATTATTTCAATAGATGCAGAGAAAGCATTTGATAAAATACAACACCCTTCCATGATGAAGGAAACAAATGGGTATAGAAGGAGCATTCCTTAATACAATCAAGGCAATTTATGACAAACCTTCAGCCAGTAACTTTTTCTGGGAAAGTTTGATCTAAGATCTGGAAGTATACACAGATTCCCACTCTCACCACTGCTATTCAACACAGTCCTGGAAGTTTTAGCCAGAGCTGTTTGGCAAGGAAAAGAAATAAAAGGGATACAAATTGGAAAGGCAAGTCAATCTATTCCTATTTGCAGATGGCATGATTCTATATAAGGAAACAAAAAGACTCCACTAAGAGATTATCAGAACTTATAAAAGAGTTTGATAAAGTGGCAAGGTATAAAAAAACACTCAAAAATCAATAGCCTTTGTATACACAAATATACCATGATTGAGAAAGATCTATGACCAATCCCTTCCATAATAGCTACAAAAATATTAAATACCTTGGAATAAATTTAACCAAGAAGTCAAAGATCTCTACTATGAAAATTACAAAACTTTAAAGAAAGAAATAGGAGACACAAAAAATGGAAAAAATCTTCCATATACATTGAATGGTGGAATTAATATCAAAATGTTATTTTGCCCAAAACAATTTGCAGATTGAATATGTTCCCAATCAAAATACCAATTACATTCTTCTTTTTTAAAAAATATTTTATTTATTTGAGAGGTAGAGTTAACAGACAGTGAGAGAGAAAGTTCTTTTATCCGTTGGTTCACTCCCCAAATGGCCACAATGGCTGGAGCTGGACTGTTCCAAAGCCAGGAGCCAGGAACTTCTTCCATGCCTCCCACATGAGTGCAGGGACACAAGTGCTTGGGCCATTTTCTACTGCTTTTCCAAGTATAGGAGAAACCTGGATCCTAAAAGGAGCATCTGGGACTAGAATGGGCATCCATATGGGATGCTGGTGCCAAGGGGGAGGATTAAACTACTGTACCACGATGCCACCCCAGCATTCTTCTACGATTTAGGAAATAAAAACTGCTAAAATTCATATGGATTTTAAAAGACTGTATATCAATAGAACAAAATAGAAACTCCAAAAATCAATCCATGCATCTGCAACCAACTTACCTTTGAAAAAGCAACTAAAATCAATCCCTGTAGCATGCACCATCTTTTTAATAAGTGGTGCTGGGAAAACTGGATTTCCATATAGAGAAGTATGAAACAAGACCTCTACCATAAACAGAAATCCAAAATTGACCAAGGACCTAAATCTACAATGTGATACCATCAAATTACTAGAGAACATTGGGGAAACTCTGCAAGTCATTGACACAGGCAGACTTCTGGGAAAGACCCCAGAGACAGTCACAGCCAAAATTGGCAAATGAGATTATATCAAGCTGAAAAGTTTCTGCAATGCAAAAGAAATACTCAGCAAAGTGAAGAGGCAACCGAAAGGATGAGAGAAAATATTTGCAAACTATGCAACAGATAAACAATTAATATCTAGAATCTATAAACAGCCAAAGAAATTCAACAACAACAAAACAATCTAGTTAAGAAATGGTTTCAAGATTTGAACAGGCATTTTTCAAGAGAGGAACCCTCCACAGTGAAACATAAAGAAAAGATCCTGGCCAGCGCCGCGGCTCACTAGGCTAATCCTCCGCCTAGCAGCGCCAGCACACCGGGTTCTAGTCCCGGTTGGGGCGCCGGATTCTGTCCTGGTTGCCCTCTTCCAGGCCAGCTCTCTGCTGTGGCCAGAGAGTGCAGTGGAGGATGGCCCAGGTGCTTGGGCCCTGCACCCCATGGGAGACCAGGATAAGCACCTGGCTCCTGGCTCCTGGCTCCTGCCATTGGATCAGCGCGGTGTGCCGGCCACAGCGCGCCGGCTGCGGCGGCCATTGGAGGGTGAACCAATGGCAAAGGAAGACCTTTCTCTCTGTCTCTCTCTCTCACTGTCCGCTCTGCCTGTCAAAAAATTTTTTAAAAAAATCCTAAAATGTGCAAGAGAGAAACGTCAGATTACTCTCAGAGGATCTCCTATCAGACTCACTGCTGACTTCTCATCAGAAACCCTACAAGCTAGGAGGGAATGGAGAGATATAGCCCAGGTACTAAGAGAGAAAAACTGCCAGCCCAGAATATTATATCGTGCAAAGCTATCATCTGTGAATGAAGGTGAAATAAAGACTTTTCATAGCAAACAGAAATTGAAAGAATTTGTCACCAGTCATCCAGCCCTGCAAAAGATGCTTAAAGATGTGTTGCACACAGAAACACAGAAAAACGGTCATCAATATGAAAGAAGGTGAAGGAAGGAAACCTCACAGCAAAAGATCACAGGGAATTCGAAGCATATATTAGAACTTATCTTTGGCAAATGGCAGGGCAAAGTTACCACTTATCATTAGTCACATTGAACGTGAATGGCCTGAACTGTCCAGTTAAAAGACACCGATTGGCTGATTGGGTTAAGGAACAAAACCCATCTATTTGCTGCTTACAAGAAACACATCTTTCCGATAATGATCCATTCGTACTGAAAGTGAAAGGCTGGAAAAAGATATACCATGTCAACAGAAATGAAAAAAGAGCGGGCGTAGCCATCTTAAAATCGGACAACATAAACTTTACCACAAAAACTGTTAAGAAAGATAAAGAGGGGCACTATATAATGATTAAGGGATTAATTCAACAGGAAGATATAACAATTATCAATGTATATGCACCTAACTACAGGGTACCGGTTTATCTAAAAGATTTGTTAAGGGACTTAAAGGGAGACTTAGACCCCAATACAATAGTACTGGGGGACTTCAATACTCCACTCTCAGAAATAGACAGATCAATAGGACAGAAGATCAACAAGGAGACAGTAGATTTAAACGACACTATAGCCCAAATGGATCTAACAGATATCTACAGAACTTTCAATCCTAGAGCTAAAGACTTTACATTCTTCTCAGCAGTACATGGAACCTTCTCTAGGATTGATCACATACTAGGCCATAAACCAAGTCTCAGCAAATTCAAAAGATTTAGAATCATACCATGCAGCTTCTCAGACCATAAAGGAATGAAGTTGGAAATTAGCAACTCAGGAATCCCTAGAGCATACGCAAACACATGGAGATTGAACTACATGCTCCTGAATGAACAATGGGTCATAGAAGAAATTAAAAGAGAAATCAAAATTTTTCTGGAAGTAAATGAGGATAACAGCACAACATACCAAAACTTATGGGACGCAGCAAAAGCAGTGTTAAGAGGAAAGGTTATAGCAATAGGTGCCTACATCAAGAAATTGGAAAGGCACCAAATAGATGAGCTTTCAATTCACCTCAAGGATCTAGAAAACCTACAGCAAGCCAGACCCAAATCTAGTAGGAGAAGAGAAATAATTAAAATCAGAGAAGAAATCTACAGGATTGAATCAAGAAAAACATTACAAAAAATCAGCCAAACGAGGAGCTGGTTTTTTGAAAAAATAAACAAAATTGACACCCCATTGGCCCAACTAACTCAAAAAAGAAGAGAAAAGACCCAAATCAATAAAATCAGAGATGAAAAAGGAAATGTAACAGCAGACACCACATAAATAACAAGAATCATCAGAAATTACTACAAGGACTTGTATGCCAGCAAACAGGGAAAACTGTCAGAAATGGATAGATTCCTGGACACATGCAACCTGCCTAAATTGAACCAGGAAGACATAGAAAACCTAAACAGACTCATAACTGAGACAGAAATTGAAACAGTAATAAAGGCCCTACCAACAAAGAAAAGCCCAGGACCAGATGGATTCACTGCTGAATTCTACCAGACATTTAAAGAAGAACTGACTCCAATTCTTCTCAAACTATTCAGAACAATCGAAAAAGAGGGAGTCCTCCCAAATTCTTTCTATGAAGCCAGCATCACCTTAATTCCTAAGCCAGAAAAAGATGCAGCATTGAAAGAGAACTACAGACCAATATCCCTGATGAACATAGATGCAAAAATCCTCAATAAAATTCTCACCAATAGAATGCAACAACACATCAAATGGCCAACAGATACTTTAAAAGCTGTTCAGAATCAGTAGTTATCAGGGAAATGCAACTCAAAACAACAATGAGGTTTCAACTCACTCCAGTTAGAATGGGTCTCATACAGAAATCAACATACAACAAATGCTGCCAAGAATGTAGGGAAAAGGGTACCCTAATCCACTGTTGATAGGAATGTAAACTGGTGAAGTCTCTGTAGAAGACAAAACGCAGATAACTCAGAAACCTGAAAGTAGACCTACAATAATGATCCAGCCTTCTCACTACCTGGAATTGATCCAAAGTAAATGAAATCAACATATGAAAAAGTTATCAGTACCACCATGTTCATTGCAGCTCAATTCACAATTGATAATATATGGAATCAACCCAGATATCCATAAACCAAGACTGGATAAAGAAATTATATTGTATATACATTATGGAATACTGCTAAGCAGTTAAAAAAAGAAATCCTGTCATTTGCAACAATGGATACAACTAGAAATCATTATACTTAGTGAAATAAGCCAGTCCCAAAAAACAAATACCCTATGTGTTCCTTTATCTATAGTAACTAATAGAGTATCTAAAATATAATGTGTTCAAGTGAAATTGACATTTTCAGTTTCAATGATTTGCTTATAGCCTTTGTCTCTACTGTTGAGGAACAGTATTTTTTTCCTCTTACTATTTGTTGAACTCTTTACTTTTTATACAGTTAATCTTTGAGTATAAACTGAACTGAAAATAGTTCATTGTAAAAATTAAGAGTGGGATGGGGCCGGCGATGTGGCATAGCAGGTGAATCCACCGCCTGCAGTGCCAGCATCCCATATGGGCACTGGTTCGAGTCCTGGATGCTCCACTTCCAATCCAGCTCTCTGCTAATGGCCTGGGAAAGCAAGAGAAGGTGCCCCAAGTCCTTGGGTCCCTGCACCTATGTGGGAGACCTGGAGGAGTCTCCTGGCTCCTGGCTTTGGATCAGCGCAGCTCTGGCAGTTGCAGCCAACTGGGGAGTGAACCGGTGAATGGAGGCCCTCTCTCTTTTTCTGCTTGCTGTTTGACAGTGGTGCTTCCCATGTGAACTATAGTGTTTTGGTACGCCCCTTTCTCTCAGAAAATATACGTAATAATTTCTCTTTTCAGTGGCATTAGCCTTCTGTGTCACCACTCAGACATACATACAGTGATGGAATACATTGTCAAAAATTGTACATACAGCTGGCACCGTGGCTCAATAGGCTAATCCTCCACCTGCGGTGCTGGCACACTGGGTTCTAGTCCCGGTCAGGCGCCAGATTATGTCCCGGTTGCTCCTCTTCCAGTCCAGCTCTCTGCTGTGGCCCAGGAAGGCAGTGGAGGATGGCCCAAGTGCTTGGGCCCGACACCTGCATGGGAGACCAGGAGGAAGCACCTGGCTCCTGGCTTCGGATTGGCACAATGCGCTGGTCGTAGCGGCCATTTAGGGGGTAAACCAATGGTGAGAAGACCTTTCTTTCTGTCTCTCTCTCTCTCTCTATCTCACTAATTCTGCCTGTCAAAAAAATCACTTCTACTGCCAAAATCCAAGCTCTAAGCAGTTGATAAATATGATTGTGGTGGTTATTTATGAATAAAGGGGTTAGCACTGAGAGAGGAAAGAAGGAAGCATTGTGGCAATATTAATTTTTAAGTTTTATGATATCATTGATGTCACATAGGTATGTTCATTTTGTAGAAATTCGTTGTTCTCCACACTTGTTTTGAAAATTTTTCTAAGTAAAAAATTGCTATGAGTTGAAGTGCATCCCTCAGAAATTAATATGTAGAAATCTTGTCTCCTAGTAGCTTGGATCATGATCTTATTTGGAAAAAAGGTCATTGCAGGCACTACTAGGATGTCCTTATGGAAAGGAGATATGTGCACACAGAGAAAGACATACATAAGGGAAGACTATATGAGGAGCCCAGCCATGTGAAGATGAAGGAATTTCTACAAGGCAAGCAATACTGAAGATTGGCAGAAAACTTTCAGATATTATGGGCCATGCATGATACAGATTCTTTATTCAAAGGAACCAACTATGTTGTTATGTAGATATCTTGATTTTGATCTTATATCCTAAAGAACAATGGAGACAACAAATTTCTGCTATTTGAGGCACATAATTTTGGGTATTTTTAAAGACAGCACTAGCAAACTAATATATATATGCGTGTGTGTGTGTGTGTGTGTGTATAGCTTATATATATATAAGTTGCTTATAAATATATGAGCAACTTCTAATTATAATAAATAGCACTATAATTATGGCTAGTTATTTCAATTGTTATTTCTATTGTTTTGGAAAATTTTAGTATTCAGGTCTTACCTGAAGTTTGATGTAATAAACCTGAAATGGAAAAAATATATATCATTAAGCTCTTTAGTATTATGACAAATAGAGAACAGAAGAAAAATAATGAATCATTAATCACATTATAACAAAGTGTGAAAACATAAGTTATCATTTATATAGTTTTATAATTTTAAATATATTTGTGCTTAAAATTTGCATTTTAGTCATTGCTATTTGAACATTTTTAAATCTCAAGGTTGTCTATCTTCATAATAATTCAGAAATATATTGTTAGTAGTTATAATATCTTAGACGTACAAAATTTAAGTGCCTTATCCAAGAGTACATGATTTATAATTGTGAGACCCTGAGAACCTAAGAAGTAATTATCATAAAATCATTCTACTCAAGTCTTAAATAGATATGCTTGATAAGCATTGTAGGGACAAATGATATTTCTAAATATAAATGCAAAAAATCTCAATAAAAGTGTATTTAACCTGACAAAGCTATGTACTAAGAGGCTATACATATTCAACAAGTAAATATGATCAGAAATACAAGAATGATTCAACAATTAGATATTATGCTAAAGGATATTTCCAACGTAATATATATAAGAATTATCATTTTATTATATCCCAAAAGTGAAATAAATGCACCCTTGATACAAAATAATAAAAAGTAGAGAACTAGAACAGAAGAAAATATTTTAACGCTAACAAAGAATATCCTTCAGAAATGAATAAATAAATATTTTTCTTAATGATAAACATTAAAACAAGGGAATATTATTTCAGGTGGTTCAAGCCAAAAACACAGTAGGAAAAAAGATATTGTGTGTGTGTGTGTATATACACATCAATAAAAACATATTTTATAAAGAGTAAATTAGGGGCTGACATTGTGACATAGCCAGTAAAGCTGCCACTTGCGATGCTGGCATCCCATATGGGCACTGTTTTATGTCCCAGATGTTCCACTTCTGATCCACCTCCCTTCTTATTGCCTGAGAAAAGCAATAGAAAATGGCCCAATGCTTTAGCCCCTGCTGCTCAGGTGGGAGACCTGGATGAAGGTTCTGGCTCCTGGTTTAGGCCTGGTGCAGCACCACTGAGGCCATCTGGGGAGTGGACCAGGTGATTGAAGGTCTCTCTCTCTCATTCTCCATCTCTCTTTTTCTCTCCCCATCCCCTCCGTAATTCTTTCAAATAAATAAATACACCTTGCAAAAATCAAAAAGTAAATTAGAGTAAGTTAATTATATATGAAAACTATCATAATTGGATCTGATTTCATTTTAGATCCTAAACATACAAGAACATCAATGAAAAACCTACATAAAATGAGTTAAGTTCAACAAAGTGTTCATTTTAACAGCTAAATATTTTTAAAATATCAATAACTTCAAAAAACATCATAACTATGTTTATAAGACCATATTCCTAATTTGTTTGATCTAACCTGTTTATGCAGGCTTTCCAAAGGTAATTATTATTAAAATTAAATTAGTTACACATTGCTGCACAACAAATTACCACAAACATAATGCTTTAAAAAACACACACTTATTATCTCAGTTTCTGTGGATTAGGAATCCTGGATCAGGCATCTGAGCACAGCTTTCTAACTCTACCTTAAAATTTCTCCCAAGGCTGTAGTCAAGGTGTTGGTCACCACTGGGATTTGGACTAGGGAAGGATCTGTTTCAAAGTTTTATGAATACTGGCAGAATCCCAACTGAGTGACTGTTAGATTGAGAGCCTCAGTTCCTAGCTACCTTTACTCTGAAGGCTGCCATAATTTCCCGTCCAGTTAGTTTCCCCCAATGTGACAATGTGATTCATCAGAAACAGTGAGAAAGACAGTTTGCCAGCAAGACAGACATCAAAATCTTTTGTAATATAATGAGAAGAAAATTATTTAAGGACAGAGGATTACACAAGACTGAATACTAAGAGGCAGAGATTATTTATGGCAAGATGAAAATTTAAGCAGAAGATAAAATTTGCCTCAAGTATCTAAATATTTGTGGTTTCTTTTTTCTCCTCAACAACAACTTTATCAATGAAAATGTGTATTGTCCTTTTGATTCAGAATACAGGTATACTAATTATCAACCACTATTCAGCTAAAAATAAATAAAAATTTATGAAAGAAATTTTTTTCTTGTATGGCTTGGATTTTCATTGATTTTCTAAACTGCTGACACATTAAGACAAAACTGACGTTACCACTTCTCTGTTCTTATTTGATTCACCCAATCTATTGGCTTCATCATAATTTATCACATTCAATTTCTGATGTCTTACCATTTTGGATGCGTTTTATAAAAGCTTTGCGAATAAAGTAAATTGAAATGCAAATGCAAATTAAAGTAAATAATACAATCCCAAGGGTGACTGCATCCATAATCAAAGTCTTAGAATCATTTGCATAGTTTCCTGAAAGAAAACAAAGACATGTAGAGTTAGACACAATTTTCATTCCTTTTTTATCCTAGAATAGTTCATATGTATTTATGCTCAATATGACCAGTTAAAATATTCGTATCTTTATTTGAACAATGGAAACAAATTTCTGAACAGCTAATTTCATTAAATTACACTAACTGCTGTGAGAATCGCACAGAAATTGAAGTTATACTTTGTGTCTTGGAAGTTTTCCCCAAGTCACATTATGTAGTTGAATTTCTAGGGCTGCTTTTCTTTAAAAGATTTGGTGTGACCACAGAGCAGAGACCATGAATGCTTCACTAGTATAATGTAATCATAGAGGGCAGAAAGAGTTAGAAAAGGGATTTTGCAGAGACATTTATGGGACAGCTTGATTTCTCAATTCTACGCTAACCAACAGTAAAGTGGAAAATTATATTATCTCAACCCAAATTCTGAGAAAGATTTGTTCCCCACATACTTATCATCCTTTGTTTTAATTTCCTACATTTTATGCCATTTATGCCTCATAAAATTCTACTTCACTCATTATGTAATATCTAATTACAGAATAAGATTGAAAGTCATCCTTATTTTTCTTATATTCTCATTTCCATTCAATTTGGACATTAGGCTCTGAATCCTGCTGATTCTCTCTAGCTCATTCATTTGTTTATTTAAAAAGTTAGCAAGTATCATCAATGGTCATTTCAAAGGTTTGTTAATTTTCTCATACTAAATGATATTACGATATCCCATGAGTAAAAACCTACTGCTGCAGGGCCAGCGCTGTGGCACAGAGGGTTATCGCCCTGGCCTGAAGTGCCGGCATCCCATATGAGTGCTGTTCAAGACCTGGCTGCTCCACTTCCAATCCAGCTCTCTGCTATGGCCTGAGAAAGCAATAGAAGATGGCCCAAGTCCTTGGGCCCCTGCACCCACATGGGGGATCCTGAAGAGTCTCCTGACTGCTGGCTTCGGATCCAAATAGTCCCGGCCATTGTGGCCAATTGGGGAGTGAACCATTGGATGGAATACTTCTCCCTCCCCCGCTCTCTCTCTCTCTCTCTCTCTCTCTCTCTGTTTCTCTCTCTCTCTGCCTCTCCTCTTTCTGTGTAACTTTGACTTTCAAATAAATAAATCAATCTTAAAAAAAAAAAACCTTACTGGTGCCCTGCCAAGGCGATGTTACTCACTGAAAATCTTTCTTCCTCTGCTCAGAGGAGACACCACCATCCTAGATTTCAGTGGCTACTTACCAAATATTTCATTGACAGGCTCCAATAATGAATCTACTTCCTTTGTTTCATAATCCAATCATTCAAGTCAATCTACACTTAAAGTCAATTTGAATATCTATTTACCTTCTGACTGCTTTCCCAGGTATATTCCAATTTTTCTTCCTTAACACTTGTATAAACCTTGATATTTGAGAAAATGTTTTAATAATCTACTTCAAAGCTGACTGCCACTCTTACTTGTATTTATTTTATTAACATTGATTTTTGTAATATATTTGAGCAAACTTCACATAGTCATAGCATGCATACACAAACAGTGGAATAATAGGTAGTAATAAAAAGAATGAACAGATTTTTTGAGATTTATTTTGTTATTGAAAGACAGAGTTACAAAGAGAGAGTGTGAGAGAGAGTGAAAAATCTTTTTTCTGCTGATTCTCTCCTCAAATGTCCACAACAGCCAGGGCTAGATCTCCCACTTGGGTGCAGGGAACCAAGCACTTGGTCCATCCTCCACTGCTTTCCCAGGCACATAAGCATGGAGCTGGATCAGAAGTGGAGCAGCCAGGACTCAGATCGTCACCCATATGGGGTGCTGGCATCACAGGTAGCAGCTATCCTGGCTATGCCACAATGTCAGGCCTGGAATGAACTATTGCTATGTGCAACAGCATGGAGTGATATCAAAATTCTTATTACTGATGGAAGGAAGCAAGATATGAAGCTGTACACAGAGTTTGATTCCACTTAGAGAAAATTCTAGAAAGTTTAAACCAACTTCTATGGAGAGCAAATCAATGATTTCTTGTGACCAGAGAGAACATGCAAGGGCCAGAAGGAGGTAATACAAAGGACCAGAGAGAAACTTTTTCAGGAGATAGATATGTATATTCTTGAATGTTGCTATGGACACACAAGTGTATGTGTATTTCACAAATTTTTCAGTTGCATGATTTTAATGAGTGAATTTTATTTTTATGCAGTTATACATAAAGTAAAGCTATTAACAGGTCAGCCCCGTGGCTCACTTGGTTAATCCTCTGCCTGCAGCACCGGCACCCCGGGTTCTAGTCCTGGCTGGGGCACTGGGTACTAGTCCCAGTTGCTCCTCTTCCAGTCCAGCTCTCTGCTGTGGCCCAGGAAGGCAGTGGAGGATGGCCCAGGTGCTTGGGGTCCTGCACCCGCTCCTGGCTTCGGATCAGCACAGCGCCAGCTGTGGCGGCCATTAGGGGAGTGAACCAACAGAAGGAAGACATTTCTCTCTGTCTCTCACTGTCTATAACTCTACCTGTCTAATAAAAGAAAAATAAAAGCTATTAACAACAACAAAAAAAAAAAACCGCCAGTGCTTTTTATTTAGACCTCAAGGCTCTTGGACCTTCCCCATCATCCCAATCCAAATTGATTTCTTGGCCTCATTTCCTTTAACATCAAGCTGTATCCTTTCTCAAGCATTTAATAGACATTCAATAATACTTCAGATTTATTGTAAGTTGCATAAAAGATAAAAAATTAAAATATTGTATTTTTTTAAAAAAGCACAAACTTTTATCAAGCTACCAAAGTCAAAGAGGAAAAATAAAATCAGAGATGAAAAAGGAGACATTGCAACCAATACTACTGAAACAAAAGGAATCACAAGAAATTTACAGGAACCACCACATACTAACAATTCAAAGAAATTCTTTTTTTTTTTTTTTGTAATCCCTGGATATGTACAATTTACCCAGATTAAATCAAAGAAGTACAGAAAATTGAAATGAAACAACTATCAGAGAGAAGATTGAAGCATAGTTAAAAGTCTCATCAAAGAAAATCCCAGAACCTGATGGCTTTACGGTGAATTTTACATAGATATTTAAGGAGGAATTAACTCCATTGCTATTAAACTGTTCCAAAAGATGAAAAAATTGGGACTGGCATATTATTTTTAAAAGGCATACATTGTTTTGATACCAAAAAAGAAACAAAGGCACACACAAGCAATAGATAATTACAAACATTTTTAGCGAATGTTGATGCAGAATTCTTAATAAAACATTATCAAACAGAATCCAACAGTACATCAACAAGGTTATATATACATCATGATCAAGTGGGATTCATCCTAGTGACAAGGATGGTTCAACATTTCCAATCAATTAGCATAATAAGTCACAGCAATGGAATGAAGTACAAAAATCATCTGATCTTTTCAATAGATGCAGAAAAGGTGTATGTTAACATTCAATATCCTCTCAGGGTTAAAAACTCTTGAAAATTTTAATTTGAAGGAACATATGTCAAAATAACAAAGGTTTTATATGACAAACTCACAATCAATATGCAGAAGGTAGAAAAGCTGAAAGCATTTCCACTAAGATCTGGAACACGACAAGAATGTCCGCTTTCACCACTCTTACTCAATATATTTTTGAAAGTCTTAGAGTGGTTTTGGAAGAGAAAGAAATAAAGGACACTGACTGTGAATAATAATTGATAGAATTAAAAAGGAGAGAATGATCCAACATGGGAAGCAGGATACACAGCAGACTCAAAGAATAACAAATACTCTAAAAGACACTCTGGCCTCAGTCCTTAAAGCATTCAAATCTGTCTAAAAAGCCCATGAGCATATTTCAGGCATGGAAAGCCAAGGCACTGTGGCAAAAAAATGACCTAAATGAAAGATCTCTGTGAGTGAGATCCTGGTGGAAATATGGGGTCATCAAGGAAGGAGATACCTTTCTCTGAAGGGAGGAGACAACTTCCATTTTGATTATAGCCTTGTCTAAATAAGATCAGAGTTGGTGAACTCAAGAGGCTTCCATAGCCTGGGCAGCTCATGACAGGGGCCTTGGGTGATCACTGACATCATAAATGAGTGTCAATTGTTAAATCAACAACAGGAGTCATTGTGCACTTGCTCCCCTTGTAGGACCTCTGTCCTTAATGTGTTGCACTACGAGAATTAACAGTAAAACCAATCTTCAAACAGTACTTTATACTTTTTGTTTCTATGTGGGTGCAAACTCTTGAAATTTTTACTTAGTATAGAGTTGATATTCTGTATATAAAGATAATTAAAAATTAATCTTAATGAAGAATGGCATAGGAGAGGGAGTAGGAGACTGGATGATTTGCGGGTGGGAGGGTGTTTATGAGGAGAAGAACTGCTATGATCCGAAAGGGGAGAAACAGAAATATCCAAGTTTACAAATGACTATACATGAAAAAAATCTACTCCAACAAATACATGTTAGAACTGAATTCAATAAAGTTGTGCTATGCAAAATCAACAACAAGAAATTATCATTAATAATCTTGTTGAAAGGAAAAAGACAAAAGTAATTCCTTTCACAATATATAGGAATAAATTCTAACAGTGAAAGATTTTTACACTGAAAATTACAAGACATTGGTGAAAGAAATAGAGGCCATAAAATATGGAAAGTGAGCAGGTGTTTGGAGTAGCATTTGACAGCACTTGGGATGCATGCATCTCCCATATTACAGTCCCTTCGGTTGATCCTTTCTCAATTCCTAATTCCAGCTTCCTGCTAATGTGCATTCTGGGAAGTGTAGCATGATGGCTCAAGTATGGGCCACTATCACCAATGTGGGAGACCAGAATTAAATACTTGTCTCCTGCATTTGGACTGGCCCAGTTTCACCTGTTGCAGGTATTTGGGAATTAAACCATTAGATGAGAGATATTTCTGTGTCTGTCATTATCTTGTTCTCTCATTCAGAAATGAAAATAATAAAAATATTTTTAAATGGAAAGATAAAACATGTTCATGGATTGAAAGAATTAACAATATTAACTATCCAAAGCAATCTACAGAGTAAAAATATTCCTTAAAGTATCAATGACATTCTTTACAGAAATATAAAAAACTGTCCTACAGTTCACGTGGAACCACATAAGAACCAGAATTACCAAAACAATCTTAAGTGAAAAAAATTAAGCTGGATGAATCACTATGCCTGATTGTGGAGTATACCACACAGTTATAGTAATTAAAACAGCATAGTGCTGCCATAAAGCACTGATAATTAGATAAATACAACAGATTATAGAATTTGGGAGTTAATGCATATACAAATAGCCAAATAATTATTAATAAAGATATTGACTACATACATTGGAGAAAGGATAGTCTAATCTATGGTGCTGTCAAAACTGGATATATAGGGGCTGATGCTGTAGCACAACAGTTAAAGCCTTGGCCCATATAGCCAGCATCCCATGTGGGTGCTGGTTCAAGTCCTGTCTGCTCCACTTCCTATCCAGCTCCCTGCTAATGCACCTGGGGAGAAAACAGAGGATGGCACAAGTCCTTGGGCCCCTGCACCCACGTGGGCAACCTGGAAGAAGCTCCTGGCTCCTGCCTTCATACCATCTCAGCTCCGGCCATTGTGACCATTTGGGGAGTGAACCAGAGGATGCAAGACTCTGTCCCTACCTCTCTCTGTAACTGTCTTTCAAATAAAAAATAAATCTTTTTTTTAAAAAAAGGCAAAAAATCTAGATAAGCATGTTTATAAAAATGAAAGTAAGTTCTCTCTCACTATATTAAAAATCAACTCAAGATGGATCAAAGACCTAATTATAATACCTGGAACTATTAAATTGCTAGAAGAAAACATAAAGGAAGCGCTTTATGACACTGATGTACACAAAAATCTTTTAGTTATGAGCCCCAAAACACAGGCAGCAAAAGCAAAACTAGACAAATGGGACTATATCCAACTCAGACATTTCTGCACAGCTGAAGAAACAATCAACATAGTGAAGAGACAATTAAGAGAACAGAAGAAAGAATTTGCAAGCTACTTATCGAACATAGTATTAATACACAGACTGTATAAGGAACTAAAAAACCTCAACAACAGCAACAAAACAAGAAAAGTAAGCAAGAAACAAGCAAAGAATCTGAATAGAAATTTCTCAAAAGGAGAAATAAAATGACCAACAAATATATGAAAAAATGCTCACTAGCCATTAGGGAATTGAAAATCAAAACTACAAAACGATAGCATCTGACTCCATTTATTCTAGCTGTTACCAGAAGGACAGAAAGTAGCAAATGCTGACAAGGATATGGAGAAAGAGTGACATCACATAACTGGTAGTGAGAAGTAAATTAGTACGGCAACCATGAAAAACAGTACGGAGAGTCCTTTATTTTTATTTTATTTATTTATATTTTTGACAGGCAGAGTTAGAGAAAGAGAGAGAGAGAGAGAGAGAAAGGTCTTACATTTTCCGTTGGTTCACTCCCCCAAATGGCCACTACGGCCGGCGCGCTGCACCGATCCGAAACCAGGAGCCAAGTGCTTCCTCCTGGTCTCCCATGCAGGTGCAGGACCCAAGTACTTGGGCCATCCTGCACTGCCTTCCCGGGCCACAGCAGAGAGCTGGACTGGAAGAGGAGCAACCGCGACAGAATCTGGCTCCCCAACTGGGACTAGAACCTGGGGTGCCAGTGCCGCAGGTGGAGGATTAGCCTAGTGAGCCATGGCACCGTCCATGGAGAGTCCTTTAAAAAACTAGAAATAAAATCTTACTACTGGGTATATATCCAAAAAAAAAAAAAAAGAAATGATTGTATCAGAGAGATAGCTGCTCCACCATGTTTAATGTAGCACTATCCACAGTAGCCAAGATATGTAATCAGTCTGGGTTAATGAGTGGATAAAGCAAATGTTTCATTGATTTATGTATATTTTATATATTTAATATATAATTGAATATCATCCAGTTAGAAAAGAATGGAATCTGGGGTCGGTGCTGGCATCCCATAAGGATGCCAGTTCTAGTCCCAGCTGCTCCTCTTCCAATCTAGCTCTCTGCTGTGGTCTAGAAAAGCAGTAGAGGGTGGCCCAGGTGCTTGGGCCCTGCACCCACGTGGGAGACCTGGAAGAAACTCCTGGCTCCTGGCTTCAGATTAGTGCAGCTCCAGCCATTGCGGCCATTTGGGGAATGAATCAACAGAAGGAAGACCTTCTCTCTGTCTCTCCTCTCACTGTCTGTCACTCTACCTCTCAAATAAATAAAATAAATCTTAAAAAAAGAGAATTGAATCCTTTCATTTTTAGCAAAATGAATGGAAGTGGATGACATGAAGTGAAACACGCCAAACACAGAAAGACAAATGCCACACCTTCTCCTTTATAGGTGGAAACTAAAACAACTCAATTTGAACATACAACAGTAATTACAGAGGCTGGGCTAGGAAGGTGATGGGGACTGTAAGAAGGTTGGATAATGGGTATTGATTCAGAGTTAGATAGAAAAAACAGGCTGCTAGTGTTACACAGCATAGTGGGGTGACTGACGTTCACAGTGACCTATTCTACATTCTGTGAGCAAATGGAACAGAGGATCTCCAAATCGCCAATCATAAACTAAAAACAAAAGAAGGAAATGTTAATTACCCTTATTTGATCAGTATACATGTATGCATTATTGAAAAGCCACACTTCAATACACAAATATTTTCAATTACTGTTAAGTATAAAAGCCTAACTCTTCATTTCATTGATCTTCAATTGTTGTTTATTTGTGATAGTTTTATTTTTGCTAAATTTTTATTAATAAAGATAGTTAATTTTAAGATGTTCATATGTACAACTCTTTGAAATCATTTTAGAAACCTACATGAAGTGAAAACACTTTTTGGAACATAATTCATCAATCCTGACAAGATAATCTGATGTAGGTGCTGATTGCTATAAATGTCCCTGTTAGTACTGCATTTTGGTATGTTATGTATTCAATTTTCATCTGTCCAAGAATTTTATTAATTGCTAGTTTGAATTTTTCAATGATCCATTATTCAGAAGCATGTTGCTTAGCTTCCATGTATTTCTGTAACTTCTAAAATTTCTATTAACATTTATTCCTTGTTTTATTATGTTGTGATCTGAAAAGATGCATAATGTGATTTTATTTATTTTAACTTATTGATGACTTTTCCTTGAGAACATTCTTTGGGCTGATGAAATGAATGTATATTCTGAGGTTGTTCAGTGAAATGTATAATGTTGCTCAGGTACATTTGACCTAGTATATAATTTTCTATGTTGATTTTTTTGTCCATATGATCTGATGAAGTTGGGGCTGTTAAGTCTGAGCATACTTAGAGCTGAAAGAAAACACTCTAAAAAATTCAACATATCAGTGTTTAGTGAATGTACCCAAAGTAGTGCTTTTATGGAAGTTTATAAATAATAATTTTAATATTAAGAAGAAAATCAATAATTCAGCTTCCAACCTAAGAATTGAGAAAAAATAAGAGCAAAATTATCCAAAAGGGAATAACAAGAAGAAAATGATATGAATTTACTAGAAATCACATGACTCAGTCATTCTACTTCTAAGAGAAATCAAATTGTAGGTTTATACATACGCTTGTGAAAAATGGATAGTAAATTTTTTAATATGTAGAAAATGGAAACATTAAATGCTCATCTTGTGGTATGTCCAAGCAATATAAAATTCCTCATAAATAATTAAGAATAAATAACTTTTTACAAGCTGTAAACTGAATGAATCTCAGCGAATTGTATTTAACAAAAGAATCCAGAAAGTACTTAATGTATGATTCCATATACATTAAATTCTATATCAAAGGAAATATTTTATAAAATCGCATAAAAGGAGAACTAAAAACTCTGTTCTAATTTCTTCAAATCTTTGTAACAAGTCTAAAGATAGATATTGTTAGTTTCTCTTCATAATATGTCTTGTGGTGCTGAAATATTCTACTCTAAGCATATGTAGTATTTTAAAAATAAGTACTAAGTATAAGAACTGTAAAATATCCATGAAATACATTGTGATAAGCAGACTAATGTTCCCCTAGAAATGTCCATCTCCTACTCTCTATACTTTGTTACCTATGTGGAGAAGGGAACTTTGCAAATGTGACTCAGTTTAGGATCTCCACCTGGAAAGGTTATCTTTAATTATCTGAGTATGATGACATATGATGACAAAGCAGGCAATGTGTGGTAGTAAACACTCATTTAAGAATTGTGTAGGGTCTGGCACCATGGCATACTGAGCTAAGCCTCAGCCTGAAGCCAGAATTCCATATGGGTGCCAGCACATGACCTGGGTGCTCCTATTCCGATCCAACTCTCTGCTATGGCCTGGGAAAGCAGTGGAAGATGGCCAAGTGCTTGGGCTCCTGCACCCGCATGGGGGACCTGGAAGAAGCTCCTGGCTCTTGGCTTCAGATTGCCACAGCTCTGGCCATTGCACACATCTGAGGAGTGAACCAGAGGATGGAAGACCTTTCTCTCTGTCCTTCCCTCTCTCTGTAACACTACCTCTCAAATAAATAAATAAAATTTTAAAAAGTATAAACTTCAATTTGAGAGATTAATTTTCATAAACATATTTATATAACTTGTAACATATGAGAATATGAGACAATAGAAGACTGAGACCCAAGGGAAAATTAAAAAGTAAAAAATAATAACAATGAAAAACTAGAGGTAAAAAAGGTAAAAGAACTCACCCTGTGTTTCTTCTAAAGATTTCTCTGACATATCTATGGGAGAAAGATTGAATTAACTCAATAAAATTGTAATCCCAACTATTCAGCATGGACCAACTTTATCTGACAAACCATATGTGGGAACTTTCCCAAGGAGAAAATTATAACCTTAACCTGTGGAGATGCTAACAACTCTTTTTTGAGAATGTCAGTAAAAAAGAAGGATTTCTGTAAAGTAATGGTCATCAAAGAGGCATTTATCAGCCACCACTTTAGAGATATCTAGGATCATACAAGACTGGGAAAATTAAAATGAGCACATTAAAGGGAATATAAATTTGGAAATTATATGTGTTATCAAAATATAAAATTACTGGGTAAATTCTACAAATAACAGTAACTTCAGGACATAAACCTTAATATCTCATTTCTTTTTTAATTTTTATTTATAAAAAGGGAACAAATTTCATGTGTTTCATATATGCAGTTTTAAGACCTTAATGATACCTCCCATCCTACCCTCTCTCCGTTCCTCTCTCCCACCTCCCGCTTTGTTTCTTATTTTTCTTTTAATTTTTACAATGACATATGACAAACTTTCAATTTTCTTAATAATCACAAATTTAACCTTCCACTAAATACCCTATTCAACAAGTAGTAAATAGAAATATATCTGATTTCAACATCCTAACATGAGATGGCTGGTAATCATTGAAGCCTAGGAAAAGTAAGTGTAGAGAAAAATTGTGGTTGGTAAACAAACCAAAGTAAGGAACAAAGAGCGAAAGAGATAGGTAGAAGTAGTAGTATGGAGGCTAGAAGACAACAAGGCGGAATAATCTCTGGACTCACTTCACAACAGGATTAATTTAAACTACTACCTTCTTAAAGGCACAGACAGAAAAGACAAAATTTTTTAAAAATGTATACCAGTGTCAAGATTTAGGAAATCATGATCTCTGTTCTCTGTATTATCAGTTTAGAGAGTTAAATGAGATTACCAAAGAAAAAGAAATAAAAATACACTGAAAATCTCATCCTCCCTGCCCCCTCCCCAGCCTCCATAGTACAAGCACCGTGATAAGATATTTATCTTCTGCCTTTATTTGGAGCACTAAGGAAAAAGAAAAAGATATTATATTATTTGAAGTATAGAATAATTAGCATTTCTGCCTGTATTTCTGAGGAGTTTGTAGGCTGTCTCAATTTGAGTGTCTCATATATTGACTCAGAAATTATAGTTCTGCCTCCCATCTCCGGAATATATATTATCATCATCCTGAAGGACTACAGGTGCATTTCTGATCAAGACAGACACGTGTCACCCTTTTACCACTGAAATTTACATATGCATTTTATATTTTTCTCTTTATCTCTGGAGTAAATTTCCACTTTGCTGCCACTGTCAGATGGCTTACAGGTGCCTGCTCCTTGAGGGGAGGTATTATTGTCAAATTGATTTTGGCCTTGGATATATGATATTCTTCCAGTAGAGCAAGACTTTGGTAATGTCTATTTGCATACCTATGCAAGGAAAAGATACTCATAAGAGAAATAGGCACAAGCAATCTTATTCAACTTTATCAACCATTAGTGAAGTGTAAGACCATGATGAAATGTCACTACATACCTCTGGAACAACCAAAATAAATGTAAAATAATATTCTGGTGAATATACAGGGCTGGTAGGCATGTAAAATGGTAGAGTCACTCAGAAAAGTCATTTGGGAATGTCTTTAAAAATTTAAATGTTTACATAACATGCCCTTCATCACTCAGAATCCCTGCATGTATTTCAGAGATGAGAAAACATGCAACCACAAAGAAACCTCTGCAAGAAACCCATAGCAGCTTTTTTGTAAGAGTCAAAACCAGGAAATTTGAAAATGGCTTTCACTGAGTGAATAGTTAAACATACTTTGGAATATCCATACTTTGGTACACACTCAGCAATAATGAAGCAAGCTATTAATACAAAATTTATTTGGATGGACCTCAAAGGCATGACACTAAATGCAAAAGACAGTCTCAGAGTGTCACCTACTTAAAGTCAGTCTAAGATGAAATGAAATTGGAAATGGAAATGGAGAACAGATCAGTGGTTGCCAGCATTGGAGGAGCTTGGGGAGGGAGAAAGTTAGATCTGAGTTTAAAGAGGTAGTAGAGGAAGATCTTCATAGGGATTGTCAGGGAATTACTAAGGAGAAGAAGCTGCACTCTAAGCTGCCCTGCAAGAAGAAATGGCCTAACCACAGATCGTTGTTATAACTATGTAACCCTTCTACTAGGACTATGGGGCCTAGGAGGGCAGCGTTGCTATGATTACAAGACCCTGGGAGGGCGGCACAGGGGCGGGGTTGATCTTTTAGAACTGTATATAAGTGGACCCTCAGACTCGGTAAGCAGAGGTTACTCAGCTTCTCTCCCCGGTCCATAGTGCCTTGTGCCTAGGGGGATTCTCCTGGTCCGTAGTGCCTTATGCCTGCAGGAGTTTGGCTGAGCAGTGTCTTCCTCTAGATGCCATAATAAAGGTGTGTACCTGAGTCTTCTCAGTCTCCTTTTTTGAACCCGTCATTGGCTTCCTGGCCTGTTGCTGATGATCGGGAAGTCAACAGTTGGCGCCAGAACAGAGACTCGACTGAGGCAGTGGAAGGAGACGTGCCCTTGAGAAGACTAGAGAAGGGTGAGTAGCGGTGGTTGAAAAAGACCACAATGGGTAGGACATCCCAGTCTAAAGAGTATAGGAAGGCTCTAGAGAGTATGGGAAAGGTAAAAGTCTTTCCAGGATAAACGCAGAAAGGAAAAAGAGCAAAATGCTACACACCAGGTAATGTAACATGGGCTTGTAAGCTGGCAGCAGCTTGTACAGAACGTGACCTCTCTAGTCTTAGGACAGTAGAAGACATACAGAAGATGTTAAAGGACTTCCTTCTAAAGGGAGAATGTAATCTTGGAAAGGATTATAAGTGCACAGCCAAGACCCTTAAGGTGATTGTCTGCTCTGGGAAAGAGCTATGCCCTAGGAACACTGAGGAAGCCTGTAGTCTAAATAACATGATTGCAGACTTTCAAGACAGATGTTCATGGCTTGAGCCTTTGCCCACTACGACTGAAGAAAGAATGAAAGAGTAGGCAGCCTACCCTGTAGTAGTGCAAGCTGGAAACATAGAATATGAACCATTGGGTCCTAGCACAATTTCAGCTTGGGTAAAGCAAGTACAGGAACATGGCTTAACAGGAACCCCTATCATTACTTATTTTGGGGTAGTCTCAGTAAATCTTACATCAGTAGATATACATATGCTTCTAAATGTGATAACAGGGGCAGCATCAGAAAAGCAATTAATTCTAGAAAAAAATAAGGGAAAAGGCAGCACAGTGGGATGAATAACACCCACCCCCGCCAGCCAGCACAGCAGGACCGGCACCATTTACATCTATCCAAATAAGGGGAATAGGCATGACACCACAGGAAGCACCTGACCCTGTATTTAATAATGCCCAAGCCCTATCTAGTCAGTGGATAATGGAGGCAATGCAAGAAACCAAGAGGATAGTTAGTGGGGCTCCAAAAGCAGTTAGCATAAGGAAAGGACCAAAAGAACCTTATTCTGATTTTATTGACAGGCTATATTCTCAAATTGACTTAGAGGTATCTAGAGAAGATTTAAGGGAGTACTTAAAGGGCACCATGAGCATTCAAAATGCCAATGATGAATGTAAGAAACTGCTTAGAAATTTAAGACCAGAAGACTCCTTAGACGACAAAATGTATGCTTGTCGAGAGTTTGGGTCCACAGACTATAAGATGGCAATGCTGGCAGAAGCATTAAAGGTGGGGAATGAAAAGGGAAGCTCTAATACATTTAAAGGAAATTGCCATAAATGTGGAAAAAGAGGTCATATGGCTAAAGAAAGTCATGGGAGGGAAGCCACTAGACCTCCTTTAAAATGTTATAACTGTGGGCTAATTGGACATATGGCAAAAAATTGTAGAAAGTCAAAAAACAGGGGACGGGGGTGGGGGGGGGTTTAAGGCTTCCCTGGACGATGATGGCCAAACTGCTATTGGAGGAGAAACCTGGTCATATCCAACCCTCTGCCCCGACAATGAAGGAAATGCAAGCAGAAACCTCGCAAATAGGAATTTACCCAAAATTACCAAAGGACTAGACTTGGAAAAAAGACCAATGATAAAAATTAAGATGGGGGAAAAATGGTTGAAGGATTATTAGATACAGGAGCAGATTTATTTATCAAAGAAAAACAAGATCTAGAAGGAATACAAGGGGGGATTAATGAGGGATGGCAATATGTAGAAGGAGTAAGTGGAAGAACTAGGTTACAGAAAAATATCAGGACTGAAACTGGAAACACAAAATGACATCAAATGGACATCTTTGTTAGTCTCCCCCAATATTCTGATCAACATATTTTGTAGGGATTTATTACTCCAGTTAGGAGTAGCCCTAGTAATGGCACAACTGTCAACTAAAATATAACCAGTGAAAATAAAAATGAAAGATCCCAATAAAGGTCCTATTACTCCCCAATGGCTTTTAACTGAAGAAAAATTGATAGGATTAAAAGAGATAATAGATGCATTATTAAAGGAAAAGAAAATATCCCCTGCAGCTGCAGACAATCCGTGGAATACCCCAGTTTTTGTTATCAAGAAAAAATCTGGTAAATGGCATATGCTGATAGACTTTCAGGAATTTAACAAGTTAGTTGAAAAAGGAAAAGAGGTGCAATTGGGTATTCCACATCCCAGGGGGTAACAGAAAAGAAGGCAGGTTACAGTATTAGATAGAGGAGATTTATACTTTACTATCCCTTTAGAGCCAAGATTTAGACAGTATACTGCTTTTACAATCCCAGAAATTAATAACAAAGGACCAGGACATAGGTATCTCTGGAATTGCCTGCTACAGGGATTTATATTAAGTCCCTTAATTTATCAGACCACTTTAAGGGATATACTGGAGCCTTGGAGAAAGCAACATCCAGAAATGGACCTTTATCAGTATATGGATGATTTATATATTGGTTCAGATTTACCATTGCAGGAACATAAACAGAGAGTAATTCGGTGCCTACACAAAGTAAGACAGGAAAGTATTATAAGACTAGGAAGAGAACCTATTTATAGGCTTCCTATAAAGAAGGGAGATTTGGATATCATTATCCTAGAAGACCCTTATCTACACTGGGTACCCCAAATAGAATGCATGCATGCTCCTATAATTCAGGAGAGCTTTAAGCAGTCTACAAGCTAAGCCGGTAGAAGGACCCCATATTACGGTGATGGAGGTAGCAAACAGGGAATGGGAAAATATGGCTTTTGGACAGCTGAAGGAAAAATAATGATTAAGGAACATGAAGGGAGCAACCAAGAATTACAAAAAAGAGCTATACTTTCTGCCCTTCATGCAGGACCTGAAAAAATGAATATAGTTACTGATTCACAGTATGTATGTGGGTTAATTGAGGCAAGGCCTCGGCCTGAAGACATTGAAGAACCTCTCTTGAAGACTATACTAGAATCTATAGAACACAAAGAGGAGCTTTATATACAGTGGTACCAGGGCACAAAGGTATATCAGGGAATGAAAACATTGACAAGCTAGCATCCACATCTTGTAGGATGCAGATACACCTAGTGGTGCAAGGAGGTAATATCCGGGAGAAGGTACCAGAACAGGTAGGATCTAAGCACCAAGGAATTTATTTCCTTGAAAACATCAAGTCAGCAGAAGAGGACCATACAAAATGGCATGGGGATGTTCAATACTTAAGACAGAAGTATAACCTTCCAAAGAACGTTGCAGAACAAATAGTTAAGAAGTGTCCCAAATGCATTAATAAAGGAGGAACTATCCCACATCTCAGTAGATCAGGACCAGGTGTATGGCAGATGGATGCCACACATGATGAAGGAAAAATCTTTATAGTAGCAGTTGAGACATCCTCAGGACTATTATGGGCTAAGATAGTTCCAAAAGAAAACGCACAAGAAATCGTATGGGCTCTATTAGAGCTAGCTCACTTATTTCATATTACAGGATTACATACAGACAACAGGCCTAATTTTACAGCAGAAAAAGTAGAAGGGCTATGTAAATATTTAAATATTGATCACACCACAGGTACTCCGTATAATCCACAGTCCCAGGGCATGGTAGAAAGAGCAAATCAAGCGTTAAAGCAGGAGATGGATAAATTTACTGAAGAAGTACAAACTATAGAGGCTCATTTACAATTGGCTCTTATAGCTCTTAACAAAAAGAAAAGGGGAGGAATAGGGGGATACACCCCTATAGAAAGGTATATTTATCAAAGATGGCAGGAACTAGGCCAGAAATTACAAATCCAATAATTTAAAAAACAAAAAGTATCTTGTTTTTCTAGACTCCCCAACAGCAAAGATTGGAAGAGGCCTACAATTATCTTATGGAAAGGGGAAGAAGTGGTAGTTGTAGAAACCCCTGAGAAAGGGATAATTAGTTTACCACAAAGACATGTTAGGCTAATCCCAAACCCGGAAAATTAACCTTCCTACAGCATACATGAATTATCAGCTATGATTACCCTGCCAAAATAATCCCTGCATGTGCTCTGAATGCTGCTATCATTGCCAATTATGCTTTCTACAAAAGAAGTTAGGGATATCTTATTCCAGACAAAAGCAGAAAGAGATCGAGTATCCATGGTGCAAGTATTACCAATTAGTGGAGAAGAAGCAAAAGAATTGTATCAAAAACTCATAGAAAAGATGATACAGGAAGGAACGTGAGAGCCCTCCATGAAGAACCTGTTTGAGGGACTCCAAAAGGAACAACAAGAACAAAAGGCAGGAGAATTGCAGGCAATAAAAGAGAAACTAACTGAATGGGAGCCAGGTAAGGTATACACAGGTAAGGAAAAATCGCGGCCTCTTATAAAAGTAAAATTCATACCCTTAATAATGCTAGTGATATTACCAGTAGTGCACTCTCAAATGTTGGGCTTAGTTGAAGTCCCTCCAGCCTATAAGGTTCCTGACGTAAGGGAAGTACCGTGGAACTGTGAGTCAAAGGTGCCAAATATAGGATGTGAACTTCCAGGGACTCTTTCCAATAAGAGGAATGGGGATGGGACTGGAGCAAGGACAAAATTAGCTTTATTTGTATTAACGGTAGCATTATGTAGCATAATGTGCCCGATAGGTATATCGGCCAGTATATTTTTAATACACAAAAAATGTAAAGAAACTATATGCTTATCTCATGGTATGTCAATACAATAGAAAAATCTTCATAAATAAATAAGAGAAAATATTGTATAAAAACCCATAAAAAGAGAATAAACTCTATTCTTCTATTTTTATTATAATTCTATAGATAGATATTGATAAATTCTCTTCACAGCATGCCCTGTGCTGCTGAAATGCTCTACCCTAAGCATATATATATGGTATTTAAGATATAATTTGCTGAAGCAAAAAAACTATAAAAGACCCTTGCATACTCTTGAAAAAAGCATACATTCAATCTTCTTTATAATCACAAGCTTAAACCACCAATAAATACTGAATTCAACAAGAAGCAAATAGAAATATCTCTCATTTCAACATCCTAACTTGAGATCTCAGGTATTCACTGGAGGCCAGGGAAGGTAAATATAGAGAAAAATTGTGGCTGGTAAATAAAAATGTAAGTAAGGAACAAAGAGTGAAGGATATAGTAGAGTAGGTTTCCACTTATTCTCCACGTATGAAGTGACAAAGTCATGAAAATGGAGACAAGCTTGCTGTTTGCTAGGGTTGGAGGAGGTTGGGGATAGAGAAGTTTAGCTGTGAGCTGAAATCAGTAGCAGAGGAAGATCTTTGTGGGGATGAGATAGTTCACTATGTTGATATGTGGGTGTTTACATGAATCTACAGTGTGAATCAACACAGAGACACACAAGACAGTAATAACTGACAGCATAAGATCCTGCCTTTGAACTATAAAATAATATAAATTCTCCTCATTTAATAACTTCCTAATAGTCCAGAGTAGTTATATGAAAAAAGAAAATTAGGAAAGAATTAAAAACTGACCTGACACCCGAAGCTCCCAGGTGGCAATCTGGTCATAAATCCCAATGCTGAACCGGCACCCATACACACCAGCGTCCAAAGCAGTGACATTCTTCAGCCTCACGGAGACTTTCCCCTGTGCAATGGAACCATTCAGGAACTCAGTCCTCTTTCGATACTCTGGTGTCTGCATCGATGGTAGGTCTTCCCCATGACTATAGACGATGATCTCAGAAGAGAGCTCTTTCCTGTAGAACTGCACTTTCATGGCTTCCGCAGTGACTTCAGGGGACAGGAAGCAGGGGAACTCTGCGTCCTCCCCACTCAAGGCCAGCATAGGACTGTCTGGTCCAATCACCTGCCAATGCCCTGTGGGAGAAAAGACAACAGATAAATAGGTGGGAGGAGGTTGGAGATTGGGGGTTACCAGAGGCTGAATGTGGAGATGTTAATCAAAGAGTACAAAGTTGCAGTTAGGGGGAATAAGATTTTTGAGGTTCATTACAGACCACACTGATTAAAGTTCATAAGAATACACCCTGCACTGCAAAATTGCTGAGTACTTTTCCAATGCCTCACCACAGAGAATAAGTGGTGGATGAATATTTTATTATGCTACATTTAATGAAACCTGCCCTCTACATATAGCAAATATTACCTTCTACCCCTTATTGGCAAACAAACGTGTTAAAATAATGGCTGGAGAGATGTTGGTTTGTGGATAATAAGCATCAGTTAGCTAGCACTAACAACTTCAAGATATCTCCTGTACATCAAGACAATAGATAATCATTGTATGGGATATCTTTCTTCCACGACCCCCTGTGGATATCAAAATCCTCCAGTTTTCAGCATCCTTACAGAAAAAAAAATGGCATTATTTTCCACACAGTTTCTAGGCAATGTTCTGTAAACTTTACCTCATCTCTATATCAATGATTTTGCTGACACAATGTAAAATCCATGAAAATGCTGTTATACTATATTATTTCAGAATAATAACAACAGAGAAGCGTGCAAATATTCACAACAGATGCAGTTTTCCCCTGAATGGTTTCTGTTGGTGGTTGGTTGAATCTTCAGATGTGGAGTCCACAGATATTAAAGGCCTACTCCCTTTTATCCTTGAAAATTGCTAAGAAAGTGGATTTTTAATGTTCTTATCACATAAACAATGATGGATTTATGAGTAAATGCACCTGTTCATTAGCTCAATATAGTCATTCCACAACGTGTGTGTGGGTGTGGGTGTGGGTATGGGTGTGGGTGTGAGTGTGTGTGTCTGAGGTGACACACACATTTGTTGTGGTAAATCTCTTTTTTTTTTTAACAAAAAAGAGTATTGTCTTTTGACATATTATCAGCTTAGCTCCTCTTCTTGAAGGAGACCAGTTCCTGGGCGCTAGACCCAGAGACTATATTATTTGTCTGCTTGTCCACAAGGACAACACAAAGATTCGTTGCAGTCCTCAGTGTAAGCTCAGATCCCCCATCAATATCCCTTGCCAGGTAACCAGGGAGCCCTGATAGTGTGGCGCCTCTCACAGTGACTGCCCAATGTCCCAGCTACACACTGAGTCCTCCCACACAGCCTCAGTGTTTTCACAGTCCCAGCACACAAGCACCCCATAATCATGAACTCCCAGCCTCCCGTCCGTTCTCCCCACCAGACTCAGGAGTCTCCATCTGGATCTTTTCTGGGCATGGACATGAGCTGGGCAGCCATTACGTATGTCCAAAACGGTGACTAATCTCTGTTAGCTTGTTACAAGGTGCCTTTACAGGATGATCAGGGAGAAAGAAAAAATGGCCCCTCTTTTTTTTCTCCTCTAGTTGGGTGGATACATTATCCCCCCATGGGGCTCCAAGCCAGATTTCCTCTAGGCTCTCCCTGCAGCTTTTTTGCCATGAATTCTGGTCTCACCTTGCACTCCAGTGCTGGTGCAGAGGCTCTTGGCTGCTGGGGTACTAAGTTGTACGTGTCCTCACCCTCCACAAAGGTCCACTGTGTTCCTCCAATTTCTTTATAGAGTTTTCCCTGCTGTTTCCTCCCTAATTTTTCTCCCTGACTGCACTCTTTCTCTTTTTTTTTTCACACTACCTTCTGGAGACTTTGTCTACATGAATGGGAAATGGCTTCAATCCATTCAGACATCAGAGTATTGAGGAAGAACTGAATCCATAAAGGCCTCCATTGGAAAGGGGCATGTCTCTCTGAGTCTCAAGGATAACACTGCCTCAGATGCTGACAGAAACGGTTCTAATTCAGGCCCTAAATTTATGACCAGAAGGCCACTTGGGAGCTTGAGTTGTCAGGTTAGTCGTTCTTTCATACTTGCTTATTTTGTCCAACTCCTATAGACTCTATATTTTTGTTTACTCAGGAAAATTTTTACCTTAAAATATGTAGTTCAAAGGCCAGCACCTTCTGCCATGAGTCATGTCTGATTTGTGTGTGTGTATCTGTGTGATTGTATAACACCTGAAGATTCATGTGCACATCAACATAATGAACTATTTTGTCCCCATGAAATCTTCTACTATGACCTCTTTAAACTCATCAAACTATACCTTCCCCCTTCTCGATCTCCTCCTAACCTAGCAACTAGTGATGTGCTCCCCATTTCCAAAACTTCACCATTTCATCTAAAGTAGGTGACACTTTGAAACTGTCTCTTCCACTCAGGAACATGCCTTTGAGATCCAGCCAAGTCATTTTTGGGTATTATTAGTTTGTTTCATTACTGCGGAATGTGGAGCACTGAAAGGAGCACAGAACAGAGATCTCTGGCCACACCCACCACACACCTCTAGTTATTTCTGAAAGCAGACACTCCACTAATCCACTCAGACATAGTCCAAAGATAAGTGTGGCAACAGAGACAAAACAAAGAAACCAAGGAGTATCTCCACAAATGTTGAAAAACAAAAGCCCCAATTCAAGAAATAAGAATAAGGAAGACCACATGACAAACCCAAAACAACACAACACTTCAATACTACATTGTGAACATTATGAGATGGAAGAAAAGCCAGAAAAGGAATTCAAAACATAGGCATACTTAGAAGTAATCTGAAGCAAATGCCTCAATTAATGAAATCATCTGTACATGACATGAAAGAAAACTCCCACAAAATTAGATCTTAAAATGAAATCTTGGTAATGATTTCAATAGAACAAATGAAATACGGTGCAAAAAATTAAAAACAGAATTGGTGAGGCAGCAGAAAGAATATCTTATTAAGGAGACAAAGCACAGGAAATTACACAGTCAACCAAACAAAAAAAGAAGAAATTAGAAAACATTGTTGGTTATCTACAGGATATTAACAAATGACCCAAAATATGGGTTCTAGGAGTTCCTGAAGGCATGGAAAAAGAAAGGATTAGGAAGCCTGTGTAGTGAAATAATAACAAAAATAAATAATAACAAAAAACAAGAAAAATTTCCAAATTTGGAAAAAGAAAAGGATATCCAAGTACAGGAAGGACATAGAACTCCTAGTAGCCATGACCAGAAAAGATCTCCACCATGACACATTGCAATCAAATTCTCCATAGCAAAAAATTTAAAAAAAAAAGATTTTGAAATGTGTATGAGATAAATGCCAGATTATTTTCAGAGGATCTCCAATTTGAATCACAGCAGACCTCTCATCTGAAACCCTATAGTCTAGGAGAGAATGACAACATACATTCCAAGCCTTAAAAGACTGTCAACACAGAATACTATACCCTGCAAAGCTCTCATTTATGAAAAAGGTGAAATAAAGCCCTTCCATGGCAGACAGAAGCTAAAAGAATTTGTCACCAGCTGTCCAGCCCTGAAGAAGATACTTAAGAATGTGCTGCAAACAGAAATACAAAAACATGGTCATCACTATGGAAGAAGGTAAAGGAAGGACATGTCCCAGTAAAAGTACAAAGGAAATCCAAAGTAAAAAAAAGGGGGGGGGATAGGAGTATTTATGGAAAAATGGCAGGGCAAAGTTGTTACTTATCCAAAGAAAGCTTAAATGTAAATGACCTCAACAGCTCTAGTTAAAGACACAGATGGTTTGAATGGATAAAAAAAAAACACATCTATTTACTGGCTACAAGAAAGACATCTCACTAACAAATACGGAAGCAGACTGAAAGAGAGGATGGAAAAAGATATTCCATGCTAACAGAAACCAAAAAAGAGTTGGTGTAGCCATCCTACTATGAAACAAAAGAGACTTCAGCACAAAAACTGTTAAAAGAGACAAGGACACTATGTAACGATTAAGGGGTCAATTCAACAAGATCTAACTATTATAAACGTATATGCACTTAAATATAGGGCACCTGGCTATGTAAAGAAATGTTAAGTGATGAAAATGGAGACATGGACTCAAATACAAAAGCAAAGGGGGTTTCAATACCCCACTTTCAGCAATGAACAGATCAACCAGACAGGAAATCAGCAAGAAAACATTTTATTCCTCAGAAACCTGAATATAACCCTGCCATACAACCCAGCCATACCACTCCTTGGAATTTACCCAAAGGAAATGAAATTGGCAATCAAAAAAGCTGTCTGCACATTAATGTTTATTGCAGCTCAATTCACAATAGCTAAGACCTGGAACCAACCCAAATGCCCATCAACAGTAGATTGGATAAAGAAATTATGGGACATGTACTCTATAATACTACACAGCAGTCAAAAACAACAAAATCCGGTCATTTGCAACAAGATGGAGGAATCTGGAAAACATTATGCTGAGTAAATTAAGCCAGTCCCAAAGAGACAAATATCGTATGTTCTTCCTGATCGGAGACAACTCACTGAGCACCAAAGGGGAAACCTGTTGAAGTGAAATGGACACTATGAGAAACAGTGACTTGATCAGCTCTTGTCTTGACTGTTGATGTACAATGTAATACTTTATCCATTTTAGGATTTTCTCTTTGTTTTGTTCTAGTGCTATTGGTTGAACTCTGTGATTAACACACAATTATTCTTAGGTGTTTAAATTTTAACTGAAAAGTGATCCATGTTAAATATAACAGTGGGAATAAGAGAAGGAGGAGATGTACAATTTGGGACATGCTCAATCGGACTTGCCACAAATGGTAGAGTTAGAATCATGTCAGGGGATCCCAATACAATCCCATCAAGGTGGCATGTACAAATTCCATCTCACTAGTCCAAGTGATCAATTTCTATTCACAATTGATCAACTGATAGGTCTAAGAGTCAAAGGGATCACACGAACAAGACTAGTGTCTGCTAATACTAACTGATATAATCAAAAAGGGAGAGAACGATCCATCATGGGAAGCGGGATACACAGCAGACTCATAGAATGGCAGATGTCCTAAACAGCACTCTGGCCTCAGAATCAGCCCTTAAGGCATTCAGATATGGCTGAAGAGCCCATGAGAGTATTTTAGGCATGGAAAGCCAAGACACTGTGGAAAAAAAAAAAAACAAAAAAAAGAAGACCTAAATGAAAGATCTCTGCGAGTGAGATCCCAGTGGAAAGAACAGGGCCATCAAAGAAGGAGGTACCTTTCTCTGAAGGGAGGAGAGAACTTCCACTTTGACTATGCTCTTGTCTAAATAAGATCGAAGTCGGCAAACTCAAAAGGCTTCCATAGCCTTGAAAACTCATGACTAGAGCCTAGGGAGATTACTATGCCATATACAAGAGTGTCAAATTGTTAAGTCAACAACAAGAGTCACTGTGTACTTACTCCTCATGTGGGATCTGTCCTTAATGTGTTGTCCAATGTGAAGTAATGCTATAACTAGTACTCAAATAGTATTTTACACTTTGTGTTTCTGTGTGGGTGCAAACTGATGAACTCTTTACTTAATATATACTAAATCGATCTTCTGTATATATAGATAATTGAAAATGAATCTTGATGTGAATGGAATGGGAGAGGGAGCGGGAGATGGGAGGGGTGTGAGGGGGAGGGAAATTATGGGTGGGGGAAGCCATTGTAATCCATTAACTATACTTTGGAAATTTATATTTACTAAAGAAAAAATACAGAAAAAAAAGAAAACATTAGATTTAATCAACACCATAGACAAAATTGACCTAACAGATAACTACAGAACTTTCCATCTTACAGTTGCAGAATACACATTCTTTTCACCAGTTTATGGAACCTTCTCTAGAATTGACCACATGCTAGGCATAAAGCAAGTCTCGCCAAAATCAAAAAATCACAATCATGCCATACATCTTTTTGGACCATATGTAATGTAGCTGGAAATCAGCAACTCAGGAATCTCTAAAACAGAGAAAATGTGCTCCTGATTAAACAGTGGGTCATAGAAGAAATCAAAAGAGAAATAAAAAAAAAGTCTGGAAACAAATGAAAAAGACAAAAAAAAAGGAAAAATATTCATTGTTATTGATTGGAAGAATCAGTATCAACAAAATGTCCATTCTTCTGAAAGTAATTTACTTGGCTGGTGCTGTGGCATAGTGGGTGAACCAGCAGCCTGCAGTTCTGGCATCCCATCTGGGTGCCTCTTTGAGTCCTAGGTGCTCCACTTCCATTCCCGCTCTCTGCTATGGCCTGGGAAAGCAGTAGAAATGGCCCAAGTCCTTGGACCCCTGCACACACGTGGGAAACCTGGAACAAGCTTTAGGTTCCTGGCTTTGGATCAGTGCAGCTCTGGCTGTTATGGCCAATTGAAGAGTGAACCAGTGGATGGAAGACCTCTCTCTCTCTCTCTCTCTCTCTCTCTCTCTCTCTTTTTATCTGCCTCTCCTCTCTCTGTGTAACTTTGACTTTCAAATAAGCAAATAAATCTTTAAAATAAAGAAAGAAAGACTCATTCCATCTTGAAAAAAAGGAAGAACTTTACAGATTCAATGTAATACCAATCAAAATATCAAAGACATTCTTCAAAGATCTAAAAAAAAAATGATAACATCCCTAAGGAAATACAGGAGACCTTGACTAGCTGAAGCAATCTTATACAACAAAATCAAAGCTGGAGATATCACAATACCAGATTTCAAGACATACTAACATGCAATTACAATCAAAACAGCATGATACTGGTCCAAAACAGATGGATAGACCAACGGAACAAAGTATAAACTTCAGAAATCAATCCACACATCTACAACCAACTTATATTTGACCAAGAAGCTAAAACCAATCCCTGGAGCAAGGACAGTCTCTTCAACAAATGCTGCTGGAAAAAACTGGATTTCCACATGCAGATGTATGAAGCAGGACCTCTACCTTCACCTTATATAAATATCAGCTCAACATGGATTAAAGAACTAAATCTATGAACTGATACCATCAAATTAATATAGAACATTGGGGAAGCCCTGTAAGACATAGGCATAGGCAAGGGTTCTTGGAAAAGACTCCTGAAGAACAGGCAATCAAAGTCATAATTAACTCATAGTGTTACATCAAATTCAGAAGCTTCTGGACTGCAAAAGAAAAGGAAAGTGAAGAGGCAACCAACAGAATGTGAGAAATTATTTGCAAAGAATGCAACTGATGAAGGATAAATAACCAGAATATATAAAGAGATCAAGAAATTCCACAAAAAATGAACAACCCAGTGAAGAAATGGGAAAAGGACTTAAACAGACATTTTTCAAAAGAAGAAATCCAAATTGCCAATATACACATGATAAAATGTTCAGGATCACTAGCCATCAGTGAAATGCAAAACAAAATCACAGTGAGGTTCCACCTCACCCCAGTTAGAATGGTTTAGTGGATTAGGGGAGTGTCTGCTTTCAGGGAATAACTAGGGTGTGTGGTGAGTGTGCCAGGGAGTTTCCTTCTATTCTCCAGGGTGAATGGTGCTTTTATGCATATACACCCAGGTTGGGCTTGGTAAATCTCTCTCCTCTTTTAATCAGAACAGAAGTTCATTCTGCTCAGCTGAGCTCCACTCCTCAAAGAGAGCAGTTCCTGAGTGTTAGTCTCAGTAGGTATAATATTCATCCATTCTGCCCCAAAGACCACACAAAGGATCTGTGCAGTCTTCATTCTAAGTTCGGATTCCCCAGCAATGGCTGTCACCAAGTAACCAGGAAGCCCTGAGCACGTGGTGTCTCCCACAGTGGCTGCCCAGAGTCCCAGCCACACTGTGAGACCACCCACACAGCCTCAGTTTTTGTCACAGTCTCAGCACAGAAGACTCCCAGTCCCCTGTTAGATCACGCCACAAGAGTCAGGAGTCTCCACTCCTGGGCACCAACACAAGCTGGCCCAATTGTTAAGTAAGTCCAAAATGGCAACCAATCTATTGGTTTATTAAAGGATGTCATTGTGGCGGAGCCAAGATGGCGGAATAGTGAGGGTGCACACCGATAGTCCGGGAAAATTTAGTTTAATAAAAGGGGAGTTACGGTAGCCTCAGAAAAATGAACCAGAAAAATATTGCAGAGAAAACTCTTCTGGAACGAGTGGCTGTGAATCGGAGGACCTACTGGGAGAACAAGGTCGCCAACCGCGTGGAAGCCGAGCCGCGGGACCGAGCCACAGAAGCCGCGGGGTCTGCGCGCCAGTGCTCGAAGGGGAGTGCGTGCCACACAGACAACAGCGGGGAGACTTGGGATGTCCAGGGCTCCGAGTCCACACATCGGCGCTGGAAGGGGAGCGGACCTGCGTGGAGAGCGTGGGAGCCCACAGTTCGGGACACCAGTGGCAGACTCAACACACCAGCGCTGGAACGCGAGGTGAGCCGAACCTCAATAGCCCGAGACACCGGCAGGCAAGTGGAGAGAGGAGATTAGAGGGAACGACCCCCGGCGGGGGGCGGAAAGTTCACCAGGCTAACTGGAAGAGAGACAGAGAGGAAAAAAAAAAAGGTGACTGGTACGGACACGGGTTTCTCTCTCTCCGCTCACCTCTCAAGGGCGAGCAAGACAAAGAGCAGGCGCCATCTTGGACATACGTCATAAGCAGAGTGACCTCAGGTCTGCACTGGCCCTGAGCCTAGCAGAAAAACCTGACTCTGGGCGGGGCGAATTAACAGGAGATTAGGACCTAGTAAATTTGTGGTGCTACTGAACTGAGACTGTGAAAAAAGAGACGGTGGGGGAGAGAACTCACAGAATTCACATGAGTACTCTCCAGAGACGCTACAATTCCGTAACTTTGGCAACCCAGTGGGAGACTGAAGGAGAATTTGAGCCCACTCTGAGGGCCGAACAGATTCCCTGTGTGGTCCTTGGGAAAGAGCTTCCGATCTCTGGCTCCTGCGGGTGTATCATTTGCCTGCTAACTACCTCCAACTTCGTTCAGCTGTGCGGAATTACTTCCCTTTTGAATCAAAAAAAAAAAAAGAAAGAGAGAGAGAGAGAGAGGTTTACCACGCCTAACCTGGGAGTGTCACCTTTGGCACACCAAACAGAGCTCTCAGGCCACACCCATCTCAAGCCCTAAGGCTCCATCAAAAACAGATAGTCCACTTAATCTAGAGTCATAGTATAACAAGAAAAAGCACCACAGTGAAGAAACCAAATATCTCCAATATGCCAAATAACAAACGCAAAAACCAAGGTAATAAAAACAAGGAAGTCACCATGACGCCCTCAAATGAAAAAGACACCCCAATTCAAGATTATGAAGATGATGACATAGAAGAAATGCAAGAAGCAGATCTCAAAAAATTGATAAGAACATTAAGAAGTTCTCAAAAACAAATTCTTGAACTACAGAAATCCTTAATGGACAAGATAGAAAATCTCGCGTGAAAATGAAATATTAAGGAGGAATCAAAATGAAACGAAACAACTAGTACAACAGGAAACTGGGATACTGATGACTGAAGTGAAGAATTCAATAGATCAAATGAAAAACACAATAGAGAGCCTTACAAACAGAATGGGTGAAGCAGAAGAGAGAATATCGGACTTAGAAGACAGAGAACAGGAAAGGATACAGTCAGACCAAAGAAAAGAAGAGGAAATTAGAAATCTAAAACAGATTGTCGGGAATCTTCAGGATACTATTAAAAAACCCAACATTCGGGTTCTAGGAGTTCCTGAAGGCATGGAGAGGGAGAAAGGATTAGAAGGCCTTTTTAGTGAGATATTAGGAGAAAATTTCCCAGGTTTGGAGAAGTACAGAGAAACCCGAGTACAGGAAGCTCATAGAACCCCTAATAAACACGACCAAATGAGATCCTCACCACGACACATTGTAATTAAACTCACCACAGTAAAACAGAAAGAAAAGATCCTAAAATGTGCAAGAGAGAAACGTCAGATTACTCTCAGAGGATCTCCAATCAGACTCACAGCTGACTTCTCATCAGAAACTCTACAAGCTAGGAGGGAATGGCGAGATATAGCCCAGGTACTAAGAGAGAACAACTGCCAGCCCAGAATATTATATCCTGCAAAGCTATCATTTGTGAATGAAGGTGAAATAAAGACTTTTCATAGCAAACAGAAATTGAAAGAATTTGTTGCCACTCGTCCAGCCCTGCAAAAGATGCTTAAAGATGTGTTACACAGAAACAAAGAAACACGGTCATCAATATGGAAGAAGGTAAAGGAAGGAAACCAAGGAAGGAAACCTCACAGCAAAAGATCACAGGGAATTCAAAGCATATATTAGAACTTATCTTTGGCAAATGGCAGGGCAAAGTTACCACTTTTCATTAGTCACATTGAACGTGAATGGCCTGAACTGTCCAGTTAAAAGACACTGATTAGCTAATTGGGTTAAGGAACAAAACCCATCTATTTGCTGCTTACAAGAAACACATCTTTCCAACAAAGATCCATACAGACTGAAAGTGAAAGGCTGGAAAAAGATATACCATGCCAACAGAAATGAAAAACGAGTGGGCGTAGCCATCTTAAAATCGGACAACATAAACTTTACCACAAAAACCGTTAAGAGAGACAAAGAGGGACACTACATAATGATTAAGGGATCAATTCAACAGGAAGATATAACAATTATCAATGTATATGCACCTAACTACAGGGCACGGGTTTATCTAAAAGATTTGTTAACGGACTTAAAGGGAGACTTAGACCCCAATACAATAGTACTGGGGGACTTCAATACTCCACTCTCAACAATAGACAGATCAATAGGACAGAAGATCAACAAGGATACAGTAGATTCAAACAACACTATAGCCCAAATGGATCTAACAGATATCTACAGAACTTTCAATCCTACAGCTAAAGATTTTACATTCTTCTCAGCAGTACATGAAACCTTCTCTAGGATTGACCACATACTAGGCCATAAAGCAAGTCTCAGCAAATTCAAAAGAATTAGAATCATACCATGCAGCTTCTCAGACCATAAAGGAATGAAGTTGGAAATTAGCAACTCAGGAATCCCTAGAGCATATGCAAACACATGGAGATTGAACAACATGCTCCTGAATGAACAATGGGTCATAGAAGAAATCAAAAGAGAAATCAAAAACTTTCTGGAAGTAAATGAGGATAACAGCACAACATACCAAAACTTATGGGACGCAGCAAAAGCAGTGTTAAGAGGAAAGTTTATATCAATAGGTGCCTACATCAAGAAATTGGAAAGGCACCAAATAGATGAGCTTTCAATTCACCTCAAGGATCTAGAAAACCTACAGCAAACCAGACCCAAATCTAGTAGAAGAGGAGAAATAATTAAAATCAGAGAAGAAATCAACAGGATTGAATCAAGAAAAATATTACAAAAAATCAGCCAAACGAGGAGCTGGTTTGTTCAAAAAATAAACAAAATTGACACCCCATTGGCCCAACTAACTAAAAAAAGAAGAGAAAAGACCCAAATCAATAAAATCAGAGATGAAAAAGGAAATGTAACAACAGACACCACAGAAATAAAAAGAATCATCAGAAATTACTACAAGGACTTGTATGCCAGCAAACAGGGAAACCTATCAGAAATGGATAGATTCCTGGACACATGCAACCTACCTACATTGAACCAGGAAGACATCGAAAACCTAAACAGACTCATAACTGAGACAGAAATTGAAACAGTAATAAAGGCCCTCCCAACAAAGAAAAGCCCAGGACCAGATGGATTCACTGCTGAATTCTACCAGACATTTAAAGAAGAACTAACTCCAATTCTTCTCAAACTATTCAGAACAATCGAAGAAGAGGGAATCCTCCCAAATTCTTTCTATGAAGCCAGCATCACCTTAATTCCTAAGCCGGAAAAAGATGCAGCACTGAAAGAGAATTACAGACCAATATCCCTGATGAACATAGATGCAAAAATCCTCAATAAAATTCTCGCCAATAGAATGCAACAACACATCAGAAAGATCATCCACCAAGACCAAGTGGGATTTATCCCTGGTATGCAGGGATGGTTTAATGTGCGCAAGACAATCAATGTGATACACCACATTAACAGACTGCAGAAGAAAAACCATATGATTATCTCAATAGATGCCGAGAAAGCATTTGATAAAATACAACACCCGTTCATGATGAAAACTCTAAGCAAACTGGGTTTGGAAGGAACATTCCTCAATACAATCAAAGCAATCTATGAAAAACCCACAGCCAACATCCTATTGAATGGGCAAAAGTTGGAAGCATTTCCACTGAGATCTGGTACCAGACAGGGATGCCCACTCTCACCACTGCTATTCAATATAGTTCTGGAGGTTCTAGCCAGAGCTATAAGGCAAGAAAAAGAAATTAAAGGGATACAAATTGGGAAGGAAGAACTCAAACTATCCCTCTTTGCAGATGATATGATTCTTTATTTAGGGGACCCAAAGAACTCTACTAAGAGACTACTGGAACTCATAGAAGATTTTGGCAAAGTAGCAGGGTATAAAATCAATGCACAAAAATCAACAGCCTTTGTATACACAGGCAATGCCATGGCTGAGGAAGAACTTCTAAGATCAATCCCATTCACAATAGCTACAAAAACAATCAAATACCTTGGAATAAACTTAACCAAAGACGTTAAAGATCTCTACGATGAAAATTACAAAACCTTCAAGAAAGAAATAGAAGAGGATACCAAGAAATGGAAAAATCTTCCATGCTCATGGATTGGAAGAATCAATATCATCAAAATGTCCATTCTCCCAAAAGCAATTTATAAATTCAATGCAATCCCAATCAAGATACCGAAGACCTTCTTCTCAGATCTGGAAAAAATGGTGCTGAAATTTATATGGAGGCACAAGAGACCTCGAATAGCTAAAACAATCTTGTACAACAAAAACAAAGCCGGAGGCATCACAATACCAGATTTCAGGACATACTACAGGGCAGTTGTAATCAAAACAGCATGGTACTGGTACAGAAACAGATGGATAGACCAATGGAACAGAATTGAAACACCAGAAATCAACCCAAACATCTACAGCCAACTTATATTTGATCAAAGATCTAAAACTAATTCCTGGAGCAAGGACAGTCTATTCAATAAATGGTGCTGGGAAAATTGGATTTCCATGTGCAGAAGCATGAAGCAAGACCCCTACCTTACACCTTACACAAAAATCCACTCAACATGGATTAAAGACCTAAATCTACGACCCGGCACCATCAAATAATTAGAGAACATTGGAGAAACCCTGCAAGTAATTGGCACAGGCAAAGGCTTCTTGGAAAAGACCCTGGAGGCACAGGCAGTCAAAGCCAAAATCAACTATTGGGATTGCCTCAAATTGAGAAGTTTCTGTACTGCAAAAGAAACAGTCAGGAGAGTGAAGAGACAACCGACAGAATGGGAAAAATATTTGCAAACTATGCAACAGATAAAGGGTTAATAACCAGAATCTACAAAGAGATCAAGAAACTAACAAAAACAAAACCAACAACCCACTTAAGAGATGGGCCAAGGACCTCAATAGACATTTTTCAAAAGAGGAAATCCAAATGGCCAACAGGCACATGAAAAAATGTTCAAGATCACTAGCAATCAGGGAAATGCAAATCAAAACCACAATGAGGTTTCACCTCACCCCGGTTAGAATGGCTCACATTCAGAAATCTACCAACAACAGATGCTGGCGAGGATGTGGGGAAAAAGGGACACTAACCCACTGTTGGTGGGAATGCAAACTGGTCAAGCCACTATGGAGGTCAGTCTGGAGATTCCTCAGAAACCTGAAGATAACCCTACCGTTCGACCCAGCCATCCCACTCCTTGGAATTTACCCAAAGGAATTTAAATTGGCAAACAAAAAAGCGGTCTGCACCCTAATGTTTATTGCAGCACAATTCACAATAGCTAAGACCTGGAACCAACCTAAATGCCCATCAACGGTAGACTGGATAAAGAAATTATGGGATATGTACTCTTTAGAATACTATACCGCAGTAAGAAACAACGAAATCCAGTCATTTGCAACAAAATGGAGGAATCTGGAACACATCATGCTGAGTGAAATAAGCCAATCCCAAAGGGACAAATACCATATGTTCTCCCTGATCGGTGACAACTGACTGAACACCAAAAAGGAAACCTCCTGAAGTGAAATGGACACTATGGGAAACGGTGACTGGATCAGCATAGCCCTGACTGTTAATGAACAACTTAATACATTATCCCTCTTAGTAGTTCTTTTGTCTGTTCTACTTAATATGACTGGTTTAATTCGGTAATTAAAACACAGTTATTCTTAAGTGTTGAAAATTAACTGAAATGTGATCCCTGTTAAACATAAGAGTGAGAATAAGAGAGGGAAGAGATGTATAATTTGGGACATGCTCAAGCTGACTTACCCCAAATGGTAGAGTTAGAAACATACCAGGGGATTCCAATTCAATCCCATCAAGGTGGCATGTACCAATGCCATCTCACTATTCCAAGTGATCAATTTCAGTTCACAATTGATCATAATGAAAGGACTAAGAGTCAAAGGGAGCACATAAACAAGTCTAGTACCTGCTAACACTAACCGATAGAATAAATAAAGGGGAGAGTGATCCAACATGGGAAGTGAGATACTCAGCAGACTCATAGAATGGCAGATGTCCTAAATAGCACTCTTGCCTCAGAATCAGCCCTAAAGGCTTTCGGATCTGGCTGAAAAGCTCATGAGAGTATTTCAGGCAGGGAAAGCCAAGACACTCTGGAAAAAGATCTCTGCGAGTGAGATCCCAGTGGAAAGAACAGGTCTTCAAAGAAGGAGGTACCTTTCTCTGAAGGGAGGAGAGAACCTCCACTTTGACTATGACCTTGTCTAAACAAGATAAGAATCGGAGAACTCAGAGGGCTTCCATAGCCTTGGAAACTCATGACTGGAGCATAGGGAGATTACTGATGCCATAGACAGGATTGTCAATTGGTAAAGTCAACAACAGGAGTCACTGTGCACTTACTCCTCATGTAGGATCTCTGTCCTTAATGTGCTGTGCATTGAGATTTAATGCTATAACGAGTACTAAAACAATATATTTCACTTTGTGTTTCTATGGAGGTGCAAACTGTTGAAATCTTTACTTTATACTAAACTGATCCTCTGTAAAAAAAAAAAAAAAAAAGAGAGAAAAAAAAGAAATTATCAACTCCCAACTTGACTCTCACTGGGATTAAACATGACAATAGGTCTGATCTGATTTCATCATCATTAAAAAAAAATCATCTATTATTTTTCACTTTATGTTTCTGTGTGGGAACAAACTGCTGAAATCCTTACTTAATGTATACTAAGCTGATCTTCTGTATATTAAGATAATCGAAAATGAATCTTGATGTGAATGGAAGGGGAGAGGGAGTGGGAAAGGGGAGGGTTGTGGGTGGGAGGGACGGTGTGTGGGGGAAGCCATTGTAATCCATAAATCGTACTTTGGAAATTTGTATTCATTAAATAAAAGTTAAAAAAAAATTCTACATGGATCACTTTTATTTTTGATCAAAATAATTTGATTGTCTTTAATCCTACTGAAAAAAAATTTCATTCGAGTTCTTTCTCCCCGGATGTCACTGCACCATTTTGTCTTCTTTTGTAGAAGACTGTGCTAGTCATCATGTGTACAAGTAAGAAACTGTTGAGTAGAAGTTACATGGAAGAGTAATAACTGTGGGTACCTAAAATGCTGTTGTAAATTTTCCTAATTCTAATTAGAAGATGCTCTCTTAATTTCAAAAAAAAAAAAAGGATGTCATTGTAAATTGATTGGGGAGAGAGAAATATGTCTCTTTTTTTTCTCCTCTGGTTTGGCAGGTACACTCTCCCCCATGGGGTTCCAGGCTGGGTTCCCTCTAGACTCTTCTTGCAGCTTTAGCACCAGTGGCTTGGGCTGCTCTGGTGTGATCTTACCTCAGTTTCTAATGCTGGTGGGGAGGCTCTCAGCTGCTGGTGTCCTGCTTTGTGGGTATCCACACCCTCCATATAGGTCCAACATATTCTTCTAATTTGTGTAGAGTTTCCTCTGTCATTTTCTCCCTAACTCTTCCCTGAGACTGCACCCTCTCTACTCTTTTTCTAAACAATCTTCTACTAGAAGAGTGCAGTAAGCTCCCTCCCTACTGTGCTATCTTGGAACTCTGGACTCTCTCATTGTTTTTTTTTTTTAATTTTTTTTTTTGTTTATAAAAGGGAACTTGGCCGGCACCCTGGCTCATTAGGCTACTCCTCCGCCTGCGGCACCAGTACTCCAAGTACTAGTCCCGATTGGGGCGCCGGATTCTGTCCCAGTTGCTGCTCTTCCAGTCCAGCTCTGCTGTGGCCCGGGAAGGCAGTGGAGGATGGCCCAATTACTTGGACCCTGCACCCACATGGGAGACCAGGAGGAAGCACATGGCTCCTGGCTTCAGATCAAAGCAGCGTGCCAGCCATGGCAGCCATTTGGAGGTGAACCAACGGAAGAAAGACCTTTTTCCCTCTCTCTCTCTCTCTCTCACTAACTCTGCTTGTCAAAAAGAAATAATAAAAATAAAAAATAAAAAAATAAAAAGGGAACAGACTTCATGTTTTCCATATATATAGTTTGAAAACCATGATACTCCCACCTTCGCCTCCCTTCCTGCTCAGCCCCAATCTTTTTGTATTTTCAATTTTTACAATGATATATGATATACTTCAATTTTCTTTATAATCACAAGTTTAAACCACCAATATATATTGAATTCAACAAGTAGTAAATAAAAATATCTCTCATTTCAACATCCTAACTTGAGATCTCAGGTATTCACTGGAGACCAGGAAAGGTAAGTATAGAGAAAAATTGTGGCTGGTAAACAAAATGTAAATAAGGGACAAAGAGTGAAGGATATAGTATAGTAGGTTTCCACTTATACACTACGTATGAAATGACAAAGTCATGAAAATGGAGACAAGCTCGCTGTTTGCTAGGGTTGAAGGAAATTGGGGACAGAGAAGTTTAGCTGTGAGCTGAAATCAGTAGCAGAGGAAGATCTTTGTGGGGATGAGATAGTTCACTATGTTGATATGTGGGTGTTTACATGAATCTACAGTGTGAATCAACACAGAAACACACAAGACAGTAATAACTGACAGCATAAGATCCTGCCTTTGAACTATAAAGTAATATAAATTATCCTTATTTAATAACTGACTAAATAGTCTAGAGTAGTTATATGAAAAAAGCAAATTAGGAAAGAAAAATAAAAACTGACCTGATACCTGAAACTGAATTCCATCAAAATTAAATATTTTCTCTGTGAGAGATCCTTGTATGTAACTTGGGCAATGGATGACATGTACATATAGCAAATTGTCACATGGTATCGCATAAGTATGTACAACTTTTATATGCCTGTTAAAATTTTTAAATCTTAATAGTGATGATATGATAAAGAAGGTGAAAAGATGCAATATTGATTGGGAGATACTACATGCAAAGTCATTGGGACAATTTGCAATTTTTGCCGAGATCTAGAGCTCAATAGTTTTTAAAAAATCCAATATAATTATATATGAACATATTTTCCACAGGGAAGAATACTCATATGGGAAATAGGCACAGGAAATATTTTTCAAGTTTGTCTACCGTTATTGAAGTGTAAGTTAAGACCGTGATGACATATCATACATACCCACTGGAATGACTAAAACTTAATATAAGATGGTGGTGAAGGTACAGTGCTGGAAGGCATGTAAAGTCGTATGGTCACTCAAAAAAGCAGTTTGCACATTTATGGAAAAGCTAAATGTTTAGTCATTATGCCACCAATCAGTTGTAATCCCTGCATGTATTTCCTATATGAGAAAACATGAAACCTCTGCACAAAATTCATAGCAGCTTTGTTTGTAAGATCCCAAACCTAGAAATATGAAAATGGCTTTCATTGAGTGAATGGTTAAGGGAACTTTGGTATATCTATACCTGAAACATATTTATCACTAATTAAACAAACTGTTGACCAAAAAATGACTTGGATGGATCTCAAAGGCCTGATCCTGAGTAGAAGATACAACCTCAAAGTGTCACCTACTTTAGGTGAAATGATATTTTTGAAAATGGGGAGCACATAACCAGTTACTAGAGTTGGAGGAGATCGAGAAGGGAGAAGGTTGGGCTTGATGAGTTTAAAGAGGTAATAGTGGAAGATCTTCATGGGGATGAAATAGTTCATTATGTTGTGTACATGAATTTTCAAGTTATACAATCTCACAAATATAGACGTACACACAAAAATCAGACATAACTCATGACATAAGATGCAGTCTATGAACTACATATTTTGAGGAAAAAATTTTCTAAATTGTCTATAGGAAAGGAGGAGCTCCAAGATAGCGGAATAGGGAGGGAGTGCACTGATAGTCCAGGAAAAGATAATTTAATAAAAGTGGAGCTACTGTATAGTCTCAGGGAAGAGTTAGGGAAAAAACTGCAGAGGAAACTGTTTCAGAACTACTGGGTCAGGGTGGACCTACGTGGAGGACATGGCTGGCCAAATCTCAGGACCCCAGCTGCCAAGTCTACGCACTAGCACTGGAAAGGAGTGAGGCAAAACTGCAGTAGCCAAAGACACTGGCAGAAAAGCAGCAGGAAGAGCCTAGAGGGAACGAGGCTTGAAGCCACATGGGGGAAAGTTCACCAGCCTGACTAGAGGAGAGAAAAAAAAATAAAAGGGACCAGTATGGACACGATTCTGTCTCTCAACTCACCTTACAAAGGCGGGGAAAACAATACAGCAGACACCATTTTGGACATACATAGCAGCTGCGCCAGCTCAGGGCTGTGCCCACCCTCAGCCAAGAAGAAAAACCTGACTCTGGTGGGGAGAAATAACAGGAGGTTAAGACATAGTGAATGTATAGAGCTTATGAACTGGGACTGTGGGAAAAAAAAAAAAACTGAGGGTGTGTAGGAGAACTCACGGTGTGTCTGAGATGTGAGTACTCTCCATGGGAGATGCCACAAACTCAATAACCTTGGCAACCTAGTGGGAGATATTGCAGGGGAATCTGAGCTTACACTGAGGAATGCACAGATCCTTTGTGTCGTCACTGGAACAGAGCAGATGAACATTATACCCACTGGGACTAGCACTCAGACACTGATTTCCATCAAGAAGAGCTCAATGAGTGGAATTACTTCCATTCTGAATAAAAAAGAGAGAGAGAAGATTTGCCATGCCAAACCTGGGTGTGTCACCTTTGGCACACCCTTAACGCTGAATAACTGAACAGAGCTCTCTGGTCAACCCACCACAAGCCCCTAGAGATTCACCAAAAGCAGACAGTCCACTTAATCTAGTGCCATAGTATAACAAGAAAAGCCATCACAGCAAAGAAAAAAAAAAAAAAAGAAGAAACCAAAGAATATCTCTACAATGCCAAACAACAAATGCAGAAACCAAGGAAATGAGAACAAGGAAGAAATTATGATGCCCCCAAATGAACATGACACTCAAATACAAGATTATGTAGATGAGGGGATAAAATAAAATGCAAGATATGGATTTCAAAAAATTTATGATAAGAATATTTAGAATTATCAAAAACAAATTCAAAAACTACAGAAATCCATAATGGACAGGACAGAAACTCTCTCTGTGAAAACGAAATCTTAAGGAGGAATAAAAAATGAAATGAAGAAACCAGTAGAACATGAAATTGTGATATTGAAGACAAATCAAAATGAAATGAATTCAATATAATAAATGACAAATGTATTTGAGAACCTTAAAAACAGAATAAGTGAGATAGAAGAGGGAATATAGGACTTAGAAGACAGAGCACAGAAAACTATACAGTCAAACCCAAGAAGATGAAATTAGAAATCTAAAAAATATTGTTGGGAATCTACAGGATACTATATCAGACAAAATAAACTTTAACACCAAAACTGTTAAGAGAGACAAAGAGGGGAACTATATAATGATCAAGGGATCAATTCAACAGTAAGATGTAGTTATTATAAATGTATATGCAGGCTGGCACCACGGCTCACTAGGCTAATCCTCTGCCTTGCGGCGCCGGCACACCGGGTTCTAGTCCCGGTCGGGGCTCCAGATTCTGTCCCGGTTGCCCCTCTTCCAGGCCAGCTCTCTGCTGTGGCCTGGGAGGGCAGTGGAGGATGGCCCAAGTGTTGGGTCCTACACCCACATGGGAGACCAGGAGAAGCACCTGGCTCTTGGTTTCAGATCAGCATGATGCACAGGCTGCAGTGTGCCGGCCGTGGCGGCCATTGGAGGGTGAACCAATGGCAAAAGGAAGACCTTTCTCTCTGTCTCTCTCTCTCACTGTCCACTCTGCCTGTCAAAAAAAAAAAATGTATATGCACATAATTACAGGGCACAGGTTTATTTAAAAGAAATGTTAAGGGACTTGATCAGCCCTTGTCCTGACTGGTGAGGAACAACTTACTAATTTACCCTTTTAGTATTTTTTTGTTCTACTTAATACTATTGGTTGAACTCTTTAATAAACAAACAATTATTCTTAGGTTTTAAGTTTAACTGAAAAGTGATCCCTGTTAAATATGAGAGTGGGAATAAGAGAGGGAGGAGATGTACAGTTCAGCACATGCTTAATGAGACTTGTCCCAAACAGTAGAGTTAGAAACGTGCCTGGGGATTCCAATTCAATCCCATCAAGGTGGCATGTACCAATGCCATCTCACTAGTCCACGATTGATCATAATGATAGGATTTGTCGCTCCCCCTCTTCGTGGAGGAACGACACAGGACCCTGCGCTGTTCTTTCGTCTGCTCGGCCCTCCCCGGGTTTGCTGCTGGTTCTTCCCGGGTTGGCTACCGACCCTTCCACCTCCGTGGAAGGGCAGTTCCCCCGGCCACATTGCCCACTTCTGCAGGGGAGCGGCACACCGCCGGCCGGCTCTTCTCGGGGGCTGCACAGGTGTTCCTTCAGCTAGATGTTCCCCTTAGATGTTCCTGGTGCATGCCGTCTCTCTCCTCCTTTATAGTCCTCCTCCGCCAATCCTAACTCGGCTGCCCACACGCCGAGTACGCTGCTCTCCTCCAATCAGGAGCAAGTCCTACAGTTTATTAGCTGAACTGGAGGCAGCTGTGCGGAAGCTGTTTACTTCTCTCCCAGCGCCATATTGTGGGAGAGCAGATGCATAGAATAAGTCTTAATTCCAGTAACTCAGTCTAGTCCGGTTTGCTCCCCACAGGATTAAGAGTCAAAGGGATCACATAAACAAGACTAGTGTCTGCTAATACTAATTGATAGAATTAAAAAGGAGAGAACAATCCAACTTGGGAAGCGGGATACACAGCAGACTCATAGAATGGCTGATGTCCTAAACAGCACTCAATCCTCAGAATCAGCCCTTAAGGCATTCAGATCTGGCTAAAAAGCCAATAGAGTATTTCGGGCATGGAAAGCCAAGACACTCTGGCAAAAAATAAATAAATAAATAAATAAATGACCTAAATGAAAGATCTCTGTGAGTGAGATCCCAGTAGAAAGAACGGGCCATCAAAGAAGGAGATACCTTTCTCTGAAGGGAGGAGAGAACTTCCACTTTTACTATGACCTTGTCTAAATAAGATCGGAGTTGGCGATCTCGAAAGGCTTCCATAGCCTTGGCAACTCATGACAAGAGCCTCGGTGATTACTGATGCCATAAACAAGAGTGTCAATTGTTAAATCAACAACAGGAGTCACTGTGCACTTACTCCCTATGTAGGATCTCTGTCTATGTGAATTAACATTATAACTAGTCAAACAGTACTTTACACTTTGTTTCCGTCTAGGTACAAACTGTCGAAATCTTTACTTAGTATATACTAAATTGATCATCTGTATATAAAAAAATGAAAATGAATCTCAACGTGAATGGGATGGGAGAGGGAGAAGGAGATGGGATGGTTGCGGGTTGGTGGAGGTTATGGAGGGAAAAAGCCACTATAATCCAAAGGCTGTACTTTGGAAATTTATACTTGTGAAATAAAAGTTTAAAAAAAAAAGAGTCTACAGGAGTTGTACAAAATAAGCAAGTATTAAAGAAACAACTAACCTGACAACTCAAGCCCCCAAGTGGCCTTCTGGACATAAATCTGGGACTGAATGAGAACCGTATCTGTCAGCATCTTAGGCAGTGACATACTTGAGCCTCAGAGAGACACGCCCCTTTCCAATGGAGTCCTTTATGGATTCAGTTCTTCCTCAACACTCTGATGTCTGAATGGATTGAATCTGTTTCCCATGCACATAGAAAAAGGCCCCAGAAGAGGGCTTATTCTTTAGAACTCAAGTCCACAGCATCAACACTGGTTTTAGGAGATAGGAAGCAATAGAACACTACATAGTCCCCCACTTAAGACAGGGATTGTTTTTTCTCTCAAATCATCTACCTCTTCTTTGTCCAGGAAACAAAACAGAATATTAAGCAAAATACATTTGTTGTGCTCTGCTTCTGTGTAGTGTTGAAATGCATGAAAAAGGGATGTTTATCACAATCTGTTTTTTTTAATACTGAGATTCTCATTTGTAAAACCCCTTACAGTTGATAGGACATGGTCATGTTGTTTATTTCATTCAGTAATGAGAAATGTCTCTGTATTGTTGTGTGTTATTTATTTCCAACATTCAATATGAGAATACCATGTCGTGGAGACTAAGCTATTTGTAAGGATGAGAAGACCTCTCCAAATGCAGACCCTATTACTGGAAGAGATGTTAATCCTGTTTTTTTTTTTTTCACTCTGTCCATGTGGTTTATAGAAGTCTCTTAGAGGGCCTGCTGTCATCTTCTTTGCTAATAATCCCTTTACAAAAGCTCAAGATGGAATATGTTGCCATACTATTAGCAGTTTGGAACAACTTAAATTCTTTTATATCACATGATTATATCTTGTAAATGCATATGGACATAAAAGAATATATAATCTGTCAAGTGATTAAACAAATAGTCTTGTATTTGTAATATTATATTTTTCAAAAAATAAATAATGCAGCACAAAAGCAGCATACATATTTTTTACTAGGTTAAATTCAGCATATAGGTCCATGGGTGTTCTTATGTGCTTCCTTTATTATTTTAATCTTTGCTTTTTTGCCTCTTATACTTTATTTTTGTTCATGTCTATAAAACATTAATAGAGAAAAAATTCAGTGTAGTTCAGGAATACAATTCCATGACTATAATAATATTCCCTCTCTTCCTCTCATCCTCCCTCCTCCTTGCTCTCCCTCTCTTCCTATCTTTCTTTTTTGCTTTTATAATATTTGAGATCAAATTTTAATTATTAATTATTGTGTTTACAGTCAAGGGCCCAATGCTCCACTAAATAGAGATAAACAAGTTAAAAGATCCCAGTTTATTGGGAATATAGATAAAGACTATAAATAATACAATGGAAAGATAATCATTTCGGCCGTCACCGTGGCTCAATAGGCTAATAACCCGCCTGCAGCGCCGGCACCCCGGGTTCTAGTCCCGGTCGGGGTGCCGGATTCTGTCCTGTTTGTTCCTCTTCCAATCCAGCTCTCTGCTGTGGCCCAGGAAGGCAGTGGAGGATGGCCCAGATCCTTGGGCCCTGCAACCACGTGGGAGACCTGGAGGAAGCACCTGGCTCCTGGCTTCGGATCAGCACAAAGCACCAGCTGTAGCAGCCACTTGGGAGGTGAACCAACAGAAAAAAGAAGACCTTTCTCTCTGTTTTTCTCTCTCTCACTGTCTAACTCTGCCTGTCAAAAATAAATAGATAGATAGATAGATAGATAGATAGATATTTAAAAAAGAAAGATAATCATTTCACTCATATATAGTAAATTTTAAAATAATCAAGATCATTAAAACCATATAGCATAACATTCTTAACAATTGGTTTGACAAAGATATAGGACCAAGTTTGGCAAAAATATATTTGCAACAATAGACACAGGCATTCCTTTTTTTTCTTTTATTTTTCTTTTAAATTTTAATTCCCATATATAAGGGAAAACATGCATCATTTGTCTTTCTGTCTCTGCCTTTTCACTCAGCATGATGTAGTCTTGCCTTATCATCCAGCAAGTCTACTACTACTGTATATGTGTGCAAAAGATATGAATATAATGCATTTTATTAATAGAGAACAGATTTCATGTATTTCATAGGTATAGTTCTAAGAAGATAATCAAAATTCCCTCCCTTCACCTCTTCCTCCCCTAACTCACCTCCTTCCCCTGCTTCTTTTCATCAATTTTTAGAGACACAATTATAATCCACTATATAATCATGGGCTTTTAAACCACTGTATAATCACATAATCAAGGAGTATGTTATATTAAAGATACTTGCACCATCACATTTTTATTTAATAGCCAAAAGATGGAATCAACCAATATTTAGATCATTGATTTAATGGATAAAGAAAATGTGGTATATATCTATATACAATGGAATATTATTCAGGTATAAAAAGAAGACAGTTTTACCATTTGCATCACGGTGGATGCAACTTTTGGCTTTTAAGAAGACTCAGGGTCAGAATCAATAAGGTACTGTGATTAAAACCAAAAGAATCTTTGCAGAAGCAAACAGAATAATAAATGCCATCTTATTTGGGGAAGTTTTCAATTAAATATAATTCCTTGTGTATACCCTGAAGTAGAACAGGATGGCCTCTAAGGGAGAGAGGTTACCTGCTGTTAGAAGGGAAGTGGTGCAGACGGAAACATGGCTTAGAGGGTAAGCAAAGGCAGGATGATACTGATCTGTGACAGCAGAAAACTGAAGGGACATAGTGATAGGTGATCAGGAAGGTGCATTTGTTCAGAGAAGAAAATAATTTTCATCAGTGTGGGTACAGAAAACAGTCTTAAAGCTCAAGTTTTATCTCCTTGTTCAGTGCTGATATCTCCCCCTAACTTCTCCCTGATGTGGTCAAGCTCCAGGGAATCTCAAGAAAGACAGAAAACTCTCTTCCATTTGTAAAGGCAAATTTTGAGGGCATTTTAATTAGTCATAATTAAGGATAATAAGAAATATATTTTGTATTTGAACTTGAACACATTGACTTTAACACACTGAATACATTGAATCTGCAATTAATACAGAGTATTCTTAGTACTGTTGATCAATGCACACAGTTGCACATCTCATCAAATCGTTAGTCCTTTATGTGTTTAAAAGAGCAACTTCATATCTCCTTAAGGTTTCCTTTCTATAAGTTAAATATCTCCCACTTTATAACCGTCGTTCCTACATTACAGCTTGTAGACCTTGCATAATTCTGAATAATATAACCTTTTGTCCTTAATTTGCCTTGCCTTTTGTCCTGTAAGTTTAATTCAGTGTCTGTTTCAGTGACAAAAACTTCACCCATTTAGAAACTTACCTTTTTCTTTTAATGCTGCAGAATCGCCTTGATAAAACGAAATTAGTACCATGATTAGGTGAACTACTGGAAGAATCTTGCATGAATTGGCCATTATGAAGTTATGATGTGAAAAGATAATTCTGGAGATGTTTTGATTGACTCGTATAATTTGAATGCAGTCAGTGTCTTCACTTCTGTCCTGCAAGTAAACTGGAGAATCATGACTCAGATCGAATTTCCTAAGGAAAGTTATACCCCTCCCCTACTATTTCCAAGGACATGGAGGGAAGATGCTGACTCAGGCTGTACCAGGTGAGTATTTGAGGACAGAGTTGGTGGAGGCAAGCTTCCCTACAGGGCAATGGTGAGCTTTGAGTGCGACAACCTCACCTGACCACAGGTTGGCTCTTATCCTTTCATTCTTCTAGAAGGAGATAGAGGGTAAAAAACTATGGGGAAGATTCTAGATTATTATGAAATATATTTGAATGAAATTTTGAGCAGGTTTTGAATGAGTAATTTACCTAAGGGGAATAGCTACAGGGATGAAAATGGATTTACAGTGTCTCACCACACAGAAGAAAAACGCTCCTGGTAGGGAGACAGCAATGGGGGAAACTACAGGATGTGGGAATAATAGAGAGGCCTTGGGATGGATCCAAATAAATAGAAATAGAGCCAGACAAGTTCTCTAACAGACTGTAAGGAAATCCCAGTACTTAAGATTTTAGAGGATAATAGCCTGGAAGAATCTTTAAGTTTTTCTAACTGGAAGGAAATAAATTAGGATCAGTTGAAGAAATCATGAGGACAAACGACATTAATTAAACCTCTCTCTGTATTCCTTGTTTTCTCTATTGACATTGCTAAGGTCCTTAAAAAACTCCCCTGTTTCTCTCTCTCTCTCTTTCTCTTACACACACACACACACACACACACCCCAACACTAACCTTAACTTTCCCCAGGATAAAAATTTCTTTTTAACTTACCAGAGTTAATTTCAGCTGAAAAATATGAGGTTCAAATGAAACACTGAATATGTCTTTTCATTTAAGTTTCTTCTAAAATACAGAAGCCCATTATCTAGAAGTGCAGTTGTCTGCTCCATGCACTGTAACCAACAGGAATTAGAGAGTTGTAAGGAATAGAAAGAAAAAGGAATAACAGGGAAGGACTCTGGACTGAACGTTGCACTTCTCCATTTAATTAGGGGCCATAAAGATCTCAAATGAACATGAAGCCAAACAGACTGAACCTAAATATTTATATGCTCATATAAATACACATATTCACTTTAAAAAATCTCTGAAGACTGACTGCTCTCCTTCTTGATTTTATTTTCTTTAATTACTACTATTGGTGGGAAGTGTCACTATGTTCCTAAATCTGTATATGTGAAATACATACATAACTTGTATATGTATATGAAAACTTGTATAACAAAAAAATTTTAAAAACAGATCATTAAAATTGCTACTATTTCAAAGACAAAAACTCTTAGTGGAGATTTAAATGAGGCATTCATACACCAACTTACCAGATACATGAATTTACTTTGTTTAGTGTGATGGATGTGTAAATACATCACCTTTGTGGCCTTTTACTCAGGAAAGTTGATGCTACTTGTCCCTGTAATTCCCTAGGACACAGAGGAAGGATGCTGCCTAGAGTTGTTCTATGGTGAGGAATTCAGGACAGAATTGGTAGAGGGGACCTTGCATCTTGGATCATGAGTGGGCCTTTTCAATCCTACTGTTTATATAAAATCTTCCCAGGATATTGAGAAAGGCTGATTCTTACATTTATATCTCCAGAACAGTAAATGTTTACAGCATGCCTGTACAAATATTTATATTTATCAAGTATGCATTCTCTGGACACTCCCTTGTATTCAGTCTTGTCAACACATAAAACTGAATAAGAAATTCTGACAGTCAGTCAAGGCAAGAACTCATGTAGTAGCAAAAAGCGCACGTCCCTTTTATTGTTGGAACACTTACATTCGGTTTAATCTCTGAGGACCTAAAGTAAATTCTAGGGCTATAATCTGAATTTATCAGATACCTCTTGCTTCCTTGGATTTGATTCTGTACTTGAAAATCTTGGCTGGAATTTGTTTCCCTACATTGCACCTCTTTGTTTGACATGTGAATGTTCTGCACAGTCAACTCCTCTCAAGTCAGAAGTCTGGGTAACTTAGTGAAGTATATTCGTTTTGTTTTGTTTTGTTTTGTTTTGTTTTGTTTGTTTTGTTTTGTTTTGTTTTTGGACAGGCAGAGTAGACAGTGAGAGAGAGAGACAGAGAGAAAGGTCTTCCTTTGCCATTGGTTCACCCTCCAATGACCGCTATGGCCGGCGCGCTGCGGCCAGCGCACCACGCTGATCCGAAGGCAGGAGCCAGGTACTTATCCTGGTCTCCCATGGGGTGCAGGGCCCAAGTACATGGGCCATCCTCTACAGCACTCCCTGGCCACAACAGAGAGCTGGCCTGGAAGAGGGGCAACTGGGACAGAATCCGGCGCCCCAATCGGGACTAGAACCTGGGGTGCCGGTGCCGCTGGCGGAGGATTAGCCTATTGAACCGCAGCACCAGCCGAAGTATATTCTTAAGCATATGAATTATTCTCATAATACAGACTTTAGAGAATTTGAATATTTGAGTACAGAACACTTTTGAGATGAGAAATGCAGAATTGTATTAATTGGAAACTACTCTTTTAGATTAATGGGTAAGATTAGGAACAGAATTTAAAGGCTGTGCATGCACAAGAGACATCAGGAAGGGAATTTCTTCCAAAAACTCCCCAGCTTTGCAGGATTTCAGGAAACTGAAGGGGACTGTGGCCATGCTTCTGTGACTGCATAGATAAAAGGACATCCCAGCACTGCTTTTCATAACCATTGTATCCTATAAGCCTAAGAATTTCTAATAGCTCTCATCCTACTGGTCAAATTGCTATTTCTGTAGTTGAGGTAAAAAAAATGCCAAATAGGGAAAGTTAAGCTAAAAAATAATACCCATCTCCTTTGCCAAAATTCCATTGAAAGAAGTAGGAATCTCTATCAAGTAAACCTGATATAATCCTAGGCTGTTAAGATGACAGTTAAGACTGGCTACTGCTGACGAGAGCTGTAGATGATAGTTAATGATATTTGATCAGTGATGGAGGTCACAAAAAAGTCAGTATTGATTAAGGCATTTCCAGGATCCACTCAGAGATCTTTCGTTTTAAATCCTTTCCTCTTGGGGCTGGCGCCATGGCTTACTGGGTTAATCCTCCACCTGCAGCGCCAGCATCCCATATGGGCACCAGATTTAGTCCCAGTTGCTCGTCTTCCAGTCCAGCTCTCTGCTGTGACTTGGAAAGGCAGTGGAGGACGTCCCAAGTGCTTGGGCCTTTCTCCTGCATGGGAGACCTGGAAGAAACTCCTGGCTCCTGGCTTTGGATCTGCGCAGCTCTGGCCTTGCGGCCATTTGGGGAGTGAACCAGCAGATAGAAGACCTCTCTCTCTTTCTGTCTCTCTCTTTCTCTCTCTTTCTCTCTCTCTCTCTCTCTCTCTCTCTCTCTCTCTCTGCCTCTCCTTCTCTCTCCTTGTAACTCTGACTTACAAATAAATAAATAAATCTTAAAAAAGAATTATTGCAGCAATAATTCTGTCATGAATGAAGACTTAGCAAAGACCTGGGCTATAAATGGATTAATCTTTGTTATTTAGTCCACAGAGTTCCTTCAGGTAGAGATATTAGCCTTATTACTGGAAAAGCAATTTCATCAAGCACTTTTTTTGTTTCAATATTTAAAACTGCAAGAACTTTTTAGATTTCATAGAAATGAAAATGAAATATTAGGGAGTGGGCATTTGGCACAGTAATCAAGATGATACTTGGGATGCCTGCATCCCATATCACAGAGCCTGAGTTCGAGTCTTGGCTCTGTTTGCAAATCCAGTTTCCTGAGAATGAGCATCCTGGGAAGCATTAGGTGATGGCTCAAGTAAGTGAATCCTTGCCACACATGTGGGAGACTTGGATTGAGGTCTGGGCTCCTGGCTTTGACCTGGCCAGCCTTGACTGTTGTGGGTATTTAAGGAGTGAATCAGCCAATAGAAGATCTCTCTATATCTCCGTTTCTCCATTGTTCAAATACAATAAAAATAATAAGTACATAAACAAATAATTTTAAATAAATTTTTAAATAAAATATGGGTACATTTGAGAGGCAAAAATCACAACACAGATAGTACACATGAATGATAAGAAAAAAGGGCATTTGAAATTAATCACAATCAAAAATACAAGGAATCTTCAAAAGGTTTATGAAAATGCATATTATGAAAAAACCATGCAAGTGTTTCAAAATCATTTTGTTCCCAAATGCATATATCTTTCTATCCCATTTTCCATAAGCATTTTAAAGTACCAACAAACAGATAAGAGAGAATTTCAGACCACCAAGAAAACATTTGGGATAGCCAATGCAATGTTGGAAGAATATTTGTGTACAGATTATATAAAGAGGTTGTTAGTAACTGGATCTATACTCAGATCAGTGAGGATTTGTGATAATTAGACACAAACCTTTTAGGACATGGCAGTGTCCATGCCCTCTCTAAAAGACAAAATGGTGGCAAGTTTAAAGTATAAGTGGTGAAAAATAATGCAGTTATAATGATTTCTACAATTTACTTGCATACACTTTCATCAATGCAAGAACTCAGAAATGTCCCTTTTACCAGAGCCTGCTCTTACCTCTCTTGCATGATGTTTCTCCCAATAGGGCAGGGCCTTAACTTTAGGGGCACTCATTGTCCTTTGAATGCATTCTTCTTTTTTCTTCATTATTTTTTAAGATTTATTTTATTTATTTGAAAGAGTTACAGAGAGGTAAATCCAGAGAGAGAGAGAGAGAGAGAGAGAGAGGTCTTCCATCTGCTGGTTCATTCCCAAAATGACCACAACAGCCAGAGTTGAGCTGATCTGAAGCCAGGAGCCAGGAGCTTCTTCCAGGTCTCCCACAAGCATGCAGGAGCCCAAAGAGTTGGGCCATCTTCTATTACTTTCCCAGGCCATAACAGAAAGAAGGATTGGAAGTGGAGCAGCCAGGACTCAAACCAGTGCCCATATGGGATGCAGGCACTGCAGGCCTCAGCTTTAACCTGCTGCATCAGAGCGCTGGCCCGTGAATCCATTCTTAATGCATATTAGTTTAGTCAACTCAAAACTCCAGTGCAGGTGAGTATTCATATTTTGTGGTGCTATTTTCTCTTTACATTTTTTTAGCATTTATTTAATTTTTTTTACCCAGAGACCTTTTATTTAAGGCATACAAACTTAAGGCATTTCATAAATAAAACTAAGATCTTTTCCTGCCTTTTCTGCCATGTGATATTTCATGCACTCTTTTCTATTTCTTATTTTTTTTCTTCCTTTATATGTAAACATGTCACTTGGTATGCCCCATAAAAAAAAAACAAAAGAAAATTAAGCAAAATTTAATTTCTTCCTTCTAATCTGCGTTGTCTTACAGATTTCACCATATCATTCTTACATTTGCAACCATAGTTAAATTGAAATGTCTTAATTGAAAAAATTATATATTAATGTTGTAGCACATAATATATTGATGTATATTTGTATATTCCTGTGTACATTGTGGAGTGGTTAAATCAGGCTAATCAACATACTCATAACCTCACATACTTAATCACTATTTTGTGTTAAGAACAACTAAAACCTACCCGCTTAGCAATTTTCAAGAATCTATTACATTGTTATAAACTGTAACCACCATGTTGTATAATGGATCTGGTACAATCATTCTCTTTGTATAGCTAAAATTTAGTATCTGTGAGTCCACATCACCTCAAACCGTAACCTGCAGCTTTTGGTAGGCACCATTCTACTCTCTGCTTCTATGAGTTCATCATCTTTAGATTCCACATACAAATCACATAACAAGTGTTATCATGCAATGTTTATGTTTCTGTGCCTGCCTTATGTCACTTATCGTAATGTCCTCCAGGTTCATCCATGTTGTATAAATGATAGGATTTCCTTCTTCATAAAGCTTTAATAGCATTAACAGGTTTTGCAACTATTCAGCTTTTCCAGCCTCATGCTTCATTTCTTTTTCTTTAAAAAAAAAGACAATCAATACTTCTTAAAATTTAAAAATTTTTGTGTGTAGAATTTATACGTAAGATACATTTAAGGCATTGTTCTCATACTTTAGATAATGGATTCAGTCTTAGAAGGAGGCCTGATGTTAGATATGATATCCTATAGTTCATATACACACTTCATTGTGTATGGTAGATCTGTATCATATTCTAGGATGGAGTCAAAACGGCAGGAGTATTTCTGAAGGCAATTTATCATTCTCTTACAGAGTTTAGCATATATTAAATGACCCAACAATTTCACTCCTAGATGGTAACGCAAGAGAAATAAAAATAAGTGCACATTAAAAGATTTACACATGAATGTTTAATGAGTTTTATTTATAACACTTGCAAACTGCAGCATCATTAAGGAAACCCATAATCAAATGCTCATATGTCCAAGCAATGAAATGTGATATTTAATACTACAGTTTCTTTTTTCCATCTGACATCCAAATCCATTGTTCTTTGTCATGCTTTTTGATACTGAAGCTGACTGTAATATTTCTTCTTTTCCAGCAGGCAACAATGTTAAGCTTTGTAAATGGAAAATTCCTTTAGGAACACTAATGCACAACAGACGAAAAACCTTCTCTTTTGTTTCTGACAGGCTTTCCTCCACTTCCTGCTCTGGCACACAGGACTCCTAGCTGACTACAGGGGGACTTCCCGTGAAGTCTGCCAGCTCCCCAGTTATCTCCACAGAGTACTTAAAGCAAGTCACACATGATTTCCTAGGAGTTTCAGCAGCATCAAGTTTCTTGTTCTTCCTTAGCCACACAGTGAGCTTCTGTCTCCAGTCAGCCTCCATCACACCGTCTCTGCATAAGTATGGAGACAATTTCTCTCAGCCTTGGCGCAACACTGCTAATTCCTTCCTTCCTTAGAGACCTCTGCCTGAGTCCTAGAGGCAGTGGCTGCTATCTGTATTTTTTATGGAGTCCTCTTAATACTTGGTAGGTAAGTACTTGTTACCACAGTGTGATATTTCATTTACATACAGTGTACTGATCACAAGGGGCAAAATATTTCCTCTTTCTTGACATACTTTAAGATTGGAGGTTTTGGGCATCTGTTGTTTGTTCTACAGTGTAGGTAGATTGTGAATTATAGTCTTCAGATTGCACCAGGAACTTATTCCTTCACTTTAACTCTGATTGAATACTCATTATCCAAACCCCTCCACCCCCCCCACACACCTCTCACAATATCTGGTAATCTTAATTCTGTGTTCAGATTTAGTTTTTGCAAAGCTTCCCCATATAAGGGAGAACATGCAGTATTTGTCTTTCTTTATCTTATTTAACTTAATATGAAGTCCTCCAGTCCCTTCTATTTGCCACAAATCACAGGATTCCAAGCTTTTTATGAATGAATGATATTCCATTGTGTATATGTACCACATTTTTCTTTATCCATTAAAATGATGATAGACACCTTGGTTAACTCTATATCTTGGTTACTGTGAACAGTACTGCAATAAACATTACTGTAACAGGTATCTTTTTACTATGATTTCATGCCATTAGGATATATTTCCATTAGTGGGACTGATGAATCATATGGCAGTTCAATTCCTAGTTTTAAAGATATCTCCACATTGTTTTTCATAGTGGTTATACAAATTTGCATTCATGAAAACAACATATGAGAGTTCTGTTTTCTCCTCATTCTTGAAAGAATTTATTAGTTTTGGTTTTTTGATAATAGTCCTTCTAATTGGTGAAGTGATATTGTGGTTTTGTTTTGTATTACCCTGCTGACTAATGATACTGCATTTTTTTAATTTTTTATTTAATGAACATAAATTTACAAAGTATTTTTTCACATAGTGTTGGTCACTTGTAGTTCTTCTTTTTTTTAAAGATATTTATTTATTTATTTATTTGAGAGACAGAGTTTTGGAGAGAGAGAGAAAAGTCTTACATCTATTCATCACTCCCCAAATGTCTGCAACAAAATGGGGCCTATCCAAAGCCAGATACCTGCAGATTTTTCCGAGTCTCTCACATGGATACAGGGGCCCAAAGATTTGGGCCATCTTCCACTGCTTTCCCAGGCCATAGCAAAGAGCTGAATAAGAAGAAGAACAGCCGGGACGTGAAGCAGAGCACATATGAGATACCAGCACTGCAGGCAGAAACTTAGCCTGATATGACACAGCACCAGTTGCTGTATTTCTTCGTTTGAGGACATTTTACCCATTTATTATCTGGATGGGGTGTTTTTTTGTAGGTGAGATTTTCAAATCCCTTACATATACTGATAGTAATCTTCTGTAAGAAAGTTTCAAATATTTTCCCATTCTGTCAGATATAGCTTCACTCTATTGTTTCCTTTGCAATGTAGAAGCTTCTGAGTTTGCTGTAATCTCACTTGCCTAGTTGTGTCATTTGTTGCTTGATCTTTTGTGCATTTTACACACAAACTTCTAAATGTAATCACATAAATTAGTCTGCCTTAAATGTGTTCAGAACACTTATATAAAGCTACAGTTTGGCAAAATCATCCAGCACAAAGCCTATTTTACAATAAAATATGAAATATGTCATATGATATATTGACTATGGTGTTGAAAGTGAAAGAACTATTATATGGTATTTTGTAGGCATGAAAAATATTGAAAACACAAAACACGACATCTAAAAAATGCAATAACCCAGAATACTGTAGATTCTTATTTGCTCTCATGTTTTTGTGGTGGACTGGGAACTGTGGTTCACTTCAAATCCCAATATAGCAAAAGTGTGCTGTACCACACATTTCTACCCCAGAAAAAGATAGAAATTAAAATACATTTTCTACTGGATTTCTATTTTTTTTCACCATTATACAGTAGAAATATGTGAGATCAATCACTGTAAGTTGGGGAACATCTGTGTTTTGATTTTGTGTCTTGACACTGTGATATTTTTAATTAATTCTAACAGTTTTTTTTTTAATGGAGCTTTACTGTGTTCTGCTATAAGGTAGAAAAAAAGACCAAAACATAGGAAGTAAAACCATAACAAATTTAGGAGAAATGATAAATAAATAGTTCCTTGACATTAGACTTTGCGAAACTTTTAGGGCATGACATTAAAAGCTAAGGCAATAAAAACAGAAATACATAAAAAGGGCTACAGGAAACTACAAAGCTTATTCAAGGCAAAGGAAACAATCAACTAAATGAAAAGATAGCCTATGGAATGGAAGACAATCTTTGTAATCTACTTATCTAATAAAGGGTTAATAAAAATTTCAGGTAAAAACAATTAAAAAGTTTTGAACTGACATATTTTTAAAGAACACACACAAATGAAAAACAAAAACATCAGAAAATGCTTGACATCAGTGGTCATTAGGAAGATGAAAATCAAAGCCACAATGAAATATCACCTCACACTTGTTACAATAGCTATTATCAAAAAGACAGGAGCTAACAAGTGTTGGTGAGGGTGTGGAGAAAGACAAATCCTACACATGGTTGGTAGGAACATAATTGAAGAAACCATGTGGAAAATAGTAGGTAAGTTCTCAAAAAATTAAAAATAGAACAACCATATGACCTAGCAATCTCTCTTTGGAGTAAACAGCCAAAGAAAATTAAATCAGCTTCTTACAGAGATTTGTGCTTGCACATTCATTGAGCATTATTCACAGCAGATTTGTCACACACAAATATTTATGTCTATATATGCATTTACATGTTTGTACATATATATAATACACATGCATATTAGGTACTTCAAAAATGTACAGAAATGTGCAATATGCATTATTTTGCACCTAATTAAACTCTTTTAATTCCTTTTCCACAAGTTTTGAAGTACGCATATTCTATGTGCATATATATTTTATATATAATGTTGTACACTTTAAATATATAAATAATAAGTTTTTAAAAGAGTGATTCCATATGCATAAAATTATAAAATAGATCAAATTATCATTGTTTATCATAACTATAGCTGACTAGCTTCAGAAATGGGTATATTGATTCAAAGGGAGGGACGGTATGGTGGGGGAAGCCATTGTAACCCATGAGTCGTACTTTGGAAATTTATATTCATTAAATAAAAGATAAAAAAAAGGGACATGAGAGAACTCTGAGAGGATGAAGGTATGTATCTTGGCTAGGAAAGTATTTATTCAGGATGAATCGTAGCCAAAATTACTTGGGCTGTACACTTAAAATAGAAGCATTCTTTAGAGCTGAAGTTGTACTCCATAAAATTGATATTAAAAAAAAAAAAAAACAGAATAAAAGATGTTGGTTCCAGGTTGACCTTGGTGGTCAAGCTTGGCCTAAAAGCAGTGTCTAGGCCAAATACTACGTTGGATGTCATTAAAGACCAATATCTGCTAATAATAATTGATAGAATTAAAAAGGAGAGAACGATCCAACATGGGAAGCGGCATATACAGCAGACTCATAGACTGGAAAATGCCCTACACAGCACTCTGGCCTCAAAATCAGCTCTTAAGGCATTTGCATCTGAACAAAAGCCGAGGAGAGTATTTTAGCTATAGAAAGCCAAGACACTGGCAAAATGACCTAAATGAAAGATCTCTGTGAGTGAGATCCCAGTGGAAAGAACGGGCCATCAATGAAGGAAGTACCTTTATCTGAGTGGAGGAGAGAACTTCCACTTTGATTATGGCCTTGTCAAAATAAGGTGGGAGTTTGTGAACTCAACAGGCTTCCATAGCCTTGGCATTTCATGACAAGAGCCTTGGGTGATTACTGACGTCGTAAGAGTGTCAACTGTTACATCAACAATGGGAGTCACTGTGTACTTGCTCCCATGTAGAACCTCTGTCCTTAATGTGTTGTACTATGAAGATTAATGGTAAAACTAGTCTTAAAACAGCACTTTATACTTTGTATGTTGGTGTGGGTGCAAGCTATTGAAATCTTTACTTAGCATATAGTTGATCTTCTGTATATAAAGATAATTTTAAATGAATCTTAATGAAGAATGGGACGGGAGAGGGAGTAGGAGATGGGATGATTTATAGATGGGAGGGTAGTTATGGAGAGAAAAACTACTATAATCCAAAACTTGTACTTTCAAATGTTATATTTATTAAATAAAAGTTTTCTAAAAAAATAAACAAAAAATAAAGTGCAAAATCCAAACTTACAAAAATATGAAAGAAAAATTAATCATTCTTTATTCCTACCTTTGACAAATAGTCAAGAAATTTCACTCTTAATAGACCATATACAGTTTCTTGTATAATCTTATAGTGATAATCTGATTATGCTACATGAGTCTGTATGTCTATATTTTATAAATATGTAATTTTTTCATATGCTACAAGCAACACACACTTCTTTACACTGCACCAGGCTTTAGGGGAGAGCATTTATGAGAGAAATTAAATGATGGGAAGAACCATAAAAAGTATAAAAGTTGATTTGCTCTGGTGCAAGCCTCAGTCCTCAGTGACTTGCAGGGTACATGATGTCTGTAGTATTGGGATAGCATCAGGGTGAGAGTTACTTGCAAGCTGTGCTGATTCAGGCAGTGGACACATGGACAAATATCCTGAGTCTGTGGAACAAAGCCTAAAAAATGTCTCAGGGACCTATCAAATGAGTCTCAGGAAAAGTGTAAACATGAGATTTATCTGTCATGTTATAGAATAGGACATGCCCATCCTTAGATTCTAAAAAAATACACACCCTGGCAGTGTGCTCTTTTAGGGTTAGCAGTGTTTCTGGAGAGGTGAGTGCCCAGTATTCACCCTTATAAAACCTGATGGCCCAGAATCCATCCTCAGGTTTTGTGCAAATCTTCCCCTTCCTCATTACATTATACCTGCAAATTCCTAGGACCCAGGCAGTCTTGTCCCTAACCTCCACCTCCCAGTAGGTAGAGAGTTATTGGCCCTGCAGGGAAGGGCATAGAATCTCTGTGGGTTGTTAGCTAGATCCTGAAGTTCCTCTCCCCATGTTACACATCTGTTCTCTTCAGACAGACGAGGGCAGGATGCACTGTGTCTAGATACAGGACCACATTCACTGCAAAGAAAATCATTCTTTGAACTTCTAAATGGTTTGAGTAATGCAGAAAGCAAGGTGTCTATATTAGCCTGAGCTATCTAGAGGACTGTGGGAGGAGCATATACTCACACTCTCACATGGGGTGCATCATCTGTCCTTCTCATCATCTCCTCCTGAAACTGAACCTGAGCGGAAGGATTAGAGACTCAGACCATCAGGGAATGAATCACAGCCTGGAAAAATTCTTCCCTCTGGTCTGAAAAGAACATTAATATTTGTTGCCAGTCCTTTGGTTTGAATTTCCTAGCACAAGAGATAATTTCTTTTTCTCTACTATTTTGTTGTGGTTTTTTTTTAACTTTTATTTAATGCATATAAATTTCCAAAGTACGACTTATGGATTACAATGGCTTCCCCCCCATACCGTCCCTCCCACCCACAACCCTCCCCTTTCCCACTCCCTCTCCCCTTCCATTCACATCAAGATTCATTTTTGATTATCTTAATATACAGAAGATCAGCTTAGTATACATCAAGTATGGATTTCAACAGTTTGCTCCCACACAGAAACATAAAGTGAAAAATAATAGATGATTTTTTTTAAATGATGATGAAATCAGATCAGACCTATTGTCATGTTTAATCCCAGTGAGAGTCAAGTTGGGAATTGATAATTTCTTTTTTTTTTTAACAGAGGATCAGTTTAGTATGCATTAAGTAAGGATTTCAACAGTTTGCACCCCCATAGAAACACAAAGTGAAATATATTGTTTGAGTACTCGTTATAGCATTAAATCTCAATGTACAGCACATTAAGGATAGAGATCCTACATGAGGAGTAAGTGCACAGTGACTCCTGTTTTTGACTTTACAAATTGACACTCCTGTCTATGGCATCAGTAATCTCCCTATGCTCCAGTCATGAGTTTCCAAGGCTATGGAAGCCCTCTGAGTTCTCCGACTCTTATCTTGTTTAGACAAGGTCATAGTCAAAGTGGAGGTTCTCTCCTCCCTTCAGAGAAAGGTACCTCCTTCTTTGATGACCTGTTCTTTCCACTGGGATCTCACTCGCAGAGATCTTTTTCCAGAGTGTCTTGGCTTTCCCTGCCTGAAATACTCTCATGAGCTTTTCAGCCAGATCCAAATGCCTTTAGGGCTGATTCTGAGGCCAGAGTGCTATTTAGGACATCTGCCATTCTATGAGTCTGCTGAGTATCTCACTTCCCATGTTGGATCACTCTCCCCTTTATTTACTCCATCGGTTAGCGTTAGCAGGTACTAGACTTGTCTATGTGCTCCCTTTGACTCCCAGTCCCTCCACCATGACCAACTGTGAACTGAAACTGATCACCTGGAACAGTGAGATGGCATTGGTACATGCCACCTCGATGGGATTGAATTGGAATCCCCTGGTATGCTTCCAACTCCACCACTTGGGGCAAGTCAGCCTGAGCATGTCCCAAATTATACATCTCTTCCCTCTCTCATTCCCACCACCATGTTCAACAGGGATCACATTTCAGTTAATTTTCAACACTTAAGAATAACTGTGCATCAATTACAGATCTAAACCAGTCATATTAAGTAGAACAGATAAAAAAACTACTAAGAGGGATAATGTATTAAGTTGTTCATTAACAGTCAGGGCTATGCTGATCAAGCCACCGTTTCCCATAGTGTCCACCTCACTCCAACAGGTTTCCCTCTTGGTGTTCAGTCAGTCATCACCGATCAGGGAGAACATATGGTATTTGTCCCTTTGGGACTGGCTTACTTCACTCAGCATGATGTGTTCCAGATTCCTCCATTTTGTTGCAAATGACTGGATTTCGTTGTTTCTTACTGCGGTATAGTATTCTAAAGAGTACATATCCCATAATTTCTTTATCCAGTCTATCGTTGATGGGCATTTAGGTTGGTTCCAGGTCTTAGCTATTGTGAATTGAGCTGCAATAAACATTAGGGTGCAGACCGCTTTTTTGTTTGCCAATTTAAATTCCTTTGGGTAAATTCCAAGGAGTGGGATGGCTGGGTCGAACGGTAGGGTTATCTTCAGGTTTCTGAGGAATCTCCAGACTGACTTCCATAGTGGCTTGACCAGTTTGCATTCCCACCAACAGTGGGTTAGTGTCCCTTTTTCCCCACATCCTCGCCAGCATCTGTTGTTGGTAGATTTCTGAATGTGAGCCATTCTAACCGGGGTGAGGTGAAACCTCATTGTGGTTTGATTTGCATTTCCATGATTGCTAGTGACCTTGAACATTTTTTCATGTGCCTGTTGGCCATTTGGATTTCCTCTTTTGAAAAATGTCTATTGAGGTCCTTGGCCCATCTCTTAAGTGGGTTGTTGGTTTTGTTTTTGTGGAGTTTCTTGATCTCTTTGTAGATTCTGGTTATTAACCCTTTATCTGTTGCATAGTTTGCAAATATTTTTTCCCATTCTGTCGGTTGTCTTTTCACTCTCCTGACTGTTTCTTTTGCAGTACAGAAACTTCTCAATTTGAGGCAATCCCAATAGTTGATTTTGGCTTTGACTGCCTGTGCCTCCCGGGTCTTTTCCAGAAATTCTTTGCCTGTGCCAATTACTTGCAGGGTTTCTCCAATGTTCTCTAATTATTTGATGGTGCCGGGTCGTAGATTTAGGTCTTTAATCCATGTTGAGTGGATTTTTGTGTAAGGTGTAAGGTAGGGGTCTTGCTTCATGATTCTGCACGTGGAAATCCAATTTTCCCAGCACCATTTATTGAATAGACTGTCCTTGCTCCAGGAATTAGTTTTAGATCCTTGATCAAATATAAGTTGGCTGTAGATGTTTGGGTTGATTTCTGGTGTTTCAATTCTGTTCCATTGGTCTATCCATCTGTTTCTGTACCAGTACCATGCTTTTTTAATTACAACTGCCCTGTAGTATGTCCTGAAATCTGGTATTGTGATGCCTCCGGCTTTGTTTTTGTTGTACAAGATTGCTTTAGCTATTCGAGGTCTCTTGTGCCTCCATATAAATTTCAGCACCATTTTTTCCAGATCTGAGAAGAAGGTCTTTGGTATCTTGATTGGTATTGCATTGAATCTGTAAATTGCTTTTGGGAGAATGGACATTTTGATGATATTGATTCTTCCAATTCATGAGCATGGAAGATTTTTCCATTTCTTGGTATCCTCTTCTATTTCTTTCTTGAAGGTTTTGTAATTTTCATCGTAGAGATCTTTAACGTCTTTGGTTAAGTTTATTCCAAGGTATTTGATTGTTTTTGTAGCTATTGTGAATGGGATTGATCCTAGACGTTCTTCCTCAGCCATGGCATTGTCTGTGTATACAAAGGCTGTTGATTTTTGTGCATTGATTTTATACCCTGCTACTTTGCCAAACTCTTCTATGAGTTCCAATAGTCTCTTAGTAGAGTTCTTTGGGTCCCCTAAATACAGAATCATGTCATCTGCAAAGAGGGATAGTTTGAGTTCTTCCTTCCCAATTTGTATCCCTTTAATTTCTTTTTGTTGCCTAATAGCTCTGGCTAGAACCTCCAGAACTATATTGAATAGCAGTGGTGAGAGTGGGCATCCCTGTCTGGTTCCAGATCTCAGTGGAAATGCTTCCAACTTTTGCCCATTCAATAGGATGTTGGCTGTGGGTTTTTCATAGATTGCTTTGATTGTATTGAGGAATGTTCCTTCCAAACCCAGTTTGCTTAGAGTTTTCATCATGAACGGGTGTTGTATTTTATCAAATGCTTTCTCGGCGTCAATTGAGATAATCATATGGTTTTTCTTCTGCAGTCTGTTAATGTGGTGTATCACATTGATTGTCTTGCGCACATTAAACCATCCCTGCATACCAGGGATAAATCCCACTTGGTCTTGGTGGATGATCTTTCTGATGTGTTGTTGCATTCTATTGGCGAGAATTTTATTGAGGATTTTTGCATCTATGTTCATCAGGGATATTGGTCTGTAATTCTCTTTCAGTGCTGCATCTTTCTCTGGCTTAGGAATTAAGGTGATGCTGGCTTCATAGAAAGAATTTGGGAGGACTCCCTCTTCTTCGATTGTTCTGAATAGTTTGAGAAGAATTGGAGTTAGTTCTTCTTTAAACGTCTGGTAGAATTCAGCAGTGAATCCATCTGGTTCTGGGCTTTTCTTTGTTGGGAGGGCCTTTATTACTGTTTCAATTTCTGTCTCAGTTATGGGTCTGTTTAGGTTTTCGATGTCTTCCTGGTTCAATTTAGGTAGGTTGCATGTGTCCAGGAATCTATCCATTTCTGATAGGTTTCCCTGTTTGCTGGCATACAAGTCCTTGTAGTAATTTCTGATGATTCTTTTTATTTCTGTGGTGTCTGTTGTTACATTTCCTTTTTCATGTCTGATTTTATTGATTTGGGTCTTTTCTCTTCTTTTTTTAGTTAGTTGGGCCAATGGGGTGTCAATTTTGTTTATTTTTTCAAAAAACCAGCTCTTCGCTTGGCTGATTTTTTGTAATGTTTTTCTTGATTCAATCCTGAAATCAACATGATTGAATCAAGAAAAACATTACAAAAAAATCAGCCAAACGAAGAGCTGTTTTTTTTTTTTTTTTTTTGTCTTGCTAAAACTCCAGATGTACTCTGTATGCACCTTTCACTTGGTCTAAATGTTCCGCTGCTTTTTCTATTGCCCATTCCCATAGAAAAAAAATCTTTAGGGCTAGCGTTGTGACACAGAAAGTTAAGCTCCAGATTGCCACACTGCCATCCCGTATATGAATGCTGGTTCTAGACCCAGGTGCTCTGCTTTTGCTCTACTCACTGCTAATGCACCTGTGAGGATAGTAGAAGATGGCTAAAGGACTGGGGCCCCTGACACCTATGTGGGAGACCAGACGGGAGTTCCTGGATCCTGGTATCCATCTGGCCCAGCTCTAGCTCTTATGGGCAGATGGAAGATTCTGTTTCCCTCTCCATTTCAAATAAATAAAATGAGTATGTATTTTAAAAAAGAATTAATTCCTCTAGCTTAGACTTCCTGTAGACTGCAGATAGATATTCACAAAAATACAGTTATTCTCCTCATGTCCCACAACACCTCTCTCATTACATTTAGGTCACCAAAAATATGCATATCAATGATCTGTAAAAATTCTGATAAAATATTCCTTGGGAGTTATTTCCCTCATGCTTTTTATCATTGTAATACTTTAACAATATGCCCCAGAACCTCAAGGCTAAAAGTAAAGGCCCATAAAGTAGAAGCAAAATATAAAAAAAAAACCCTCTCTGGTTCTCAGAGTTATCATTTTGATGAGTTGCCCAGGAGAAATACTCACCAGTATATTAGTATTATAATTTGTAGGAGTACAGAATAACAAATTAAGGTAAACTACTGAGATGTGGGAGTTGAATTTAAAAAACAGAATTAATTACTATTTTATGCAGAAAATGTGACAGTAAAATGAAATGCTGCAACACATACTTAAAATATGTGGTCTTATTTAGACAAGGTCATAGTCAAAGTGGAAGTTCTCTCCTCCCTTCAGAGAAAGGTACCTCCTTCTTTGAAGACCTGTTCTTTCTACTGGGATCTCCCTCGCAAAGATCTTTCATTTGACTATGACCTTGTCTAAATAAGATCAAAATCAGCGAACTCAAAAGGCTTCCATAGCCTTGGCAACTCAGGACTAGAGCCTAGGGAGATTACTGACGCCATAAACAAGAGTGTCAAATTGTTCAGTCAACAACAGGAGTCACTAGTACTTACTCCTCATGTAGGATTTCTGTCCTTAATGTGTTGTTCAATGTGAATCAATCCTAGAACTAATACTGAAACAGTATTTTACACTTTATGTTCTGTGTGGGTGCAAACTGATGAAATCTTTACTTAATATATACTAAATCGATCTTCTGTATATAAAGAGATTTGAAAATGAATCTTGATGTGAATGGAATGGGAGATGGAACGGGAGATGGGAGGGGTACGAGTGGGAGGGAAGTTATGGGGGGGGAGCCATTGTAATCCATAAACTGTACTTTGGAAATTTATATTTACTAAATAAAAGTTTTAAAAAATTGCATTTAAAAAATATGTGGTCTTGGATCACTGAATTTGTAGACTTCCATAATGAGCAGAGATAGAATTCTAGCTAAAACTGTTGCCTATGTTGGTCACTGGCAAGCATACCATGTATTCTAGGCAGACTAGTGATGTAAGGAAAACATTTGAAAATAGAGTAGTCACTAAATCTTTTGGTAACATCTTATTTCAAAAACTTTATTATTATATTCCTCACTTTGTCAAGCATAAATGAAAATAGATTAAATACTTTTCAACGTAGAGGCCTCAAATGAACTGCACCTCTCCCAGTGTTCTTTATCTGGCTCTCTCTGAGTCAGGTTTCAGGTTTTAGGATTTGTCAATACACATGAACAATTAGGACAAGCACTGACATGTGAGTGGGAAGCTGGTTAAAAATCTGAGAGTGGCATTTGAGTTAGAATTTGTTTGAGGCCGGCGCTGCAGCTCAATAGGCTAATCCTCCGCCTAGCGGCGCCGGCACACAAGGTTCTAGTCCCAGTCGGGGCGCCGGATTCTGTCCCGTTTGCCCCTCTTCCAGGCCAGCTCTCTGCTATGGCCCGGGAGTGCAGTGGAGGATGGCCCAAGTGCCTGGGCCCTGCACCCTTGGGAGACCAGGATAAGCACCTGGCTCCTGCCTTAGGATCAGTGCAGTGCGCCGGCTGCCGCGCGCTGGCCGTGACAGCCATTGGAGGGTGAACCAACGGCAAAGGAAAACCTTTCTCTCTGTCTCTCTCACTGTCCACTCTTCCTGTCAAAAAAAAAAAAAAAAAGAATTTGTTTGAACCTGGAATTGATTGGGAGGCCAAAGATTTAAAGAAACAGAAGATTCTCTTAAGACAAAAGAAAAAGTTGTATGATAAATGATGTGTGTAATATGTGGATGAATGGAGGTTTGTAAATGTTGAAATCCTGTCTCTGACAATAATTGTCAGCAAAAAATTAAGCTGCAAATATTTCTGTTTTAAAATGCAAGTTATAAAACTAGTTAAATCTAAAAACAGGTTATAATGCTCATGGGCACATTTTACCTAGGTTACATTTTACTTCTAAGAAATATATTTTAAGCACAAATTGGAGTTTGAATGCCAGTTTGGAGGAGAGGGTTTTGTGAATTCTTTCATACTGCAGGTGAAAAATTTGCCTTCTGGAGAACCAAACTAATTTCTAATCTAGTCTCTAAAACTAAAATACTAAAACTAAAAATAGGAAGAAAATCTCATATTAAATCTTTAAAAACATTTTTCCTGGGAATTGATTGGGATCTGAGGCCTTTCTTCCAGAAAACAAGGACTTCTCAGGCTTATATTAGGTTCTGAACCTTAATACCATGTATTTGCACTTATCACGAAAGATTTTTTTAGCAAGTGAGTTAGTAACATTGAAATTTGTTGGTCCAGTTGGAGTTCTCCCACCTTGAAAAATGAAATATTTTCATGGAACTGTTTTCTGGTAATCTTCCCCATAGCCTGTAACCCTCTCCCCTCCTTAGAATTGAAGCTAGAATTTTCCCTTTTGATTAATGAACCAAACAAGAACATATTTGTAAATTGATGGTTACTCACCAGCATAAACTTGATATACTTGAAAACATTATAAACCTAATTATAGTCATATTATAATATATCTCTTTTAATTATCTTTTGAACCTATCTTCACTTTTTTTTAAAGATTTATTTATTTATTTGAAAGTCAGAGTTACGCAGAGAGAGGAGAGGCAGAGAGAGAGAGAGAGAGAGAGAGAGGTCTTCCATCCGATGGTTCACTCCCCAAATGGCCGCAATGGCCGGAGCTGCGCCGATCCAAAGCCAGAAGCTAGGAGTTTCTTCCGGGTCTCCCACGTGGGTTCAGGTGCCTAAGGACTCGGGCCATCTTCCACTGCTTTCCTGGGCCATAGCAGAGAGCTGGACAGGAAGTGGAGCATCCGGGTCTGAAACCAGTGCCTATTTGGGGTGGATGCCAGTGCTTCAGGCCAGGGTGTTAACCCACTGCGCCACAGTGCCGGCCCCTTCCCATGGTTTTTGAACCATGTTTTATTACAAGTTATATATTTTCTCCTCTTTCTTTCAGAGCTGCTTATGTTGGAGCTACTTTATTTGATGTAATTCACAGGATCTGTATTGTGTTGTTTTGGTAAGGCTTATTTTAATTGTGGCTCTGTGTTTTGTTATAGTGAACCAAGAACTGCTATTTATTGTTTTGAGTCAGTTCTGAAGTCCTATGGTCACTAACTTTGGGCACTATTTTCTATGAGTGATGATACAAATTGAAACTCAAGGAGACCTCATCACATCCCACGTGGTGAATGCGATGATGGAGGGAATGCCTTGCCTGTAGGTACCATCACCACTGACTGAAAAGCTAGGAAGAAACAGAATGTTCTTCTTTTGCATGAATGAGAAAAGCTTAGTGTGCTGTGTTTCCTTGTTAGCCTCGGCTGATGAAGTGAGTAGACAGTATTAATTCAGATTTAAGAAATTATCTAAAGCTGGGTTTATGCGGACTCACAGTCTAAGTGCAATATTACCTACATTGCAGAGCTCTTCCAGTTCCACATGGGTATGTAGGCTCCTGCCTGATTCCTTCCTCATTAGTTATGAAAAATTATAAACAGTGTTTTATTGCACTGATTTTGTAAACATTTACAGTGTAATGCAGTTGATTTTCTGAGGCAAACCAAAAGTAAATTTCTCAAGGTTTTTGCTGCCTTGATGTGTAATATTTGATGGAAGATCTTTTATGTATATGTAGTAGATAAAAATAAACAAGGCTCAAATTCTGTTTTTAAAGCTTTTATTTATTGAATACAATTTTCATAAGTACAACTTTAGGAATATAGTGGTTTCTCCCCCATACCCATCCTCCCTCCCCACTCCCGTCCCACCTCCTGTCCCCTCTCCCATCCCATTCTTCTTTCAGATTCACTTTTAATTAACTTTATGTACAGAAGACGAACTCTGTACTAAGTAAAGATTTCAATGGTTTGAACACTTATGCACACACAATGTAAAAAGTACTGTTTGAGAACAAGTTTTGCAGTTAGTTCTCATAGTACAACTAAGGACAGAGGTCCTATATGTGGATTAAGTGTACAGTAACTTCTGCTGTTCATTTAACAATTGACACTCATATTTATGAACTCAGTGATCACTCAAGCCTCTTGCCATGAACTGCCAAGGCTATGAAAGCCTTTTGTGACCAAAAACTCCATCAATATTTAGACAAGGCCATAAGCAAAGTGTAAGTTCTCTCCTCCATTCAGAAAAAAGTACATCCCTCTTTGAAGGCCCCTTCTTTCCACTGGGGTCTCATTCACAGAGATCCTTCATGTAGAATATTTTTGCCCAGTGTCTTGGCTTTGCATGCTTGCATTGCTCTCATGGGCTTTTCAGGTACATCTGAATGCCTTAAGGGCTGATTCTGAGGTCAGAGTGTTACTTAAAGCGATTGCCAATCTATGAGTCTGCTGTGTGGACTGCTTCCCATATTGGACATTCCCTCCTTTTTAATTCTGTCTATTGTTATTACCAGGCACTTGATGTTATTTATATGGTATCTTCAATACTTTAACAATGAAGATGGCATATTGCAGCTTTATTTTTTTTTATCTTTTATTTAATGAATATAAATTTCCAAAGTACGACTCATGGGTTACAATGGCTTCCCCCCCCCATACTGTCCCTCCCACCCACAACCCTCCCCTTTCCCACTCCCTCTCCCCTTCCATTCACATCAAGATTCATTTTCGATTATCTTAATATACAGAAGATCAGCTTAGTATACATTAAGTAAGGATTTCAACAGTTTGCTCCCACACAGAAACATAAAGTGAAAAATAATAGATGATTTTTTTTAAATGATGATGAAATCAGATCAGACCTATTGTCATGTTTAATCCCAGTGAGAGTCAAGTTGGGAATTGATAATTTCTTTCTTTTTTTTTTTTTTACAGAAGATCAGTTTAGTGTACATTAAGTAAAGATTTCAATCGTTTGCACCCCCATAGAAACACAAAGTGAAATATACTGTTTGAGTACTCATTATAGCATTAAGCCTCAATGTACAGCACATTAAGGACAGAGATCCTACATGAGGAGTAAGTGCACAGTGACTCCTGTTTTTGACTTTACAAATTGACACTCCTGTCTATGGCATCAGTAATCTCCCTATGCTCCAGTCATGAGTTTCCAAGGCTATGGAAGCCCTCTGAGTTCTCCGACTCTTATCTTGTTTAGACAAGGTCATAGTCAAAGTGGAGGTTCTCTCCTCCCTTCAGAGAAAGGCACCTCCCTCTTTGAAGACCTGTTCTTTCCACTGGGATCTCACTCACAGAGATCTTTTGCCAGAGTGTCTTGGCTTTTCATGCCTGAAATACTCTCATGGGCTTTTCAGCCAGATCCGAGTGCCTTTAGGGCTGATTCTGAGGCCAGAGTGCTATTTAGGACATCCGCCATTCTATGAGTCTGCTGAGTATCTCACTTCCCATGTTGGATCACTCTCCCCTTTATTTATTCTATTGGTTAGTGTTAGCAGATACTAGACTTGTTTATGTGCTCCCTTTGACTCTTAGTCCTTTCATTATGATCAATTTTGAACTGAAATTGATCACTTGGAATAGTGAGATGGCATTGGCACATGCCACCTTGATGGGATTGAATTGGAATCCCCTGGTATGTTTCCAACTCCACCAATTGGGGCAAGTCAGCCCGAGCATGCCCCAAATTATACATCTCTTCCCTCTCTTATTCCCACTCTTATGTTTAACAGGGATCACATTTCAGTTATATTGCAGCTTTAAAGCTAGAAATTTCCTCCTCCTTCTTTTATTCCCCCACTTATGCTTTACTGCAATCTATTTTCTATTGACTATATATACAAATAAATATATATATACATATATATATGATTAACTCTACCTTAAGTAAAGAGTTCCACATATAGTGTGAAGGAGAGAAAAGAAAAAATAGATAAAAATAAAAATATAAAATTGTTCCTCGACAGTCAAGACAAGTGCTGTTCAAGTCATTGTTTCTCAAAGTGTCAATTTCACTTCTACAGATTTCATTTTAGGTGTGCTATTAGTTCTCACAGATCAGGGAGAACATATAGTATTTGTCCCTTTGAGATTGGCTTATTTCACTAAGTATCAAGTTTCCCAGTTTGCTCCATTTTGTTGCAAAAGACTTGATTTTATTTTTATTGCAGTGTAGTATTCCATAGTGTACATATCCCATAATTTCTTTATCCAGTCTTCTGTTGATGGGCATTTAGGTTGAGTCCATGTCTTAGCTGTTATGAACTGAGCTTCAATAAACATGGAGGTGCAGATAGCTCTTTGTTTACTGATTTCATTTCGCTTGGGTAAATGTTGAAGTGTGGGATGGCTGGTTTGTATGGTAGGTCTATATTCAGATTTTTGAGGTATCTCCAAACTGTCTTCCATAGTGGCTTTACTAGCTTACATTCCCACCTACAGTGGATTAGGATACCTTTTTCACCAGATCCTCCCCAGCATTTTTTATTTGCTGATTTCTGTCTGAGAGACATTTTAATTATAGTCAGGTGAAACTTCATTGTAGGATCCAGTGCTGTGTGTAGTGGGCAAAGCCTCCTCCTGCAGTGTCGGCATCCCATATAGGCGCCAGTTCAAGTCCCGGCTGCTCCACTTCTGATCCAGATTTCTGCTATGGCCTGGTAAAGCAATACAAAATGGACCAAGTACTTGGGCCCCAGCACCCGCATGGCAGACCTGGAAGAAGCTCCTGGCACCTGGCTTCGGATCAGCACAACTCTGGCTGTTGCGACCAATTGAGGGGTGAACCAGTGGATGGAAGACCTCTCTCTCTGTCTACCTTTCCTTCTCTCTGTATGTAATTCTTTCAAATAAATAAATATTTTAAAAAAAAACCTCATTGTGGTTTTGATTTGCATTTCCCTGAGAGCTAGTGATCCTGAATATTTTTTCATGTGTCTCTTGGCCATTTGGATATCCTCTTTTGAAAAATGTCTGTTTAAGACTTTTGTCCTTCTCTTAACTGAGCTTTTTATTTTATTGTTGTGGAGAATCTTAATCTCTTTGAAGATTATGTTTATTAATCCTTTATCAGTTGTGTAGTTTGCAAATAATTTTTCCTATTCTGTCAGTTGTCTCTTCACTATCCTCACTGTTTCTTTTGCTGTAAAGAAGTTTCTCAACTTGCCGTAATCCCATTTGTTAATTTTGGCCTTGACTGCCTATGCCTGTGGGGTCTTTTCTAGGAATTCATTACCTGTGCCAATGTCTTGCAGAGTTTTTCCAATGTTCTCAATTAATTTGATGGTGTCAGGTCATAGATTTAAATCTTTAATCCATGTTGAGTGGATTTTTGTGTAAGGTGTAAGGTAAGGTCCTGCTTCATATTTCTGCATGTGGAAATCCATGTTTCCCAGCACTATTTGTTGAAGAGACTGTCCTTGCTCCAAGTATTCATTTTTAGCTCCTTGGTTGTAGATGTTTGGATTGATCTCTGGTGTTTCTATTCTGTTCCATTGGTCTATCTATCTGTTTCTGTACCAGTACCATGCTGTTGTGATTATAACTGCCCTGTAGTATGTCTTAAAATATGATATTGTGATGCCTCCAGCTTTGCTTTTGTTATACAAGATTGCCTTAGTTATTTGAGGTCTCCTGTGGCGCCATATGAATTTCAGCATCATTTTTCTAAATCTGAGAAGAATATCTTTGATATTTTGATTGGTATCACATTGAATTTGTAAATTTCTTTTGGATGAATGGACATTTTGATGATACTGATTCTTCCAAAACATGAACTAGGAAGATTTTTCCTTTTTTGTGTATTCTCCTATTTCTTTCTTTAAAGTTTTGTAATTATAATCGTAGAGATCTTTGGCATCCTTGGTTAAATTCATTCCAAGATATTTGATTTTTCATAGCTATTGTGAATGGGATTGATCTCAGAAGATCGTTCTCAGCCATGGCATTGTCTGTGTACACAAAGGCTATTGGATTTTGTGTATTGACTTTATACCCTGCTACTTTACCAAGATCTTCTATGAGTTCCAATCGTCTCTTAGTAGAGTCTTTGGATCCTATATATATATATATATAACATCATGTTGTCTGCAAATGGGGATAATTTGACTTCCTCTTCAATTTTTATCCCTTTTATTTTTTTCTTGACTATTGTATTTAAAACTTCCAGGACTATATTGAATAGCAATGGTGAGAGTGGGCATCCCTGTCTGGTAAAGAATCTTAGTGGGAATGCTTCTTACATTTCCCCATTTAGTATGATGCTGGACATTGGTTTGTCATAAATTGCCTTGATTGTGTTGAGGAATGTTATTTCTATATTCAGTGTAATTAGACTTTTCATTATGAAGGGTGCTGTATTTTGTCACATGCTTTCTCTGCATATATTGAAATCATCATATGGTTTTTGTTCTTCTATTTATTAATTTGATGTATCACATTGACTGATTTGTGAATGTTGAAACATCCCTGCATACCAGGGATAAATCCCACTTGATTTGAGTGAATGATCTTTCTGATGTGTTATTGGATTCGATTAGCCAATTTTTTGCATCTATGTTGATCAAGGAAATTGGTCTGTAGTTCTCATTCACTGTTGCATCTTTTCTGGGTTTAGGAATGAAGGTAATTCTGGCTTCATAGAAAGAATTTGGGAGGATTCCCTCCCTTTCCATTGTTTTAAATAATTTGACATGCATTGGAGTTAGATCTTATTTAAAAGTCTGGTAAAATTCAGCAGTGAATCCTTCCAGTCCTGGGCTTTTCTTTGTTGGGAGCATCTTTATTACTGATTCAATTTTTGTCTTGGTTATGGGTATGTTTAGGTTTTCTATGACTTCATGGGTCAATTTAGGTAGGTTGTATGTGAACAGGAATCTATTCATTTCTTCTAGATTTCCCAGTTTGTTTGGCATACAGCTCTTTGTAGTGGTTTTTTGATTCTTTTTATCTATGATGTCTGTTGCTAAATTTCCATTTTCATCTCTAATTTTAGTGATTTATATCTTCTGTTTCCCTTTTTTAGTCAGTTGGGTCAATTTCATTTCAATTTTGTTTATTTATTCAAAAAAACCAGCTCTTCATTTTGCTGACCTTTTGTATTTTTTGTTTTAATTTTGCTAATTTCTTCTCTTATTTTAATTATTTCTTTTCTTCTGCTAGTTTTGGGTTTGATTTGACGTTGTTTTTCTAGATCTTTGAATTGCAGAGATAGTTCATTTATTTGGTGCATTTCCAGTTGATGTAGGCACCAATTGCTATAAATTTTTATTTTAAGCCTGCTTTTTCTGTATCCTACAAATTTTGATATGTTGTACTGTCATCGTCATTTGTTTCCAGTAAGTTTTTCATTTCTCATTTGATTTATTCTATGACCCATTGTTCATTCAGAAACATGTTGTCCATTTTCCAAGTGTTTGAATATGATGTAGAGATTCTTGAGTTGTTAATTTCTAGTTTCATTGCATTGTGGTATTAGAAGATGCATGGTATGATTTTTTTTTTAATTTGCTGAGACTCACTTTATGGCATATTGTCAATCCTAGAGAAAGATGTGTACACTGGAGAAAAAAAAAACTGTGTACTCTGTTGCTATAGGGTGGAAGGCTGTGTAGATATCTGCTAGGTCTATTTTGTCTGTAGTGTCAATTAGTTTTGTGTATTCCTTGTTGATTTTCTATCTGGTTCACGTGACCATTGCTGAAAATAAGTATTGAAGTCCCCCATTACTATTGTATTTGGGTCTATATCTCCTTTAAATCCCTTAACAATTCTTTTAAATATCCAGGTGCCCTGTAATCAGGCATGTATACATTTATAATAGTGACATCTTCCTATTGAATTGATCCCTTAGTGTCCCTGTTTGTCTCTTTTATTGGGTTTTGTGTTAAAGTCTGTTTTGTCTGATATTAGGATGGCACACCAGCTCTTTTTTTGGTTTCTGTTAGCATGGATTATCTTTTTCCATCCTTTCACTTTCAGTCTGTGTGTGTCTTTGTTGGTAAGGTGTGTTTCTTGTAGGCAGCAAATACATGGATTTACTTTTTAAATCCATTCAGCTAGTCTGTATCTTTTAACTGGGGAGTTGAGACCATTTATATTTAGGGTAACTATTGTTAAATGCCATCTTTTCCCTGTCATGCTTCCATAAATAGTCCTGTTTATGTATTTTGGATTTCACTTGTACTTTTGCTGGGTCATTTACTGCATTCATCTTCTTTTGTAGTGATGTTTCTATTTCTGTATGTAACTCATCCTTAAGCATCTTATGTATGGCTGGGCAACTGGTTACAAATTCTTTCAATTTCTGCTTATGGTGGAAGATCCTTATTTCTCCTCATTCATAAATGAGAGTTTTGCAGGGTACAGTATTCTGGGTTGACAGTTTTTTCCCTTAGGACTTGGAATATATCTCGCCATTGTGTCCTTGCCTGTAGGGTTTGCGATGAGAAGTCCATGGTGAGTCAAGTTGGGTTTCCTCTGAATGTGATTTGTCATTTCTCTCATGCATATTTTAAAATCCGTTCTGTTTTTTATCACTGAGCTGAGTTTTGCTACAATGTGTCATGGTACAGTTCTGTTCTGGTCCTGTCTATTGGGAGTTCTGTGTATTTCTTGTATTTGGATGTCTCTTCTTTCTCAAATTGTGGAAATTCTCCTTTATTATTTCATTAGGAAGGTCTTTTAATCCCTTCTCTCTTTCCACACCTTCTGTAATTCCTAGGATCAATAAGTTTGGTAATTTGATATACTCTTGTAACTCTCCAACCATGATTTTTAATTTTCTAATCTATTCTTGTATTTAGTCTGACTGTATTATTTCCAGAAGTTTGTCTTCTAGTCCTGATATTCTTTCTTCAGTTTCTTCTATTCTATTGCTAAGAGATACCACTGCATTTTTTATTTTGTCTATCAAATTGTTCATTTACAGTATTTCATCTGGCTTCTCTTTAAAATCTCAATTCAATTAAATATGCAGACCCACCTCCTGGAGCTCTGTTTACTTATGGATCATGATGGAGGCAGCTACCAGGGCTTTGGTGCACTAAGCCCTGCCTACTGGGGCCAGGTGCACTTCTTATTGGTGAATGAGTTGAGCTCAGTTTTTCACTGTTTAGGACTAATCCTTGTTGTACAGGTTGCGTTGTGGGGAGGAAATTACTCTGAAATGTTGTGACCCTTGTGCTCAGGAGGGGCATGTTATGAGGTGGCCCCCTGCAATAGATGGGTGTGTGCATAGAAGGCAGACAGGCGGTCCCCTGCTTACACTTGAAAATATAAATGATCAATATGGCTTCTCCCTGCTGGCTATAAGTCCAGGCCGGGGGGAGGGAAAGAGACACAGAAGGACCATGGCATGCCCAACCTCTCTGCCAATTCCCCTACAATTTCTCCTTCTTACTTCTTGGAGTTTCAAACACAGTGCAGTTCACCAGTTTCCCCTCTTGCCACTGTTCAAAGCTCCATGGACTTGTTCCCTCTCATCTGGTTTGCTGGGGGAGGGACCCATCTCCTTGCTGGGTCCCTGCTATACTGACATCTTCCCGAACAATGGCAAATTCTTTCTAAAAAAATTTAAAGCATGTAAAAGTTTTTGGATAAATTGTATATTTCTGTAAGCATAGTTATGTAAGGTTTTAAAAATCAATCAATCAATCAAACAAGGCACAAACCTCGAATAGCTAAAGCAATCTTGTACAACAAAAACAAAGCCGGAGGCATCACAATACCAGATTTCAGGACATACTACAGGGCAGTTGTAATCAAAACAGCATTGTACTGGTACAGAAACAGATGGATAGACCAATGGAACAGAATTGAAACACCAGAAATCAACCCAAACATCTACAGCCAACTTATATTTGATCAAGGATCTAAAACCAATTCCTGGAGCAAGGATAGTCTATTCAATAAATGGTGCTGGGAAAATTGGATTTCCACATGCAGAAGCATGAAGCAAGACCCCTACCTTACACCTTACACAAAAATCCACTCAACATGGATTAAAGACCTAAATCTACGACCTGACACCATCAAGTTACTAGAGAACATTGGAGAAACCCTTCAAGATATTGGCACAGGCAAAGAGTTTCTGGAAAAGACCCGTGAGGCACAGGCAGTCAAAGCCAAAATCAACTATTGGGATTGCATCAAATTGAGAAGTTTCTGTACTGCAAAAGAAACAGTCAGGAGAGTGAAGAGACAACCGACAGAATGGGAAAAATATTTGCAAACTATGCAACAGATAAAGGGTTAATAACCAGAATCTACAAAGAGATCAAGAAACTCCACAAAAACAAAACCAACAACCCACTTAAGAGATGGGCCAAGGACCTCAATAGACATTTTTCAAAAGAGGAAATCCAAATGGCCAACAGGCACATGAAAAAATGTTCAAGGTCACTAGCAATCAGGGAAATGCAAATCAAAACCACAATGAGGTTTCACCTCACCCCGGTTAGAATGTCTCACATTCAGAAATCTACCAACAACAGATGCTGGCGAGGATGTGGGGAAAAAGGGACACTAACCCACTGTTGGTGGGAATGCAAACTGGTCAAGCCACTATGGAAGTCAGTCTGGAGATTCCTCAGAAACCTGAAGATAACCCTACCGTTCGACCCAGCCATCCCACTCCTTGGAATTTACCCAAAGGAATTTACATTGGCAAACAAAAAAGCGGTCTGCACCCTAATGTTTATTGCAGCACAATTCACAATAGCTAAGACCTGGAACCAACCTAAATGCCCATCAACGGTAGACTGGATAAAGAAATTATGGGATATGTACTCTTTAGAATACTATACCGCAGTAAGAAACAACGAAATCCAGTCATTCTCAACAAAATGGAGGAATCTGGAACACATCATGCTGAGTGAAGTAAGCCAGTCCCAAAGGGACAAATACCATATGTTTTCCCTGATCGGTGACAACTGGCTGAACACCAAAAAGGAAACTTGTTGAAGTGAAATGGACACTATGGGAAATGGTGACTTGATCAGCATAGCCCTGACTGTTAATGAACAACTTAATACATTATCCCTCTTAGTAGTTTTTTTGTCTGTTCTACTTAATATGACTGGTTTAATTCTGTAATTAAAACACTGTTTTTCTTAAGTGTTGAAAATTAACTGAAATGTGATCCCTGTTAAACATAAGAGTGGGAGCCGGCAAAGTGGCTCACTAGGCTAATCCTCCACCATGCGGCGCCGGCACACTGGGTTCTAGTCCCGGTCGGGGCGCCGGATTCTGTCCCGGTTGCCCCTCTTCCAGGCCAGCTCTCTGCTATGGCCAGGGAGTGCAGTGGAGGATGGCCCAGGTGCTTGGGCCCTGCACCCCATGGGAGACCAGGAAAAGCACCTGGATCCTGGCTCCTGCCATCGGATCAGCGCGGTGCGCCGGCTGCAGCGGCGGCCATTGGAGGGTGAACCAACGGCAAAGGAAGACCTTTCTCTCTGTTTCTCTCTCTCACTGTCCACTCTGCCTGTCAAAAAAAAAAAAAAACATAAGAGTGGGAATAAGAGAGGGAAGAGATGTATAATTTGGGACATGCTCAAGCTGACTTGCCCCAAATGGTAGAGTTAGAAACATACCAGGGGATTCCAATTCAATCCCATCAAGGTGGCATGTGCCAATGCCATCTCACTATTCCAAGTGATCAATTTCAGTTCACAGTTGGTCATGGTGGAGGGACTGGGAGTTAAAGGGAGCACATAGACAAGTCTAGTACCTGCTAATGCTAACCGATGGAGTAAATAAAGGGGAGAGTGATCCAACATGGGAAGTGAGATACTCAGCAGACTCATAGAATGGCAGATGTCCTAAACAGCACTCTGGCCTCAGAATCAGCCCTAAAGGCATTCGGATCTGGCTGAAAAGCCCATGAGAGTATTTCAGGCATGGAAAGCCAAGACACTCTGGCAAAAGATCTCTGTGAGTGAGATCCCAGTGGAAAGAACAGGTCCTCAAAGAAGGAGGTACCTTTCTCTGAAGGGAGGAGAGAACCTCCACTTTGACTATGACCTTGTCTAAACAAGATAAGAGTCGGAGAACTCAGAGGGCTTCCATAGCCTTGGAAGCTCATGACTGGAGCATAGGGAGATTACTGATGCCATAGACAGGAGTGTCAATTGGTAAAGTCAACAACAGGAGTCACTGTGCACTTACTCCTCATGTAGGATCTCTGTCCTTAATGTGCTGTGCATTGAGATTTAATGCTATAACGAGTACTCAAACAATATATTTCACTTTGTGTTTCTATGGGGGTGCAAACTGTTGAAATCTTTACTTAATGCATACTAAACTGATCTTCTGTAAAAAAAAAAAAAAAGAAAGAAATTATCAATTCCCAACTTGACTCTCACTGGGATTAAACATGACAATAGGTCTGATCTGATTTCATCATCATTTAAAAAAAATCATCTATTATTTTTCACTTTATGTTTCTGTGTGGGAGCAAACTGTTGAAATCCTTACTTAATGTATACTAAGCTGATCTTCTGTATATTAAGATAATCGAAAATGAATCTTGATGTGAATGGAAGGGGAGAGGGAGTGGGAAAGGGGAGGGTTGTGGGTGGGAGGGACGTTATGGGGGGAAAGCCATTGTAATCCATAAATCGTACTTTGGAAATTTATATTCATTAAATAAAAGTTAAAAAAAAAGAAGAGAACAATCCAACATGGGAAGTGGGATACACAGCAGACTGCTAGAATGGCAGATGTCCTAAACAGCACTCTGGCCTCAGAATCAGCCCTTAAGGCATTCAGATCCAGCTAAAAAGCCCATGAGAATATTTTAGGCATAGAAAGCCAAGACACTCTGAAAAAAAAAAAAACTAAATGAAATATCTCTCTTAGTGGGATCCCAGTTGAAAGAACAGGCCATCAAAGAAGGAGGTACCTTTCTCTGAAGGGAAGACAGAACTTCCACTTTGACTATGACCTTGTCTACATAAGATCGGAGTTGGTGAACTCAAGAGGCTTCCATAGCCTTGGCAGCTCATGACAAGAGCCTAGGGTAATTACCCTATACCATAAATAAGAGTGTCAATTATTAAATCAACAACAGGTGTCACTGTGCACCTACTCCCAATGTAGGATCTCTGTCCTTAATGCATTATACTATGTGAATTAACGGTATAACTAGTACTCAAACAGTATTTTTCACATTGTGTTTCTGTGTGGGTGAAAACTGTTGAAATCTTTACTTAGTATATACTAAATTGATCTTCTGTATATAAAGAAAATTGAAAATGAAAAAAAAGAAAAAGAATTATGGACATGTACACCATTTATTTGCTTTTTTGTATGAAAAATCAATTAGAAAAAACAATTATTTTTAAAAATTTCATTCTAATAATTGTTTATGTTATTATCTCTCTATGTAGATTTCAAATACAAAGTGTGCAGGCATACCATTTTTTTACCCCACAAATTGACAATCCAATGAAATTTCTACACACATTTAGGGTTAATTGTTTTAATGTTATTATTACTGTGAACTCAGTTTTTGTGTCTTCTACTTTCTCTTGGAAAAGCACAATGTATACTTCATCAGAGGAAAATAAATGGACAACTGATTCACAAAAAAACAAAAAAAAAGGCTTCTTTAAGAAATGAAATCAACAATCTATGGCATAAGAGCCAAACAATCTTACCATTTGTTTTTTTAAAAACAATTTTGTTGGAACAGAGCCATACAAAATCATTCACATATTTCGTATTACTACTCATGCTTCAAAGGTAAACAGAGACCATACAGTCAACCAACTCTGAAACCTCTTTTTGTAGTTCATTTCCTGTCTTCTTTCTAACCATCAACAGATGTGTTTTTTTTTTTCGCAGAAATGTTTTCTTAGATACCTGAAGCCCTTTGTTTATACCCAAGGTAGGCTAAAAGTGTTACTGAATGAGTGTTTCTAGTCAGGCCTTAGCCAACAACTTTTTGTGGGGGGTGGGATATCTGAATTGCCTGTTCTATATTTCCAACATTTCTCAGTCACATGATGTGCTAGTCCCCCACAGTGGTAGCTGTGATATCTTTCTTTCATATTTCATTCCTTATGTCCCAGCCACTCTTTCCTGGATTGTGTCCCAAATAAACTACTTCACACTCAAAAACCATAATAATAATTAAAATCACATGGTCACAAAAGTTGTGATCTGGCTCTTTGGAAGAAAAAGTATGCCAACTACTTTTCTAGACCACTCTGACATAAGAGATGAAATTTTAAAATGCCCTTTTAGGTCAAAAGAATAGAACAATTTCTTTACTGAATAAAGTGACTTAGGGAAAGATCACCTTAAGATGATAAACTTTACACTATCAAGAGAGCAACCTTCAGAAAACATTCAGGAGAGCAACCATTAAAAGAAATATATTTTGAGGCCGCACTGGCATAGTGGGTAAAGCCACCACTTGCAGTGCCAGCATCCCATATGGCCACTGGTTTGAGTCTCAGCTGCTCTACTTCCATTGCAGCTCTCTTCTATGGCCTGAGGAAGCAGTAAAAGATGGCCCAAATCCTTGGGTCCCTGCACCCATGTGGGAGACCTGGAAGAAGCTCCTGGCTCCTGGCTTCAGCCATTGTAGACAACTGGAGAGTGAACCAGAGGATGGAAGAACTCTCTCTCTCTCTCTCTGCCGCTCCTTCTCTCTATGTGCAACTCTGACTTTCAAATAAAAAAATAAATCTTTTTTTTAAAAAATAGATATTTTAAAATATGTCTTTGTATTATATTTGCTTCAGATTTAGTTATGGATACATGAAAGTAACTGGAAGGAAATATATGAGAAAAATAATGAATTTAGAGAAAAATTACTTCAAAAATATGGTACAGCAGAAAAAGAACCTGAAATACTAATTCCACTTCCAATCTGACTCCCTGCTAATGCACCTGGCAAAACTGCAGAGGATGGTCAAAATGCCTAGGCCACTGCATCTATGTGGGAGACCTGAATTAAGCTCCTAGCTCCTGGTCCTGTTTTTAGCCTGGCCCAGCCCCAGCAGTTAGGACCATTTGGAGAGAGAACCAATGACTGGTAGATAACTCTCTCTCTCTCTTTCTCTTTCTCCCTTTGTACTCTACAGAATACTATATCCTTGGGCCACTGCACCTGCATGGGAGACCTGTAGGAAGCCCCTGGCTCCTGGCTTCAGATTGGCAAAGCTCTGACCATTGCATCTACCTGTGAGGTGAACCAGTGAGTGGAAGACTTTTCTCTCTCTTTCTGCATCCTCTTCTCTGTAACTTTGCCTTAAAATAAAATAAATAAATCTTTTTTTAAAAAAAGGTACAGTAAATATATAAGGTACCACTGTGCTCATTTGTATGAATTTTTATACCATGCTAAGCTGCTAGTACGAGCAATAGATAGAATCATCCATTTTGGGGGTCTTGCTAAGAAGATGTCAGGGAAGGACAATGAGGGCAGGGTTTTCATCTATTAGTAAGGGAATATTGAAGTTATTAATAATTCCTATTTAAGTAAGAAAGAATGGGAACTGAAGTCAGAAGAAACTGATAGACCAGGAAAAAAATGAGAGTCCAGTGGGACTGAAGCACTAGATGAGTAGAAAGAGCTAAATATGCAAGTCAGGATGTTAAACCTTCTTTTTCACGTGAATATTCAACTGTGGATGTCTGCTGGCATCCTGAAAAGAAGTGCACATCAGTTAGAATTAGATCTCATAATAAGACACACAAAAACATACAAGTGGCTTAATGATATAAAGGTTTATTTTCCAAAGGAAAGAATTCTGGAGTTAAAAAAGAGTAGTTAAAATAATTCATCAAAAATTTCAACTCATAATGTCTTCCGTGCTATCCATGTCTTATTACATATTCAAAATGTTCTTCAAGTTACATCAATAATGTCATATCTATCCAACAGAAAAATTGAACAACAAAGAATGAAGGACATATAATTTATATTTAAAGACAAATCTCAGAAGTTACACTGCACAATTCAACATATATTATACTGGCCAGCATCTAGTCACATGCAGAAGGTGCTAAGGACTCTAATCTTTAAACCAGGCTGTCATAGGTCAGGAGGTCTATTAATAATGAAGAAAAGTGAGCATAAAGCATGATAATAAATCTGTACCCCACAACTTCATTTTGACAATGAATCCATAAGAAGCTGCAAAACAATTTCTGGATAGTTAGGTAGAATTGAAATCAACATTAGGACTTAACGACATCATTTTGCGATAAGGGTACACTTCTGAATTACAACATCACATTGTTCTCCTTCAGTGGACAATGGTCAAGGTACCTGAGTCAGACTTCCAAAGCCTGAAGAAAGGTCTTAACACACCTTGGAATTTCTCCTGGGTAAAGCTGATAATATGAAATTCGTCTGTCATGTTATAGAATGACACATCTCCATCTTCATAATCCAGGAATATCCCCACCCTACGGGGGTTCTGTCTCAGAGTAAGATGAGTTTCTGGGGAAGTGAGAGCCCAGTACTCCCCCTCATAAAGCCTGATGGCCCAGAAACCATTTTGTGGGGATATTGTGACTTGCCCCTTCCTAGTTACATTGTCCTTACAAATTCCCAGATCATAAGAAACTGTGTCCCCAATATCTACCTCCCAGTAGTATCTCCCCGAGGTGATACTCAGCTGACCCAGCACACAGGGAAGGGAATCGAATCTCTGTGAGGAGTCAGGGAGATCTTGCCACACTTCTTGCCAGGTTACACGTCTCTGTTCAGACAGGAAGAGGGCAGGATGGGCAGTGTCTGCATCCAGGGTCACGTTTACTGCAATGACAAGAGAATCATCATGATCTAACTAGGGAAAATCTCATTATTCCTGGACCAGAGAAACTGTAGTCTGTGAGAGCTTCTCTGGCCCTAGGTGGATTCTGCTAACCTCTACCCATCTTTGTGCGGGACTACGCACAAAGAACAGGATCCCTGCTACATCATCATAGACTCACCAGCCTGGAACTCTTCTTTCCTCCAATCTGCAAAAAATATATCAACATCAGAACCCACCATCTGAGAAAGAAACCTACCTGACCGTTCAGAGTATAAATTCCTGAGGTTTTTCTTTAAAATAATAGCAGCTAAAGAAAATTTTCTTACATATCCTTGCCCTTCATTGTATAGCCTCCGAAATCAAGTCAGACTTCAAGACGTGACCTATGCCAATGCTCTCATTAGAAAATTCTGTAACAATCGTTGACCTATTTAGATGTTGGAGAGGTATTAGGGCATATGGTGAATTTGGCTTAACAACTTATGTTTTGCTTTGTTTCTTCAAATTATAGTACACAATTACCAATCTATCTTCCCTCAACACCTAAGGCAATACACAAATTAAAAAGATTAAAAGTTAATGTTTTAATCACATTATGTGTTAAGATTTTAAGTGTATTTTTAAAGGTAAAATGAAGGGGGTTGAGGAGAGAGATGGAGAAAGAGAAAGAGGGAGAGAGAGAGAAATAGGGAATGAGAGAAAGAGAGAGAAAGAGAGAGAGAGAGATGATCTTCTATCTACTGTAGTGAGTGAGGCTGGGCTAGACTAAAACCAGGAGCCCAGAACTCCATCCAAGTCTCCCACGTGGATGGAGGGGAACCAAGTACAAGTACTTGGCCCATCACCTGCTCACTTGTCAGATGTATCAATAGGAAGCTGGATTGTAAGCAGAGTAACTTGAAATCATATTGAAATCATATTGTCACTCTAATATGTGATGCAGATATCCCAAACAGTAGCTTATCTTCTGTGCCAAAATACCCACCCCAATGCATAGGATGTTATTTTTATGAAAGGTATGCTTTGGATTTCTTTTTCTTTGTAATGTTTTGTACATTGAAGATGTTCATTTATAATATTTTCAATAATAGGTTGTTTTTAGAAACCAGGTCACTCACCAGGGTATAATGCTGCTTTCTTCCAGTCTGCAAGAAAAGAAAACAGGAAACATTTTTTTTCCTTCTGCGTCTTCTCTTATTGCCTTTCTCATATCTCCCTGTATTTTTCTCTCATTTCCTCCTCTACATCATTTGTCCTTTCTTTTTCTAGCCTATATCCTTATATTTCAAAGACACGATGATGAAAATGATCAAGTGAAGATAATGTAGAAAAATAAAAACAATAAAAAGGTAGAGTGTGAAGGTGAGAGCATGAAATGAATGAAAGAAGAAAGAGCAATGGTGTAAAGAGGGGCATGAAGAATACTGTGTTTTTTGGATATACACCCAGCAGTTTCATTGCTGTGTCAAATGGCAGCTCTAAAGCCATGCACTCTACTCTTGCTGGTAAAATCACTGGCATGCTGTTGGAGAGTAATAATTCAGAACCTCTTTCATATGCTAGAGTCTCCAGAGTCTCTCTGTAGCAAAGTTGATGTAGCTGTAGCTATACCACAAGCCCTCCTACTAATACAGTGCCACTGGTGTTCCAACTGCTTAGAACTGATCAGGGACCATAAAAGCAACCCATGCACCACCAGAGAAAAAAATCTAAACACCAAAACCTAAATATTTTTGAAAAAACATTGCAAAATATAAAATACAGTTTAAAAAAGAGAAGAAATTTTAAACTCCATGTACCAAGCAATCGCCAGGTCTAACAAGCATAATGCCAGTCCTAGACTAAAGCTACAATAACAACAAAACAATAAAAATAGTAAAATATAAAAACAAATTAATGTTTTATAAACTGGAAAAAAGACTTTTCAGCAAAATGCAAAAATTTAAAGCATTCCTTTCTTTAATTTTCTAATTCTTTTACTGTAGAATAGCATAGAATGTCAGCTCTCTTTTGAGGAACAGAAATGATGATTGAGCAAGGAAATATAATTTGGATTATAAGATTCTTATTTTAATAAAAATTCCTTAATGGTGGAAGAAAAGAATTCTTTGTACTGTTTTCCACAATGGTTTTACTAATTTATATGCCCATCAACTATGTAAGAATCTCTCTTTCCCATAACCTCACTATTATTTTAACTCTCTTTTTGATATTAGCTATTTTAATTGGAGTGAAGTGACATCTCATTATCATTTTGAAGCCTAGTGAAACTGAGCATTGTTCATATATTGTTGACCATTTGTATTTAGTCTTTTGAGAACTGTCTATTCTGATCTTCTGCCAATTTTTCCACTGGATTGGTTTTTGTTGTTGAATTTTTTGAGTTCCTGATATATTTTGGATATTAATCTTATTTCAGAAAGGAGAAACTTGCTTCACTTTTTTATTGTGGCACTATTAATAATAACTGGTAAAAGGAATCTACCAAGGCATACATGAATAAAGAATATTTAAGTATGTATGTATACATGCGTATATGTTTATATATACAAACAATGCAATATTATTCAACTACCAAAACGAATGAAGTTCTATCAGTTGGAGCAAGATAGATGAAAGGGAGATCATCACGTTAAGCAAAATAAGCCAAATACAGAAGGACAAATACTGCATGTTCTACACTGTATGTAGTGGCTAAAAGAAGAAAACAACAGCAATAACAACAAAAGCTCAGTATGGGAATAGAATAGAATAGAATAGAATAGAATAGAATAGAATAGAATAGAATAGAAACAAGAGGCTGGAAGTAAAGGGGTGGGAAGGACAGAGGAAATTTGGTCAAAACATTAGGGTCAGTGGAGTATGGTTCATTAACTGTCACAATACTAAAGTAACAGCGAATTTGGGTGTGGTTTCTTAACTATGACAAATATACAAATATAAGATGGTAATAAGGGGAAAACGCATGTGGGGTATATTTGAACTCTGTACTACACATTTTTGTATTGTAAATATAAAACTATCTGGGAGCCAGCACTGTGCCATAGTGGGCTAAGCTTACACCTGCAGTGCTAGCATCCCATATAGGCACCTGTTCCAGTCCAGGCTGCTCCTCTTATGACCCAGGTCTCTGCTAATGCCCAGGGAAAGCAGTGAAAGATGGCCCCACTGCTTGGGCCCCTGCACACTTGTAGGAGACCTGGAAGAAGCTCCTGGCTCCTGGCTTCAAATCAGCTCAGCTCTGGCCATTTCAGCCATTCATGGAGTGAACCAGCAGATGGAAGACCTTTCTCTCTGTCTCTACCACACTCTGTCTGTAACTCTACCTCTCAAATAAACAAATAAATCTTTAAAAAAAATTTTTAAATTTAAAAAGTGTTTAATGTTTTTTTAACTTTTATTTAATGAATATAAATTTCCAAAGAAGGCTTATGGATTACAATGGGTTCCCCCCATAACATCTCTCCCACCCCCATCCCTCCCCTTTCCCACTCCCTCTCCCCTTCCATTCACATGAGGATTCATTTTTGATTCTCTTTATATACAGAAGATCAGTTTAGCATACATTAAGAAAAGATTTCAACAGTTAGCTCCCACACAAACATAAAGTGAAAAATAATAGATGATTTTTTAAATGATGATGAAATCAGATCAGACCTATTGTCATGCTTAATCCCAGCGAGAGTCAAGTTGGGAATTGATAATTTCTTCTTTTTTTTTTTTTGCAGAAGATCAGTTTTGTATACATTAAGTAAAGATTTCAACGGTTTGCACCCCCATAGAAACACAAAGCGAAATATACTGTTTGAGTACTCATTATAGCATTAAGTCTCAATGTACAGCAGATTAAGGACAGAGATCCTACATGAGGAGTAAGTGCACAGTGACTCCTGTTGTTTACTTTACAAATTCACACTCCTGTTTATGGCATCAGTAATCTCCCTATGCACCAGTCATGAGTTTCCAAGGCTATGGAAGCCTTTTGAGTTCACCGACTCTTATCTTGTTTAGACAAGGTCATAGTCAAAGTGGAGGTTCTCTCCTCCCTTCAGAGAAAGGTACCTCCTTCTTTGAAGACCTGTTCTTTCCACTGGGATCTCACTCACAGAGATCTTTTGCCAGAGTGTCTTGGCTTTCCATGCCTTGAAATACTCTCATGGGCTTTTCAGCCAGATCCGAATGCCTTTAGGGCTGATTCTGAGGCCAGAGTGCTGTTTAGGACATCCGCCATTCTATGAGTCTGCTGAGTATCTCGCTTCCCATGTTGGATCACTCTCCCCTTTATTTATTCTATCGGTTAGTATTAGCAGGTACTGGACTTGTCTATGTGCTCCCTTTGACTCTTAGTCCTTTCATTATGATCAGTTGTGAACTGAAATTGATCACTTGGACTGGTGAAATGGCATTGGTACATGCCTCCTTGATGGGATTAAATTGGAGTCCCCTGGTATGTTTCTAACTCTACCATTTGGGGCAAGTCAGCTTGAGCATGTCCCAAATTGTACATCTCTTCCCTCTCTTATTCCTACTCTTCTGTTTAACAGGGATCACATTTCAGTTAAATTTCAACACTTAAGAATAACTGTGTATTAATTACAGAATTAAACCAGTCATAATAAGTAGAACAGACAAAAAAACTACTAAGAGGGATAATGTATTAAGTTGTTCATTAACAGTCAGGGCTATGCTGATCAAGTCACCGTTTCCCATAGTGTCCATTTCACTTCAGGAGGTTTCCTTTTTGGTGTTCAGTCAGTTGTCACCGATCAGGGAGAACATATGGTATTTGTCCCTTTGGGATAGGCTTATTTCACTCAGCATGATGTGTTCCAGATTCCTCCATTTTGTTGCAAATGACTGGATTTCATTGATTCTTACTGCGGTATAGTATTCTAAAAAGTACATATCCCATAATTTCTTTATCCAGTCTACCGTTGATGGGCATTTAGGTTGGTTCCAGGTCTTAGCTATTGTGAATTGAGCTGCAATAAACATTAGGGTGCAGACCGCTTTTTTGTTTGCCAATGTAAATTCCTTTGGGTAAATTCCAAGGAGTGGGATGGCTGGGTCGAACGGTAGGGTTATCTTCAGGTTTCTGAGGAATCTCCAGACTGACTTCCATAGTGGCTTGACCAGTTTGCATTCCCACCAACAGTGGGTTAGTGTCCCTTTTTCCCCACATCCTCGCCAGCATCTGTTGTTGGTAGATTTCTGCATGTGAGACATTCTAACCGGGGTGAGGTGAAACCTCATTGTGGTTTTGATTTGCATTTCCCTGATTGCTAGTGACCTTGAACATTTTTTCATGTGCCTGTTGGCCATTTGGATTTCCTCTTTTGAAAAATGTCTATTGAGGTCATTGGCCCATCTCTTAAGTGGGTTGTTGGTTTTGTTTTTGTTAGTTTCTTGATCTCTTTGTAGATTCTGGTTATTAACCCTTTATCTGTTGCATAGTTTGCAAATATTTTTCCCATTCTGTCGGTTGTCTCTTCACTCTCCTGACTGTTCCTTTTGCAGTACAGAAACTTCTCAATTTGATGCAATCCCAATAGTTGATTTTGGCTTTGACTGCCTGTGCCTCACGGGTCTTTTCCAGAAACTCTTTGCCTGTGCCAATATCTTGAAGGGTTTCTCCAATGTTCTCTAGTAACTTGATGGTGTCAGGTCGTAGATTTAGGTCTTTAATCCATGTTGAGTGGATTTTTGTGTAAGGTGTAAGGTAGGGGTCTTGCTTCATGCTTCTGCATGTGGAAATCCAATTTTCCCAGCACCATTTATTGAATAGACTATCCTTGCTCCAGGAATTGGTTTTAGATCCTTGATCAAATATAAGTTGGCTGTAGATGTTTGGGTTGATTTCTGGTGTTTCAATTCTGTTCCATTGGTCTATCCATCTGTTTCTGTACCAGTACAATGCTGTTTTGATTACAACTGCCCTGTAGTATGTCCTGAAATCTGGTATTGTGATGCCTCCGGCTTTGTTTTTGTTGTACAAGATTGCTTTAGCTATTCGAGGTCTCTTGTGCCTCCATATGAATTTCAGCACCATTTTTTCCAGATCTGTATCTTCCAGATCGGTATCTTGATTGGTATTGCATTGAATCTATAAATTGCTTTTGGAAGAATGGACATTTTGATGATATTGATTCTTCCAATCCATGAGCATGGAAGATTTTTCCATTTCTTGGTATCCTCTTCTATTTCTTTCTTGAAGGTTTTGTAATTTTCATCGTAGAGATATTTAACGTCTTTGGTTAAGTTTATTCCAAGGTATTTGATTGTTTTTCTCGCTATTGTGAATGGGATTGATCTTAGAAGTTCTTCCTCAGCCATGGCATTGTCTGTGTATACAAAGGCTGTTGATTTTTGTGCATTGATTTTATACCCTGCTACTTTGCCAAACTCTTCTATGAGTTCCAATAGTCTCTTAGTAGGGTTCTTTGGGTCCCCTAAATAAAGAATCATGTCATCTGCAAAGAGGGATAGTTTGAGTTCTTCCGTCCCAATTTGTATCCCTTTAATTTCTTTTTCTTGCCTAATAGCTCTGGCTAGAACCTCCAGAACTATATTGAATAGCAGTGGTGAGAGTGGGCATCCCTGTCTGGCACCAGATCTCAGTGGAAATGCTTCCAACTTTTCCCCATTCAATAGGATGTTGGTTGTGGGTTTTTCATAGATTGCTTTGATTGTATTGAGGAATGTTCCTTCCAAACCCAGTTTGCTTAGAGTTTTCATCATGAACGGGTGTTGTATTTTATCAAATGCTTTCTCGGCATCTATTGAGATAATCATATGGTTTTTCTTCTGCAGTCTGTTAATGTGGTGTATCACATTGATTGTCTTGCGCACATTAAACCATCCCTGCATACCAGGGATAAATCCCACTTGGTCTGGGTGGATGATCTTTCTGATGTGTTGTTGCATTCTATTGGCGAGAATTTTCTTGAGGATTTTTGCATCTATGTTCATCAGAGATATTGGTCTGTAGTTCTCTTTCAATGCTGCATCTTTTTCCAGATTAGGAATTAAGGTGATGCTGGCTTCATAGAAAGAATTTGGGAGGATTCCCTCTTCTTCGATTGTTCTGAATAGTTTGAGAAGAATTGGAGTTAGTTCTTCTTTAAATGTCTGGTAGAATTCAGCAGTGAATCCATCTGGTCCTGGGCTTTTCTTTGTTTGAAGGGCCTTTATTACTGTTTCAATTTCTGTCTCAGTTATGGGTCTGTTTAGGTTTTCTATGTCTTCCTGGTTCAATTCAGGTAGGTAGCATGTGTCCAGGAATCTATCCATTTCTGATAGGTTTCCCTGTTTGCTGGCATACAAGTCCTTGTAGTAATTTCTGATGATTCTTTTTATTTCTGTGGTGTCTGTTGTTACATTTCCTTTTTCATCTTTGATTTTATTAATTTGGGTCTTTTCTCTTTTTTTTTTAGTTAGTTGGGCCAATGGGGTGTCAATTTTGTTTATTTTTTCAAAAAACCAGCTCCTCGTTTGGCTGATTTTCTGTAATGTTTTTTTTTTTGGATTCAATCCTGTTGATTTCTTCTCTGATTTTAATTATTTCTCTTCTCCTACTAGATTTGGGTCTGGTTTGCTATAGGTTTTCTAGATCCTTGAGGTGAATTGAAAGCTCATCTATTTGGTGCCTTTCCAATTTCTTGATGTAGGCACCTATTGCTATAAACTTTCCTCTTAACACTGCTTTTGCTGCGTCCCATAAGTTTTGGTATGTTGTGCTGTTATCCTCATTTACTTCCAGAAAGTTTTTGATTTCTCTTTTGATTTCTTGGATGACCCAGTGTTCATTCAGGAGCATGTTGTTCAATCTCCATGTGTTTGCGTATGCTCTAGGGATTCCTGAGTTGCTAATTTCCAACTTCATTCTTTATGGTCTGAGAAGCTGCATGGTATGATTCTAATTCTTTTGAATTTGCTGAGACTTGCTTTATGTCCTAGTATGTGGTCAATCCTAGAGAAGGTTCCATGTACTGCTGAGAAGAATGTAAAATATTTAGCTGTGGGATTGAAAGTTCTGTAGATATCTGTTAGATCCATTTGGGCTATAGTGTCGTTTAAATCTACTGTATCCTTGTTGATCTTCTGTCCTATTGATCTGTCTATTTCTGAGAGTGGAGTATTGAAGTCCCCCAGTACTATCGTATTGGGGTCTAAGTCTCCCTTTAAGTCCGTTAACAAATCTTTTAGATAAACCGGTGCCCTGTAGTTAGGTGCATATACATTGATAATTGTTATATCTTCCTGTTGAATTGATCCCTTAATCATTATGTAGTGCCCCTCTTTGTCTCTCTTAACAGTTTTTGTGGTAAAGTTTATGTTGTCCGATATTAAGATGGCTACGCCCACTCGTTTTTCATTTCTGTTGGCATGGTATATCTTTTTCCAGCCTTTCACTTTCAGTCTGTATGGATCTTTGTTGGAAAGATGTGTTTCTTGTAAGCAGCAAATAGATGGGTTTTGTTCCTTAACCCAATCAGCCAATCGGTGTCTTTTAACTGGACAGTTCAGGCCATTCACGTTCAATGTGACTGATGATAAGTGGTAACTTTGCCCTGCCATTTGCCAAAGATAAGTTCTAATATATGCTTTGAATTCCCTGTGATCTTTTGCTGTGAGGTTTCCTTCCTTGGTTTCCTTCCTTCACCTTCTTCCATATTGATGACCGTGTTTCTTTGTTTCTGTGTAACACATCTTTAAGCATCTTTTGCAGGGCTGGACGAGTGGCAACAAATTCTTTCAATTTCTGTTTGCTATGAAAAGTCTTTATTTCACCTTCATTCACAAATGATAGCTTTGCAGGATATAATATTCTGGGCTGGCAGTTGTTCTCTCTTAGTACCTGGGCTATATCCCGCCATTCCCTCCTAGCTTGTAGAGTTTCTGATGAGAAGTCAGCTGTGAGTCTGATTGGAGATCCTCTGAGAGTAATCTGACGTTTCTCTCTTGCACATATTAGGATCTTTTCTTTATGTTTCACTGTGGAGAGTTTAATTACAACGTGTCGTGGTGAGGATCTCTTTTGTTCATGTTTATTAGGGGTTCTGTGAGCTTCCTGTACTAGAATGTCTCTGTCCTTCTCCAAACCTGGGAAATTTTCTGCTAATATCTCACTAAAAAGGCCTTCTAATCCTTTCTCCCTCTCCATGCCTTCAGGAACTCCTAGAACCCGAATGTTGGGTTTTTTAATAGTATCCTGAAGATTCCCGACAATATGTTTTAGATTTCTAATTTCCTCTTCGTTTCTTTGGTCTGACTGTATCCTTTCCTGTTCTCTGTCTTCTAAGTCCGATATTCTCTCTTCTGCTTCACCCATTCTGTTTGTAAGGCTCTCTATTGTGTTTTTCATTTGATCTATTGAATTCTTCACTTCAGTCACTATCCCAGTTTCCTGTTGTACTAGTTGTTTCGTTTCATTTTGATTCCTCCTTAATATTTCATTTTCACGCGAGATTTTCTATCTTGTCCATTAAGGATTTCTGTAGTTCAAGAATTTGTTTTTGAGAACTTCTTAATGTTCTTATCAATTTTTTGAGATCTGCTTCTTGCATTTCTTCTATGTCATCATCTTCATAATCTTGAATTGGGGTGTCTTTTTCATTTGAGGGCGTCATGGTGACTTCCTTGTTTTTATTACCTTGGTTTTTGCGTTTGTTATTTGGCATATTGGAGATATTTGGTTTCTTCACTGTGGTGCTTTTTCTTGTTATACTATGGCTCTAGATTAAGTGGACTATCTGTTTTTGATGGAGCCTTAGGGCTTGAGATGGGTTGGCCTGAGAGCTCTGTTTGGTGTGCCAAAGGTGACACTCTCAGGTTAGGCGTGGTAAACCTCTATCTCTCTCTCTCTTTCTTTTTTTGATTTAAAAGGGAAGTAATTCCGCACAGCTGAACGAAGTTGGAGGTAGTTAGCAGGCAAATGATACACCCGCAGGAGCCAGAGATAGGAAGCTCTTTCCCAAGGACCACACAGGGAATCTGTTCTGCCCTCAGAGTGGGCTCAGATTCTCCTTCAGTCTCCCACTGGGTTGCCAAAGTTATGGAATTGAGGCGTCTCTGGAGAGTGCTCATGTGAATTCCGTGAGTTCTCTCCCCCACCGTCTCTTTTTTCACAGTCTCAGTTCAGTAGCACCACAAATTTACTAGGTCCTAATCTCCTGTTAATTCGCCCCGCCCAGAGTCAGGTTTTTCTGCTAGGCTCAGGGCCGGTGCAGACCTGAGGTCGCTCTGCTTATGACGTATGTCCAAGATGGCGCCTGCTCTTTGTCTTGCTCGCCCTTGAGAGGTGAGCGGAGAGAGAGAAACCCGTGTCCGTACCAGTCACCTTTTTTTTTTTTCTCTCTCTCTCTCTCTTCCAGTTAGGCTGGTGAACTTCCCCCACCGGGGGTTGTTCCCTCTAGTCTCCTTTCTCCGCTTGCCTGCTGGTGTCTCGGGCTATTGAGGTTCGGCTCACCTCTCGTTCCAGCGCTGGTGTGTTGAGTCTGCTGCTGGTGTCCTGAACTGTGGGCTCCCACGCTCTCCACGCAGGTCCGCTGTGAATCACGCGTTCTGGAAGAGTTTCTTCTGCGGTTTCCTCCCCTACTCTTCCTTGAACCTGCAGTATCTCCACTTTTATTAATCTATCTCTCCCCGGACTATCAGTGTGCTCCCTTCCTATTCCGCCATCTTGCCTCCTCCCCAAGTTTTTAATTTTTTAAAAAATAATATCTTAAAAAATATAAAACTTATACTATTAAAAAAATAACCTTCACCCCATTGTTGAAACACTTTTAGGTTGTACTTCAGAAAAATAATGGCCCAAACCCTTCTTTGAAAAATAGGGAATTTTTGTTGCATTTCTGTATACTAACCAATTGCTATAGGGGTTAAATGCAAAAAGACAGAAAAATAGAATTTTTTGAGAGAATGATTATTCACTGAACTTGAATTGAGCCTACTTCTGAGAAAAGCTATGTCAACATGCATCCTATAATTGCTAAAGGACTCAGATATGAACTGAACCATAGAAGATATAAGAATGAAGGTTTCCAAGAGATAAAAATTACTTACCAATCTTATATTGAGTCTTCCTCCTACCTGAGAGAAAAATATATAAAAACATATCTTTATGAGATGGGTTTTGTTAATATTATAAAGATTACACAGTTCAAACCATATATCTGCCAATGTTCATACCTGCAACACTGGACACATCAAATTCATTTCATTAACAGTAAAAGAAAACTCTAACGTTCATTCCAACCAAACACTTCACACCAATTGGAAGAAAACTATCTAAGGTATAAATAGTTAAATACAAGGGGCTTCAGAAATATTTTATGAAGTGGAATTAAAAGATAAGTTTTATTTTGGTGTGAAATCTTTGACATTTATCTATAGATTTTTTCATAATTCACATTTTCTGAAAACTTTTTGAGACCCTTTGTAATTCTTATAATGTGGCACTAAAATTTGTAGAAATTTCTTAGAACAAGTCCTTAGGTTTTAAAGATATATTTTCAATGGAATTTGTGTGACTAACAATGCATACTAAATTCATGAATGAAGAACAATTCAGAATTGAGTAGACTAAAAAGAAGAAAAAGCACTAGTAACTAGGATTGGAAAGAGAAAATTATGATAAAAAAACATGGAAAAATATTTAACGCCTTGCATTATTTGAAAATATGGCCAAATAATACAGATTAGCAAATCTCAACACCACACTTGATAATAGTATACTCAAGTTGTTTAAATGGCCAATAAAAGGAGGAACTTATGTCTCTCAACAAATTTGGAGTCTGATACCCAGAGTTATGAATTAAGATATTATCATATGAAAAAGAATGAACACTCTACTACAGAAGATGTGTTGTACAACACAATTAAAGGAAATTTTCAGTGGAAAAACTACATTCCTCTTGGCATAATCCCTTTCATCTCATGACCTTTTAAAGAAGATATAACAACTATCTTCAAGACAGAAGAAGCCGATGAAAATATAACATAGGAAACAAATGGGATGAAGGGAAGGAGAAGGAGAGGATCAGAAGGAAATTCATGATGACAAAAGTTCAGGAAGCCAAATAGAAGACAAATAGTTCAATTTGAAATCAACAATAAGGAAAAGCAGAAAAAATTACCAAGTTCTCTCTGAAGTTCTTCTGAAAAATAAAATGGAAAACTCATATAAATGTCAGGGGGCAACATGGGTGTAGTTAGAGTACTTTAACACATGAAATCTTAAAAAAACAGTATCACAGAAACAGTGTACAAGGTTTATTATTAGAAACTGAAGGGGCCTGAAACCTTAGGTATGAAATACATGAAATTTGTATACCTTAAATAAAATTTGAAAAAAAAAAGAAGCTGGAGGGAGGGAGGAGGGACAGGGAAAGAAAAGAGGTTGATCAAAATGTACAAAGTTTCAGTTAAAATGGAGGTCAACAATTTAGACTATAATGTAAACACAGTTCCTAACAATATGAATTTCAAAGTTCTTCTAAAAGGTACATTTTTAATACTCTTACCACAAAAATTATAAATTGATGACAAATATATTAATTAACCTGATTGAGTTTTTCTGAAATGTATACATGAATCAAAACATCACATTATACTCCATAAAATGCAAAATTAATAATTATCAAATAAAATTCAAGAATTTAAGGGAAATCAACAATGAAGATGAAAATGGGTTAAATTTCTACTGTAAAGGATATATGCATAGAATTAATATGATTTGTAGGATAAATATAACCATGAACAAATCAATAAAGTGACAAGGAAGCTTATTTCTAGCTTAGGAAATTGAAAAGGGGAATATAGAAAAGCTAAAACTTGATAAAAGAATTTAAATGATGGGAAAGAAAGATTAAAATTTATACTAATTTATACTAATTTTATAGATTAAAACATTAAAGTAATTCAACTAATCCAACACACATACACATGAGTGGAAGGGCTTTAAAAAGTGGAAAAATGGAATTAAAAGATGATACCTCTCTGTTTTTCTCCCTGTGCCCCTACCTTTCAAATACATGAATAAATACATAAACTTTTTTAAAAAATGGATTGTGCATTTGGAGCAGTTGTTAACCCACTGCATGGGATGTCAGCAAGGGTTCAAGTCCTGTCTCCACTTCTGAGCCCAGCTTCCTGCTAATGCACACCCCAGGAAGCAGTCATGATTACTCAATGGTTAGGTCCTGGCTACACACATGGAAGACCCAGATGACTTCCTGTCTCCTGGCTGTGTCCTGGCCCAGCCTGACTTTTGTATGCTTTAGGGAATAAAGCAGAGAATTGGAAATCTCCCTCTGTCTCTGTCTAACTCTCTGTCTTTCAAAGCAAATGAATAAATAAAATTTAAAAATAAGTAATGAGAATTTTCCATGAACTTCTTGAAGCCTCTTGTATGGGATGGTGCATTGCCTTCCTCTATAGGTAATGTATATTTTATAACACATGCCATCTTGGTATTAGTGTATTGGCTTTTATATTTTAATTTTCCAAGATTTCTCTTAATATGTCAGAAGAAACAAGATAGCTTTAAATAAAATATAATTTTCATAATTAGTATTCATCATTAGAGTGTGATCAAGACTTTTAAAAATGTTAATAGACATATAAAATATACATATTTGTGAGGCACATAGTGACGTTTTGGTACATGTATAACTTCTAATCAGGGTAAACGTGTTCAAATCCTCAAACATTTAGCATTTCTGTTTAAGGAAAACACCCAAAGTCCTATCTGCTGGGTGTTTTGAATTAGAGAAATGTACAGTACATTAATACTATCTGTTATCACCCTACTGTGCAGTAGCATCCCAGCACTGTGCACTCCTATCTGACTATAACTTTGTACACATTAATCAACCTTTTTCCATCTCTCCTTCCCCCTTTGTCTCCTCAGCCTCTGATAACCTCCAAGTGCTTCTTAGAAAATATTAGAGCCATTAAGAAAGCAAATTACTGTAACATCTGGGAATAATATTTTTGCAAAGATTATAGTCTATAGTTCTTCATATTTATTGAAATTCATTAGAGTTTAATTGAGTTGTCAATTGACAGAACTTTTAAATTTATCTTTGATAAACAGTTCTTCTGTGGTGTTTATCATTTACCTCAGGAGCCCTTCAAACAATCTGGTGACATTGCTTTATTAAGATCTTTACTATTCCTAATACTTATATATAAGAACGCAATTTCTCAGCCTACAAATCTTAATTTAAAAATAAGAAAATAAATGGAATAAAGTTGATATTGGTCACTGACTCAGGTGATTGAGAGAAATAAAATTAAATGAGGAAGAATAAGAAAGGAGGAAAGACAGAGGGATGGGAGGGAAGCATCATTATGCTCCTACATCTGTATATGTGAAATACATGAAATATGTTCACTTAAATAAATATAACAACTATAAAAAATTAAACATGAGTGAATCAAGGTTAAAAATACTATGAAAATTTTAATTACAATATAAATGTATATCATGCATATTATGTGAATAAAAATCGATAGTGGGGCCAGTGCTGTGGCATAGTGGGTAAAGCCTCCACCTACAGTGCCAGAATCCCATATGGGTGCCCGTTCTAGTCCCAGCTGCTCCACTTCCGATCCAGCTCTCTCTATGGCCTGGGAAGGCAGTAGAAGATGGCCCAAGACCTTGGGCCCCTTCACCCACGTGGGAGACCCAGAAGAACTCCTGGCTCCTGGCATGGCTTTGGCTGTTGCAGACAACTGGGGAGTGAACCAGCGGATGGCCTCTCTCTCTCTCTCTCTGCCTCTCCTTCGCTCTCTCTGTAAATCTGACTTTCAAGTAAAATAAATAAGTCTTTTTAAAAAACCTGATAGTTTTATTTAAAGAATAACTTGAATAATTCACTGAGAAATTCATGAAGAAGAATTTGAGAGAATATTTAAATTGTTTGAGATAGACTTAGTTTTTCACAATTATTTTTAGGATTATATGATCAAAATGTTTGAAGACTGTGCTTTAAACTTTCTTATCCCATCTATTTCCCTATACATGACATTAAGCTTCAGTGATATTTCTTAAAAAGTTCACATGTACTTTAGAAAGACGAGCTCATAATCTAGAACACATAGGTATTGTTTTGATTGCTCCTTGGCGATTTTTGTACTTTATAATACTTCAAGTTTTTATATGATACTTAATTCTTTATTTGCTTCACATTCTTTAAAGAAACCCATTTTGTTGTGGTATTTCATCCTGGTTCTTTTGCCATTTCTCCTGAATGATCCATAAACTTCAGTGAAGGGAGGTTATAGACTTCCAGAAATAAAATGACTCTTGGTTCAGTCTTATTCATGGAAAAAATAGGATGCCGTTACCTCATATCCATTCTAGGAAGGAAAATAATGTTATTCCTTAACTAAATTGCATGAAATGAAAACATGTATGAAGTATAAATTCATCACACGCTGTTTGGAATATTTTGTCATTTCTTAAGGTTGAAGCCGTATAATGTGCAAGTAATTTACACTAACAGTTGGAATATCTGATGCAGGTCCTAAATCAAGAGACATTTCCCAGTTATACATATTGAATGGACTTATGTGCCTATTTGCTTAACCCCCGTCATCTCACCAAAATCATCATGAAACTTCAGAAGCATTTGAATATGAAAGAAGCAACAGTTATAGCAAAGGAATGACATGGAATGAAAAAAAGGAGTGAGAAAGGTTGGAAAAGATGAGGAAAAAGAAACAGAGAGAACATAATATTGGAGTGGCCCATAACCAAAAAAAAAATAATAAAGAGGGAAGAATAGAGCAGATATTTGGAAAAGGGAGACCTAAGGAATGGCATCTAGGAAAAGAGAGATGGAAAGCTATCAAAATCAAGAAAGCAATCATTTTAAGGTTATATGGGGATAAAGGACTGTCAGACAATATTTACCATTATTTCTCTGAAGTTCATCTGAAAATAAGATGGAAAAAATCAATATAAATAGTCTTATTATAAAAATCAGGGTTAAGAAAATTCCAACTTATGAAAAACACAATGCAAAGTTTAAACTCAAGATACAGGGACACACACACACATCAAGCACTGGAAAAATAATTTTGCCCAAGCAACATGCTGCACAGAATGAAATAAGAAAAGGAAGAAATTTGCTTCATTGAGGAAGAAAAGAAATATTAGTTCTATGGTTATCAATAAAATATTCTATTTTCTGTCTATGTTATTTAGGCTTTTATTACTAGGGTTCTTATCTTCAATACTGCCTTTGATTCCCAGTAAATCTATGATATTAATTCTCATTATCATGGTAGCAATTTGTATTAAGTCACCATCAACCCTGAGTTAGAGAGTCCTGGGCCACTGCTTCTGGAAAAAAAAAAAAAAACAAGTTCAGAAGCCTCTAAGTCTCTGGCCACCACAGTACCAAAATATCATTTTGTTTTATATGCTTATATGTCAAGTATCTGACACAGATAAATCAATGTTTACAGGGAACGGAAGGCATTGCTGAACAAGAGAGAAAGGGAAATGATGGAAAGTGGAGGGAAAAAGAAATAGAGAAAACGTACTATGGGAGAAGTCCATTAGTCAACATACGGGGTAGAGAGTAGATGTTCAGGAGAAGGGTGAATCATGGAGCGCAATTACGGGAGCAGGGAACAAACGTTAAAGATACCAAGAGAGCATTCATTTTAATGTGGCATAAGAGTTAAGGCTGTCAGGGGATATTTACCAAGTTCTCTCTGAAGTTCTTCTGAAAAATAAAATGGAAAACTCATATAAATGTCAGGGGGCAACATGGATGTAGTTAAAGTACTTTAACATGTGAAATCTTTAAAAAACAGTATCATAGAGACAGTGTAGAAAGAGAACATGTTATGAGTCCAGCAAGGAGCCGTTTGGGGAACAGAGTACTTGCTGACCCAGTTAAAAAATTGGCACATTTCTCTCTCTCCCTATCTCCCCCCACACAAAGGCTCCAGGCAATATTTTGGGATTCACAACAACTGTAGAAATGCTTGTACACATGCCCAGCAACTATACATCTCGTCAGCAGTAAATGCAACAGCAGCTCAGGTGTGTGCACCCTGCAATCATCAGGGAGATAGCAATATTTGGACAGAAACTTGCCCATGCATGGCATCCACGTTCCTCACTGACTTTGACTCTGGCTGGAAGAATTGACGAGGGACTGGGCACAAATGCAGGACTGTGAGCTGCTCCCAGTCTCTCAATATATCACAGGCTCCAGGACACAAATCACATAGGCAGAGCACCCATGGACAGCTAGCTCAGGGAACATCTCTGCCTCTCTATAGATGGGACAGACTAGTAGTGTGCAATGAATCCTCTACACTCTGTGACTGTAGGAGAGTTATGTGCTGAGACTGTAGGAAATTTGTGACTACATGAGAGGGTGTAGCTGGGTCTCTGTGCAATCAGTATGAGTGGCTCCGCAAGCTCAGAGCTCCCTGATTGCCTGGGATGGGTCACTGCAAGGTGATCCATGCTCATGCTGAGGGCTGTACAGATCCTTCAGTTCCTATGGCAGCATGGGATAGCACTCAGACATTGATCACCTTGGAAGAGAAGAGGGGAGAGTGTAATTACATGAACAGAGGTGATCATAGTCACCTTTCTGCTAAACAAGAAGAGATCTACCACACCCAACTTCAATGTCACCCTGGAAATATACCCCACCCTGGAGCACTGACCAGAGCTCCCTGACCACACCCAGCACATACCTCTGAGTATTCAATGAAAGAGCAGAAACCCCAATAAGCCACAGAGGTATAGTTCAAAGATAAAAGCCATCAGAGGAAAAAGCCAACAAGTCTTTCCACAGATGTCTAAAAATAAACACAGAAATACAAAAAAAAATAAGGAAGACAACATTACCCTTAACAAAGGGACAAAACAACAATTCAATATTAGTACATAAATATGAAGAGATTCATGATATGTCTGAAATAGAATTAAAAAGACTGATCATAGGAACAATGAGAAAAAATTCACAAATTGAACAAATCCATATATGACATGAATGAAGAATTGTTCCATGAAATTGAGATTTTGAAGAGAAATCACAATGAAATATTACAAATGAAGAATTCAACATATCAAATAAAAAAATAGAGTGTAAGTCCTTAACAAAAGACTTAGTGAAGCAGAACAAAGAATATCCAATCTAGAAGAAAAATCTTTACAAATTTTTCAGTTAGGCCAAAAAAATAGAAACATTAAAAACAATGATTAGGATCAAGGGATATTATCAAATGACCCAACATATGGGTCTGAGGATTTCCTGAAGGTGTGGAAAGAGAGAAAGGATTAGAAGGCATTTTTAGTGAAATACTAGCAGAACACTTTCCAGGTTTAGAGAAAGAAAAATATGTCCAATTACAGGAAGCACACAGAACTCCCAGTAAACATGACCAGAAAAGATCCTCACCATGACACACTGTAATAAAACCCACCACAGTGAAACATAAAGAAAAGATTCTAAAATGTGCAAGAGAGAAACACCAGATTACTCTCAGAGGATCTCCAATTAGATTCATGGCAGAATTCTCATCAGAAACCCTGCAGGCTAAGAGAGAATGGCAAGATACAGCCCAAGTCCTAAGAGAAAAGACTGCCATGCCAGAATACTATACCCTGCAAAACACTCATTTGTGAATGAAGGTGAAATAAAGATCTTTCATAACAAACAGAAATTGAAAGACCAGCCATCCAGCACTGCAAAAGATGCTTAAGAACACACAGAAACACAAAAACATGGTCATCAATACAAAAAAAGGTAAAGGAAGAAAATTTCTCAATAAAAGATCAAAGGAAGTTCAAAGTATAAATGAGGAATATCTTTGGGAAAATGGCAGGGCAAAGTCACTGCTTATCAATAGTCACCTTGAAGGTAAATGACCTCAACTTGCCAGTTAAAAGGCACAGACTGGCTGCAGGGATTAAAAAACAAAATCAATCTATTTGCTGCTTATAAGAAACACATGTTACCAATAAAGTTGCATGCAGATTGAAAGTGAAAAGTTAGAAAAAGGTATTCCATGCCAACAGAAACCAAAATAGAGCTGGTGTGGCTATCTTAATGTCAGGAAAAATATACTTTAACACAAAAACTGTTAAAAGAGAAAAAGAATATACTGATTAAAGTATCAATTCAACAGGAAGATGTAACTATTATAAACTTATATGCACCTAATTACAGGGCACCTGTCTACTTAAAAGAAAGGTTAAGGGATTTAAAGGGAGACTTAGACTCTAATACAATAGTATAGGGGATCTTAAATAATCCACTTTCAGCAATAGACAGATCAACAAGACAGAAAATCAACAAGGAAATAGCAGATTTAATCAACACTATAGACCAAAAGGACCTAACAAATAACTATAAACCGTTTCATCCTACAGTTATAGAATACACATTCTTCTCAGCAGTGCAGAGAACTTTCTCTAGGATTGACCACATATTAGGCCATAAAGCAAATCTCAGTAAATTCAAAAAAATCAAAATCATACCATGCATCTTCTTTGACCACATGGAATAAAGCTTGAAATCAGAAACTCAGGGAGCCAAGATGGCGGAATAGTGAGGACACGCACTGATAGTCCCAGAAAAGATAGGTTGATAAAAGAGGAACTACAGTAATCACAGGGAAAGGCTCGACAGAAAAAAAATGCAGAGGAAACCCTTCTGGATCTAGTGGATGTGACACAGACGACCAGCGGGGAGAGCAGGGACACCCACGGTTCGGAGTCCACACATTGGCACTGGAAGGGGAGGTGAGCTCAGTAACCCAAGACATTGTAGGGGAAACAGCGGACAGAGTCTAGAGGGAAGCAGGCTTGAGGCAGGAAAGTTCACCAGACTGACTACAGGAGAGAAGGAAGAAAAAAAATGGTGGAGGGGTACTGGTACTTGCGAGTTTCTCTCTCAGACGACCTTGCAAAGGCAAGCAAAAGACAAAGAGCAGGCGCTATTCTGGATATACATAACAAAAGGGTAGAGCTAATGAACTGAGGCCAGGGGGAAAAAAGAGACAGCAGGTGAGAGGTCACGTGAGTACTCTCCAGAGACGCTACAATTCAGTAACCTAGGCAATCCGCTGGGAGACCCCCAGGCCAGAGCTCTCTGGCCACACCAATCTCAAGCCTCCAAGGCTCCTCCAACAGCAGGCAGTCCACTTAACACAGACATAGTAAAAAAAAAAAAAAACTCACAGTGAGGGAAGAAGAATTAACTATGCCAAGCAACAAACACAAAAATCCAGGGAACAAGATCAATGAAGACACTATGACGCCTCCAAATAAACAAAACACCCCAAGCCAAGATTATGAAGATGATGAGATAGAAGAAATGCAAAAAACAGATTTCAAAAAAATTATGACAAGAACATTTAGAAGTTTTCAAAAGCAAATTCTTGAACTACAGAAATCCTCACTGGACAGGATAGAAAATCTCTCTCGTGAAAATGAAATTTTAAGGAAGAATCAAAATGAAATGCAGAAACTAGTAGAACAGGAAAGTGTGATAGGGAAGAGAAATCAAAATGAAATGAAGAACTCAATAGGTCAAATGACAAACACATTAGAGAGTCTAAAAAACAGAGTCAGTGAAACAGAAGAGAGAATATCGGACTTAGAAGACAGAGCACAGGAAAACATACAGTCAAACCAAAGAAAAGAAGAGGAAATTAGAAATCTAAAAATATTGTTGGCAATCTACAGGATACTATAAAAAAAACCAACATTCGAGTTCTAGGAGTTCCTGAAGGCATGGAGAGAGAGAAAGCATTAGAAGGCCTCTTTAGTGAGATACTAGCAGAGAACTTTCTGGGTTTGGAGAAGGACAGAGACATCCTAGTACAGGAAGCTCATAGAACCCCCAATAAACATGACCAAAAGAGATCCTCACCACAACACATTGTAATTAAACTCACCACAGTGAAACATAAGGAAAATATCCTAAAATGTGCAAGAGAGAAACCTCAAATTACTCTCAGAGGATCTCCAATTAGACTCACAACAGACTTCTCATCAGAAACACTACAGGCTAGGAGGGAACGGCGAGACATAGCCCAGGTGCTAAGAGAGAAAAATTGCCAGCCCAGAATATTATATCCTGCTAAGCTCTCATTTGTGAATGTAGGTGAAATAAATACCTTTCACAGCAAACATAAATTGAAAGAATTGATCAAAACTCGTCCAACCCTGCAAAAGATGCTTAAAGATGTGCTACACTCAGAAACACAGAAACACAGCAATCAATATGAAAGAAGGTAAAGGAAGAAAACCTACCAGTAAAAGAGCATAGGAAGCTCAAAGCATATACTAGAAAATATCTCAGGGAAAATGGCAGGGCAAAGTCACTTTGTATCAATAGTCACATTAAACATTAACGGACTTAACTCTCCAGTTAAAAGGTACATACTGGCTGAATGGATTAAGGAACAAAACCCAACTATTTGCTGCCTACAAGAAACACATCCTTCCAACAAAGATGCATGCAGACTGAAAGTGAAAGGTTGGAAAAAGATATTCCATGCAAACAGAAACCAAAAAAAGCAGGTGTAGCCATATTAATATCAGACAAAATAAACGTTAATACAAAAACTGTTAAGAAAGACAAAGAGGGGCACTATATAATGATTAAGGGTTCAATACAACAGGAAGATCTAACTATTATAAATGTATATGCACCTAATTACAGGGCACCGGTCTATTTAAAAGATATGTTAAGGGACTTAAAGGGAGACTTAGACTCCACTACAATAGTACTGGGGGACTTCAATACTCCACTCTCAGTAATAGACAGATCATCCAGACAGAAGATCAGCAAGCAAACAGCAGATTTAATTGACACTATTGCCCAAATGGATCTAACAGATATCTACAGAACTTTCAATCCTACATCTAAAGAATTTACATTCTTCTCAGCAGTGCATGGAACCTTCTCTAGGATTGATCACATACTAGGCCATAAAGCAAGTCTCAGCAAATTTAAAATAATTAGAATCATACCATGCAGCTTCTCAGACCACAGCGGAATGAAGCTGGAAATTAACAACTCAGGAAACCCTAGAAAATATGCAAACACATGGAGACTGAACAACATGCTCCTGAATGAACACTGGGTCATAGAAGAAATCAAAAGAGAAATCAAAAACTTTCTGGAAGTAAATGAGGATAACAACACAACATATCAAAACTTATGGGATACGGCAAAAGCAGTATTGAGAGGCAAGTTTATAGCAATAGGTGCCTATATCAAGAAATTGGAAAGGTACCAAATAAATGAGCTTTCAGTGCATCACAAGCACCTAGAAAAACTGCAGCAAACCAGACCTGAATCTAGTAGGAAAGAAAAATAATTAAAATCAGAGAAGAAATTAACAGGATTGAATAAAAAAAAATTGCAAAAAATCAGCCAAATGAAGAGCCGGTTTTTTGAAAAAATAAACAAAATTGACACCCCATTGGCCCAACTAACTAAAAAAAGAAAAGACCCAAATCAATAAAATCAGAGATGAAAAAGGAAATGTAACAACAGACACCACAGAAATAAAAAGAATCATCAGAAACTACTACAAAGGGTTGTATGCCAGCAAACAGGAAAATCTATTCAGAAATGGATAGATTCCTGGACACATGCAATCTACCTAAATTGAATCATGAGGACATAGAAAACCTAAATAGACCCATAACTGAGACAGAAATTGAAACAGTAATAAAGGCCCTTCAAACAAAGAAAAGCCCAGGACCAGATGGATTCACTGCTGAATTCTACCAGACATTTAAAGAAGAACTAACTCCAATTCTTCTCAAACTATTCAGAACAATCGAAAAGGAGGGAATCCTCCCAAATTCTTTCTATGAAGCCAGCATCACCTTAATACCTAAGCCAGAGAAAGATGCAGCACTGAAAGAAAATTACAGACCAAAACCCCTGATGAACATAGACGCAAAAATCCTCAATAAAATTCTGGCCAATAGAATACAACAACACATCAGAAAGATCAACCACCCAGACCAAGTGGGATTTATCTCTGGTATGCAAGAATGGTTCAACATTCGCAAATCAATCAATGTGATACACCACATTAACAGACTACAGAAGAAAAACCATATGATTATCTCAATATATGCAGAGAAGGCATTCGATAAAATTCAACACCCTTTCATGATGAAACTCTAAACAAACTGGGTTTGGAAGGAACATTCCTCAATACAATCAAAGCAATCTATGAAAAACCCACAACCAACATCCTATTGAATGGGAAAAAGTTTGAATCATTTCCACTGAGATCTGGTACCAGACAGGGATGCCCACTATCACCACTGCTATTTAACATAGTTCTGGAAGTTTTAGCCAGAGCCATCAGGCAAGAAAAAGAAATTAAAGGATACAAATTGAGAAGGAAAAAGTCAAACTATCCCTCTTTGCAGATGATATGATTCTTTACTTAGGGGACCCAAAGAACTCTACTAAGAGACTATTGGAACTCATAGAGGAGTTTGTCAAAGTAGCAGGATATAAAATCAATGCACAAAAATCAACAGCCTTTATATACACAAGGAATGTCACAGCTGAGAAAGAACTGCTAAGATCAATCCCATTCACAATAGCTACAAAAACAATCAAATACCTTGTAATAAACTTAACCAAGGATGTTAAAGATCTCTACGATGAGAATTACAAAATCTTAAAGAAAGAAATAGAAGAGGATACCAAAAAATGGAAAAATCTTCCATGTTCATGGATTGGAAGAATCAACATCATCAAAATGTCCATTCTCCCAAAAGCAATTTATAGATTCAATGCAATACCAATCAAGATACCGAAGACATTCTTCACAGATCTGGAAAAATGGTGCTGAAATTCATATGGAGGCACAAGAGACCTCAAATAGCTAAAGCAATCTTGTACAACAAAAACAAAGCCGGAGGCATCACAATACTATATTTCAGGACATACTACAGGGCAGTTGCATTCAAAACAGCGTGGTACTGGTACAGAAACAGATGGATAGACCAATGGAACAGAATTGAAACACCAGAAATCAACCCAAACATCTACAGCCAACTTATATTTGATCAAGGATCTAAAACCATTTCCTGGAGCAAGGACAGTCTATTCAATAAATGGTGCTGGGAAAACTGGATTTCCACGTGCAGAAGCATGAAGCAAGACCCCTACCTTTCACCTTACACAAAAATCCTCTCAACATGGATTAAAGACCTAAATCTACGACCTGACACCATCAAATTATTAGAGAACATTGGAGAAACCCTGCAAGTAATTGGCACAGGCAAAGGCTTCTTGGAAAATACCCGGGAGGCACAGGCAGTCAAAGCCAAAATCAACTATTGGGATTGCATCAAATTGAGAAGTTTCTGTACTGCAAAAGAAACAGGATAGTGAAGACACAACCGAAAGAATGGGAAAAAATATTTGCAAACTATGCAACAGATAAAGGGTTAATAACCAGAATCTACAAAGAGATCAAGAAACTCCACAAAAACAAAACAAACAACTCACTTAAGAGATGGGCCAAGGACCTCAATAGACATTTTTCAAAAGAGGAAATCCAAATGGCCAACAGGCACATGAAAATATGTTCAAGGTCGCCAGCAATCAGGGAAATGCAAATCAAAACCACAATGAGGTTTCACCTCACCCCGGTTAGAATGGCTCACATTCAGAAATCTACCAACAACAGATGCTGGCGAGGATGTGGGGAAAAAGGGACACTAACCCACTGTTGGTGGGAATGCAAACTGGTCAAGCCACTATGGAAGTCAGTCTGGAGATTCCTCAGAAACCTGAATATAACCTAACCATACAACCCAGCCATTCCACTCCTTGGAATTTACCCAAAGGAAATTAAACTGGCAAACAAACAAGTGGTCTGCACATTAATGTTTATTGCAGCTCAATTCACAATAGCTAAGACCTGGAACCAACCCAAATGCCCATCAACAGTAGACTGGATAAATAAATTATGGGATATGTACTCTTTAGAATAGTATACAGCAGTAAAAAAAAAACGAATGAAATCCGGTCATTTGCAACAAAATGGAGGAATCTGGAACACATCATGCTGAGTGAAATAAGCCAGTCCCAAAGGGACAAATATCATATGTTCGCCCTGATCGGTGACAACTGACTGAACACCAAAAAGGAAACCTGTTGAAGTGAAATGGACACTATGAGAAACGGTGACTTGATCAGCATAGCCCTGACTGTCGATGAACAACTTAATACGTTATCCCTCTTAGTATTTTTTCTTTGTCTGTTCTACTTAATACTATTGGTTTAATTCTGTAATTAATACACAGTTATTCTTAAGTGTTGAAATTTAACTGAAAAGTGATCCCTGTTAAATGTAAGAGTGGGAATAAGAGAGGGAAGAGATGTACAATTTGGGACATGCTCAAGCTGACTTGCCCCAAATGGTAGAGTTAGAAACATACCAGGGGATTCTAATTGATCCCATCAAGGTGGCATGGACCAATGCCATCTCACCAGTCCAAGTGATCAATTTCAGTTCACAATTGATCATAATGAAAGGACTAAGAGTGTGTTTCTGTGTGGGTGTAAACTGTTGAAATCTTTACTTAATATATGCTAAACTGATCTTCTGTATATAAAGAGAATTGAAAATGAATCTTGATATGAATGGAAGGGGAGAGAGAGCGGGAAAGGGGAGGGTTGCGGGTGGGAGGGAAGTCATTGGGGGGGGGCATTGTAATCCATAAGCTGTACTTGGAAATTTATATTCATTAAATAAAAGTTAAAAAAAAGAAAAAAAAGAAATCAGAAACTCAGGAATCTCTAGAGTATATGCAAACACATGGAGACTGAATAACATGCTCCTGAATGAACACTGGGTCATAGAAGAAACCAAAAGAAAAATCAAAAAATTTCTGGAAGCAAATGAAGATAACAATACAACATATCAAAACGTATGGGATACACCAAATGCAGTGTTAAGAGGAAAGTTTATAGCAATAGGTGCCTACATCAAGAAATTTGAAAGGCACCAAACAAATGAGCTTTCAATGCATCTCAAGGATCTCGAGAGAAAAACAGCAAACCAAACCCAAAACTAGAAGAGAAATCATTAAAATTAGAGAAGAAATTAACAGAACTGAATCCAAAAAAACCATTACAAAACATAAGCAAAAGTAAGTTGTTTTTTAAAAAAATAAACAAAATTGCCATACCATTAGCCCAAGTAACCAAAAAAAATAAAAGACCCAAAAAAATAAAATCAGAGATGAAAAAGGGAATGTAACAACAGAAACCACAGAAATAAAAAGAGAACCAACAGCAAAGGAAGAGCTTTCTCTCTGTCTCTCTTTCTCTAACTGTCCACTCTGCCTGTCAAAAAAAAAAAAAAGAAAGAAAGAAAGAAAGAAAGAGAATTACAGACCAATTTCCCTGATGAACATAGATGTAAAAATCCTCAATAAAATTCTGGCCAGTAGAATGCAAGAACACATCTACCCAGTCCAAGTGGGATTTAGCCCTGGTATGCAGGAATGGTTCAACATTCACAAATCAATCAATGTGATACATCATATTAACAAACTGCAGAAGAAAACCATATGATTAGCCCAATAGATGCAGAGAAAGCATTTGATGAAATACATGTTGAAAATGCTAAGAAACTTGTGTTTAGAAGGAACATTTCTCAACACAATCAAGGCAATTTATGAAAAACCCACTGCCAGGATCATACTGAATGGGGAAATGTTGGAAGCATTCCCACTGAGATCTGGTACGAGACAAGGACGCCACTCTCAATATTGCTATTCAAAATAGTACTGGAGGTTTTAGCAAGAGCAATTAGGAAAAAAAAAGAAACAAAAGGATACAAATTGGGAAGAAAGAAGTCAAATTATCTCTCTTTGTAGATGATATGATTTTTTATTTAGGGGATCCAAAGAACTCCACTAAGACTATTGGAACACATAGAAGAGTTTGGAAAAGTAGCAGGATACAAAATCAATACACAAAAACCAATAACCTTTGTATACACAGACAATTCTATGGCTGTGAAAGAACTTCTAAGATCAATCCCATTGAAATATCTACAAAAAAGTCAAATACCTTGGAATAAACTTAACCAAAGATGTAAAAGATCTCTACGATGAGAATCACAAAATCTTAAAGAAAGAAATAGAAGAGGATACCAAAATATGGGAAGTGAGATACACAGCAGACCCATAGAATGGCAAATTTCCTAACAGTACTCTGGCCTCAGAATCAGCCCTTAAGGCATGCGGATCCGGCTGAAAAGCCCATGAGACTATTTCAGGCATGGAAAGCCAAGACACTCTGGGGGGAAAAAAACCTAAATGAAAGATCTCCACGAGTGAGATCCAAGTGGAAAGAATGGGTCATCAAATAAGGAGGTACCTTTCTCTGAAGGGAGGAGAGAATTTCCACTTTAACCATGGTCTTGTCTAAAAATGATCAGAGTCAGTGAACTCAGGGGGCTTCCATAGCCTTGGCAGCTCATGACAAGAGGCTAGAGTGATTACTGATGCCATAGACAAGTTGTCAATTTGTTAAGTCAACAACAGGAGTCACTGTGCACTTACTCCTCATGTAGGATCTCTGTCCTTAGTGTGCTGTACATTGAGATTTAATGCTATAACTAGTACTCAAACAGTATTTTTCACTTTATGTTTCTGTGTGGGAGCAAACTGTTGAAATCTTTACCTAATGTATGCTAAACTGATCTTCTGTATATAAAGAGAATTGAAAATGAATCTTGATGTGAATGGAAGGGGAGAGGGAGTGAATAAGGGGAGGGTTGTGGGTTGGAGGGACGTTATGGGGGGAAGCCATTGTAATCAATATTCTGTACTTTGGAAATTTATATTCATTAAATAAAAGTTAAAAAAATGGAAAAATCTTCCATGCTCGTGGATTGGAAGAATCAATATCATCAAAATGTTCATTTTTCTGCTAAAAACAATTTACAGATTCAATGTGATACCAACCAAAATACCAAAGATATTCTTCTCAGTTCTAGAAAAAATGATGCTGAAATTCATATGGAGGCACAAGAGACCTCGAATAGCTAAAGCAATCTTGTACAACAAAAACAAAGCCAGAGTCATCACAATACCATATTTCAGGACATACTACAGGGCAGTTATAATCAAAACAGCATGGTACTGGTACAGAAGCATAATTAGACCTACTGCATTTGGATCTAACTAAAAAGCCCATGAGAGTTTGTCAGGAATGGAAAGCCAAGCCATCTTGGCAAAAAATGACCTAAATGAAAGATCTCTGTGAGTGAGATCCCAATGGAAAGAAGGGGCCATCAAAGAAGAAAATACCTTTCTCTGAAGTGAGGAGAGACCTTCCACTTTGGTTATGTCCTTGTCTAAATAAGGTCGGAGTTTGTGAACTCAACAGGCATGACAAGAGCCTCGGGTGATTACTAAATTGTAAGTAAGAGTGTCAATTGATAAATCAACAACAGGAGTCACTGTGCACTTGCTCCCCATGTAGGATCTCTGTCCCTAATGTGTTGTACTATGAGGATTAACAGTAAAACTATCTTCAAACAGTACTTTATATTTTGTGTGCTTGTGTGGGTGTAAATTGTTGAAATCTTTACTCAGTAAAGAGTTGATCTTCTGTATATAAAAATAATTAAAAATGAATCTTAATGAAGAATGTGATGTGAGAGGGAGTAGGATATGGGATGGTTTGCAGGTGGGAAATTCTTACTTTAATAAAAATTTCTTAAACAATGGAAAAAAGACATCTCTGTACTGTTTTCCACAATGGTTTTAGTAACTTATATTCCCATCAACTATGTAAGAGTTGCTTTTTCCAATATTCTCACCAGTTATTTATTACTCTCTGTCTTTTTGATATTAGCTATTCTAACTGAAATGAAGTGATAGCTCATTGTGATTTTGATGGCTAGTGAAACTGAGCATTTGTTCATATATGTTGGCCATTTGTATTCTGTCTTTTGAGAACTGGTATTTGTTCTGCCAATTTTTCAACTGAATTGTTTTGTTGTTGTTGAGTATTTTGAGTGCCTGATATATTTTGGATATTAACCTTATGTCAGAAAGAAGATATTTGCTCCACTTTTGATTGTGGAACTATTAATAATAACTGGAATAAGGAATCTACAAGGTATCCATCATCAGATGTATGAATAAAGAATATTTATGTATTTATATATACATATATGTATAGTTCATATATACATATACGTGTATAGTTCATACATATGTATATATACACATATATAGTTCATTGTATATATAGATACAAAGCTGTATTTTGGAAATTTATATTTATTAAATAAAAGTTAAAAAAAAGAGAAAAAATTCTTAGGGGTAAATTATTAAACATAGAAGAGTAAACCGTGATTGGAGCAGGGATATATGCCTAGTTGTTTTCTACAGTTATTTACCATAGAGTTGGAATTTTATCCAAAGTAATTTTGACATCAACATTGATGGTTTGGGGGCTGTCACTGTGCATAGTGTGTAATGCCTGCCTGCAACGCCAGCATCCCATATGGGTGCAGTTTTGAGTCCCAGCAGCTCCACTTCTGACCCAGCTCTGCTATGGCCTGGGAAAGCAGTAAAAGGTGGCCCAAGTGCTTGGGTACCTGCAACCACATGAGAGACCTGGAAGAAGTTCCTGGCTCCTGACTTCAAATCGGCCCAGCTCTGGCCATTTCAGCCATTTGCAAAGTGAACCAACAAATGCAAGACCTCTCTCTCCCTCTCTCTCTCTCTCTCTCTCTCTCTCTCTACCTCTGCCTCTATGTAATTCTGCCTTCAAAATGAATAAACAAATATCAAAAAGAAGTCAAGAAAGTGAATTGCAATTGATAATACAGGAGAAAGCATTTGAAAATTTAAAAGGCTGTAGTATCAATAATAAGTAATCAACTCAATAAAAGAAAAAACCATTTTTTTAAAAAAGGACAGAGATATTGAATAGACATTTATTCAAAAAAGATATATAAATAACAACAAGTGTATGAAAAGGTGATAAACTTCTTTAGTGATTAGGTAAATTAGTGATGAGATACAACTTCACAGAAAATAGTTATACAACGATGTTCATCCAGTGCTATTTAAAGTAGTCAATAGTTGGGGAAACCAAAATTTCCATCAACAGGTAACACAAAAACAAAATATTCATACAATCGAGCATTATATACAAGAGTGAACCTCAAAAACTTTAGGAAGTGAAATAAAGTGGATACAAATGCCACGTGTCATATAAATCCCATGGCTATGAGAAAACCATAAGTACATTGATGGAGACATAAATCAGACAAGTGGTTGTCAAAGGCTTTGGGATGAGGAAGTGATTTCTCAATGGGCACTGAGTTTAGTTTTAGGGTGATTACCTTCTTTTGGAAATATATGCAGGTGATAGTCACACAATATTGTGAGTGTCCTAAATGTCATTCAGTTATGTATTTCAACATGGTTAATTTAATATATAAATTTTACCTTGATAAAAATAAAAACATCAATAGACATGGTATACAAGTGGAATGACAGAGGATAAAATCAATCCATGAGCTAAATTCTTGAGTACCTTCAGATAATACCAAGATATATGAATATTGCTTCTTGCCTACAGTCAATGGTTGCCATTGCTCAGTTACTTAATTTGTATTTATAGGAAGATATAAGACATCTCATCTTACTCTCATTTTTACGAAAAGTAATTTATTCAAGAGTTTGAACAGTTCAGAAAATCAAGCCAGAAAATGTTTAGTACCAGTTAAATGGGAGCAAATTGCAAATGGAATAATAGCATTTCAAATAGATTCGTATATTAAATGGAAAATTTTATCTTACATATTATCATAACCTGATGCTTTTATTATTGTCTAAAACTCAATTTGCTGCAACAATATACTTTGTAAACAGATCAAGATTTGAAACTTACCATATTCTTTTATAATTTTCTCAGCAAAAAATAAGGGAATATTATTAAATAAAATAAGTGAAATTTCTCAGAGGATTAAATATTAGCTCTATTTTTACAAAATGACAAGGTACCAAGAGCATTGCTTTTACATAATCCAGGGTGTGATTTCCTTCAATTATAAATTTAGGGTAGAGATGAAAAATTTAATTTTTTTCCTTCATTTTCTCTGAAAGATACTCTGGACACATTCATTTATTTCCAATAAACGAATACAGTTTACAAATGAATTTCAAAAGGTTCAAAATGATTAGCTTGCAAATTATCTTTTTTGTGTGGAGGAAAAGATAACACACTTACCTTGCCATTTCTTCTGTAACTTCATTTTTACTAAAAAAAAAATAGATATTGGAATAATTGTGATATTCTTAGAATTGACAGATGTGTCCTCATTTCTATATATTATGCTCTTTCTTCATTTTACTCCCTTGCTGTCATCGACTTTGGCTTACAAAACTTTCTTTAGTATTTCTTATTAAGCAAATTTTCTTATGGCTTTTCCCTAGCTTTTGTTTCTTTCATGCATGATCCTCTTTATTTCATCCTTATTCCTGAATATATAGATTATTGGAGAGGTCCAAGATGACTGAATAGGGAAAAGACATGCTGATTTTGACCACAGTAAGCTATTAGAATAGAAGAGGAACTGCTTTCCCAGGGGACACTTGGAGAGCAGTTTGCCGTGGAGGGTGCACAGAAAGAAGAGATACTGTGGAGCAACAGGGATCACACAATCATGCAGCAATTAGCGGGATACCACCAGCAAGTCATGCAGCCAGTGGCTGGTGAAAATGAAATCTTCTCAGGGTGAGGTGAAAGGAAACTGCAGCAGCCTGTATGACACTGGTGATATCATCTGGGCTAGAATATTGCAGTCCCAACCACATGAAGGGAGAGCACATTGCTTTCCTCCCCTCCCACCAACATCAAGCCCAGTAAACAGCAGGGGGTAGGTACCATCTTAATAAGACAATTGAAGGCTACTGTGGCCTGAGGGCCCTGGTGGATTTTGTTGGAGGGATAAATCAGTGCAAACCTCTGCCTTTATTTCTGGCCTGGAGAGTTGGCAAGGTACGGGGTGCCCACTTAGGTCAATTAGAGAGGGCATATTGCTCTCATCCCTGTTCTCCAGCAATGTGTAGGACTCAGTTGTCAATGCAGAGCACTGACGGATCTCTGCCAGGATGCTGACTTTCTCTGGGAGCAGGATGGCTCTCTCGATGGGTAGGAAGGTTTATGGGGCAGAGAGTGGATCCCCTGCTCCCTGGGACTGTAGGATACCTGCAACTTCTGACTGCATGATAGGTACCAGGGTGTAACTTGGTCTTTGGGCAATCACTGGGTATGGCTATAGAGGCTCAGAATTCCTTGAGTGCTGAGGAGGATCTTAATAGAGGACTATGCTCAAACTGAGGAGTTCATAGATCCTTTATGAGGTTCATGCACCTGAGGGGGTAGAGCACACAGGCACTTTGGGGTCACCCTAAGCCATTGGTCTACTATGGAGGAAAGTAGCTGGGGTTGTGAACACACTAGCTGGTGCAATTATACTCTACCCCCTGTGACAATAGAGGGGATCTACTATGCCTAACTTGGGGGTCACTTTGGATCCTTGCCCACCATCAAGCACTGGCCTGAGCTCCCTGGTCCCCATCAAGCACATACTTTTATTTATTTATTTATTTTGACAAGTAGAGTGGATAGTGAGAGAGAGAGACAGAGAGAAAGACTTCCTTTTGCCGTTGGTTCACCCTCCAATGGCCACCACGGCTGGCGCGCTGCAGCTGGCACACCGCGCTGATCCAAAGCCAGGAGCCAGGTGCTTCTCCTGATCTCCCATGGGGTGCAGGGCCCAAGCACTTGGGCCATCCTCCACTGCCTTCCCGGGCCACAGCAGAGAGCTGGTCTGGAAGAGGGGCAACTGAGAAAGAATCCGGTGCCCCGACCGGGACTAGAACCTTGTGTGCTGGCACCACTAGGTGGAGGATTAACCTATTGAGCTGCGGCGCTGGCCAAAGCACATACTTTTAGATATCTGCTGAAGGACTAGATATTCCCCTAAGCTATAAGGCACATTTTGAGGACAAAGTCCTCATAGTCAGAAGAAAAACATAAAAGTGATTCCACTCATGCCTAAATATAAAGTACAAGAAAATGAACAAGGAAGACAATATGACTCCTCAAAAGGAAAACATCACACTTTGATATTAGAACATGAAGATGAAGAGATGGTTGAAATACCTGAAAAAAAAAAAGAATCATAACATCACTCAAAACACAGAGAAGCAAATCCATAAGTCAAAGTAATCCATGATGTGGATGATAAATACTGCCAGAGGCAAGAGATACCAAAAAACAATCAAACTAAAATATTAGAAATAAAAATTGCAAAATATCAAATAAAAAACACAGTAGAAAGCCTTAACAAGAGATTTGGCGATGCAGGTGAAAGAATATCTGAGCTAGGTGACAAATCTTTAGAAATATCTCAGTCAAATGAAAAAGAAGAAAAAAATAGAAAAACAAAAATAGTGCATGACATTTATGGAACAGAAACAAATATTATATGTGTCTTAGAAGTTCTTGAAGGTATGGAATGACAGAATGGGTTATAAGACCTATTCAGTGATATAATAGCAAAATCCTTCCCTAATTTGGAGAAAGTTAAAGATATCTAAGTATAGAACGCACTGCAGAGACACAGGCAGTCAAAGCCAAAATTAACAATTGGGATTACATCAAATTGAGAAGTTTCTGTACTGCAAAAGAAACAGACAGGAAAGTAAAGAGGCAACCAACAGAATGGGAAAAAACATTTGCAAATTATGCAAACCAAAAAAGGATTAATAAACAGAATCTACAAAGAGATCAAGAAACTCCACAAAAACAAAACAAACAACTCACTTAAGAGATGGGCCAAGGACCTCAACAGACATTTTTCCAAAGAGGAAATCCAAATGGCCAACAGGCACATGACAAAATGTTCAGGATCACTAGCAATCAGGGAAATGCAAATCAAAACTACAATGAGGTTTCACCTTACCCCGGTTAGAATGGCTCACATACAGAAATCCAACAACAGATGCTGGCAAGGGTGTGGGGAAAAAGGGACACTAACCCACTGTTGGTGGGAATGTAAGCTGGTCAAGCCACTATGGAAGTCAGTGTGAAGATTCCTCAGAAACCTGAAGATAACCGTACCGTTCGACCCAGCCATCCCACTCCTTGAAATTTACCCAAAGGAAATGAAATTGGCAAATAAAAGAGCTGTCTGTAACTTAATGTTTATTGAAGCTCAATTCACAATAGCTAAGACATAGAATCAACCTAATGTCCATCAACAGAAGACTGGATAAAGAAATTATAAGACATGTACTCTATAGAATACTATACAGCAGTCAAAAACAATGAAATCTGGTCATTTGCAACAAAATGGAGGAATCTGGAAAACATCATGCTGAGTGAAATAAGCCAGTCCCAAAGGGACAAATATCATATGTTCTCCCTGATCACTGACAACTAACTGAGCACCTAAATGGAAACTTGTTGAAGTGAAATGGATACTATGAGAAACAGTGACTTGATCAGCCCTTGTCCTGATTGTCCAGGATCAACTTACTATTTTATTCCTTTTAGTATTTTTTGTTCTACTTAAGGTTGAACTCTGTAATTAACACACAATTATTCTTAGGTGTTTAAATTTAACTGAAAAGTGATCTCTGTTAAATATAATAGTGGGAATAAGAGAGGGAGGAGATGTACAGTTTGGCACATGCTCACTGGGACTTACCCCTAATGGCAGAGCTGGAACGTGCCAGGGGATTGCATTCAATCCCATCAAGGTGGCATGTACCAATGCCATCTTACTTGTTAAAGTGATCAGTTTAAGATCATAATTGATCAAAAATGTAGGATTAAATGTCAAAGGGATTACATAAATAATATCAGTGTCTGCAAATAATTAATATGATTAAAAAGGAGAGAATGATCCTACATGGGAAGCAGGATACACAGCAGACTCATAGAATGGCAAAAGTCCTAAACAGCACTCTGGCCTCAGAATCAGTCCTTAAGATATTTGGGTCTGGGTAAAAAGCCCATGAGAGTTTCACAGGCATGGAAAGCCAAAACATTGTGGCAAAAAAAGAATGACCTAAATTAAAGACCTCTGTGACTGTGATCCCAGTGGAAAGAATGGGCCATCAAAGAAGGAGGTACCTTTCTCTGAAGGGAGGAGACAACTTCCACTTTGATTATGTCCTTGTCTAAATAAGATCGGAGTTGGTGAACTCAAGAGGCTTTCATAGCCTTGGCAGCTCATGACAAGAGCCTCAGGTGATTACTGACGTCATAAATAAGAGTGTCAATTGTTAAATCAACAACTGGAGTCACTGTGCATTTACTCCCCACGTAGGACCTCTGCCTTTAATGTGTTGTACTAAGAGAATGAATGGTAAAACTACTACTCAAATAGTACTCTATACTTTGTGTGTTTTTGTGGGTGCAAACTGTTGAAATCTTTACTTAGTATGTAATAAATAGATCTTTTATATATAAAGATAATTGAAAATGAATCTTAATGAAGATTGGGGTGGGAGAGGAAGTGGGAAATGGGGTGGTTGCAGGTGGGAGGGAGGTTATTGGGGGAAAATCTGCTATAATTCAAAGGTTGTACTTTGGAAATTTATATTTATTAAATAAAAGTGGAAAAGAAAAAAAAAGAAATCCTAACAAACATGATCAGAGAAGAGCTTCACAAGACACATTATAGTCAAACTTTCAAAGGTATGATATAAAGAAAACATCCTAAAATATACAATAGATAAATTCTAGATTGCCTTCTGAGTGTCTCCAATTAGGTTCACAGATGATTTCTCATCAGAAACCCTAGAGGCAGGAGAAAATGGGGAGATAAAGACCAAGTCAAAAAAAAAAAAAAAAACCTGATTCCAGAACAGTGTACCCAGTAAAGCTTTTATTTTTATATGAATGTGAAATAAAGACCTTCTACCTCAAAAAAGAAATTGAATTTGTCACCACAAATTCAATTCAAAAAGCTCAGGACCAAATAATTTTATGCTGAATTCTACCAGTTTTTAAATAAGAAGTATTCTCAATTCTTTTTTAGCTATTCGAAATAATTTCAATGGATGGAATTCTCAGAAATTTCTTTTATGAAGCCAGCATCAACTTAGTTCCAAAACTACAAAAAGATACAATAATATATATATATCAATATCCCTGATGAACATAGATGCAAAAATCTTCAACAAAATACTAGCTAACCAAAACCAACAACACATCAAAAAGATCATTCGCCTGGACCAAGTGGGATTTATCCTTGGTATGCATGAATGGTTCAACATTCACAAATCAATAAATATGATACATCACATTAACAAACTGAAGAATAAAAAACATATGATTCTTTCAATAGATTCAAAGCATTTGATAAAATACAACACCTTTTCATGATGACAACATTAAGCAAATGGGGTTTAGAAAGAAAATCTTCAACACAATTGAGGCAATTTATGACAAAACCACAGCCAGCATCTTATGGGATGGGTAAAAGCTGAAGCATTTCCACTGAGATCTGTAACCAGAAAGGATTCCCACTTTCACCACTGCTATTCAGTATAGTCCTGGGAGTTAGGCACAGCCATTAGGCAAGAAAAAAAAGAAATCAAAGGGATTCAAATTGGAATTGAGGAAGTCAAATTATCCCTGTGTGCAGATGATAATTCTATATACAGGGGATCCAAAAGACTCCACTAAGAGACTATAGTAACTCTTAAAAGAGTTGGTGCAGTGATAGAATATAAAATCAACACTCAAAAATCAATAGCTTTTGTATTCACAGATAATGATATGGCTGAGAAAGAACTTCTAAGATCAGCCTAAGATCAATCCCATTCACAATAGCTACAAGAAAATTAGATATCTTAGAATAGACCTAAACGAGGAAGTCAAAGATCTCTAAAATGAAAATGACAAAACATTAAAGGAAGAATTAGAAAAATACTCAAAAAATTGAAAAATCTTTCATGTTCATATATTGGAAGAATTAATGTCATCAAGATGTCCATATTACCCAAAGGAATTTACAGATTCAATACAATCAAATTGAAAGCACCAATTACATTCTTCTCAGATCTGCAAATAAAGTAAGAGACCTCAAATAGCTAAAGCAATCTTATAAAACAAAAACAAAGCCAGAGGCATCACAATACCAGATTTCAAGACATACTACAGGGCAGTTATAACCAAAACAATCTGGTACTGGAAAAAAATAGACTTACAAACCAACAGAATAGACTAGAAACTCCAGAAATCAACCCATACCTCTATAATCATCTTATCTTTGACAGAGGAGCTAAACTCAATCTTTGGAGCAAGGACAGTCTCTTCAACAAATCATGTTAGGAAAACTGGATCTCCACATGAAGAAGTAGGAAACAAGATTCCTACATTAAAATTTATAAATGTGATACATCACATTAACAAACTGAAGAATAAAAAACATAAGATTCTTTCAATAGATTCAAAGCATTTGATAAAATATTACATCCTTTCATGATGGAAACATTAAGCAAATTGGATATAGAAGGAAAATCTTCAACACAATTGAGGCAATTTATGACAAATCCACAGTCAACATCTTATGGAATGGAGAAAAGCTGAGGCATTTCCAATAAGCTCTGGAACCAGACAAGGATGCTCACTTTCACCATTGCTATTCAGTATAGTACTGGAAGTTTAGCCAGAGCCATTAGGCAAAAAAAAAAAAAAAGAAAGAAATCAAAGGTATTCACTCAAAATGATAAAGGACCTAATTATACAATCTGATGGCATTAGGAACATTCTGCAAGACATTCAAACAGGCAAAGACTTCTTGGGAAAGACCCCAGAAACACAAGCAATCACAGCCAAAATTGACAAATGGGATTACATAAAGCTGAGAAGCTTCAACACTGCAATAGAAACACACAGCAAAGTGAAGAAACAAACAAAGGAATAGGAGAAAATATGTGCACAGTATGAAACTGATAAATTATTAATATTCAGAATCTATAAAGAGCTCCAGAAACTCAACAACAACCAAACAATCCAGTTAAGAAGTGGACAAGGGACTTAAACAGGCACTTTTCAAAAGAGGAAATCCAAATGGCCAACACACACATGAAAAAATTCTCATGATCACTATCCATCAGGGAAATGCATTTCTAAACCACAATGAGATTTCACCTCACACTAGTTCGAATGGCTCTCATACAGAAATCAACAACCCATAAATTCTGTTGAATACATGGGGTAAAAGGTACCCTAATCCACTGTTTGTGGGCATATCAAATAATACAGCCACTCTTAAAGTCCATATGGAGGCTGGCGCCAGAGCTCACTAGGCTAATCCTCCGCCTGCAGCACCGGCACTTCAGGTTCTAGTCCCAGTTGGGGTGCCGGTTCTTTTCCGGTTGCTCCTTTTCCAGTCCAGCTCTCTGCTGTGGCCCGGGAAGGCAGTGGAGGATGGCCCATGTGCTTGGGCCCTGCACCGGCATGGGAGACTAAGAGGAAGTACCTGGCTCCTGGCTTCAGATCAGTGTAGCACACTGGCTGTAATGGCCATTTGGGAAGTGAACCAACAGAAGGAAGACCTCTCTCTCTCTCTCTCTCTCTCTCTCTGAAAAAAAAGCTTCCTCCAAGATGGCAGAAAGAGGGAAAAAACTGCAGAGGAAACTCTTCTGGAATGAGTGGGACACCGTAGACCCACAAGGAGGGCACGGGCACCCACAGCTTGGGACCCCAGCCTCCGAGTCTATGCATGAGCACTGGAGTGAGAGGTGAGGCGAAACCTCAGTAGCCCGAGACACTGGCGGGGAAACAGCAGGAAGAGCCTAGAGGGAATGAGGCTTAAAACCCCGTGAGGGAAAGTTCACCAGGCTAACTAGAGCAGATAAAAAAAGGGACCAGTACGGACATGATTTTCTCTTTCAACTCACCTTACAAAGGCAAGCAAGACAGGCCAGTGCAGTGGCTCAATAGGCTAATCCTCTGCCAGAAGCACCAGCACCCTGGGTTCTAGTTCCAGTCGGGGCAACAGATTCTGTCCTGGTTGCTCCTCTTCCAGTCCAGCCCTCTGCTGTGGCCCAGAAGTGCAGTGGAGGATGGCCCAAGTCCTTGGGCCCTCTACCTGCATGGGAGACCAGGAGAAAGCACCTGGCTCCTGGCTTCAGATCAGCACAGCGCACCAGCCATGGCGGCCATTTGGGGGGTGAACCAATGGAAAAGGAAGACCCTTCTCTCTGTCTCTCTCTCTCTCACTGTCCACTCTGCCTGTCAAAAGAAAAAAAGGTGAGCAAGACAAAGAGCAGGCACCATTTTGGACATACATAAAAGTTGCATCACCTCTGGGCTGTGCCCACCTTCAGCTAAGCAGAAAATCCTGACTCTGGTGGGGAGAAATAACAGCAGGTTAAGACCTAGTGAATGTGTGGAGCTAATGAACTGAAACTATGAGAAAAAACTGAGGGTGTGATAGAACTCACGGAGTGCATGAGATGCCACAAACTCCGCAATCTTGGCAACCCAGTGGGAGATTACATGGGAATTTGAGCTTACACTGAGCACTGCACAGATTCTTTGTGTGGTCCTTGGGACAGAGCAGACAAATATTATACACACAGGGGCCAGAGCTCAGACACTGCATGCCTTCAATTCCACTCAGCTATGCAGAATTACTTCCCTTCTGAATAAAAAAAGAGAGAGAGAGAGAGAGAGAATGAGAGAGAGAAGATTTACCACGCCTAACATGGGTGTGTTTCCTTTTGCACATCCTTAACCCTGAAGAACCAAACAGAGCTCTCTGGCCACACCCATCACAAGCCTCTAAGTAACAATCAAAAGCAGAAAGTTCACTTAATCTAGAGTCATAAAATAACGAGAAAAATCACCACAGCGAGGAAAAAAAAAGGAAGAGACCAAAGAATATCTCCACAATGCCAAGCAACAAACGCAGAAACTGAGGAAACAAGAACAAGGAAGACACTATGACACCCACAAATGAACAAGACATCCCAATTCAAGATTATGAAGATGATGAGATATAAGAAATGCAAGAAACAGATTTCAAAAAATTTATGATATGAACATTTAGAAGTTCTTAAAAACTAATTCTTGAACTACCGAAATCCTTACTGGACAAGATAGAAAATCTCTCTCATGAAAATGTAATCTTAAGGAGGAATCAAAATTGAATGAAGAAACTAGTGGAACATGAAATTGTGGTAGTGAAGAGAAATCAAAATGAACTGAAGAATTCAATAGATCAAATGACAAACACATTAGAGAGCCTTAAAAACAGAATCAGTGAAGCAGAAAAGAGAATATCAGACTTAGAAGACAGAGCACAGGAAAGTATACAGTCAAACAAAAGAAAAGAAGAGGAAATAAACTGGTGCCCTGTAATTAGGTGTATATACATTTATAATCATTACATCTTCCTGTTGAATTAATCCCTTAATCATTATATAGTGCCCCTCTTTGTCTCTCTTAACAGTTTTTCTGTTAAAGTTTATTTTGTCTGATATTAAGATAGCTACACCTGCTCTTTTTTCATTTCTGTTGGCATGGAATATCTTTTTCCAGCCATTCACTTTCAGTCTGCATGCATCTTTGTTGGAAACATGTGTTTCTTGTAAGCAGCAAATAGATGGGTTTTGTTCCTTAACCCAATTAGCCAATCTGTGTCTTTTAACTGGACAGTTGAGGACATTAACATTCAATGTGACTATTGATAAGTAGTAACATTGCCCTGCCATTTTCCCAAAGATATTTTCTAACATATGCTTTGAACTTCCTGTGATCTTTTGCTGTGAGGTTTCCTTCCTTTACCTTCTTTCATATTGATGACCGTGTTTTTGTGTTTATGTGTGTAAAACATCGTTAAGCATCTTTTGCAGGGCTGGATGAGTGATGACAAATTCTTTCATTTTCTGTTTGCTATGAAAGGTCTTTATTTCAGCTTCATTCAGAAATGAGAGCTTTGCAGGATATTCTGGGCTGGCCGTTAATAAACAGAATCTACAAAGTGATCAAGAAACTCCACAACAACAAAACAAACAACTCACTTAAGAGATGGGCCAAGGACCTCAATAGACATTTTTCAAAAGAGGAAATCCAAATGGCCAACAGACATATGAAAAAATGTTCCAGATCACTAGCCATCAGGGAAATGCAAATCAAAACCAAAATGAGGTTTCACCTCACCCCGGTTAGAATGGCTCACATACAGAAATCTACCAACAACAGATGCTGGTGAGGATGTGGGGAAAAAGGGACACTAACCCACTGTTGGAGGGAATACAAACTGGTAAAGCCACTATGGAAGTCAGTTTGGAGATACCTCAGAAACCAGAATATAACACTACCATACAACGCAGCCATCCCACTCCTTGGAATTTATCCGAAGGAAAATAAACTGGCAACCAAAAGAGCAGTCTGCACCTTAATGTTTATTACAGCTCAATTCACAATAGCTAACACCTTGAATCAACATAACTGCCCATCAACAGTAGACTGGATAAAGAAATCATGGGAGATGTGCTCTACAGAACATTATACAGCAGTGAAAAACAATGAAATCCGGTCATTTGCAACAAAATGGAGGAATCTGGAAAACATCATGCTGAGTGAATTAAACCAGTCCCAAAGGGACAAATATCATATGTTCTCCCTCATTGGTGACAACTAACCAAGCAACAAAAAGGAAACCTGTTGAAGTGAAATGGACACTATGAGAAACAGTGACTTGATCAGCCCTTGTCCTAAATGTTGATGTACAATTTAATACTTTATCCCTTTTAGTATTTTTTGTTCTAGTTAATACTATTGGTTGAAAATTTTAATTAACACACAATTATTCTTAGGTGTTTAAATTTGAAAAGTGATCCCTGTTAAATATAAGAGTGGGAATAAGAGATGGTAGAGATGTAAAATTTGGGACTTATTCAATCGGACTTACCTCAAATGGTGGATTTACAAATGTCCCAGGGGATTCCAACACAATCCAATCAAAGTGGCATGTACCAATGCCATTTCACTAGTCAAAGTGATCAATTTCAGTTTACAGTTGATCACACTGATAGGATTAAGTTTCAAAGGCATCACACAAACAAGATTAGTGTCTGCTAACACTAACTGATAGAATAAAAAAGGGAGAGAACGATCCAACATGGGAAGCGAGATGCACGGCAGACTCATAGAATGGCAGATATCCTAAATAGCACTCTGGACTCATAATCAGTCTAAAGGCATTTGGATCTGGCTGAAGAGCCGATGAGAGTATTTCAGGCATGGAAAGCCAGGACACTCTGGCAAAAAAAAAGTGGGGGGGCCTAAATGAAAGATCTCTGCGAGTGAGATCCCAGTAGAAAGAATGGGGCCATCAAAGAAGGAGGTACCTTTCTCTGAAGGGAGGAGAGATCTTCCACTTTTACTATGACCTTGACTGAATAAGATCGAAGTCGGCAAACTCAAAAGGCTTCCATAGCCTTGGCAACTCGTGACTAGAGCCTAGGGAAATTACTGACACCATAAACAAGAGTGTCAAATTGTTAATCAACAACAGGAAACACTGTGCACTTACTCCTCATGTGGGATCTCTGTCTTTAATGTGTTGTACAAATGTGAATTAATGCTATAACTGGTACTGAAACAGTATTTTACACTTTATGTTCTGTGTGGGTGCAAACTGATGAAATCTTTACTTAATATATACTAAATTGATCTTCTCTATATAAAGATAATTGAAAATGAATCTTGATGTGAATGGAATGGGAGAGTTATTGGGAGATGGGAGGGGTGTGAGTGGGAGGGAAGTTATGGGGGGGCACCCATTGTAATCCATAAACTGTACTTTGGAAATTTATATTTATTAAATAAAAGTTAAAAAAGAAATAAAGAAAAGATGAGGAAATTAGATCTAAAAAATATTGTTGGAAATCTACAGGATACTATTTTTAAAAAACGCAATATTCAGGTTCTTGGAGTTCCTGAAACTATGGTGAGAGAGAAAGTATTAGAAGGCCTTTTTAGTGAGATGCTAGCAGAAACTTCCCGGGTTTGGAGAAGGACAGAGACATCCAAGTACAGGAAGCTCATAGAAACTCTAATAAACATAAACAAAAGATATCTTCAACACAACACCTTGTAATCAAACTCACCACAGTGAAACATAAAGAAAAGATTCTAAATTGTGCAAGAGAGAAACATCAGATTACTATCAGAGGATCTCCAATTAGACAAACAGCAGACTTCTCATCAGAAACACTACAGGCTATGAGGGAATGGCGAGATATAGCAGAGGTACTAAGAACGAAAAATTGCCAGCCCAGAATATTATATTCTGCAAAGCTCTCATTTCTGAATGAAGCTGAAATAAATACCTTTCATAGCAAACAGAAATTGGAAGAATTTGTCACCACTTGTCCAGCGCTGCAAAAGATGCTTTAAAGATGTGTTACACACAGAAACACGGCCATCAATATGAAAGAAAGTAAAGGAAGAACACCTCCCAGTAAAAGATTACACGAAGCTCAAAGCACATATTAGAAATATCTTGGGGAAAATGGCAGGGCAACGTTACTACTTATCAATAGTCACATTGAACGTTAATGGCCTCAACATTCCAGTTAAAAGACACAGATTGGATGAATGTGTAAAGGAACAAAACCCATCTATTTGCTGCTTACAAGAAACACATATTTCCAACAAAGATGTATGCAGACTGAAAGTGAAAGGTTGGAAAAGGATATTCCATGCTAACAGAAATGAAAAAAAGAATGGTCATAGCCATATTAATATCAGACAAAATAAACTTTTACACAGAAATTGTTAAGAGAGACACAGAGAGGCACTATATAATGATTAAGGGTTCAATACAACAGGAAGATCTAACTATTATAAATGTATATGCACCTAATTACAGGGCACTGGTTTGTTTAGAAGATATGTTAAGGGATTTAAAGGGAGACTTAGACTCCAATACAATAGTATTGGGGGACTTCAATACTCCACTCTCAGAAATAGACAGATCAACCTTACAGAAAATCAACAAGAAAATAGCAGATTTAATCGACACTATAGCCCAAATGGATCTAACAGATATCTACAGAACTTTCAATCCTACATTTAAAGAATTTACATTCTTCTCAGTAGTGTGTGGAACCTACTCTAGGTTTGACCACATACTAGGCCATAAGCAAGTCTCAGCAAATTCAAAAGAATTAGAATCATACCATGCAGCTTCTCAGACCACAGTGGAATGAAGTTGGAAATTAGCAACTCAGGAATCCCCAGAGCAATGCAAACACATGGAGACTGAACAACATGCTCCTTAATGAACACTGGGTCATAGAAGAAATCAAAAGAGGAATAAAAAACTTTCTGGAAGTAAATGAGGATAACAACACAACATATCAAAACTTATGGGAGGCTGGTGCCGTGGCTCAATAGGCTAATCTTCCACCAGTGGCACCGGCACACCAGGTTCTACTCCCGGTCAGGGCACCAGATTCTGTCCTGGTTGCTCCTCTTCCAGTCCAGCTCTCTGCTGTGACCAAGGAGTGGAGTGGAGGATGGCCCAAGTCCTTGGGCCCTGAACACGCATGGCAGACCAGGAGAAGCACCTGGCTCCTGGCTTCGGATCAGTACGATGCACCAACTGAAGCGTGCCATTGGAGGGTGAACCAACGTTAAAGGAAGACCTTTCTCTCTGTCTTTCTCTCTCACTGTCCACTTTGCCTGTCAAAAAAACCTCATGGGATACAGAAAAAGCAGTGTTGAGAGGAAAGTTTGTAGCAGTAGCTGCCTACATAAAGAAATTATAAAGGCACCAAATGGATGAGCTTTCAAGGCATCTCAAGGACCTAGAAAAACTGCAGCAAACCAAACCCAAATCTAGTAAGAGAAGAGAAATAATTAAAACCAGAGAAGAAATTAACAGGATAGAATCCAAAAAAAAATTACAAAAAATCAGCCAAATGAAGAGCTGGTTTTTTGAAAATATAAACAAAATTGACACCCCATTGGCCCAACTAACTAAAAAAAAAGAAGAGAAAAGACCCAAATCAATAAAATCAGAGATAAAAAAGGAAATGTAACAACAGACACCACAGAAATAAAAAAAAAAAAACATCAAAAAATACAACAAAGAGTTGTATGCCAGCAAACAGGAATATCTATCAGAAATGGATAGATTCCTGCACACATACAACCTCCCTAAAATGAACCATGAAGACATACAAAACCTAAACAAACCCATAACTGAGACAGAAATTGAATCATTAATAAAGGCCCTTGCAACAAAAAATCCCAGGACAGGATGGATTCACTGCTGAATTCTACCAGACATTTAAAGAAGAACTAAAACCAATTCTTCTCAAACTATTCAGAACAATTGAGAAAGAGGGAATCCTCCCAAATTCTTTCTGTAAAGCCAGCATCACCTTAATCCCTAAGCTGGAAAAAGCTTGCCAGAGCCATTAGGCAAGAAAAAGAAATTAAAGGGGTACAAATTGAGAAGGAAGAAGTCGTACTTTGGAAATTTATATTCATTAAATAAAAGTTAAAAATGCATATATAAAAAAAGAAGTGAAACTATCCCTCTTTGCAGATGATATGATTCTTTACTTAGGGGATCCAAAGAACTCTACTAAGAGACTATTGGAACTCATAGAAGAGTTTGGCAAAGTAGCAGGATATAAAATCAATGCACAAAAATCAACAGCCTTTGTATCCACAGGCAATGCCATGGCCGTGAAAGAACTTCTAAGATCAATCCCATTCACAACAGCCACAAAAACAATCAAATACCTTGGAATAAACTTAACCAAGGATGTTAAAGATCTCTGCAATGAGAATTACAAAATCTTAAAAAAGAAATATAAGAGGATACCAAAAAATGGAAAAATCTTTCATGCTCATGGGTTGGAAGAATCAATATAATCAAATGTGCATTTTTCTGCTAAAAACAATTTAAAGATTCAATGCGATACCAATCAAGATACCAAAGACATTCTTCACAGATCTGGAAAAAATGATGCTGAAATTCATATGGAGACACAGGAGACCTTGAATAGCTAAAACAATCTTGTACAACAAAAAAAAAGCTGGAGGCATCACAATACAAGATTTCAGGGCATACTACAGGGCAGTTGTAATCAAAACAGCATGGTACTGGTACAGAAACAGATGGATAGACCAATGGAACAGAATAGAAACACCAGAAATCAATCCAAACATCTACAGCCAACTTATATTTGATCAAGGATCTAAAAACAATTCCTGGAGCAAGGAAATTCTATTTAACAAATTGTGCTGGGAAAACTGGATTTCCACATGCAAAGCATGAGCAAGACCCCTGCCTTACACCTTACACACAAATCAACTCAACATGTATTAAAGATCTAAATCTATGACCCTAGAGCATCAAATTATTAGAGAACATCAGAGAAACCCTACAAGATTTAGGCACAGGCAAAGGCTTCTTGGAAAAGACCCTGGAGGCACAGGCAGTCAAAACCAAAATTAACAATTGGGATTACATCAAATTGAGAAGTTTCTGTATTGCAAAAGAAACAGTCAGGAAAGTGAAGAGGCAATGGACAGAATGGGAAAAATATTTTCAAATTATGCAAACTATAGAGGATTAATAGCCAGAATCTACAAAGAGATCAAAAATCTCTACCACAATAAAACAAACAACCCACTTAAGAGATGGACCAAGGACCTCAATAGACATTTTTCAAAAGAGGAAATCCAAATGGCCAACAGACACATGAAAAATGTTCAAGATCACTAGCAATCAGGGAAATACAAATCAAAACCAAAATGAGGTTTCACCTCACCCCGGTTAGAATGGCTCACATACAGAAATCTACCAACAACAGATGCTGGTGAGGATGTGGAGAAAAAGGGACACTAACCCACTGTTGGTGGGAATGCAAACTGGTCAAGCCACTATGGAAGTCAGTCTGGAGATTCCTCAGGAACCTGAATATAACCCTACCATACACCCCAGCCATCCCACTCCTTGGAATTTACCCAAAGGAAATTAAATTGGCAAATAAAAGAGCTGTCTGCACCTCAATGTTTATTGCAGCTCAATTCACAATAGCTAAGACCTGGAATCAACCTAAATACCCATCAACAGTAGACTGGATAAAGAAATTATGGGATAAGTACTCTACAGAATACTATACAGCAGCCCTACCCAGCAGTAAAATAAATGAAATCCAGTCATGTACAACAAAATAGAGAAATCTGGAAAACATCATGCTGAATGAGATAAACCAGTCCCAATGGGACAGATATCATGTGTTCTCCCTGATCGGTGTCAACTAACTGAGCACCTTAAAGGAAACCTGTTGAAGTGAAATGCACACTATCAGGAACAATGATGTGATCAGCCCTTGTCCTGACTGTCGAGGATAAACTTATTATTTTTATTCCTTTGAGTGTTTTTTTGTTCTACTTAATACCATTGGTTGAAAACTTTAATTAACACACAATTATTCTTAGGTGTTTAAATTTAACTGAAAAGTGAACCTTGTTACATATAAGAGTGGGAATAAGAGAAGGAGGAGATGTACAGTTTGGCACATGCTCACTGGGACTTACCCCTAATGATAGAGTTAGAAAAGTTTAGTGGATTCCAAATCAATTCCATTAAGGTGGCCATGACCAATGCCATCTTACTAGTCAAAGTGATCAGTTTAAGTTCATAATTATTCATAAAGATAGGATTAATTGTCAAAGGATCACATAAACAAGACTAGTGTCTGCTAATACTAACTGATAGAATTAAAAGGGAGAGAATGATTCAACATGGGAAGCGGGACACACAGCAGACTCATAGAATGGCAGATGCCCTAAACAGCACTCTGGCCTCAGAATCAGCCCTTTAAGGCATTTGGATCTGGCCCATGAGAGTTTCTCAGGCATAGAAAGCCAAGACACTGTGGCAAAAAAAATGACCTAAATGAAAGATCTCTGTGAGTGAGATTCCAACAGAAAGAATAGCCCATCAAAGAAAGAGGTACCTTTCTCTGAAGGGAGGAGAGAACTTTCACTTTGACTAAGACCTTGTCTAAATAAGGTCAGAGTTTGTGAACTCAAGAGGCTTCCATAGCCTTGGCAACCCATGACAAGAGCCTTACATCTGACATCATAAATAAGAGTGTCAATTGTTAAATCAACAATGGATGTCACTGTGCACTTACTCCCCATGTAGGATCTCTGTCCTTAATGTGTTGTATTATGTGAAATAATGGTAAAACTTGTAATCAAACAGTACTTTATATTTTGTGTCTCTGTGTAGTTGCAAACTGTTGAAATCTTTATTTAGTATACACTAAGTTGATCTTTTGGTATATAAAGATAATTGAAAATGAATCTTGATGTAGAATGGGATGGGAGAGGGAGTGGGAGTTGGGATAGTTTCAGGTGGGAGGGAGGTTATAGGTGGAAAAGCCGCTATAATCCAAAAGTTGTACTTTCAATATTTAGATTTATTATAAAAGTTTAAAAAAAAAAAAAAGAATTGGCCTGACCAAGCCAGAAGCCAGAAGGTTTATCCAGAACTCCCACATAGGGGTCAAGCACTTGGGCCAACTTTCACTGCTTTTCCCAGACCAATAGAAGGGAGCTGAATTGGGAGTGCAGCAGCTACGAAGAACTGGCACCTATATGGGATGTCAGCATCACAGTTGATGGCTTTACCTGCTACACCACAATGCCGGCCCCAAAATTGTGTTTTACTTATTATTTTTGTTAGATAAGTGAGTATGTGTTGCTCTTTACACAAAAAAGTCGACTACATGAGATAATACACATATGTTAATTTGCTTCACCCCAGCAATATTCTATTATCTGTATGTATCCATAATGTCATATTATAAACTTCCAATATACACAACAAAACTTATTAATAACTTAGCAATATACTCTGCAGTGTTACAAAAAACAATTCCTCTATCTGGCCATTAAGATTTTGATTAAATGTTTCAATGAGAGTGAACTCATGAGCTTATTTTCCTCAAAATATTCAATATTGAGACAGGTATCATCATTAAGATAATTTCCTGTATTGAGAACCAATTATTTATAACCATAATAGCAGAAATTTTTCAGAAGATAATAGGTAGAAAACAAATAGTTTATAGATAAATAATAGGCAATCTTCTCTCAAAGAGTAATTATATATAGAGTTAAAAGGTTTCAAAAGTACCTCAAATATTGTGCTTTTACCTGTTAAACACATTATTTATTTATACTATGATTTCTAAGGTAGTGTTTTTCAGGACATTGACAATTCAAAATTAATGGATCACAGTTTCTCAGTCTCTCAAACTATATCCCTATAACTAAATGAATGAGGATTGGAGCATGGGTGGCAGGAAGAGGGGGCAGGAGGAAGTGCTACTAAGTTCCTAAATCTATATATATTAAATATTTGAAACTTGCATAACAAGTACAATTTAAAAAGGAACTAAACGAATGAGTTCCTAACAGAAGTGAACAGTAAACACTAGTGTGAGGCTGTCACATCTTTCTTCCAGTTTTGTTTCTATTATGGAAAGGTCAAATCTTGCTCATCACTGTTTGCATCACCATTCAGCAACCATGTCAAAATCTGTCAGAGTAGTGGACAGTTCCTTAACATATCATTACTTAACATACTTGGTAACTTACCATACTCATATGGTTTTCTCAACACTTCAATAATAAGTAATATCATGCACAATTGGAGAAGGTTAGCTGCAGTGTCGGTGTCTACATTGTATACTTCAGGTAGGAGTTCTGAAAAGTAAATGCCAAATAATTTCCTTAATAACATCCAGATCATCCTTAAGACAGTCTCTACACTATGAGTTTATTCAATAATTCAAGCAAATTTAAATATATGACCAAGTTTTACTCTTTGTAGATAGAGTTGAGGAACACCATTGTCCCAGTAGTAAATTGCACCAGTCACTCAGAGGACAGTACGGAATGGAATATTTGTCAAAGAGTCAAGGATAAGACAGATACTTCTTGCATGAATTGTGAGGAATTCCTGGGTGTAGACACTCCAGTGTAAATGAAGGAATCCTTGCAAAGTTCCAGATCTGCCCACATCACTCTCCTGTCCCCTTTGAAGCCAAAGATAATAGAAGGCAGGGATTTGCAAAATATATAGCTCTTGGCCCAAACCAAGTCTGATGTATATTTTTGGGAGACCTGTGATTTCACAATGGATTTTAAATTTTTCAATCATTGAAACAAGAATAATATTTCATAACACAAAAGTTATATGAAATTTCATTTCAGTGTCTTAGAACTGAATCATGCTCATTCATGAAAATATGATCTATATCTGCTTTTGCACAATAGTAGAGTAGTTGCAGCCCAGAGACCATAGAACAGTGTGTCGTTACAACTCAACAGCATTTTGAGTGGCATGCCCATTTGGTCACCACAACATTTTGCTTTATATCTCTGTTTAATTACTAAGGAATTCCAATCACTGCAAAATGAGAAGTTAAAGCAGAACTTTCAGGGGACTGGAATTGTGGCACAATGGGTTAAGTTGCTGTCTGCAATCCCAGCATCCCATATGGGTGCTAGTTTAAACCTGAATGCTCCACTTCCAATATCGTTACCTACTAATGTGACTGGGAAGGCATCAGAAAATGGTCCAAGTGCTTGGACCCCTGCTGGCCACATGGGAGACCCAGATGGAGTTCCTGATTCCTGGCTTTGACCTGGCTCAGCCCTAGCTGTTTCCGACATTTGGGAATTGAAGCAATTAATAGAAGATCTCTTTTTTGTTTGTCTCTCCCTAAAATATCTTAAGGTATATTGGAGAGTGGATTAATTTATTATTGAATTAAATGTATATATTATACAATGACATTACAGCTAAAAGAGTGAAATACATATTAACATTTCCAGACTAGCACTCTAAACAGTATTTTCAAATTATGGTAAAGGAAGTACAAGAAAAATTATAAAAATTTAAATTGAAATATCTCCATAGAATTTCTTCATGTAAATATAAAATAAACATGAGGCTGCAATTAAAGTAAATTTTCAAATGGCTCATTTCTTAAGCAGAAGAAGCCATTGATCCATGGAGCGTTAAATGAAATCATGTTTGGAATAGCCAAAGAAATATGTACTGAGAAAATCAATTTAAGACTTTTAATGTTTTGGTGAGAACATTTATTCGAATAATTGAAAATATTGAGAGAAATATCAGTATTCAATTAAGAAATCAAGGCATTACCTAGTTAGTCTTAGACAAGACTGAGTAGACAAACTTGTCTCTGTTCCTCATAATAATAATAACCTAAAACTCTGAACATTTTGCAGAAAAAAAAAACCTGAGAAGTTGTTGGAAGAAGTTAGATATGGTGAGGACTTTGGTATGCAAGGAATGACACGTGATGAGTTCTAAAGTTTTCCTTTTGCCTAATACATCCCCACTGGGTTGTGGAGAAGCCAGCAACCCAGAAATGCCAATGGACAAACATAAAATAATCATCAATGAAAATCCACATTTTCTAATAGCCTAGTAAAATAGAAACACATCTTAAATAAAATCTCTTCTACTCAAACAGCACCACAGAAAAAACTGTAGCTGTATTCTCACTCTTCAGCAACGAGTAAGGGAGGAACCTAGATATTCACCTGTGCATCATTAATAATACACTTCTTTACCTCCTGGGATGGTGACAGTGAGGACAAAATGTAGAGCTGGAACTTCCACTTTAACTTAGCAATAGTGAGGCCAATCTCTCATCATTACTACAGTTGACCGGAGACCACATGGAAAACACTAATAAGGTGGCTTGCGCTCTATTAGTGTGGTGGGATTAGTGAAGAAGTGACGGAGGTGGGGATGGGTGGAGGGAATCTGAACCATCAGCCCTACCCAGCAGTAGAAAGTGTCTCCAGTAGAGAACCTGTAGTTTTATACCCAGTTTAGCATTAGCAAGGTGATGTCTTCCTACTCCTATGAAGATTTAAATAAAATCCAGAATCTCATAATAAATACTCAGCGTGTGCCGGATTGAAAATCACACTTCATACTTGGGAGAACCAGGAATACATCAACTTGAATGAAGATAATCAAGAAGCACAGGTGCCAAAATGACTAAGATGTTTGAGTTATCTGACAAAGACCTTAAAGTGGCCATAATTGCAGGCGTACACCTTCCGGATAGGTTAACGCCGGCGAGACCTCGGAGACACCAGACGCGTTTATCGGCTTTTCAGCTTCACTTTATTTTTCAGCAGACTCGCGTTACATGTCGCGAATGCCCGCCCTGTTACCGGCATTCATTCACAACTCCTTCATTCACCACTCCCGCTTACTACTCACATTCATTCACAGCTCCCACCTGTTACCGGCGTTCATTCATAACTCCCGCCTGTTTCCGGCGTTCATTCACAACTCCGCCTGTTACCGGCGTTCATTCTTTACTCCGTCTTTTACCAGCGTTCATTCATTCCCCCGTCTTTTACCAACGTTCATTCACTACCCCCGCCCACCGTCCACCTATTTATATATATCATTCACGGAAAACATGTTACCAACTAAGTGTGGGAAACATGCAATAACAGGATGCTTAAAGTCAAAACAGGATCTTGCAATTAGCAACGGGCAGGGTGGAAAAAGCCCAGCACTAAACTTCTTGTGCTTGTACATGTCGGGAGGGGCACAGCTGGCCAGGCTGTCCCGTTCCCCGACACATAATAAAGTTAAGCAATTGGGAGCACACTTGTAAAAGATGAAAAAAATAATAGTCTTAACAAGGAAATAGTAGTTATAAAAGAGAACCAAATAGAAATTTAATAACTGAAAAAAATGCAGTAACCATAATAGGGATAGACATTTGGCTCAGCAGTTAAGCTGCAGCTTAGGATGCCTGCATCTCATATTGGAGTGCCTGATTCAAGTCTATTTCTTTACTTTCAATCAGATTCCTGACAAAACACACCCTATGAGAGAGCAGATGATGGTTCAAGTACTTGGGTCCCTGCCACCCACATAGAAGATCAAATGCATTCAGGCATTTGGGGAGTGAACCAGTAGATGGAGGATCCCTCTCTCTCTCCCCTCTCTCCCTCTCTCTCTCCCCTCTCTCCCTCTCTCTCTCTGGATGCATGTGTGTGTGTGTGTGTGTGTGTGTGTGTGTGTGTGTTACATTTCAAATGAAGTAAATATAGATGAACAAAATTTAAAATAAAATATCTGCTGCATAGGCTTAACAGAGACCAGAATTGATAGAAGACTCAATCAGTGAATTTATGATAGAACAATACTAATTATCCAATTTGGACAACAGAGAGAAAATAGGCTGAACTGAATGGAAACTCAGGGTTCTATGGGCTAAAACAAAGAGCTAATGCTAATGGCATGGAAATTACAGAAGGAGACAAGCAAGAATGTGCAGATAAAGTATTTGAAAAAGGCAATGACTGAAAATTTCCAAATTTGGAAAAATATGTAACCTACAGATTCAAGAAGCTGAGTAATCCACAACTAGGATAAAGCCAAATAAATTCAAGACATATCCTAATCCAATTTCTGAAAACTAAAAAAAAAAGAAAAAAATCATAAAAGCTGATAAATAGCATTTCTTTTGAATTTTAATAACTGTATTGAAAGGTATGTTACTTAATACCAAATATAATGATGTTTGGTTGGGTTACCTCTGCAATTCAGAATTGACATTGGTGTATCCAAATGTTAAAATACAGCAGTCTGCTGGCGCCGCTGCTCAATGGGCTAATCCTCCGCCTGCGGCTCTGGCACCCCGGGTTCTAGTCCCAGTTGGGGTGCCTGTTCTGTCCCGGTTGCTCTTCTTCCAGTCCAGCTCTCTGCTGTGGCCTGGGAAGGCAGTGGAGGATGGCCTAGGTTTTGGGTCCTGCACCCGCATGGGAGACCAGGATGAAGCACCTTGCTCCTGGCTTCAGATCAGCGCAGTGTGCCAGCCGCAGCAGCTATTGGAGGGTGAACCAACGGTAAAGGAAGACCTTTCTCTCTGTCTCTCTCTCTCTCTCTCTCACACTAACTCTGTCAAAAATTAAAAATAAATAAATAAATAAAAATAAATACAGCAGCATTTTAGGAAAACTGAAGTTATCTGTAAAACATAGCTTGCAAAATTTAAGGATAATATATGCTGTGATTCTTTGATTTTTACTTTTGCATTATGTATTTATTCACAGCATGATCTCAAAATTGATTACAGCCACTCCGAATGAGCTCAGGCTATGCACTGCTGTTAACCATAAGTGACACTATCACACTGTAGATCTCAATACATTCACTGGCTTACTGCAGGGGGTTTATTGCATACTGACTGAGTGATCTCCTATTTAGGAACTGTCCACTTACTTTCCTTAAGATGCAGGATTGGGGCCAGCGCTGTGGTGTAGCGGGTAAAGCCGCTGCCTGCAGTGCCAGCATCCCATATGGGCACTGGTTCGGGTCCCAGCTGATCCACTTCCAATCCAGTTCTCTGCTATGGCCTGGGAAAGCAGTAGAAGATGGCCCACGTCGGGGACCCGGAGGAAGCTCCTGGCTCCTGGCTTTGGATCGGCGCAGCTCCGGTCATTATTGCCAATTGGGGAGTGAACCAGTAGGTGGAAGACCTCACTCTCTCTCTCTCTCTCTCTCCACTTCTCCTTCTCTCTGTGTAACTCTGACTTTCAAATAAATAAATAAATCTTTAAAAAAATATATGCAGGATGGGCATTAGTGAAAGTATACTCTTTTTAAATAAAATTCTCATCTAGATTAGAAGCAGCAGCAGTTTTATAAAAACGCTTACTTAGTAAAGACTTCTGGAGTGTTAAATCTAGTTGTTTTTTGCAAAGATTTATTTATTTTATTTGAAAGTCAGAGTTAGAGAGAGGGAGAGAGAGAGAGAATCTTCCATCTGCTGGACCTATCCTGAACCAGGAGCTTCTGGGTCTCCCACATGGTTGCAAGGACTCAAGCACTTGGACCATCCTCCACTGCTTTTCCAGGCCATGAGCAGAGAGTTGGATTGGAACTGAAGCAGCTGGGACTCAAATCTATGCCCATATGGGATGCCGGCACTGCAGGCTAAGACTTATCCTACTATGCCATAGCTCTGGCCCCAAGTTAATCTTATGAGTATAAAGTAAACTGAAAGTAGATCACTGTAAAAATTAAGAGAGGGAAAAGAGAGGAAGGAGAAAAGGGTGGGATCATGGGTTGGATGGAGGGTAGAGTGGCAATAATCACTATATTCCTAAATCTGTATATAAGTTACACATGAAATTTGTATACCTTATATAAAATTTTTAAAAAATTAGAAATACTATATAAATACAAATACTAGCTGATAGAATAAAAAAGGGAGAGAACAATCCAACATGGGAAGTGAGATACACAGCAGACCCATAGAATGGCAGATGTCCTAAACAGCACTCTGGCCTCAGAATCATCCCTTAAGGCATGCAGATCCAGCTGAAAAACCCATGAGAGTATTTCAGGCATGGAAAGCCAAGACACTCTGGGAAAAAAAAAACTAAATGAAAGATCTTCACGAGTGAGATCCCAGTGGAAAGAATGGGTCATCAAAGAAGGAGGTACCTTTCTCTGAAGGGAGGAGAGAACTTCCACTTTGACTACAACCTTGTCTAAATATGATCAGAGTCGGGGAACTCAGGAGGCTTCCATAGCCTTGGCAGCTCATGACAAGAGCCTGGAGTGATTACTGATGCCATAAACAAGAGTGTCAATTTGTTAAGTCAACAACAGGAGTCATTGTGCACTTACTCCTCATGTAGGATCTCTGTCCTTAGTGTGCTGTACATTGAGATTTAATGCTATAACTAGTACTCAAACAGTATTTTTCACTTTATGTTTCTGTGTGGGAGCAAACTGTTGAAATCTTTACTTAATGTATGCTAAACTGATCTTCCGTATATAAAGAGAATCGAAAATGAATCTTGATGTGAATGGAAGGGGAGAGGGAGTGGGAAAGGGGAGGGTTGCGGGTGGGAGGGATGTTATGGGGGAGAAGCCATTGTAATCCATAAGCTGTACTTTGGAAATTTATATTCATTGAATAAAAGTTAAAAAAATAAAAAAAAATTTAAAAAGAGAAATATGGCCTTGCCTTTCATGAGTTTCTAGTCTTTCAAAATAAAGGCTATTTCTCTTTGTAAATTCTCTTGAATGGAGAATAATAAAGTTGCAGAAACTAGAAGGCCACGGTAGCTTTGACTTTCCAACACACCTTCTCCAGTACATAGTTTTCCATTCTCATCAAGTCTGATACCATGAAGCTAACACTGACTTGTTCCAATCAAGTCAGTTGCCATGGGCTACTCCTTCCCTCATCTATTGATTTTACAGTGGAATAAAAACAGCTCAGACTGACAAGTCCAAGGTGCTTGGGCTGTACCTTCACATTAGGCAGGAATCTGGCCAGTAAATTCACAGCTAGGGAAAATGTTTCCATGTCGAAGTAAAAAAAAGCTGAGTATACTGAAGAGCTTTTACTTCCAATTCCCTCAACCATGCAGGAATTCTGAGGAAATTAGGGTGTGCAGACTCAAGTAGTTTCAAGTTGCAGACCTTTGGCTGACATCTAGACTCTTGTTCCAACAGAGTATTGAGCTGGTGTCGCAGTTTCTCAGAGTCAGTTGTTGTCCACACCCCCATCGTCTTGATAGTGTCTACAGCTCCTCAGCAGTAACCTCCTTCCCCTCTCACCTCATCCCAAGATATCAGCTCTCACTTCATCACAGGATATAAGGTGAGGTGATGCAGTGAGCAGGGAGAGGTCTGGGGAGGGCGTGCCTTCCTGGGTGGAGGTCTCAGCAGAGCCACTGAGAAGACACTGTCTTCCTAAGTGTCAGCACATAGCCTGATGAATTATACTTTTAAAATCTGAACCACAGAATATTTAAAAATAAGAACTGCTTTCCACCGATTCACTCCCTAAATGCCTCTGCAGCAGCTAACACTTGGCTAACCTGAAACTGGAACCCAATCCAGACCCTCACGCGATGGCAGTGATCCAAACACTTGAACCACCACTTGCTGCCTCCCAAGCTGCACATTAGCAGGCAGCTAGAATCAGGATTGGAGATAGGACTTGGACATAGGCACTCTGGTATGAAATACAGGTGTCTAGAGCAGTGTCTTAGATGCTATGGCAAATATATTCTCCCAGAATACTTCTAATCAGAATTCATGAAAACCAGAAGGAGATGGTAATACTTTTAAACTTGTGGAACAAAAGTGTTACCTATCAGAATTTTAACTCTCTGAAAATATATTTCAGGAATGAATGGGAAAAAGACATTTTAGATCAATATTAACTGAGAGAATTTCTTACTGCAGATCTGTACTAAAAGAATGGCTAATTTTCTTAAAATTGAAACATGATAAAATAAGGAATCTTGGAATATCATAAAGAAGACATAACAGAAAAAATATAACTATAGGCAAATGTGATAGATTTTTCTTTTTGAATTTTATTAAATACATTGAATGATTGAACTCTGTAATGTTACATGATGTAAGTATGTATATTTAATACAATTATAAATAAGGTTGAATAAAAATACCTAAAGAAAGGTAATATCCTCACAGTTTATTGAAACTAGTGAAATGTCAACATGAGTAGGCTGTGATGAGGGATTTATATGTAATGTAGTAGTTAGAGCAACTACTAATAAATATTTTCAAAGAGATACAAAAGGGGCTGGTGTTTCACATAAGATATCACTTGAGATGCCCAAATCTCATATCACAGCGCCTAGGTTTCAGTCCTGATTCTGTTTCCCATTCCAGTTTCTTTTGGCTTCATCTACATTATATTTCTCATACTTTTTAAAATTTTTAAAACTGTGGGGAGCAACTCGGACTGGACTAAGTTACTGGAATTAAGACTTATTCTATGCATCTGCTCTCCCACGATATGGCGCTGAGAAGGGAGAAACAGCTTCTACACAGCTGCCTCCAGTTCAACCAATAAATTGTAGGACTTGCTCCTGATTGGAGGAGAGCAGCGTACTCGGCGTGTGGGTAGCAGAGTTGGGATTGGTGGAAGAGGACTATAAAGGAGGAGAGAGACAACATGCACCAGGAACATCTATCTGAAGGAACACCTGTGCAGCCCCCGAGAGAGCCGGCCGGCGGTGTGCCGCTCCCCCGCGGAAGTGGGGAAGGTGGCTAGGGGGAACCGCCCTTCCACGGAGGTGGAAGGGACGGTAGCCAACCCGGGAAGAACCAGCAGCAAACCCGGGGAGGGCCGAGCAGACAAAAGAACAGCCCAGGGTCCTGTGTCGTTCCTCCACGAAGAGGGGGAGCGACAAAAACTTATTTGAAAGGTAGAGAAAGAGGGAGGGAGGGAGGGAGAGAGGGAGGGAGGGGGTTAGAGAGAGAACTCTTGTATATGCTAGATCACTCTGCCATCAGGCTGAGTGGCACAGGTTAAAATGCCACTTGTGATGCTGGCATTTCATATCAGAGTGCTGTTTCTAGTCCTGGATGCTCTGCTTCCAACCCATCCCCCTGGGAAAGCAACAGAAGATAGCCCAAGTACTTGGGAGCCTGACACCCGCTTGGGAGACCTGGTAGAAGTACCTGGTTCCTGGCTTCAGCCTGGCCCAAACCTGTTGGTTCAAACATTTGGGGAATGAACCAATGGATAGAATTAATCTCTCTCTCTCTCTCTCTCTCTCTCTCTGCTCCCTTTCATTCTCTTTCTCCCTCCCTCTCTTTGTATCACTCTGCCTTTCCAATAAATAAAATAAATCTTTAGAAAGATTACCAAACTATATGCTATCTGCAAGAAAGTCACTTCCAAATATGATTAGGGTATATTGAAAATGAAATTATGGAAAACTACAATATGATACAAACATTAAAGAAAAGAAAGGGGAACACTTTTTTTTAATTTGCAGGAAGAATTTATAGTGTGTGCCACAATGGCAGAAAGTAGACTGTAGGACTGAGACAAGCAAAGAAAAGGAGACAGGGAATCCGAGACTAAACAGAAAAATGTAGAGAGCAGTACCAAAAGGTGTGGGATGGATGCAGGAGTTATAAAGTTTGCGGGGCTCAGCAGGAACTTTCAGAATGAGGCCAAGTGTAGCAGTGCAGACCTTTTGCCTAGAAAACTGGCTTTGGTGGGTGCACAACAGATGCAAAGGACATAGAACAGATGGAGCAACAAGAGCAACAACAACAAAACTCGGAGCATGGAAAAGACAGGAGATTCGGGGGAGAGCACAGTGGAAAGATGTTTCATGCAACAGATCAACAGATGTGTGCTAATATAGCCCTTCTTGTTTTAAACAGCGAAATTTTACTCATAGAAATACTATAGGAATAAAGACAAAATATTTTTACTGTGGTTTTCCCCAGAAGATTTTTAAAGTAAAGAATGAATTAATTTTGTTGTTGCAAATATTTTTCTCACAAAAGTGCAATGGTTAGTAAAAATCTTATTAAACTCAGAATTTTGATTTTAAATGAAGAATGATCAACCTTAATATATTAATGCAGATAAACTTGCATATCCTAGTCTAGGCTCAATATCATCATCTTCATTAACATTTCCTTCACAAAACTTCTCATTATCTTGTGTTAAGACACAAGGCTGGGTACTTCAAATACTTGGCCTCATTTAATACAGATAAGGTCTTTGGAGCCAGGAGTCATTTCACAGATATTGAATCTAGGAACAGAGAGTTGAAGGGCATTGTACAGTCCTACAGTAAGAGAACACCAATCATTTTCTAATGGCTGAATCATGTGCACTTTAATGCACATGATTAATTAATTAATTAATGTCTGTGTTCTCTCTGGAGGATTTGCCATAGAAGTATTATGCACCACTTCCTCCACCTCTGTTGTCCTCCTGCAGTTAGGTCATTTTTGTTGGAAATCATCATTTGGTCAACAGTTAAAATTGTTATAGAAGAATTACCCAAAAATTTATTTCAAAATAAATGAGATGCAAAATATGTGAAATTTGGCAATGCAATAAAACGTTTTAAAAGAGTATCAAATTTTGCTGACAAATAACAGAAACATTAGAAATTACCAATCAACAACAGCAAAAAAAACATTTTTTACCTGTAAATCTTATCTTTACTTTCAAAGTCTACATAAAAATTTGTATATCCTTAATAAATGCTACGCATTTTTAATGATTTTTATCTCTGAAAGCAATAATGTGGTCTTGCATGACATTCAAATTATTTAGTTACTGTTTGTGAAAGAACATTAATTTAAATAGTTGAGATAAATTCCAAGACTTTAAGCAACTGACAAGTATCTTTCCTTAATCCGGCTGTAATTTTACTCAATTTCTACTTCTTTTGTTCAGTTTCATCCTTTTTCTTACTACAGATCAACTGTTTTATATTTATTTTCTAGTCAAATGTCAGATGAGGAAAATTGGACATTTTTCAAGATTTATTTATTTATTTGAAAGGCAGAGTTACAGAGAGGGGTGAGAGACAGAAAGATCTTCTATCCATTGGTTCACTCATCAAATGGCCGCAACATCCAGGGCTGGGCCAGGCCAAAGCCAGGAGCCAGGAAATTCTTCCAGGTCTCCCACATGGATGCAGAGGTCCAAGCACTTGGGCCATCCTCCACTGCTTTCCCAGGTGCCCTAGCAGGGAACTAGATCAGAACTGGAGCAGCGGGTATTCGCTCAAACCAGCACCCACATTGGATGCCAGCCCTACAGGTCATGGCTTTAACCCACTGAACCACAGCACCAGCCCTGAAAATTGCAAGTATTTACATTATTCACTGTCGGTACTATGGAAAGGAAAGCTTGGTTTAGTTGTCCTCCTAAGTGAATGGACATCTCACAGATTGGTTCCTTTGTTTGAAGGTTCCATTTATGCTCTGAAAGTTCTAATCACATTCCTCCAAAAATCTCCAGACACTATCCTGGTCTTATTTTTCCTTTATGTTGTATTTTTTTCTTTTTTTAAAAACTTTTTAAGTTTTAATTAATTTTGAACAGATTCAATGTGACTTGTAGATACAATTCTAAGAACATAATGATATTCCTTTCTTTCCTCCTTTCCTCCTCCTTTTTCCCTCGCACCCTATTTCCTTCTCTCTCTATTTTTTTAGTTTTTTTAGGTGAAATATTTTAAAATGACATAACATTAAAAAGGTTTAACACTTAACCAAATAAGAACTTTAACGTTTTGCTTTCTGTTCTAACCTTATTGATGAACTGCAATGTTACACTGAAAATGATCTGGCAAAGTCCTGCTAAACCAGAAGCTCATTTTTCAATGTTCTTAAATTTTCTAGAGCAAATATTGTATTTACCACTCTATTCTTCTTTGACTATAACGTGATTTGTTTTCCTATTACAAAATTGTTTCTGAATTTTCTTCTTACCCATCTGATTCTTATTCTGTTACCTTTTTGTCCTTATATTTTGCTACTACTGAATATAAACATAATTTTGACATTAAATATTATGAGATAACTTTTATTAAAAATAATATGCATTATCATTGAAGAAGATAACATGAAAATTATATTTAGCTTCCTATTACATTCGCATAAATTTATATTTCAAATATACTCAGTAAAATAGCTTTTGGCCGGCGCCGCGGCTCACTAGGCTAATCCTCTGCCTTGCGGTGCTGGAACACCGGGTTCTAGTCCCGGTCGGGGCACTGGATTCTGTCCCGGTTGCCCCTCTTCCAGGCCAGCTCTCTGCTGTGGCCAGGGAGTGCAGTGGAGGATGGCCCAAGAGCTTAGGCCCTGCACCCCATGGGAGACCAGGAGAAGCACCTGGCTCCTGCCATCGGATCAGCACGGTGCTCTGGCGGCAGCACACCAGCGGCGGCGGCCATTGGAGGGTGAACCAACAGCAAAGGAAGACCTTTCTCTGTCTCTCTCTCTCACTGTTCACTCTGCCTGTCAAAAAAAAAAAAAAGCTTTTATATGGTCTTCTGTACAAAAGAATAAATTTACCTCTACATTCCAATGATTCTGAGACAAATGAAAAAGAAAATTAATCAGCTTAGAAGGACTTAATTATTACAGCTTAATTTAAACTTCTATCATTTTTTTACAGACCTACTAAGTAGCCACGTGGTTTCCTGCTTGTGCATCCAGAGTCAGGCAACTTGTGCTGCATTATAGAAGTCTCTATTCTATTTTCAGACAGCTGTGATAGTTTAAAAAATCATTCATTATTTCATCTAAAAATAAATAAGTACACTGGGAGTGATGAGGAAGAAGGAGAAGGAAGAGAAAACAATGTATATTGGAAATGAGGTTAATGAGTTGAGAACTCCTTAAGGGAGCTTTAGGAAAAGAAAGAAATGAGAAGTCAATTGATCATATCTTAGACCAACTTAGACCTGCACTTTGTAACTGTAACTAAAATATTTCCCTTAGAAGCACTAGCCACACAGACTGTGTGTGTGTGTGTGTGTGTGTAACGTCAACAGTAACAGCAGTAACAAAGCAAAACTCACCTTCATGTCTCCCATGCTCCACTGACCGAATTGCCATCTAGGCATGGAATCCGTTTCACGTGTGACACTTCTGATCCACGAGAAATTACTAGGTCTCCTCAAATCTGCTTTTGTAGGAGCCCAGAAATTCTTTGCACTAGCTAGACTGGGAAAGAATCTACCACCCCGGTAATATCACCAAGTCAGAGGGAAACTTCAGTACTATGAACCAGGTTTCTTGATCCTGAGGTCTGCAGCCAGGTGCAGCTTAGAATTAATTCAGAAGCAGGTAAGGAGACTCTGGACCATGAACCCATAGGATCGTAAAACAGCATTTCAGTTACAAGTTTGCATTTGAACACTTGCACAGATAATCACAGGTACACACAAAGACCAATTCATATTTGGCAAACATTTGAGAACTGGGTATTGAGATCCTTTTCCCATTTCTTAACTAGATTGGTTGCCTTTTGTTACTGTTGAGTTTTGTTTTGTTATTGTTGAGTTTCTCATATATTGTAGATACAAGTAAATATTAGCTCATGATCTACTGAGAATGATTTAGGCTTACTCATGAAGTCTTGCAGCCATGATTGACCTAGGATGGCCTCAGCTAGAACATCTAGATCAACTTACCTTTGCTACATATTTCTCATCCTCCAGTGGTCCAGTCTGGGTGTGTTTTTTTAATGTCAAAGAAGAGTGAGAGACAAGAGAAACATGCAAGTTCGTTTAATGCACAAGTTGTAACTACTGACGTGCCTTAATAAATAAACTTACATTATCAAATTTGAAATTAAGAGGAAGGGATTATATACTTCTTAATGGGAAAAGTCACATACAGAGAGAGGACGAATTTGGACTACTAGTGAAATTAATAAACTTCTCAGGTATAGAGCATTGACGAATAATAAATCAAATAGCATTTTTAGTGTGCCTTATAGTTTTATTTTTAAGCATTTGCGCCTAACAGAAGAGCCGGAGATCTTTGACTTTGTGAGCTCAAATTATTTCAAAATGTTTAATGCACATTAGACAACCAAGTATAATTTGCCCTTGTTCTTTTTTTAAACTTTTTTTTTTGACAGGCAGAGTGGACAGTGAGAGAGAGACAGACAGAGAGAAAGGTCTTCCTTTGCCATTGGTTCACCCTCCAATGGCCGCTGCAGCCGACGCACTGCGGCCGGCGCACTGCACTGATCCGATGGCAGGAGCCAGGTGCTTCTCCTGGTCTCCCATGGGGTGCAGAGCCCAAACACTTGGGCCATCCTCCACTGCACTCCCTGGCCACAGCAGAGAGCTGGCCTGGAAGAGGGGCAACCGGGACAGAATGCGGCGCCCCGACCGGGACTAGAACCCGGTGTGCCGGCGCCGCAAGGTGGAGGATTAGCCGCGGCACCAGCCATTTTTTTAACTTTTATTTAATAAATATAAATTTCCAAAGTACAGCTTTTGGATTACAGTGGCTTTTTCACCCCACAACCATCTCCTGCTCCCTCTCCCACCCATTCACATCAAGAGTCATTTTCAATTATCTATATATACAGATAAATTTAGTATATACTAAGTAAAGAATTAAACAGTTTGCACCCACACAGAAACACAAAGTGTAAAATACTGTTTGAGTACTAGTTATACCATTAATTCACATAGTACAACACATTAGGGACAGAGATCCTACATGGGGAGTAAGTGCACAGTGACTCCTGTTGTTGACTTAACAAATTTACATTCTTGTTTATGGCGACAGTAATCACCCGAGGCTCTTGTCATGAGTTGCTAAGGCTATGGAAGCCCTTTCAGTTCGCCAACTCATTTCTTATTTAGACTAGGTCATAATCAAAGTGGACGTTCTCTTCTCCCTTCAGAGAAAGGTACCACCTTCTTTGATGGCCTGTTCTTTCCACTGGGATCTCACTCATAGAGATTTTTCATTTAGGTCTTTTTTTTGCCACAGTGTCTTGGCTTTCCATGCCTGAAATACTCTCATGGGCTTTTTAGCATGGTCTGAATGTTTAAGGGCTGATTCTGAGGCCAGAGTGCTGTTTAAGACATCTGCCATTCTATGAGTCTGCTGTGTATCCCGCTTCCCATGTTGGATCATTCTCTCCTTTTTAAGTCTATCAGTTAGTATTAGCAGTCACTATCTTGTTTATGTGATACCTTTGACTCTTAATCCTAACATAATGATCAATTATGAACTGAAACTGATCAATAGGGATAGTGAGATGGCATAGATACATGCCACTTTGATGGGATTGAATTGGAATTCCCAGAAACGTTTCTAACTCTACCGTTTGGGGCAAGTCAGATTGAACATGTCCCAAATTGTACATCTCCTCCCTGTCTTATTCCCACTCTTATATTTTTTTTTGACAGGCAGAGTTATACAGTGAGAGAGAGAGAGACAGAGAGAAAGGTCTTCCTTCCATTTGTTCACCCCCCTAATGGCTGCAACGACCAGTGCTGCGTCGATCCAAAGCCAGGAGCCAGGTGCTTCCTCCTGGTCTCCCATGTGGGTGCAGGGCCCAAGCTCTTGGGCCATCCTCCACTGCACTCCCGGGCCACAGCAGAGAGCAGGACTGGAAGAGGAGCAACCAGGACAGAATCTGGTGCCCCAACTGCAACGAGAACCCGGTGTGCCTGCGCCGCAGGCGGAGGATTAGCCTAGTGAGCCACAGCACCAGCCTCCCTACTCTTATATTTAACAGAGATCACTTTTCAGTTAAATTTAAACACCTAAGAATAATTGTGTGTTAATTACAGAGTTCAACCAATAGTATTAAGTAGGACAAAAAAAATACTAAAAGGGATAAAGTATTAAGTTGTTCATCAACAGTCAGGACAAGAGCTGATCAAGCCACTGTTTCTCATAGTATCCATTTCACTTCAACAGGTTTCCTTTTTGGTGCTAGGTCAGTTGTCGCCAATCAGAGAGAACATATGATATTTGTCCCCTTGGAACTGGCTTATTTCACTCAGCATGATGCGTTCCAGATTCCTCCATTTTGTTGGAAATGACTGGATTTCATTGTTTTTGACTGCTGTATAGTATTCTATACAGTACATGTCCCATAATTTCTTTATCAAGTCTACTGTTTTTGGGCATTTGGGTTGATTCCAGGTCCTAGCTATTGTGAATTGAGCTGCAATAAATATTAAGGTGCAAACAGCTTTTTTGTTTGGCAAATTAATTTCATTTGGGTAAATTCCAAGGAGTAGGATGGCTGGATTGTAAGGGTTATATTCAGGTTTCTGAGGACTCTCCAGACTGACTTCCATACTGGCTTTACCAGTTTGCTTTCCCACCAACAGTGGGTTAGTGTCCCTTTTTCGCCACATCCTTGCCAGCATCTGCTGTTGGTAGATTTCTGTATGTGAGCCATTCTAACCGGGTGAAATGAAACCTCATTGTGAGGTTTTGATTTGCATTTCCCTGATCACTAGTGATCTTGAACATTTTTTCATGTGTCTGTTGGCCATTTGCATTTACCCTACACCATCAGATTATTAGAGAACACTGGAGAAATCCTGCAAGATTTTTGAACAGGCAAAGACTTCTTGGACTAGACCCCAGAGGCACATGCAGTCAAAGCCAAAATTAACAACTGGGATTGCATCAAATTGATAAGTTTATTTACAGTCAGGAAAATCAAGAGGCAACCGACAGAATGGGAAAAAATATCTGCAAACTATGCAATAGATAAAGGATTAACAACCAGAATCTACAAAGAGATCAAGAAACTCCACAAGAAAACAAACAACCCGCTTAAGAGATGGTCCAAGGACCTCTTCTATTTCTTTCTTTAAGATTTTGTAATTCTCATCATAGAGATCTTTAACGTCCTTGGTTAAGTTTATGCCAAGGTATTTGATTGTTTTTGTAGCTATTGTGAACGGGATTGATCTTAGCAGTTCTTTCTCAGCCGTGGCATTGCCTGTGTATACAAAGGCTGCTGATTTTTGTGCATTGATTTTATATCCTGCTACTTTGCCAAACTCTTCTATGAGTTCCAATAGTCTCTTACTGGAGCGCTTTGGATCTCCTAAATAAAGTATCATATCATCTGCAAAGAAGGATAATTTGACTTCTTCCTTCCCAATTTGTATCACTTTAATTTCTTTTTCTTGTCTAGTGGCTCTGGCTAAAACTTCCAGAACTATATTGAATAGCAGTGGTGAGAGTGGGCATCCCTGTCTGGCACCAGATCTCAGTGGAAATGCTTCCAACTTTTCCCCATTCAATAGGATGCTGGCCGTGGGTTTTTCATAAATTGCCTTGATTGTGTTGAGAAACGTTCCTTCTATACCCAATTTGCTTAGAGTTTTCATCATGAACGGGTGTTGTATTTTATCAAATGCTTTCTCGGCGTCTATTGAGATAATCATATGGTTTTCCTTCACAGTTTGTTAATGTGGTGCATCCCATTGTTTGATTTGCAAACATTGAATCATCCCTGCATACCAGGGATAAATCCTACTTGGTCTGGGTGGATGATTTTTCTGATGTGTTGTTGCATTCTATTGGCCAAAATTTTATTCAGTATTTTTGCATCTATGTTCATCAGGGATATTGGTCTGTGATTTTCTTTCAATGCTGCTGAATTTGGTGCTATTGCCCACCCTACTCTCCCACCTGCCCATGCTCTCACCCTACCTCCTCCTTCATTTCTTATCCTTTCTTTTAATTTTTACAATGACATACTTTCTGTTTGTTTCATAATCATAAGATTGACCCTCCACTAAGTAAATAATTCAATAAATAGTAAGAAGAAAATAGGTTAGATGGTTATACCTCTGAGAGAAACTAATACTTGAGCCAAGAGTAGGGGAGGCAAGGGAGTTATCTAAATGGATTTATGGGTGAAGAGTTTGCCATGCAGAGGAAAGAATTTCAGCAGAGGCCGTGAGGTAGGAATATGCCTGCTGTTTCCAATGATTGTTAAGGGATCAACATGGCTGATATGAAATGAGCCCCAGAAAACAATAGAAGAAGTTATGAAGGCAGCATATCATGTAATATCTAGTAAGTCATGACATGTGATAGGCCTTTGATTTTAACTTTAGTAAAATAAGGAAACACTGTGGATCTATTATAGAAATTGCATACTCCCCTTACGTCTGAATTAAGACATAAAACAATCAATATTGCTGCTCTGTTAAAAAGAGAGAGTAATGGAAGGGAAAAATAAAACGTGTAAAATATAATTACAATGGCCTAGGCAATAACCAATTTTAACTTTGTCTAGTTTATGAACTGCTAAAGTAGTAAGATACGGTTGAAATTTTCATTTTTCCCTTTCTTCAGCTAAGGGGATGACTCCAGGATACTACTAATGCCTGGGCCTCAAAGAAAGGATAGTATAGGGATTGGAATATCAAATATATAAGGGTTGAAAGGATTAAGTATGTATCTAAGAAAATGTCTGGGGGCTGGTGCTATGGCTCAGTGGAGTAAAGCCCCAGCCTACAGTGACAGCATCCCATATGTGTGCGGGTTTGAATACCAGCTGCTCAACTTCTGATCCAGCTCTCTGCTATAGCCTGTGAGAGCAGTAGAAGATGGCCCAAGTCCTTGGGCCCCTGCACCCATGCAGGAGACCTGGAAGAAGTTCCTGGCTCCTAGCTTCAGATCAACTCAGCTCTGGCCATTTCAGTCATCTGGAGAGTGAACCAGCTGATGGAAGACCTGTCTGTGTGTGTGTGTGTGTGTCTCTGTCTCCCCCCCTCCCCCGGCTCTACCTTTCTCTGTAACTCTGTCTTTCAAATAAATAAAATAAACCTTTTAAAAAGAAAATGTCTGAAAACCAGAGATGAGAAGAAATGTGAACTGGAATAGAGTATGTAGGAGGAATTGTTAGAAAAGAAATCACGGCCGGCGCCGCGGCTCAACAGGCTAATCCTCCGCCTTGTGGCGCCGGCACACTGGGTTCTAGTCCTTGTCGGGGCGTTGGATTCTGTCCTGGTTGCCCCTCTTCCAGGCCAGCTCTCTGCTGTGGCCAGGGAGTGCAGTGGAGGATGGCCCAAGTGCTTGGGCCCTGCACCCCATGGGAGACCAGGAGAAGCACCTGGCTCCTGGCTTCGGATCAGCGCAGTGCGCCAGCCATAGCACGCTGGCTGCGGCGGCCATTGGAGGGTGAACCAACGGCAAAGGAAGACCTTTCTCTCTGTCTCTCTCTCTCACTATCCACTCTGCCTGTAAAAAAAAAATCACAATCAAAGTGTATTTTGTTTATATTTTATGCTATAATTAAACATATTTAGATTCTCAAAGCTTTAGGAAATATAGAAAGAGTTACATATTCAAAACCACAGATTGTAGCACCATGAATAATACAAGGGCTATGTAGAGTCTAAGGTTGGCACCCGTATTAGGTAGGCATTATTTTTTTCTAAAGATTTATTTTAGCCTAAACAAGAGTGTCAATTTGTTAAGTCAACAACAGGAGTCACTGTGCACTTACTCCTCATGTAGAATCTCTGTCCTTAGTGTGCTGTACATTGAGATTTAATGCTATAACTAGTACTCAAACAGTATTTTTCACTTTATGTTTCTGTGTGGGAGCAAACTGTTGAAATCTTTACTCAATGTATGCTAAACTGATCTGTATATAAAGAGAATCGAAAATGAATCTTGATGTGAATGGAAGGGGAGAGGGAGTGGGAAAGGGGAGGGTTGTGGGTGGGAGGGACGTTATGGGGGAGAAGCCATTGTAATCCATAAGCTGTACTTTGGAAATTTATATTCATTAAATAAAAGTTAAAAAAAATGAAATAAAAAAACCTTAAATTAAAAAAAGATTTATTTTATTTATTTGAAAGACAGAGTTACAGAGAGAGGTAGAGACAGAGAGAGAGGTCTTCCATCCCCTGGTTCACTCCCCAGATGGCTGCAACAGCCGGAGCTGCACTGATCTGAAACTAGGAGCCAGGAGCTTCTTCCAGGTCTCCCACATAGGTCCAGGGGCCCAAGGATTTGAGCCATCTTACACTGCTTTCTAAGGCCATAGCAGAGAGCTGGATCAGAAGTGGAGCAGCCAGGACTCGAACCGGTGCCCATATGGGATGTGGGCCTTGCACCACAGCACCAACCCCTAGGTAGGCATTATTATCCTCATTTTATAGTTGTTAAAACTGGAGCATAAAGAAGTTAAGTAATTTCTCACAATCATGCAAATAGTTATTGATGCAGCTAGCATCCCATTTCTGTTCTACTAGGTTACAAAGCACCAAGTTCATACCCATTCTGCTGCACTTTCTCCCTTGAGTTAAAAACTCACAAGAGTTCTAGACTTTTTAAAAAATTCTGTGATATTAATGATTTTAAATATCAGAAACTTCTTTTTTCATTTTGCTTTCAAATATACCTTCTATGAACTAATTACTATAACATTCTACAAACTAATTATATTCTAGCAAGATTTCCTCATTTGCAACAGCTCTTCCATGTGACTTGAGAAGGTTTGCTGCAGCCTGGTCCATCAGACACCCCCGATCATCAAGCCACTACTTCAGTTCTGATACCTATAACATCTTTGGTTGTGGTAGTCTAGTTTTCCTAATAGTTTATTAATGTTTTGTGAAACACTGAAATTTTCAGTATGCAATGTATATGATATTAAATTGTGAATTGGTGAGATGTATGTAACAGCAACATTTGAAGATAATGGTATTTGATATCCTCTTAAAGAAAAGTTGCCTACAAATTTGAAGCTAGAAAGTCACTGTATTAACTTTAAAAATTAAAGAATGACAATTCATGGCTTTTTAGATTTTTGAATCAGGCAGTAGTCAGTGTATCTGAGGAAAGCCAGCTCACCAAGTCCTCCCAGGCAGCAGTAGGAGAAAAATGTACCTAGAACAGCTCTGATAGATTTGGAAAGTCCATCCATACTCACTTTCAGTTTAACAGCAGAGGACAACAGAGGTGGTTCTGGAACAAAGTACTGTGAAAATAATAGCCATAAGCAGTGGCTCAGAGACCCCTGACACCTTGTTGAACATCCTTAAGAATGCTGATCTCAGCCTGGCATTTCAGACCTACACAGTACACAGACCAGGTTCAGAAGGTTCTTTTTATTTTTTTAAAGATTTATTTTTATTTATTCGAAATACAGAAGTACAGAGAGCGGTAGTGGGAAAGAAAGAGGTCTTCCATCCACTGGTTCACTCCCCAAATGACCACAACGGCCGAAGCTGGGAAGATCTATAGTCAGGAGTCAGGAGTTTATTCCAGGTCTCCCACACAGGTGCAGTGACCCAAGGACTTGGAACATCTTCTGCTTTCCCAGGTCATAGCAGAGAGCTGGATCAGAAGAGGAGCAAATGGCGCCCATATAAGATGCTGGCGCTTTAGGCTGGGACTTTAATGTGCTGTGCCACAGCAGCAGCCCCAGAAAGGTTCTTGAAACGCCCTCTTGTCTGAAGAAACAGAAACATCAGACAATGGTGATGGAGATCACAATTCTATCATTTTGGATCCTGAGATATTGGAGCCTAGGCAGGATGAGGAGGACATGGACTTTGAGGAGGATGGTGAGATTTTTTTTTTTTTTTGCCATGAAACTCTCGAGGTGGTGCCCCTTTGGAAATATGTGAATCAATTCAAGATGACGAATAATGAAGTTAAGCCGTTTAGTTGCGGTCCCATCACAGCCTGCAGGACAGTGGGCCAGGGGCAGTCAATGAAGGAATCAGGAGGATTAGGAGGGTGTGAGGGTGCAGGGGGTGTCACAGACCATGAGCATGCCAAGTCCGAGAGGTGTTTACTGTATTGAGATTTATTAACACAGGCTTCTTAGTGTCAGTTATGCAGATAGCAATTTATTAGAAGAGTGTAAGTCCATTAACTATAGTAGATTCCAACCTTAGACACTTCACCCTAGATATTTCTGTTCCCATTGACTTTTAAGATGGAATTTCTATTTATTTAATTATTTGATATTTATTTTAAAATTTTTTCTTAATATAAACAGAATAGATTTCATGTATTTCATAGATACAATTCTAATAAAATAACCGTACTACCCTCCCTCTATCTCCTCTCCTTCCTTTCTCTCTTTTTTGTTCTTGTAATTTTTGCAATAGCATACTTTCAATTTACTTTATAAGCACAGGATTAAAATCCACACTCCACACTTGCAAGTGTATTTTCTTTTACTTCAGGTCTCAGGATCTCTGTATTGAGCCTATATGGCATAGACATGTTCTAATAAGAAAAAGTGTCACTTGGCCAAAGATAGCTGGATCTAAGCAATTGGCAAATCTAGTTTTGATTTTATCTCCTAACTTGTAGAATAATAGGAATATGTTAATCTCAATATTTCAATCACAAACACTAGTAAAAAAAAAGATAAAAAAAGATACATATCACAGCTGAGGACTCACACCAAATACTGGAATAGAAGAAATAAAAATGTCACATACAGATGAATTTTTTGCGCACCTAGAAACTGAATAGTCCCATGGTTTGAAATCAGATTACAATCAAAATGATAGAAAGTGTTTGAAATCTTTTGATAACACTTGAGAGAGAATGGAAATCTTTTTCTCCTTTTTCTTGATGTCTTTGCTAAGGTGAGAAATTCTGGCTCTGCTTCATGCAACAAGTTGATAGCAAGAAACAATTTATCCCAAAAAGAATATCCTTACCAGTGTTGTTCCCCAAGGATGTTCACCCACAGCCTACAGCAGAACGTATCTATGCTACTTGTTTCAGTACTTCTTAGGCAATGGCAATAGGAACCTTACTCTCTTCAAATTTGCTATCTTTCTAACTTTAGGTAAGGCCAGCTCTACAATCTCTGTACTTTTCCAACCTTATCTTTAAAAAGGCAAAGGCTAATCCTAGCAGGATCAGTCCCTACTGATCTTGAATTGGGCCAATTCATTACATCTCTTACTCACTTTGGGTAAAATAAGTAGGCAGGCAGAGGAAGGGAGTCAGGGAAAGAACTGCAGATTTCCTCTATGACACAATCGTCAAAAAATATAAAATTAACCCCAAGTTCTAGGAGGGAGGGAATTAGCATCTTTGAAATTTTGACCGTTCAACCAGTCATGTACCAACCCTCATTGTTCTTTCTGAGAAATACATATTCAGAGTCATAAGGCACAACGAACTGTGGTGTGAAATTCCTCTTGGCTTAAAATATTAACCTACTTATTGTCCATTCTCATTGTCATCCAACTAATCACCAGAGTCACCTGATAAGCTTTGTAAGTGGAGCTGCCAAGTTTCTACCTGAGACTAACCACCTAGAGATAAGTGATTTCACAACTGTGCTCAATAGATTATACTGTGCACATAGGATCAAGAAGCACGGGCCTGTGCTGACAGCTCTGTGCCTCCGAACCTTATCTATCAGCTCAAGCAAAGTCTTCCAAGGTGGAGTGAATATCAGGAATTCATAGTTCAAAGACTGCCTTATCACAACGCCACAAAGGGAAACGACTAGTGTTCTTTGAACTCTGTTATCATTAAGAGTTTCACTCTAACTGCCTTTACCATACATTCATGCTCCATATCACTATCTTTTTAGGTATATTGATACTGTGGTGCCTCATCATAAAATGAATCATAAAACATAGTATATGATTCTAAAATTATTGAGGATAAGTATAATAGATCTTGGACTAAGCTAAGGAAATATCCTTTCATTCCATCTTGTTTTCCTCATTTTTGAATATTCTTTGAAGAATATATAAGACAAGAGTAGTCTGTGAAACGAGATTGCAAGGATAAGAGCTTTCTTGTGAAGAAATAGGTCTCTACTCTGTGATTACAGTTACTATATTTTCAGTCATCTTTCAAATAGAGAGAAACCAATATAAAGCTCCTTATATTATTAGAGTTGTTATCATTTTTCTGTGCTATTTTCATATAAAGATAGAGAATTGTGTCATTCTTGCTTGTAAGTTTATGAACCAATCCTAGAGGAATCTTTTAGGAGTAGCTTTTTCTCTTTCCTACTACTTCTATTGTTTCTAACTTGAAAACTCCATACATCTAATTTTTAATCTTGCAATCTTTATGAAAATCTTCACATGGTCTCAGATACATTGATAACAGTTAAGTTTACCTCTGTATCAAAATTGTGGGCTTTTAAAGATTCAACTACTTTTTTCTTGCTGTTAGACAAGTCTTAGCCAAGTGGAAGTATAAAATAAATCTTAAAAAGTTTGTGAGAAATGCATACCATGAAGCAAAATACTAAAATTAAATTTTTGCCAAAACAAGCTTATCTTTTAATTCCATTTTTCCATGAGCTTTATGAAATACACTTTTATAATCTGTAGATTGTTTTAATGTCTTTTTGTGTCTGCTGTAAGTTCATGGAGATTTTTTATTAAAAAAAAAAAGATATAATCCCATTTGTCCAAGTTTTGCTTCTGATGCCTATGTTTTAGAAGCCTTATCCAGGGAGCCATCATCCACATTAATGTCTTTAAGTAGTTCTCCTACATTTCCTTCTAACAACTTCATAGTCTCAGGTCTTAAATTTAGGTCTCTGATCCATTCTGAGTTGATTTGTGTATAGTGGGAGAGGTAGGAATCCAATTCTGTTCTTCTACATAAATGCATACAGTGTTGCCAGCACATTTATTGAAGAGATTTTTCTCTCTCCAATGTATTTTGGGGCACTTTTGTAAGAAATCAGTTGGCCAAATGTATGGATAAATTTCTGGGTTCTTTTCTGTTCCATTGATCTAGTGTCAATTTTTATGCCAGTACCAGACTGTTGAAATCACAGCTTTCTAGTGTACTTTGAAGTCAGGTATTGTGATTCTTCCAGTTTGATTTTTTTTCCTCTCAGGATCACTTTGCGTATTCTGGGTCTTTTGCGATTCCTTATGAATTTTAGGGTTTTTTTTTTCTAATTCGATAAAGAATGCCATTGGTGTTTTGACAGAGATTGCATTGAATCTGTAAATTACTCTGGGTGATATAAACATTTGAATGATTTTAATTCTTCCAACCCATGAGCAAAGGAGTATCTTCCCATTTTTTTGTGTCTTTGATTATTTCCTTCATCAGTGTTTTATAATTTTCTTTGTAGAGATCATTCATTTCTTTGCTTGAATTTACTCCTAAATATTTGATTTTTGTGGCTATTGTAAATGGGATTTATTGATTTCTCTTTCAGTTAGTTCATCCTTGGTGTATAAAAAATTACTGTTCTTTGTATATTGAAGTGAGAAACTCTCTTGCTTCTGATCAGGCTAGTAATGTCTTATATATGCAAAGCCTATAGTCTTGGCATATAAAATTTAAAAGGACTGTGGGGAAGACCATGCATACAGAATATGGAACATAGAACTGACTTCAGAGAGTTTAAGTCTATATGACATCTCTGGGAGAGATTTACCATAAGCAGCGGTACAGTCTGCCTCAAAAATTTAAGGCAGAAAGAAAATTCTTATAGTTAGCAAAGTCATTCTCCCAAATGCTAAGTATTCAACAACAGCAGTAATAAAAAATAACAATATGTGTGTTAGGAATTTTCTCCATAAAGGTGATAGATAATCAATTTTTTAAAAAATTGAATTTAATATTTTCCCTGAAAGAACAAAAAATATACACCATATGACTTAATGTGAGGGCCACAACTCCAACTGAAGGCCATGTTGTCTTTCACGTTGGCTTTGTATAGACGTACGGCGCCTCTGTATGGTGGTCCATAGTGGTAGCAGGCTCTGTCTTAAGTCCAACAAAAGGCGTTGAGCTTTCTCATATTAGTAGTTCTCTCATAAATGCAGATTCCCTCTGAATGGATCAGCTTGAGTAAGATTCTTACTCCTGAAATAATTACTTGTGACTAAGAATACTTGGTATATGAACTAGCTGGATCTTAGTCACCTATTTCACCAATAGTTCTTACTCAAATTTCATGCACAATGAGGCATGGTCCCTAAAAAGATCTAGAAAATGCTGGGTAGACAAATACAACACATTTTCATTTAAAGGTACAGGAGTGGGAAAATATCAGTTATGGAGTGTTGATGCATTCTTGCTCTACTCTTCTTGAGCATTGACCGTAGTGTATAATAGAGACCTTATTTCTTTGGCCACAACAGTACTTTCCAAGTTCTATTGCTTCTCCTTTCCTGTGTGCTCTCATGGAGACTTTACATTGCTGCCACAGAGGGATTCTAATGCCTCTTTCTTCTTATCCTTTTACTCAAATACTGAAGGATTCTCCAGCGCTTTTCTTTAAAATGCCTGATTTAAAAGTGGCCGTTAATAGCCCTACTGTTCCCAGATCTCCCATTATTTCAGGAATATACAGTAATTATTATTGTGGAGGTGTTACTCATAAGTAAGGAACTTACAACTTTATAAAGATCCAATTGACACGAATTCTTGCTTAGTTAAAAAGGTAAAATATATCAGAAGAGTAGCATAAAAGTCCACCAGATAATTAATATGTTACAGTTGGATTCTAACTTAATTCTTTAGCAAGCAATCTCTGTCATAAAACTTACTCTTTCCCAAAGTGTAGAATAAGATAATACAGTTCTGTAAAATGAAAATTGGAATATGAAAGTATATTCACTGTGTCATACTTACGGGAAATGTTAAAACATTACTTTTTGCAGTGGTTCAAACAAATTTCTTCTGCCTCATACCTCTCAAGAATTTATATCAGTTTATTGCATTTTAGTTCCATTTATGAGATTGGAGAGTTGGGCTTCAAGTTCCTTAATATTTTCTCTCTTAAGAACTTATTTTAGTCATGCTGAGATGATTTATCTGCCCCATGTTGTCAGGAGGAGTCATTTAGACCTGGCAAATCTAGAATCTTAGTATCCTGATATGTTGCAGATCACCAAAAACATTCATAGCCACATTTCTATTCCTTTTATCTATGTATTTTACTTTGGGTACAAACCATCATAGCATATACTCCACCATAGACAGGAGGAATAATGAGAAAACATTGTTTTTAGTCTTCTTTGAATAAAGCTTTTAGCTACATAGAAAAGAGAAAGAAGAGATGATACACAAAAGTGAATGAATGACAACAATGTAGGTTAGGTTTCCCTTATTATAAATAATTGATATTCATTTTAAAAGAGAAACCAGGAGATAATGCAGATGAGGTAAGAGTGGCTAATACAGAACAGACACTAGGAAAAAAAAATTTGAAGAAAGAAACTTATTTAGGCAAAATATAAAATGTTCACCCCTTAGGGTAGTTTGTACAGCTGCACAGAACACTAGAGATAGCCAGGCCTAGGGATGTCAATTTTAATGAATAGGGTTCAGCAAACTTTTTCTTATTTTTTTTAACTTTTATTTAATGAATATAAATTTCCAAAGTACAGAATATGGAATTACGATGGCTTCCCCCCCATAACGTCCCTCCCACTTGCAACCCTCCCCTTTCCTACTCCCTCTCCCCTTCCATTCACATCAAGATTCATTTTCGTTTCTCTTTATATACAGAAGATCAGTTTAGCATACATTAAGTAAAGATTTCAACAGTTTTCTCCCACACAGAAACATAAAGTGAAAAATACTGTTTGAGTACTAGTTATAGCATTAAATCTCAATGTACAGCACACTAAGGACAAAGAACCTACATGAGGAGTAAGTGCACAGTGACTCCTGTTGTTGACTTAACAAATTGACACTCGTGTTTATGGCATCAGTAATCACCCTAGGCTCTTGTCATGAGCTGCCAAGGCTATGGAAGCCCCCTGAATTCACTGACTCTGATAATTTTTAGACAAGGCCATGGTCAAAGTGGAAATTCTTTCCTCCCTTCAGAGAAAGGTACCTCCTTCTTTGATGACCCGTTCTTTCCACTGGGATCTCACTCGCGGAGATCTTTCATTTAGGTTTTTCTTTTCCAGAGTGTCTTGGCTTTCCATGCCTGAATAAAGGGCAAAATGGGAAGTATTTTAGGCCTTGTGGGACACATTTACTCTCTGCCGCAAGTTATTTTCCACTGCTTTTTTTTTTTTAATATTTATTTGAGAGGTAGAGTTACAGACAGAGAGAGGGAGAGACAGAGAGAAAGGTCTTCCATCTGCTGGTTCACTCCCCAAATGGCTGCAACAGCTAGAGCTAAGCCAATCTGAAGCCAGGAGCCAGGAGCTTCTTCTGGGTCTCCCAGTTGGATGCAGGGGCCCAAGCACTTTGGCCATTTTCCAGTGCTTTCCCAGGCCACAGCAGAGAGCTGGATTGGAAGAGGCAGAGCTGGGACACATTACAGTGCCCTTTGGGGTTGCCAGAGCCAGCTTACTCCAGTACATCATAGCGCTGGTCCCTCCACTGCTTTTTAAAAAGATTTTAAAAGGCTGGCACTGTGGCTTACTTGATTAATCCTTTGCCTGTGGCACCAGCATCACATGTGGGCACCGGTTCTAGTCCCAGTTGCTCATCTTCCAGTCCAGCTCTCTGCTGTGGCCCGGGAGGGCACTGGAGGATGGCCCAGGTTCTTGGGCCCCTGCACCCGCATGAGAGATCAGGAGGAAGCACCTGGCTCCTGGCTTTGGATCTTCACAGCTCTGGCCGTGGCGGCCATTTGAGGAGTGAACCAATGGAAGGAAGACTTCTCTCTCTCTCTCTCTCTCTCTCTCTCTCTCTCTCTCCAACTCTACCTGTCAAATAAATTTTTAAAAAATAATAAAAAATGTTTTTAAAAAGTACAGTTCATCATGCTACTTGCAAATTAAATACATACATTTCTTAGAATACTGAGTATATGTGCTTCTTAGCATAGTCAGAAGGATTTCTAACATAAAGGTATAATCAAATAGAATAGAAAGGATCTCAAGTAACCTGGAGCATCTTCACTTCCTCTCCTACCTACGTGATTTGGAGCCCTTAGATAATGCAGACATCAGGAAGCTTTTCAGTTCTCACCAGCTGCTCTGCGGTCCTTCCAGGTGCATAAGGCACAGCTGATAACATTGTAAATGAACACTCCTGAATATATCCAAGTTAAGAAGACAGATACGCAACTTCAAGAAGTTACAGGGGGTGAGAATTCAAGATGGCTAGATAGTGAGAAGCCACACTGACCTGACCATTAGAAATAGAAGAGAAAAGCAAAAGATGGATCACATTCCCAGGAGACTGACAGAAATGTTCAGGGGAGAAGTGACAGAACAGAACAGAAACTGCATGGGATACAGAGGAAAGAGCACAAGCTGTCAATGTGGCTGTCCATGCCACTAGCAAACTCTGCATCCATGCAGCTGACTACTGCCTGAGAAACACTGTCTTCCCCAGACAAGGGAGGAAAAAGTTGCCATGGCACCCCGAAACCAGCAACTTTAATGGAGGGAGAATTCCACAGTCAACTACAGACTTCAAGTCCAGCCTGGGGAGCTGGCTGGGGTCTGAGGGTTACAAAGTACCACATGAGCTTCTTCATATGTGAAGCCTTTACTCTTTCTTGAGGTAGGCTTTTGTTCTGGGCAGTGGAATGCATGCCTGAAGACCCCCCAAAGTATAGACTAGGAACTTCCCAGACTGTACATGAGATGGGGCTGGTTAGGATTCAAAAAAAAATCAGCATATTCTCCAGAGTGATGTGACCACAGCAGGGTCAGTTCTCTGTAACTGTTTTCAGAAATTGTTTTTATAGATTCAGCTTTATCTCTTAAGCTTATTTGCAGTACAGTCTAAAAAATATTGGAGAGCAGCATCCAATAGAAAACATACCAGGTTTTTTATTTTTAATTTTTATTTTGTTTTTAATTGACACATAATAATTGTGCAAATTTGTGGTAAGTGGTATGATGTTTTGATGAAAGTATACATTGTATAATAATCAGATCACTTTGGACATTTACCATTTATTTGTGATGAGGCCATTCACAACCATCTATTTTGAAATTTATAAGTTACTATTCTTAATGCGTACTTATTTATTTTCATTTATTTGAAAGGCAGACAGAGGGGAGAGAGGGAGAGAAAGAGAGATTTACTGGTTTATTCCCCAAATGCCTGCAACAGCTAGGGCTGAGCCATGACAAAACCGGGAGCCTGAAACTCAGTCACAGCTTCCTCAATGTTTAACTCTCTCTGTAAATCTCCTGATCTTTATTGCATGGACATTCTTTCCACTATTCATCTGGATCAAATCCATTTTCTTGGTGTGAGCTCTAATTTTTCTGGAGTATTATATTTAAGATTTTCCTAAAACAATGTGTAAGAGGGTACTTCAAAAAGTCTGTGGAAAGTAGAACTGTGACAGTTTCTCAGACTTTGCTTATCTTTGATGAGTTTGACAGATTTGAGGACCTCTGCTAAGGGGTTTAGTAAAATGTCCTTCAATTTGCCTTTGTCTCAGTTGCTTTTAGTGGCTAAACAAGAGTCACATGTTTTAGTCAAAAAGTTTGCTCCATACCCCCTTTCATATTGCACTCTTTGGGGAGAAATCATTAAGTATAACCAATATATAAGAGGTGAGGGAGGGGAGATGGTGCTTATCCTAGCAGTTAAAATGCCCCTGATCCTCATTTGAGTGCCTGGGTTGAATTCTCGGCTCCTGACTCCAGCTTCCTACTAATGCAGACCCCGGGAAGCAGCAGTGTCAGCTAAAGTAATTAGGGTTTAGGGTCCTTCCACCAATATGGGAGACCTGGATTGAGTTCCCAACTGCAGGCTTCCTTGCGGATATTTGGGAAGCGAACCAATGGAAGGGAGCCCTCCTTCTCTCTCAAATAAATTCTTTTTAAAATATAATAAATAAATAAATAGGTATAGTATCTACACAAACCACTTGTAATTCTTCTACATAGGAGATTTATTTAGCCTTCCAATTTGTTAATGATCATTGGTTTATATAAGTATGAATTCATGGCACTTATTTTATGTTTTGAGTTATCATCAAATACTGACATTTATTTCTTTGCTCAAATAGTTACAGTTTAGAACATAAAAGTTCTTCAGGGGTCCCTGTGTCTCCCTGCCATCTCAGCATGGTTCTGTGTTTTGTCCTTTTGATTGGTTTGCCCTTGTCGTTTGAGCACTTCCCTATATTCTGGCAATGACGTGATGCTCCAGGCCTGCCTTGTATATTTCTTTTCCAGGTATAGAATCAGTAATTTCTTCATGGAGTCCTGGTTCCTTTACTGGAGAATGGTGTGAGAAAATGAGATTTGGTTCTAAGAGTGCCTTCTACTATTTGGGTATTATTCCGCCTAGGATGTCAGGTGTCAGGGGAAGGTGGAGCATTGGAACCTGTTCCTTCTAACTGTGCCCCTAAGCCAGCCTTCTAACCCCTCCCCCACCTGCTGGCTTTCTCATCCTCCAGTAAGCATTTATTAAACATTCATATAAATGTTTTTAAAGCTACTATCTGTGGGAGAGAACATGTGATATTTGTCGTTTCATGCCTGACTTAATCACTTAAATTAAGGGCCTCCTGCCCCATCCATTTTCCTGCAAATGACAGGATTCCATTCTTTAGGGTTGAGGAACAGTTCATTAAGCAGACAAACCACATTTTTTAATCTATCCTTCTGTCAACAGGTACCTGGATTGCATTCATACATTGGCTATTGTGAACAACGCCAAAATAAGCAAGACAATACAGAAGTATCTCTGGATAAATATGAACAAGTGTGATAGCAAGCTCATGTGGTGGATCTACTTTTGGCTTTTTGAGGAACTGCCATACTGCTTTCCATAAGAGCTGCATTAGTTTACCTTTCCATCAACAGTGAATTATGCTGAATGAATGTTTTGAAATACCCACTATATCCCATAAATGGGCACAATTATTCCACATTAACAAAAATGTAGAGGGGCCAGCGCTGTGTTGTAGTAGATAAAGCCACTGCCTTCAGTGCCAGCATCCCATATGGCCACTGTTTCAAGTCCTGGCTGCTCCACTTCTGATCCAGCTCTCCACTATGGCCTGGAAAAACAGTAGAAGATGGTTCAAGTCCTTGGGCCCCTGCACCCATATGGGAGACCCAGGAGGGGCTCCTGGCTCCTGATCGGCCCAGCTCCAGCCATTGCATTCATCTGGGGAGCGAACCAGCATAGGGAAGACTCTCTCTCTTTCTCTCTCTCTCTCTCTCTCTCTCTGTTTCTGCACCCCTATAGCTCTGCCTTTCAAATATATAAATAAAAATCTTTATAAAAATAAAAATGTGGAAAACCTTTATGGAATGGAAAACAATTAGAATTAGTTAAATGTATTTGAGACTAACCTAGTTGATGAAAAGAAGCACTTTTTTATGTTCTAGAGATAGCTTTTTGATTATTGCTACTATTTATCTATCATGTGAACAACCTCAAAATTTAGAGACTTTAAATGACAATAAACATATATTAGCCCAGTCATAAATAAACACAAAAACCCAGAACTGCACACAAAAACAGAAAATTAGAAAGATAATGCAAGCTACTGCTGCCCTCAGGACTTTCTAACTCACAGACACTCTGCCCTGCCACTGAGCAATAGTATCTGTGCACATAAGCCCCCTTTCCCACCTGCTCCGTGAGTTCCCCTGTCTTCCTCCCTTTCTGGATGCTGGACACTCTGCACTGTCTCATGAAGTTAGGGATGACCTCCATATACAAATCTGCCAAAGTATTTCCCAACTAAAGCTCATGTGTGCACTTCAAGACAGATCTTTTCCTTGGTCAACTCCAAGATCCTTGAACTCATTCCCTGTAGGTCAGCACCATTTCCTCTTCAGCACAGTTGTTCTGTACATAATTTGAGATACTACTGCATTTGCAAAATACACATCTGACAAAACACTGCTACCCACAATATATACAAGTTCTCAAAACTCAGCTAATACTCTGCCTGCGGCACCAGCACTCCGGGTTCTAGTCCAAGTTGGGGCGCCAGATTCTGTCCCGGTTGCTCCTCTTCCAGTCCAGCTCTCTGCTGTGGCCTGGGAAGGCAGTGGAGGATGGCCCAAGTGCTTGGGCCCTGCACCCGCATGGGAGACCAGGAGGAAGCACCTGACCCCTGGCTTCGTATCGGCGCAGTGCGCTGGCTGTGGCAGCCACTTGAGGGGTGAACCAATGGAAGGAAGACCTTTCTCTCTCTCTCTCTCTCTCTCTCTCTCTCTCTCTCTCACTAACTCTGTAAAAAAATCTCAAAACTCAAAAACAAAAAATAAGCAAAAAAAGGTAAAATATTTAACAAACACTTTATCAAAGGAGATATACACAGATACTTTATTTTTCATCTTATGAAAACCTAAGTTTTATTATGTTACCCTTCAGTCATCCCCTTCACTTTTTCAATTTAATTTAAGGCACACAAATTTCATGCATTTCACATATACAGATTTAGGAACATAGCAATTCTTCCTATCCTACCTTCCCTCCCATCCACAGTCCCACCCTCTTCCTCCTCCTCCTTCTATTCTCACTCTTAATTTTTAAAAAGATCTATTTTCAGTTTCCTTTACACTCATAAGATTAACCCTACATTAAGTAAAGAGTTCAACAAATAGTAAAAGGGAAAATAAAACACTGTTCCTCAACAGTAGATACAAGGGCTGTAAACAATCATTGAATCTCAAAATGTCAATTTCCCTGATCTGTGGTAACTAATAGAGTATCTAAAATGTCATGTGTAGGAGTGAAATTGAAGTCCTGTACATTTGTGGTGCAGTTAGAGTCAATAAACACAGTCCTCATTCCATTTGAGGATCTCCCAGCTTCCTAAGTTATTTTTTAAATGTACATATATAAAGGGTCACTTTTTGGCTTCAATGTAAATTAAATCGCACTGGTTGCTAATGCTGCTCAGGTCATCATGTCCTCACTGATATGCTGCTGCTTGAGGAGTGAGGCAGACAGAATAGTGACTCCCCAGAGAAGTTCACATCCTACTCTCTGGAATCTGTAAGTACGTTACATGGAAAATGGTGATCAAGGTAGAGATAAAAGTAAGATGTTGATCAGTTGACTTCAAGATGGGAGATTCACTGGAATTTCCTGGGTGGCCCAGCACAATGACCAGGGTCCTTGAAAGTAGAACAGGAATGCAAGGGAAGAGTTGGAGGAACTCAGTGTAAGAAGGCTCAACCCGCCAGCTCTAGCTTAAAGATGGAGGAAGAGGACCATGAGCCAAAAAAGATGAGCAGCCTCCAAAAGTTGAAAAATCAACAGATTCTACCCAGGGACACATTCTTCCAACACCTTGATTTTAACCCACCAAGACTTCTGACATCCAGAACTCTAATAGAACACTTTGTAAGGTTTTAACCCACAAATTTATGGTGAATTTTAAGAGTGACAATATAAAACTAATACAAGGAGTGCTCAAAATTCCAACTAAAATGGTTTGCCTATTTATCCTTTTAATTTTATCAGTTTTTATTTCATTTTCTAACACCCTGTTTTTAAGTGCGAACAGATTTAGGACTGTGAGATCTTAGCGAATTAACTCCTTTACCATATAAGTTGCCCAATTTTATTATAGATTATCTTCTTATTCTGACTTCTGCTTGTCTTAAATTAGCATCATTACTTAAACTTTCATTTGATTAGTGTTAGTATGGCACATCTTTGTCCATTTTTTTCACTTTGAACTATCTGAGACCTTTAATTTAAAGTGAATTTCTTACTAATAATATACAGTTAGGTAGTGTCTTTTTTATCCATGCCAGAAACCTTTGTCTATTGATTGGATCATTTGCACCATTAACATTTAAAGTGACTTTTACATAACCAAGTTAATTTTTATAACAATTGTCTATTTGTTGCATGTCTTTTGTCCCTCCACCATAATTTTTCACCTTTTCTTATTTTAATATTATACTTTTTAGGATTCTAATTATCGTATTATTTTGCATATAATTTACATTTTTAAAAGCTTCATGATTTACTTGGAGTTTATCATAAACATTTTAAAATAATCTAAACTGATTTTCACGAGTCTGGAACTCAGTGAAGGTCTCCTATGTGGATGGTAGGGATCCAAGTACTGTAGCTCTCCCAAGGTGCATACTGTCAGGGAGATAGACTATGAAGTGAAAGTGGGACTTGAAGTCACACACTCAGACACAGGATGCAGGCATCCCGAGTTTTATCTTAACTACATGCAAAATGCTCACCCCTGATTGTAGCATTTCTTGTAACAAATCTTGTACTGCTAAATTCTTTTTGCTTTTCTACAAATGGAATGAAAATGCCTTTCCTCCAGTTTTTGCTCTTTTAATATTTATTTATTTGAAAGAATGACAGTTTAATATTTATTTATTTGAAAGAGTGACAGGAAAAGACACAGATACATGCAGAGAGAGAGAATCTCCCATCTATTGGCTTATGCCCCCAAATGCCCACAACCGGGGCAGGGCCAAGCGTAATCAGGAGCCATAAACTCCATCCAGATCTCCCACATGGGTGGCAGAAGCCCAAATACTTGGGCCATCATCTGGTGCCTTCCCAGATGCCTTAACAGGAAGCTAAATCAGAAGTGGAGGAGCCAGGACTCACACTGGCACTGCTGTATGGGATGCAGGTATCTCAGGTAGAAGCATAACCCACTACACACCAATACCTTCACCCATCATTTTTCTGAAGAGCACTTTCACCAGATATTAAATTCTATTTTAACAATATATTGTTTTCAGGGGGACGGAGCCAAGATGGCGGAATAGTGAGGGCGCGCACCGATAGTCCAGGAAAATTTAGTTTAATAAAAGTGGAGTTACAGTAGCCTCAGAAAAAGGATCAGGAAAAAATTGCAGAGGAAACTCTTCCGGAGCTATTAGCTGTGACTCGGAGGACCTACTGGGAGAGCAGGGTCGCCCACCACGCGGAAGCCAAACCGCGGGAGCCACAGAGTCTGAGAGCCAGTGCGGGAAGGGGAGTCGATGTGACACAGACACTAGCGGGGAGAGGAGGGACGCCCAGGGCTCCGAGTCCACACATCGGCGCTGGAAGTGGAGGTGAGCTCAGTAACCGGAGACATTGGCGGGGAAACGGCGGACAGAATTTTAGAGGGAAGCGGGCATTGAAGCGGGAAAGTTCAACAGACTACAGGAGAGAAGGAAAAATAAATAAATAAATAAATAGGTGGGGGCATACTGGTACAGACAAGTTCCACTCTCCGCCAACCTTGCAAACTCGAGCAAGAGACAAAGAGCTGGGATATACATAATAAAAGGGGAGAGTTAAGGCTACAATTCAGTAGCCTAGGCAACCCAGTGGGAGTCCGCAGGAGAAACCGAGCCTGCACAGACTCTTTGGGTAGAAGCCAGAGATCAGAAGAGAAATACCATCCATTCTGCTCAGCCTTGCAATATTACTTACCTCCTGAATAAAAAATAAAATAAAATAAAATAAATGAATAAATAAATAAATAAGAGAGATTTACCATGCATAACCTGAGGGTGTCACCTTTGCACACCTGTAACCCTGAAGAACCAAGCAGAGCTCACAGGCCACACCCATCTCAAGCCTCCAAGGCTCCTCCAACAGCAGGCAGTCCACTTAACACAGACATATTAAAAAAAAAAAAAAAAACTCACAGTGAGGGAAACAGAATTAACCATGCCAAGCAATAAACACACAAATCGAGGGAACAAGATCAACGATGACACTATGACGCCTCCAAATAAACAAAACACCCCAAGCCAAGATTATGAAGATGATGAGATAGAAGAAATGCAAGATATGGATTTCAAAAAATTTATGATAAGAACATTTAGAAGTTTTCAAAAGCAAATCCTTGAACTACAGAAATCCTTATTGGACAGGATTGAAAATCTCTCTCGTGAAAATGAAATTTTAAGGAAGAATCAAAATGAAACGCAGAAACCAGTAGAACAGGAAAGTGTGATAGTGAAGAGAAATCAAAATGAAATGAAGAGCTCAATAGATCAAATGACAAACACATTAGAGAGCCTTAAAAGCAGAATGGGTGAAGCATAAGAGAGAATATCGGACTTAGAAGATAGAACACAGGAAAACATACAGTCAAACCAAAGAAAAGAAGAGGAAATTAGAAATCTAAAACATATTGTTGGGAATCTACAGGATACTATTAAAAAAACCAACATTCGAGTTCTAGGAGTTCCTGAAGGCATGGAGAGAGAGAAAGGATTAGAAGGCCTTTTTAGTGAGATACTAGCAGAGAACTTTCCAGGTTTGGAGAAGGACAGAGACATCCTAATACAGGAAGCTCATAGAACCCCCAGTAAACATGACCAAAAGAGATCCTCACCACGACACGTTGTAATTAAACTCACCACAGTGAAACATAAAGAAAAGATCCTAAAATGTGCAAGAGAGAAATGTCAGATTACTCTCAGAGGATCTCCAATCAGACTCACAGCTGACTTCTCATCAGAAACACCACAGGCTAGGAGGGAATGGAGAGACATAGCACAGGTGCTAAGAGAGAAAAATTGCCAGCCCAGAATATTATATCCTGCTAAGCTCTCATTTTTGAATGAAGGTGAAATAAAGACCTTTCATAGCAAACAGAAATTGAAAGACTTTGTGGCCACTCGTCCGGCCCTGCAAAAGATACTTAAAGATGTGCTACACTCAGAAACACAGAAACACGGCCATCAATATGAAAGAAGGGAAAGGAAGAACACTTACCAGTAAAAGAGCATGGGAAGCTCAAAGCATATACTAGAAAATATCTCCGGGAAAATGGCAGGGCAAATTCACTATGTATCAATAGTCACATTAAACGTGAATGGCCTGAACTGTCCAGTTAAAAGACACAGACTGGCTGACTGGCTTAAGGAACAACACCCAACTATTTGTTGCCTAGAAGAAACACATCTCTCTAACAAAGATGCATGCAGACTGAAAGTGAAAGGTTGGAAAAAGATATTCCATGCCAACAGAAACCAAAAAAAAGCAGGTGTAGCCATATTAATATCAGACAAAATAAACTTTAATACAAAAACTCTTAAGAGAGACAAAGAGGGGCACTATATAATGATTAAGGGTTCAATTCAACAGGAAGATGTAACTATTATAAATGTATATGCACCTAATTACAGGGCACCGGTCTATTTAAAAGATATGTTAAGGGACTTAAAGGGAGACTTAGATTCCAATACAATAGTACTGGGGGACTTCAATACTCCACTCTCAGAAATAGACAGATCATCCGGACAGAAGATCAACAAGGAAACAGCAGATTTAATCGACACTATAGCCCAAATGGATCTAACAGATATCTACATAACTTTCAATCCTACATCTAAAGACTTTACATTCTCCTCAGCAGTGCATGGAACCTTCTCTAGGATTGATCACATACTAGGTCATAAAGCAAGTCTCAGCAAATTTAAAAGAATTAGAATCATACCATGCAGCTTCTCAGACCACAGCAGAATGAAGCTGGAAATTAGCATCTCAGGAAACCCCAGAAAGTATACAAACACATGGAGACTGAACAACATGCTCCTGAATGAACACTGGGTCATTCAAGAAATCAAAAGAGAAATCAGAAACTTACTGGAAGTTAATGAGGATAACAACACAACATATCAAAACTTACGGGATATGGCAAAAGCAGGATTGAGAGGCAAGTTTATAGCAATAGGGGCCAATATCAAGAAATTGGAAAGGCACCAAATAGATGAGCTTTCAGCGCATCTCAAGGACCTAAAAAATTTGCAGCAAACCAGACCCAAATCTAGTAGGAGAAGAGAAATAATTAAAACCAGAGAAGAAATTAACAGGATTGAATCAAAAAAAAAAAAACATTACAAAAAATCAGCCAAGCGAAGAGCTGGTTTTTTGAAAAAATAAACAAAATTGACACCCCATTGGCCCAACTAACTAAAAAAAGAAGAGAAAAGACCCAAATCAATAAAATAAAATCAGAGATGAAAAAGGAAACATAAAAACAGACACCACAGAAATAAAAAGAATCATCAGAAATTACTACAAGGACTTGTATGCCAGCAAACAGGGAAACCTATCAGAATTGGATAGATTCCTGGACACATGCAATCTACCAAAATTGAACCAGGAAGACATCGAAAACCTAAATAGACCCATAACTGAAACAGAAATTGAAACAGTAATAAAGGCCCTCCCAACAAAGAAAAGCCCAGGACCAGATGGATTCACTGCTGAATTCTACCAGACATTTAAAGAAGAACTGATTCCATTTCTTCTCAAACTATTCAGAACAATTGAAAAAGATGGAATCCTCCCAAATTCTTTCTATGAAGCCAGCATCACCTTAATCCCTAAGCCAGAGAAAGATGCAGCACTGAAAGAAAATTATACACCAATATCCCTGATGAACACAGACGCAAAAATCCTCAATAAACATTGATTGTCTTGCGCACATTAAACCATCCCTGCATACCAGGGATAAATCCCACTTGGTCTGGGTGGATGATCTTTCTGATGTGTTGTTGCATTCTATTGGCGAGAATTTTATTGAGGATTTTTGCATCTATGTTCATCAGGGATATTGGTCTGTAATTTTCTTTCAGTGCTGCATCTTTCTCTGGCTTAGGAATTAAGGTGATGCTGGCTTCATAGAAAGAATTTGGGAGGACTCCCTCTTCTTCAATTGTTCTGAATAGTTTGAGAAGAATTGGAGTTAGTTCTTCTTTAAACGTCTGGTAGAATTCAGCAGTGAATCCATCTGGTCCTGGGCTTTTCTTTGTTGGGAGGGCCTTTATTACTGTTTCAATTTCTGTCTCAGTTATGGGTCTGTTTAGGTTTTCGATGTCTTCCTGGTTCAATTTAGGCAGATTGCATGTGTCCAGGAATCTATCCATTTCTGATAGGTTTCCCTGTTTGCTGGCATACAAGTCCTTGTAGTAATTTCTGATGATTCTTTTTATTTCTGTGGTGTCTGTTGTTACATTTCCTTTTTCATCTCTGATTTTATTTTATTGATTTGGGTCTTTTCTCTTCTTTTTTTAGTTAGTTGGGCCAATGGGGTGTCAATTTTGTTTATTTTTTCAAAAAACCAGCTCTTCGTTTGGCTGATTTTTTGTAATGTTTTTCTTGATTCAATCCTGTTGATTTCTTCTCTGATTTTAATTATTTCTCTTCTCCTACTAGATTTGGGTCTGATTTGCTGCAGGTTTTCTAGATCCTTGAGGTGAATTGAAAGCTCATCTATTTGGTGTCTTTCCAATTTCTTGATGTAGGCACCTATTGATATAAACTTTCCTCTTAACACTGCTTTTGCTGTGTCCCATAAGTTTTGGTATGTTGTGCTGTTATCCTCATTTACTTCCAGAAAGTTTTTGATTTCTCTTTTGATTTCTTCTATGACCCATTGTTCATTCAGGAGCATGTTGTTCAATCTCCATGTGTTTGCGTATGCTCTAGGGATTCCTGAGTTACTAATTTCCAACTTCATTCCTTTATGGTCTGAGAAGCTGCATGGTATGATTCTAATTCTTTTGAATTTGCTCAGACTTGCTTTATGGCCTAGTATGTGGTCAATCCTAGAGAAGCTTCCATGTACTGCTGAGAAGAATGTAAAATCTTTAGCTGTAGGATTGAAAGTTCTGTATATATCTGTTAGATCCATTTGGGCTATGGTGTCGTTTAAATCTACTGTATCCTTGTTGATCTTCTGACCGGATGATCTGTCTATTTCTGAGAGTGGAGTATTGAAGTCCCCCAGTACTACTGTATTGGGGTCTAAGTCTCCCTTTAAGTCCGTTAATAAATCTTTTAGATAAACTGGTGCCCTGTAGTTAGGTGCATATACATTGATAATTGTTATATCTTCCTGTTGAATTGATCCCTTAATCATGATGTAGTGTCCCTCTTTGTCTCTCTTAACAGTTTTTGTGGTAAAGTTTATGTTGTCCGATATTAAGATGGCTACGCCCGCTCTTTTTTCATTTCTGTTGGCATGGTATATCTTTTTCCAGCCTTTCACTTTCAGTCTGTATGGATCTTTGTTGGAAAGATGTGTTTCTTGTAAGCAGCATATAGATGGGTTTTGTTCCTTAACCCAATCAGCCAATTGGTGTCTTTTAACTGGACAGTTCAGGCCATTCACGTTCAAAGTGACTAATGATAAGTGGTAACTTTGCCCTGCCATTTGCCAAAGATAAGTTCTAATATATGCTTTGAATTCCCTGTGATCTTTTGCTGTGAGGTTTCCTTCCTTGGTTTCCTTCCTTTACCTTCTTTCATATTGATGACCGTGTTTCTTTGTTTCTGTGTGTAACACATCTTTAAGCATCTTTTGCAGGGCTGGATGAGTGGCAACAAATTCTTTCAATTTCTGTTTGCAATGAAAAGTCTTTATTTCACCTTCATTCACAAATGATAGCTTTGCAGGATATAATATTCTGGGCTGGCAGTTGTTCTCTCTTAGTACCTGGGCTATATCTCGCCATTCCCTCCTAGCTTGTAGAGTTTCTGATGAGAAGTCAGCTGTGAGTCTGATTGGAGATCCTCTGAGAGTAATCTGACGTTTCTCTCTTGCACATTTTAGGATCTTTTCTTTATGTTTCACTGTGGAGAGTTTAATTACAACGTGTCGTGGTGAGGATCTCTTTTGGTCGTGTTTATTAGGGGTTCTGTGGGCTTCCTGTACTAGGATTTCTCTGTCCTTCCCCAAACCTGGGAAATTTTCTGCTAATATCTCACTAAAAAGGCCTTCTAATCCTTTCTCTCTCTCCATGCCTTCAGGAACTCCTAGAACCCGAATGTTGGGTTTTTTAATAGTATCCTGAAGATTCCCGACAATATGTTTCAGATTTCTAATTTCCTCTTCTTTTCTTTGGTCTGACTGTATCCTTTCCTGTTCTCTGTCTTCTAAGTCCGATATTCTCTCTTCTGCTTCACCCATTCTGTTTGTAAGGCTCAATTGAAACACCAGAAATCAACCCAAACATCTACAGCCAACTTATATTTGATCAAGGATCTAAAACCAATTCCTGGAGCAAGGACAGTCTATTCAATAAATGGTGCTGGGAAAACTGGATTTCCACGTGCAGAAGCATGAAGCAAGACCCCTACCTTACACCTTACACAAAAATCCACTCAACGTGGATTAAAGACCTAAATCTATGACCTGACACCATCAAGTTATTAGAGAACATTGGAGAAACCCTTCAAGATATTGGCACAGGCAAAGAATTTCTGGAAAAGACCCGGGAGGCACAGGCAGTCAAGGCCAAAATCAACTATTGGGATTGCATCAAATTGAGAAGTTTCTGTACTGTAAAAGAAACAGTCAGGAGAGTGAAGAGACAACCAACAGAATGGGAAAAAATATTTGCAAACTATGCAACAGATAAAGGGTTAATAACCAGAATCTACAAAGAGATCAAGAAACTCCACAAAAACAAAACCAACAACCCACTTAAGAGATGGGCCAAGGACCTCAATAGACATTTTTCAAAAGAGGAAATCCAAATGGCCAACAGGCACATGAAAAAATGTTTAAGGTCGCTAGCAATCAGGGAAATGCAAATCAAAACCACAATGAGGTTCCACCTCACCCCAGTTAGAATGGCTCACATACAGAAATCTACCAACAACAGATGCTGGCAAGGATGTGGGGAAAAAGGGACACTAACCCAATGTTGGTGGGAACGCAAACTGGTCAAGCCACTATGGAAGTCAGTCTGGAGATTCCTCAGAAACCTGAAGATAACCGTACCGTTCGACCCAGCCATCCCACTCCTTGGAATTTACCCAAAGAAATTTAAATTGGCAAACAAAAAAGCGGTCTGCACCCTAATGTTTATTACAGCACAATTCACAATAGCCAAGACCTGGAACCAACCTAAATGCCCATCAACGGTAGACTGGATAAAGAAATTATGGGATATGTACTCTTTAGAATACTATACCGCAGTAAGAAACAACGAAATCCAGTCATTTGCAACAAAATAGAGGAATCTGGAACACATCATGCTGAGTGAAATAAGCCAGTCCCAAAGGGACAAATACCATATGTTCTCCCTGATCGGTGACAACTGACTGAACACCAAAAAGGAAACCTGTTGAAGTGAAATCGACACTATGAGAAATGGTCACTTGATCAGCATAGCCCTGACTGTTAATGAACAACTTAATACATTATCCCTCTTAGTATTTTTTTTTTGTCTGTTCTACTTAATATGACTGGTTTAATTCTGTAATTATCACACAGTTATTCTTAAGTGTTGAAATTTAACTGAAATGTGATCCCTGTTAAACATAAAAGTGGGAATAAGAGAGGGAAGAGATGTATAATTTGGGGCATGCTCGGGCTGACTTGCCCCAAATGGTAGAGTTAGAAACATACCAGGGGATTCCAATTCAATCCCATCAAGGTGGCATGTACCAATGCCATCTCACTAGTCCAAGTGATCAATTTCAGTTCACAATTGATCATAATGAAAGGACTAAGAGTCAAAGGGAGCACATAAACAAGTCCAGTACCTGCTAATACTAACCGATAGAATAAATAAAGGGGAGAGTGATCCAACATGGGAAGCGAGATACTCAGCAGACTCATAGAATGGCGGATGTCCTAAACAGCACTCTGGCCTCAGAATCAGCCCTAAAGCCATTCGGATCTGGCTGAAAAGCCCATGAGAGTATTTCAGGCATGGAAAGCCAAGACACTCTGGCAAAAAGATCTCTGTGAGTGAGATCCCAGTGGAAAGAACAGGTCATCAAAGAAGGAGGTACCTTTCTCTGAAGGGAGGAGAGAACCTCCACTTTGACTATGAACTTGTCTAAACAAGCTAAGAATCGGAGAACTCAGAGGGCTTCCATAGCCTTGGAAACTCATGACTGGAGCATAGGGAGATTACTGATGCCATAGACAGGAGTGTCAATTGGTAAAGTCAACAACAGGAGTCACTGTGCACTTACTCCTCATGTAGGATCTCTGTCCTTAATGTGCTGTGTATTGAGATTTAATGCTATAATGAGTACTCAAACAATATATTTCACTTTGTGTTTCTATGGTGGTGCAAACTGTTGAAAGCTTTACTTAATGTATACTAAACTGATCTTCTGTATAAAAAAAATAAATAAATAAAAAATAAAAAGAAGAAATTATCAATTCCCAACTTGACTCTCACTGGAATTAAACATGACAATAGGTCTGAATTGGTTTCATCATCATTTTAAAAATCATCTATTATTTTTCACTTTATGTTTCTGTGTGGGAGCAAACTGTTGAAATCTTTACTTAATGTATGCTAAACTGATCTTCCGTATATAAAGAGAATCGAAAATGAATCTTGATGTGAATGGAAGGGGAGAGGGAGTGGGAGAGGGGAGGGTTGCGGGTGGGAGGGACATTATGGGGGGAAGCCATTGTAATCCATAAGCCGTACTTTGGAAATTTATATTCATTAAATAAAAATTAAAATATAGGATTTGGAGGGCGGAGCCAAGATGGCGGAATAGTGAGGGCGTGCACCGATAGTCCGGGAAAATTTAGTTTAATAAAAGGGGAGTTACGGTAGCCGCAGAAAATAGAACCAAACAAAAATTGCAGGGGAAACCCTTCTGAATGGAGCAGGCGTGAATCGGACGACCTACTGGGAGAACAAGGTCGCCCACCGCACGGAAGCAAAGTCGCGGGACCCAGCCGCAGAAGCCCCAGGGTCTGCGCGACAGTGCTCCAAGGAGAGTGCACGCCACACAGAAAACAGCGGGGAGACTTGAGACGCTCAGGGCTCCGAGTCCACACATCGGCGCTGGAAGGGGAGGTGAGCTCAATAACCCGAGACATTGGTGGGGAAACGGGGGTCAGAATCTAGAGGGGGGCCGGAAAGTGCAGCAAACTCACTACCGGAAAGAAGGAAAAAAAAAAGCTTCGGGGTTTCTCTTCCCCCTAACCTTGCAAAGGTTACAAGCCTGCAAGACTTGAAGAATTCCCAAGAGACAAAGAGCAGGCCTCCTCTTTGGATTTACATATCAGTGGGGGAGAGTTAAGGAACTGAGTCACTACAATTCAGTAGCCTAGGCAACCCAGTGGGAGTCCAGAGGAGCCAAAGACTGGAAGCTAAATACCATCAATTCTGCACAGCCCTGCCCTGCAGTGTTACTTACCCCCTGAATAAATAAAATAAATAAATAAATAAAAAGAGAGAGATTTACCACGCATAACCTGAGGGTGTCACCTTTGCACACCCTTAACCTGGAAGAACCAGGCAGAGCTCTCAGGCCCCACCCATCTCAAGCCTCCAAGGCTCCTCCAACAGCAGGCAGTCCACTTAACACGGACACAGTATTTAAAAAAAAAAAAAAAAAGCGCACAGTGACGCAAGAAGAATTAACTATGCCGAGTAACAAACACAGAAATAGAGGGAGCAAGATCAACGACGACACTATGATGCCTCCAAATAAGCAAAACACCCCAAGCCAAGAGTATGAAGATGATGAGATAGAAGAAATGCAAGATACGGATTTCAAAAAATTTATGATAAGAACATTTAGAAGTTTTCAAAAGCAAATCCTTGAACTACAGAAATCCTTAATGGACAAGATTGAAAATCTTTCTCGTGAAAATGAAATTTTAAGGAAGAGTCAAAATGAAACTCAGAAACTAGTAGAACAGGAAAGTGTAATAGTCAAGAGAAATCAAAATGAAATGAAGAGCTCAATAGATCAAATGACAAACACATTAGAAAGCCTTAAAAACAGAATGGGTGAAGCAGAAGAGAGAATATCGGACTTAGAAGATAGAGCACAGGAAAACATACAGTCAAACCAAAGAAAAGAAGAGGAAATTAGAAACCTGAAAAATATTGTTGGGAATCTACAGGATACTATTAAAAAAACCAACATTCGAGTTCTAGGAGTTCCTGAAGGCATGGAGAGAGAGAAAGGATTAGAAGGCCTTTTTAGTGAGATACTAGCAGAGAACTTTCCAGGTTTGGAGAAGGACAGAGATATCCTAGTACAGGAAGCTCATAGAACCCCCAATAAACATGACCAAAAGAGATCCTCACCACGACACGTGGTAATTAAACTTACCACAGTGAAACATAAAGAAAAGATCCTAAAATGTGCAAGAGAGAAACGTCAGATTACTCTCAGAGGATCTCCAATCAGACTCACAGCTGACTTCTCATCAGAAACCCTACAAGCTAGGAGGGAATGGCGAGACATAGCACAGGTGCTAAGAGAGAAAAATTGCCAGCCCAGAATATTATATCCTGCCAAGCTCTCATTTGTGAATGAAGGTGAAATAAAGACCTTTCATAGCAAACAGAAATTGAAAGACTTTGTGGCCACTCGTCCGGCCCTGCAAAAGATACTTAAAGATGTGCTACACTCAGAAACACAGAAACACGGCCATCAATATGAAAGAAGGGAAAGGAAGAACACCTACCAGTAAAAGAGCATGGGAAGCTCAAAGCATATACTAGAAAATATTTCCGGGAAAATGGCAGGGCAAAGTCACTACGTATCAATTGTCACATTGAACATTAATGGTCTGAATTCTTCAGTTAAAAGACACCGTTTAGCTGACTGGCTCACAGAACACAACCCAACTATTTGTTGCCTACAAGAAACACATCTCTCTAACAAAGATGCATGCAGACTGAAAGTGAAAGGTTGGAAAAAGATATTCCATGCCAACAGAAACCAAAAAAAAGCAGGTGTAGCCATATTAATATCAGACAAAATAAACTTTAATACAAAAACTGTTAAGAGAGACAAAGAGGGACACTATATAATGATTAAGGGTTCAATTCAACAGGAAGATGTAACTATTATAAATGTATATGCACCTAATTACAGGGCACCGGTCTATTTAAAAGATATGTTAAGGGACTTAAAGGGAGATTTAGATTCCAATACAATAGTACTGGGGGACTTCAATACTCCACTCTCAGAAATAGACAGATCATCCGGACAGAAGATCAACAAGGAAACAGCAGATTTAATTGACACTATTGCCCAAATGGATCTAACAGATATATACAGAACTTTCAATCCTACATCTACAGACTTCACATTCTTCTCAGCAGCGCATGGAACCTTCTCTAGGATTGATCACATACTAGGACATAAAGCAAATCTCAGCAAATTTAAAAGAATTAGAATCATACCATGCAGCTTCTCAGACCACAGCGGGATGAAGCTGGAAATTAGCAACTCAGGAAACCCCAGAAAGTATGCAAACACATGGAGACTGAACAACATGCTCCTGAATGAACACTGGGTCATTCAAGAAATCAAAAGAGAAATCAAAAACTTTCTGGAAGTAAATGAAGACAACAACACAACATATCAAAACTTATGGGATACAGCAAAAGCAGTATTGAGAGGCAAATTTATAGCAATAGGTGCCTATATCAAGAAATTGGAAAGGTACCAAATAAATGAGCTTTCAGCGCACCTCAAGGACCTAGAAAAACTGCAGCAAACCAAACCCAAATCTAGTAGGAGAAGAGAAATAATTAAAACCAGAGAAGAAATTAACAGGATTGAATCCAAAAAAACATTACAAAAAATCAGCCAAGCGAGAAGCTGGTTTTTTGAAAAAATAAACAAAATTGACACCCCATTGGCCCAACTAACTAAAAAAAGAAGAGAAAAGACCCAAATCAATAAAATCAGAGATGAAAAAGGAAACGTAACAACAGACACCACAGAAATAAAAAGAATCATCAGAAATTACTACAAGGACCTGTATGCCAGCAAACAGGAAAACCTATCAGAAATGGATAGATTCCTGGACACATGCAATCTACCAAAATTGAACCAGGAAGACATCGAAAACCTAAATAGACCCATAACTGAAACAGAAATTGAAACAGTAATAAAGGCCCTCCCAACAAAGAAAAGCCCAGGACCAGATGGATTCACTGCTGAATTCTACCAGACATTTAAAGAAGAACTAATCCCATTTCTTCTCAAACTATTCAGAACAATTGAAAAAGATGGAATCCTCCCAAATTCTTTCTATGAAGCCAGCATCACCTTAATCCCTAAGCCAGAGAAAGATGCAGCACTGAAAGAAAATTACAGACCAATATCCCTGATGAACATAGATGCAAAAATCCTCAATAAAATTCTGGCCAACAGAATACAACAACACATCAGGAAAATCATCCACCCAGACCAAGTGGGATTCATCCCTGGTATGCAGGGATGGTTCAACATTCGCAAATCAATCAATGTGATTCACCACATTAACAGACTGCAGAAGAAAAACCATATGATTATCTCAATTGATGCAGAGAAAGCATTTGATAAAATTCAACACCCTTTCATGATGAAAACTCTAAGCAAATTGGGTATAGAAGGAACATTCCTCAATATAATCAAAGCAATTTATAAAAAACCCACAGCCAGCATCCTATTGAATGGGGAAAAGTTGGAAGCATTTCCACTGAAATCTGGCACCAGGCAGGGATGCCCACTCTCACCACTGCTATTTAACATAGTTCTGGAAGTTTTAGCCAGAGCCATCAGACAAGAAAAAGAAATCAAAGGAATACAAATTGAGAAGGAACAAGTCAAACTATCCCTCTTTGCAGACGATATCATTCTTTACTTAGGGGATCCAAAGAACTCTATTAAGAGACTATTGGAATTCATCGAGGAGTTTGGCAAAGTGGCAGGATATAAAATCAATGCACAAAAATCAACAGCCTTTGTATACACAAGTAATGCCATGACTGAGAAAGAACTGCTAAGATCAATCCCATTCACAATAGCTACAAAAACAATCAAATACCTTGGAATAAACTTAACCAAGGACGTTAAAGATCTCTACGATGAAAATTACAAAACCTTAAAGAAAGAAATAGAAGAGGATACCAAAAAATGGAAAAATCTTCCATGCTCATGGATTGGAAGAATCAACATCATCAAAATGTCCATTCTCCCAAAAGCAATTTATAGATTCAATGCAATCCCAATCAAGATACCAAAGACATTCTTCGCAGATCTAGAAAAAATGATGCTGAAATTCATATGGAGGCACAAGAGACCTCGAATAGCTAAAGCAATCTTGTACAACAAAAACAAAGCCGGAGGCATCACAATACCAGACTTCAGGACATACTACAGGGCAGTTGTAATCAAAACAGCATGGTACTGGTACAGAAACAGATGGATAGACCAATGGAACAGAATTGAAACACCAGAAATCAACCCAAACATCTACAGCCAACTTATATTTGATCAAGGATCTAAAACTAATTCCTGGAGCAAGGACAGTCTATTCAATAAATGGTGCTGGGAAAACTGGATTTCCACGTGCAGAAGCATGAAGCAAGACCCCTACCTTACACCTTACACAAAAATCCACTCAACGTGGATTAAAGACCTAAATCTACGTCCTGACACCATTAAGTTATTAGAGAACATTGGAGAAACCCTTCAAGATATTGGCACAGGCAAAGAATTTCTGGAAAAGACCCGGGAGGCACAGACAGTCAAAGCCAAAATCAACTATTGGGATTGCATCAAATTGAGAAGTTTCTTTACTGCAAAAGAAACAGTCAGGAGAGTGAAGAGACAACCGACAGAATGGGAAAAAATATTTGCAAACTATGCAACAGATAAAGGGTTAATAACCAAAATCTACAAAGAGATCAAGAAACTCCACAAAAACAAAACCAACAACCCACTTAAGAGATGGGCCAAGGACTTAAATAGACATTTTTCAAAAGAGGAAATCCAAATGGCCAACAGGCACATGAAAAAATGTTCAAGGTCGCTAGCAATCAGGGAAATGCAAATCAAAAGCACAATGAGGTTTCACCTCACCCCGGTTAGAATGGCTCACATACAGAAATCTACCAACAACAGATGCTGGCGAGGATGTGGGGAAAAAGGGACACTAACCCACTGTTGGTGGGAATGCAAACTGGTTAAGCCACTATGGAAATCAGTCTGGAGATTCCTCAGAAACCTGAATATAACCCTACCGTTCGACCCAGCCATCCCACTCCTTGGAATTTACCCAAAGGAGTTTAAATTGATAAAGAAAAAAGCGGTCTGCACCCTAATGTTTATTGCAGCACAATTCACAATAGCCAAGACCTGGAACCAACCTAAATGCCCATCAATGGTAGACTGGATAAAGAAATTATGGGATATGTATTCTTTAGAATACTATACCGCCGTAAGAAACAACGAAATCCAGTCATTTGCAACAAAATGGAGGAATCTGGAACACATCATGCTGAGTGAAGTAAGCCAGTCCCAAAGGGACAAATACCATATGTTCTCCCTGATCGGTGACAACTGACTGAACACCAAAAAGGAAACCTCCTGAAGTGAAATGGACACTATGAGAAATGGTGACTTGATCAGCATAGCCCTGACTGCTAATGGACAACTTAATACATTATCCCTCATAGTATTTTTTTTTTGTCTGTTCTACTTAATATGACTGGTTTAATTCTGTAATTATCACACAGTTATTCTTAAGTGTTGAAAATTAACTGAAATGTGATCCCTGTTAAACATAAAAGTGGGAATAAGAGAGGGAAGAGATGTATAATTTGGGGCATGCTCGGGCTGACTTGCCCCAATTGGTAGAGTTGGAAACATACTAGGGGATTCCAATTCAATCCCATCAAGGTGGCATGTGCCAATGCCATCTCACTATTCCAAGTGATCAATTTCAGTTCACAATTGATCATAATGAAAGGACTAAGAGTCAAAGGGAGCACATAAACAAGTCTAGTATCTGCTAACACTAACCGATAGAATAAATAAAGGGGAGAGTGATCCAACATGGGAAGTGAGATACTCAGCAGACTCATAGAATGGCAGATGTCCTAAATAGCACTCTGGCCTCAGAATCAGCCCTAAAGGCACTCGGATCTGGCTGAAAAGCCCATGAGAGTATTTCAGGCATGGAAAGCCAAGACACTCTGGCAAAAAGATCTCTGTGAGTGAGATCCCAGTGGAAAGAACAGGTCTTCAAAGAGGGAGGTGCCTTTCTCTGAAGGGAGGAGAGAACCTCCACTTTGACTATGACCTTGTCTAAACAAGATAAGAGTCGGAGAACTCAAGGGGCTTCCATAGCCTTGGAAACTCATGACTGGTGCATAGGGAGATTACTGATACCATAAACAGGAGTGTCAATTTGTAAAGTCAACAACAGGAGTCACTGTGCACTTACTCCTCATGTAGGATCTCTGTCCTTAATGTGCTGTACACTGAGGCTTAATGCTATAACGAGTACTCAAACAGTATATTTCACTTTGTGTTTCTATGGGGGTGCAAACTGTTGAAATCTTTACTTAATGTACACTAAACTGATCTTCTGTTAAAAAAAAAAAAAAAAAGAAAAGAAACTATCAATTCCCAACTTGACTCTCACTGGGATTAAACATGACAATAGGTCTGCTCTGATTTCATCATCATTTAAAAAAAATCATCTATTATTTTTCACTTTATGTTTCTGTGTGGGAACAAACTGTTGAAATCCTTACTTAAGGTATACTAAGCTGATCTTCTGTATACTAAGATAATCGAAAATGAATCTTGATGTGAATGGAAGGGGAGAGGGAGTGGGAAAGGGGAGGGTTGTGGGTGGGAGGGACGGTATGGGGGGGAAAGCCATTGTAACCCATGAGACGTACTTTGGAAATTTATATTCATTAAATAAAAGATAAAAAAAAAATTAAAATATATATATATATATTCTTTTGAGTACTTTAAAAACATTCATTTACAGTTCTCTTACTTGCATTACTTGAAATATGGATGCTGTCATTCTTACCTTCGTCTTGTATTTAACATGTGTATGTGTGTTCATGTGTGTCTGTTTAGTTTGACTTCCTTACGGCTCTGATTTTGAATTTTTTTATGATTATGTGCTATGATATATTTTATTTAGATCTGTGCATTTTGTGTTCTTTTAGTTTGGTATTTTATAACACCCAAACATTTGGCTTTTCCAAGGAAATTCCAAAAATTCATGGAAATTTCATGATTATCTTTTAATTTCATTTTCCATAAACTTTTTGAAGCCCCTTCTTATTTCCCATCCTCAATCCCAGGCACAAGACTGCAGTTCCTATCTATGAGGCCTTTGGATGCTTTTCTGTGTCTTAGTGATGCTTTTTCAATTTTTCCAAGTAAGAAAGAAGTGTGTGTTCCAGTTGGAATAATTTCTATTTATCTATCTTCAAATGCATTAATCTTTTTTCTGCAATGGATAAACTGATTTGAATCCCATTGAGATATTATGAAATATGTATTTTTTATCCCTTCCATTTTTTGGCATGTAACTTCTAAAAACCCTAGAATTGTATCACACTAATGTGGGAGTACAGATTTCTCTTAGAGTAATTTGTTCTCCTTGGATATATACCAAAATCATACGGTACTTTTATTTTTAGTTTTTTGAGGGATCTCCCTGCTGTATTCCACCTACACTGAGTGTGCAAGTCTATTCAGTAAATGATGCTGGGAAAACTGGATTTCCGCGTGCAGAAGCATGAAGAACGACCTTACTTACACCGTACACCAAAATCCACTCAACAGGAATTAAAGATCTAAATCTACAACCCAACATCATCAAATTATTAGAGAACATCGGAGAAAGGCAAAGACTTCTTAGAAAAGACCCCAGAGGCACAGGCAGTCAAAGCCAAAATTAACAATTGGGATTACACCATATTGAGAAGTTTCTGTACTGCTAAATAAACAGTCAGGAAAGTGAAGAGGCAACCAACAGAATGGGAGAAAATATTTTCAAATTATGCGACCAATAAAGGATTAATAACCAGAAGCTACAAAGAGATCAAGAAACTCCACTACAACAAAACAAGCAACCCATTAAGAGATGGGCCAAGGGCCTAAATAGACATTTTTCAAAAAGGAAATCAAAATGGCCAACAGACACATGAAAAAATATTCAGGATCACTAGCCATCAGGGAAATGCAAATCAAAACCACAATGTGTGTGTGTTTGTGTGTGTTTGTTCGCATGTGTAAATTGTTGAAATCTACTTTGTAAAAGTTGGTCTTCTATGTATAAAGTTAAATAAAAATGTATCTTAAAGGATAATGGAACTTGGAATGAGCAAGGGAGGAGGAGTGGGGTGAGAGTGGAGGAGGGAGGGCAGCATAATGAGAAGAATCACTATATTCCTAAAGTTGTACTGATGAGATTTGTACTCATTAAATAAAATGTTTCTTTAAGATATATATATAAAAAAAAAAAACACACAATGAGGTTTTACCTCACCCCGGATAGAATGGCTCACATACAGAAGTCTACCAACAACAGATATTAGTGAGGATGTGGGAAAAAAAGCACACTAATCCACTGTTGGTGGGAATGCAAGCTGGTAAAGCCACTATGGAAGACAGTTTGGAGATTTATCAGAAACCTGAAATTAGCACTACCACACAACCCAGCCATCCCACTCCTTGGAATTTACCCAAAGGAAATTAAATTGGCAAATAAAAGAGCTATCTGCAACTCAATGTTTATTGCAGCTCAATTCACAATAGCTAAGACCTGGAATCAACCTAAATGCCCATCAACAATAGACTGGATAAAGAAATTATGGGATATTTACTCGATAGAATACCATATAGCAGTAAAAAAAAATGAAATCTGGTCATTTGCAACAAAAAGGAGGATTATGGAAAACATCATACTGAGTGAAATAAGCCAGTCCTAAAGGGACAAATATCATATGTTCTCCCTGATTGGTAACAACTACCTGAGCACCTAAAAAGAAACCTGTTGAAATGAAATAGACACTATGAGAAACAATGTCTTGATCAGCCCTTGTCCTGATAAAATAAAACTTACTATTTTATTCTTTTAGTATTATTTTATTATACTTAATACCATTGGTTGAACTCTTTAATTAAAACAGAATTATTCTTAGGCATTTAAAATTAACTAAAAATGACCCCTGTTAAATATAAGATTGGGAATAAGAGAGGGAGGAGAGTGGGAATAAGAGAGGGAGGAGATGTACAGTTTGGCACATGCTCACTCAGACTTACCCCTAATGGTAGAGCTAGAAATGTACCAGGGGATTCCAATTCAATCCCATCAATGTCGCATGTTCCAATGCCATCTTACTTGTTAAAGGGATCAGTTTAATTCATAATTGATCAAAAAGATAGGATTAAGTATCAAAGGGATTATATAAATAAGACTAATGTCTGCAAATAGATAGAATTAAAAAAAGAGAGAATGAGCCAACATGGGAAGCAGGATACACAGCAGACTCATAGAATGGCAGATGCCCTAAACAACACTCTGGCCTCACAATCAGCCCTTAAGGCATTCGGATCTGGCTAAAAAGCCCATGAGAGTATTTCAGGCATGGAAAGCCAAGACACTGTGGCAAAAAGAATGACCTAAATGAAAGATTTCTGTGAGTGAGATCCCAGCAGAAAGAATGGGCCATCAAAGAAGGACATACCTTTCTCTGAAGGGAGGACAGAACTTCCACTTTGAATATGCCATTGTCTAAATGAGATCGGAGTTTGTGAACTCAAGAGGCTTCCATAGCCTTGGCAGCTCATGACAAAAACCTCAGGGTGATTACTGATGTCATAAATAAGAGTGTCAATTGTTAAATCAACAATGGGAGTCACTGTGCGCCTGCTCCCCATGTAGGACCTCTGTCCTTAATGTGTTATACTATGCTAATTAACAACAAAACTACTACTCAACCAGTACTCTATATTTTGTGTGTCTGTGTGGGTGTAGTCTGTTGAAATCTTTACTTAGTATATACTAAGTTGATCTTCTGTATAGAAAGATAATTGAAAATAAATCTTGATGAAGAATGGGATGGGAGAGGGAGTGGGACATGGGATGGAGGTTATGGGGGTAAAAGCCGCTATAATCCAAAAGTTGTACTTTGGAAATTTATATTTATTAAATAAAAGTTGAAAAAATTTTAAAAAAGGAAAAAAATAAATAAAAGGTGATCTCATAGAAGTTTAGAGTATAGTGGTGGATTATCAGAGGCTGGGGAGGTAAGGGGAGGGGAGGGGTGAGGAAAGTTTGAATAATGGGTACTTTTTTTTTTTAAAGAGGCAGAGGATCTGGAGAGAGCTCTGTTTTTTTTTTCTTTTGACAGGCAGAGTGGACAGTGAGAGAGAGAGACAGAGAGAAAGGTCTTCCTTTTGCCATTGGTTCACCCTCCAATGGCCGCCACGGCTGGTGCGCTGCAGCCAGTGCACCATGCTGATCCGAAGGTAGGAGCCAGGTGCTTCTCCTGGTCTCCCATGGGGTGCAGGGCCCAAGCACTTGGGCCATCCTCCACTGCACTCCCTGGCCACAGCAGAGAGCTGGCCTGGAAGAGGGGCAACTGGGACAGAATCCGGTGCCCCGACCGAGACTAGAACCCGGTGTGTCGGCGCCGCAAGGTGGAGGATTAGCCTAGTGAGCCGCGGTGCCGGCCAATAATGGGTACTAAATCACAGCTACATGGGAATAAGATGTTCTAGGGTTTAGGGCAGTCATTTGGCATAGCAGTTAGGATACCACCTGTGCAGCCCAAGTCCTACATGAAGGTGCCTGAATTTGGGTACCATCTCCACTCCCAATTCCAGCTTCCTGCTAATGTGTATCTGGGAAGAGGAGGTGATGGCTCAAGCAGTGGCTCCCTGCCACCCAAGTGGGAGACCTGGATTGAGTGTTGGGCTCCTGGCTTTAGCCTGGCCCAGACTTGGCTGTTGCAGGCATTTGGGATTTGGGATGTGAACCAGCAGATGAGATATCTCTCTCTCTCTCTCTCCTCTCTCCTCTCTCCTCTCTCCTCTCTCCTCTCTTTCTTCCCTTCCCTCATTTCTCTTTCACTAGTTGCACTTAAGGCAAAATGAAATAAATTAAATTAAAATAAATAAATAAATAAGAAGTCCTGGGGTTTTGTTACACAGTAGAGTCACTGTAAGTAATGTTAGTGTACTGCATATTTCTCTATTTAAAAAAACTTGGAAGACAATATTTTGAATATTTTCACTATAAAGCAATGTTACATATTTGAGGATATATTTTTGCTATGATTGGTTATTACTCAGTATGTACATATATTAAAACATCACATGATATCATATGAATATGTGAAACTTTTCTGTGTCTTAAAAATGTAAGAAAATTTATTATTAAAAATAAAATCCTTGGACTCTTCCAAGTATAAGTTGTATTTTTGTATGCTAATGATTAGGGGGGTAGATTCTGGGCAGGGTGAGGCATGAGGGAGGGGGCCTTGTGCTGGTCACCAGAAAAATCAAGGTGGGATTAGAGAATTAAGATTTTCAGTCCCAGGGGCCAGCTTTATGGCATGGTGGGTGGAGCCAGTGCCTATGATGCTGGGGTCCCTTGTGGGCACCATTTCAAGTCCTGGCTGCTCTACTTCTGGTCCAGCTCTCTACTGGTGTACCTAGGAGGGTGGCAGGGGATGGCCCAAGTGTGTGGGCCCCTGCACCCATGTGAGAGACCAGGAAGAAGCTCCTGGCTCCTGATTTATGCCTGGCCCACCCTGACCATTGCAGCTACTTGGGAAGTGAACCAGCAAACCAGCGGGTGGAGGCTCTCTCCCTCTTTCTATCTCTCTGTTTCTCCCTCTCTCTGTGACCCTTCAAAAACAAAACGAAACTTTCAGTTCCAGAATCCAAGTTCCAGGGAGGAGAGAGGGGCTGAAGATTCGGTGAGCACTAAGGCCAATGATTTAACCAACTGTGCCCCTGAACATTCCATTAAATCCCAAAAGGACTGGATCAGAGAGCTTCTAGTGAACATGTGGAGGGGCCCAGAGTGTTCCACAGCCAGAAAGGGCATACAAATCCTTGTTGCACCCAAAACATTTCACCCTGTGCATCTCTTTAGCATCCTTCATAATGTTCCTTTATAATAATTCAGCAAGTATGAAAGTTTATCTGATTTCTGTGAGTTACTCTAGCTTGTTAGTTGAATCCTAAAAGAAGGTTGGAAACACTAAGAGAGCTGGTGAGTCAGAAATACAGATAAACAACCTGTGCCTTCAAGTATCATCTAAAGTGGATGCGGTCTTGTGAGAGCTAGCCCTCAGTCGGTGGTTTGATGCTGTCTCCAGCTAGATAGTGTCAGAATCAAACTGAATTAAGACATCCAGCTGGTGTTTCTTGCAGGATTGACTGCTTGCTGCTGTGTGAGGAATCCACCCCTCTCCCCGTTCTGGTGTCAGGAGCAGTCTTCGTATTGATTGTCAACTTAGCAAATAAGAAAAGTCCTTGAGTTTGTTTATCCCTGTATCCTCAGACTGATCCAGTTTCATCTTCATCTCACTTGTTATAGTTTTCATTTCTAGAAACTCAATTTGAATCTTATAAATTCAATCTCTATCATTTTGAACATTTGGAGATAGTTGTAACTTCTACTATAATGTTCTTGTCTGTTAATTCTAACAGCTGTATAAGTTATGTGTCATTTTAATCTATTGATTTTCTCTTTGTTGTTAATTATATTTTATTTTTTTCATACCAGGTCATTATTGATTGGATGTCAGACATTATGCATTTTACCTCATTGAACTCTCTTCTGGGATGAAGTTAAGACATTGCTAAACAACTTAGGACTTTTGGGTCTTTCTTGTTTTTAATATTTAATCATCAGAACTGTGGCTGTTTTGAGTCTAATGCTAATTATTTCCTGCTAATAAGACAAGAATCTTAAGTTCTTCATGTCCCAGTTTCAGTACCCAACGCCCACTGAATTTGCAAAGATTTCCAGCCAGGCTGATAGGAACATACTATTGCCATCCCTGTTTGAGTACTGGATACTGTTTCCTGTAATTGTTTGTTACAATGTAATTAATGGTTTTGATTGGAAGGGGAAAAAGAAGAATCTTCCCCCTACTTAGAATTTCCCAATATGTAATTATTCGCTTTATTAATATCTAAGGCAAAGCAATGGAATTTTCCTCTCTTCCTCCTCCAGTATGTGCTCACTTCATTATGGTGGCCCCAGAGCCACATCATGTTAACATCATCACATTTGTTAGAACTGGATTGTAATTGACATTTTTTTCTTTCCTACAATTATCCTTGCATTTAATATCTAATCTTGTCTGGTTATCAAATTAAAATTTAAGTTTTCTCCTTAAACATTTGTAAATAGCATTGTTTTGTAGTTTTATTCAGTGTTGCTGTTTTGCTCTTGAGAACTATGATGTTCATTTAATTTTTATTTCTTTGAACATTGCTTTAGCCATGCTAGTCTATGTGTAGTCCAAAGAACTGTGCTGTATACAATTTATTCTTCACCAGTTCTTTACTAAACAAACACAGAAAGAGTGTAAACAAAGCTTACAGAGCCAATTGATAGAATAATTTTACTTATACTGAATAGTTTTTAAAAAAATTTTTATTTGTTTATTTGAGAGAGAGAATTACAGACACAGAGAGGGAGAGACAAGCGGAAGGTTCTCCATTTGCTGGTCCACTTCCCAAATGGCCACAATGGCCAGAGCTGAGCACAGCTTAGCTGAGCTGAGCCAATTTGAAGCCAGGAGCCAGGAGCCTCCCTTGTCCTGGGCCTCCGACATGGGTACAGGGGCCCAAGCACCTGGGCCATCCTCCACTGCCCTCCCGGGCCACAGCAAAGATTTGGATTGGAAGAGGAGCAGCTGGGACCCAAACTGGCATACCCACATGGGATCCCAGCCCACCATGACACAGCAACGGCCCCTTATGCAGAATCGAATACTAAAATAATTGCCACGTCTTTCTAATTGCACATATTTGCTTTTATTCATGCCATTCTTGTAGCAGTTCATTTTAGGAAATTATCAATCTGGAAAATATTGAATATAAAGTTAGAAATTACATTTACAAAAATAATGAAAGAAACCTGATTCTTCTCTGCAGATTGTTCAAGGAATACCACTTTTTATGTAATAATCTCTATCCATGAGTACCCGTGGAGACCCCATGCTCAGTGGTGCCTGGGGTCACTGATCAGGACTGGAGTCCTGGGCTGCAGCATTTGTGTGAGATCTGCCTCTAAGTCAGTCAGTGGGCTGTGCACATATGGAGAACTCCACGGGTTTATGAATGAAGTAAGGATACAGTGATCCAGAGAAGCTGGGTTCAGTGAAGGAAAAGATGTGGTCACCACTATCTATGTCATAGAAAGAAACATCACTATCCCCATAATCTAAGAAAATCACAATCTTTTGTGGATCCTTTTCTATATGGAGAGTCTCCTCTTTAAAAATGTCTTGGAAACAGTAGCCAAGAGCCCGGTATGTACCTCGCTTCTTCTCTAAGACTCTGAATTTTTTCTTTGATGGTTCGCTGGATGATGCATTCTTAACCGTATTTTCTTCAAAAATGCCTAGCGTCCACTCATCAGCATCCTTAATGTCCACCTCCCAGTAATGTCTCCCTGATGTGAAATATCTTTGTTTCAATGAGATGAGATTCTGTGACTCCTTCCTGTGGTTCTCTTTTCCTTCTGTTCCAGAACTGTTCTCAGAAAGCCTTTCATTATTTATAGTCACCACAGCTAGAAGAACAAAAAAGAACCACCACTGAATATTTCAGAAAGTTGTTGCACAGATAAAACTCTAAAGAAACAAAGAAAATTAGGAGCTAGTGGTATAACAACACCTCTCATGGTGTGTATGTTGGGCTGGAATGTCCTCTCAAGGTGCATTTGATGGGACTCTTCTTGTTTTATATCATCTTTGCTACAATTAGCATCTGGGCAGAGTGCCAGAGTGGGCCAGGACTTGCAATATTTACTTGAGAATATTTTCTTTCCATGTTCTTTATAAATTAGGACCGTGATTTAATTTATAGAAGAATAAATGTCTACACATTCATCACCGTGTAATAGGTCTCACATAAACTAATCTCTAAAAATAGCAGCTGACTCTGCATTTCCAGCACCTATTACTTTGGGGTCTCCTCAGCTGAAAGGTTACATTAATTCCTGTTTTCAAAACTTAGTGGACCCCACAGACAAGAAAGCAGGCCAATATGTGGAGATGGAAACACAACCAGTTAATAGTTCAGGGTAGCATTTGATGACTTTCATGGTCTTCCATCTCTTTACCAGAATAATGGTACCTTGTCTTTTCCACTAGAAAATGGTGTTAATAAGGGAAAATGAGGAATGAAAGGTACATTGGAAAGAGGCCAAAAATCACTCACCAGGCTCGAACTTTTCCTTCCTCCAGTCTGAAAAAGAGCAATGCAAATTCAAGGGCATGCACCCAGGGAATGAAAAACAGAAGATGCTTCCTACCCTGGATGGCTACTTTCTCCTCCCAACTTTCCTCACTTCCTCCCAAAACCCCTCAGTCTCCAGTAGATCCAGAAACTATAGGACAAGTGAGATGCTGTCTGTGCTCTGTCTCAGCTTAGGTAGTTTTCCAAACTGTTTAAATCTATGCTCCTATATATCAATTCTTACTTGGTTTGTCTTGAATAGATAAAATTCTATTTAATATATACTTCCAGCTACAAAATATATTATCTGTTTTTATGTTTTAAGATTTATTTATTTATTTGAAAGGCAGAATTACAGAGAGATTGGGAGAGAGAGAGAAAGAGAGAGAATCTTTCATCTGCTGGTTTACTCCCCAACTGGCCATAACAACAGAAGTTGAGCCAGGCCAAATCTGGGAGCCTGAAACACCATCCAAGTCTCCCACATGGGTGGCAGGAGCCCAGGTACTTGGGTCATCTTCACTGCCTCCCCAGGCAAATTGACAGGGAGCTGGATTAGAAGTGGAGCAGCTGGGACTAGTACCAGTTCTCATATGGGATGCCAGTGCTGCTGGCGGCAGCTTGGTCTATTGCACCACAAAACCAGCCCCTATATTATTATTCTTTTATACCTTATTTGTTTATTTGTGGTATAAAAATACTGATGCAATAGATTCATTTTTTGACCAAAATCACTCTGAATTCTCCGTCCCCCTTCTCAACGTGAACAGACTAACAATGAGGCCTACACCAGCCTGTTGTGAAATTCACCAGGTAGTAATGACTTCCCCTTTCACTTTACCTCTAATTACCACACATTGATACCAAATACATTTCCACAAGTTGCAAGTGGGCAGGGGTATGTGCATGTACGTGTGTGTGTTTGTGGGACCCTGTTTAATGTCTATAGATACTAGGCAAGATTTAGGAGCATTATTTACCAGGATACAGCAGGGCCTTCTTCCAATCTGAAACAGAACAAACCCAGGTAAGCCAAGGTGAGGTAGTAATCTGTGATCTCACATTCCTTCCTTTCCTCCTCTTTTTCTTCCATTATTTCATCTTTTGTCTTTTCCTCTAAGGAGAGGAGCTAAGAAAGGATGAGACACCGGGGCATCAGGTAGGGGAAAGGCCAAGTCTCTTACCTTGAAGGTACAGTTCCTTACGCTGTTCTGAAAGAAACAACATCCCATGAGAGTCCCAGACAGGCATGAAAGGGGAAACAAACTACAGGGGCATGAGAGGCAGTAGGACTTACTGAGCTCTTTTTCGAGGCTTTCTGAAAGAGAAGGAGATATAAAACCCGTCAGCTGAGATTTTAGCTGTCCCTGAGTTTGGGGAGTAGTCAGATGAATTAGATTTGGCCTTCTCTTAAGGATCTCGTATTCTGGGTGAGAAGGGGCAGCAAACATGGATGCCCAGTCTAAAATAGCAAGTGCTAAGAAAAGTAGGGGATGCCTTGGGGTCACAGGGGAAGAAATAGCCATGCTTCATAAGACTTCAGAATTTCTTGGGTTTGTCAGAAGCTTACTCTTGAAGTACGAGTAGGGAGAGAATTCTGGGGAAAACATGTACAGAAGGAGAGAGAAATAGTTCTGACTGGGTGTGAGGCAGCCGTGGTGTGGTTTGAGGAGCCACATTTTGAGGCCTCCTTACCACGGTGCCCTGATCCAGCTTCCCACAGGGTTTTCTCCTCTGCACAAGACTCCTAGCTCTGCAGAATGCCTGGTCCCCTGTGTTTCCTGTGAAATCTCTGATTTCCCTATCTACCCAGTCCTCCCCAGCTTTTGCATGAACCTCTAATTTGCCCTGGTAACCACAATTTACCTTTGCTCTTAAATGCCTCTTCTTTTCCCTTCTTCACCCTATCTCTTTCTTTAGCTTTTCTTTCAGTTCTCTTTATCTCCCTCTCTTTGGCTTGACGTTCTCTCCAGCCAATGTAGGTGATCCCAACGAGGAGGAGACTCAGCACGGGGACCGTCCAAGCCAGGGCGGCTTTCCACGGAGACACCCTGGGGAAGAAGGGCTCTGCACAGGGGCGTACAGAGGCACTGTCAGCGACCAGCCTGGAGGAAGCGCTGCTGTTTCCCCAGGACTCTCTGCCGGCCTCCTCCCCACTTCCTGTCCTTACTCCTCCCTGGTGAGGCTTGGGCCCCAATCACCTGGGAGGAAGATGGCTGATGCGAGCTCCTGACGGGAGAGGGGATTCTGGATGGAGCAGGTCACATTGCCCAAGGAGCTGTCCTTGACAACGAGAGAAGCCTCCACCTGGAAGAGCCCATCGCCGTCCTGGGTCTGAGACTCGGGCGGCGATAGCAGCTTCCCGCCCGTGCTGTCTCTCCACTGCACCGTTGGCTTTGGGAACCAGCCTTCTGAGGAGCACAGCACTCGGATCCCACCGTCCTCAGGCCCCGTCATGTGAACACGAGGGACCGTGCCCAGGCCTGGGGAGAGAAAGCAGTTACCTGAGGTCTCGGGATCTCAGAGCGCAGGGTCTCTGAGGCCCTTCACTGAGGAGGAGACTGGAGCTCGGATGTGAGCCTTAGGCTGACTTGTGGCTCTGTTTTGAAATCAACTTACTGCCTTAGCAATGTATTTGGACTGAGAGAGCTTCTGGGTCATTTAGTGAAGAGGAAATAACAGGGACAGTTGAAACCAAACAAAAAATCTAATTCTGTTACTTAGTTTTCTCTCCTGATTAGGTTAAAATAATGCTTGAGGCTGTCAGTACTTAATACTACTGCTGAATAAATTTTCTGGGAACTTTTGTATGTCAAAACATCTTTTTTTTTTTTTTTTTTTGACAGGCAGAGTGGACAGTGAGAGAGAGAGAGAGAGAGAAAGGTCTTCCCTTTTTGCCATTGGTTCACCCTCCAATGGCCGCCGCGGCCGGCGCACCGCGCTGATCCGAAAACATCTTTAGATGTATTTTAGAGTGGTTAGCATAGACAGTCTTAGCCTTAGGTACAACCTAGGAAGCAGGCGTTTTACAAGGCAAAAATAGTGTGTCAGCACATCCCAGATGGCAAGCTGTGCAGGTGAGGAATCCAGAGGTCCTACCTTGCTCCTGGCTTTGCAGCATGCCCCACACGCTGCCAAGGTCACATACCTTCAACATTCAACTCCACAGTGGCCTCTCGCGAGATGTCACCGTCTCTAAAATAACACCGGTACTGGCCATCGTCAGAGGCCCGGACATTCTGTATCAGCAGGGTCACACTCCCCGTGTCAATGGAGTCGGTCACCAACTGGGTCCTGCCACGGTACTCCAGCATCTGCTCCTCACTGTGCTCCTGTCCGTCCTGGAAAACCAGCACCGCCGGGGAGATCTGCGCTCGGTACCACCGGATGTGCATGCCAGCGGCACTCTGCTCAGGGGACAGCTGGCAGGGTAGAGTGGCGTCTGCCCCAAGTGAGACCACGATAGGCTCAGCAGGACCCTTCACAGAAAACTGGGACCCTGCAGGGAAACCAGGCACAGATGGTGGGAATGAGTGACAGAGGTTGAGATTATAAGCCCAGTGATATTTCTTGATTTGGGAACTCAAACATATTTCTTATTTGTATAATTTTTCCAGAAAAATAATATGTGTTTTAAAATTTAAAAATTTATCTCTATAAAAAAATCTGTGCATATATAAATTTATATATATATACATGTATATATAATGTTTTCTCCAACTATATTCCTCTTACTCTCTTCCAACAGATTCCACTCATTTCTTCAGAAGTAACAACTATTGATAGTTTGGCATTTGAAAGGGCATTCCAAATAGTATTTATATGTAAATTATGTAGAAGAGATTTATTGATAATTAAATGTGGCAAAGTAACCCACTAAGCAATTATCTTTTCTGAAGGGGAGGAGAGTGGAGGTTATAACTCTCCTCACTCACACCTTTCTGTCCTAGGAGGGTAAGTAGACACTAGACATTTCTGACCTTGACCTTGCCCTGGGTTGGGAAAGGGAGACAAGATTTTATCCTAAAGATAAAAGTAGACTTTTAGGGGCTGATGCCATGGCACAGTAGGTTAATCTTTTGCCTGCAGCGCCGGCATTCCGTATGGGCACTGATTCTAGTCCCAGCTGCTCCTCTTCCGATCCATCTCTCTGCTGTTCCTGGGATAGCAGTAGAAGATGGCCCAAGTCCTTGGGCCCCTGCACCCATGTGGGAGACCCAGAAGAAGCTCCTGGCTCCTGGCTTCAGATCGGCACAGCTCCAGCCATTGCGGCCATCTGGGGAGTGAACCAAAGGAAGGAAGACCTTTCTCTCTGTCTCTTCCTCTCACTTTCTGTAACTCTACCTCTGAAATAAATAAAATATTTTTTAAAAAAAGTAGACTTTTAAAGGAAGATAGGGCTTTTTATTTATTTGCAAATAACTATGAAGGCTTTAAACCTTAAAGAATTTTTTCCTATGAAAATTACTTTCATGAAAAAGGTACAGGAAACAAAGGTTTGTGTGTCTGTGTTGAGAGGCAGGCAGCCCTTATTAAAGATGAAGGAGGTGCCGCAGAGAAAATGGAGATTTTGTCTGAGTTGTGAAATAGGCTCCTTCATCAAGTCACCTGAGCCATCCAATTAAAATTTTTAGTTAAAAAAAATTTAGTTGTTTATTTTCATTGCATTTGCAAGAGACATAAAGAGGAGTGAGGTCCTCATTCTGCTGATTTACTCTTCAAATACCCTCAAAAGATGGTGCTGGGCCAGGCAGAAACCAGGAGCCCAAAACTTAATCCTACTCCCATGTGGTTTGAGCCATTACTCACTGCCAGGGCGTGCATTTGCAGCAAGAAAACATCTTTATTGTAGAAACCCACGGTCACAAAGTGACTGGTAAAACTTGCATAGGCAGAGGCACAGGACATTGCGGTGCCCAGGTCCCACAAGTGTGATGATTCTGGGGTGGGAAGAATTCAGAACAGAGTGGCTGTGTGGGTGCCCAGGAGGACTGAGTACAAAAGGCAAGGGCATATGAACTTAGAGAAAGTGGCACTGACCAGCTGAGAGTGTGGACCAGACAGTCTAGGCAAGGAGAATGACAGTAGCCATTGTGCTGGATTGAGGCAGTGGTCCCCATTCTATTTCATCCCTGCATAAAATACTGGGTACTGTTGAAACTCAGGAGATATATGTTTTTAGCTACTTGATATTAGGATGTTGGCAATACACAGTGTGTGAGGAATTTAATTTAGAAAAAGGTATTTGGCATTACATGTAGCGAAAGCATAGTGGAAAAAATCATTGTGAATTCTTCATGTGAGATCATTATATAGCAACTGCTGCAACAACAGACATTTTAGTACTTGTAGTTGGCTCTACTTGTTTTTTCACTGTCTGCACCATCATTTTCAAGCTTTTCCTAAATCAGTGAATATTTACACTGCTTCCAACAATTGCTACAGACAGCATATCACACACATGGGAAAGCATTTCTGTAGAACAAAATTTTTATAGAATTTTTGAGTTAGCATGCATGTACATTGAAGTTTTTGGTACTCACCATCTAACTGACATCAAATTAAGGGGATGATAAGAAAAAAAATCATTCTTGTGATCTTGCATTTGGTTTATCTCCAAATCTGGCATCTGAAGCTTCATCCTATGGAACCTTTTATTTTATGAAGGGAAGACTCATGTCCCAGAAAGAATAGTAGTTTGTCCAAGATCTTAATCAATTAGAACTCAGAAGCTCTGGGTCTAAATTTGTGTACTCTAGACTTTCCTTGGCAGGGTGAAAATTACAAAGAATATTTTCACTAACAGATAAATCAAAGGTCAATAGGCTAAAGTCACCTATAATCAGTGACATTGTAGATAAATATTACAAGTATGATTTTACAAGATCTACCCAAAGGAGTAAGGGGAGATGATGTGAGAGAGTTTTCTTGACTGACACATATTTCCATTTATGTAAGAGGAGACATTGAAAAGAACCCAATAAATAAAAAGTATGAGGCAGAACACTGACCTGCTGAATACCAGATGAACATCTGGAGAAGGAGCGAAGGGAGAAGAAAACCAGATGGAGACAGCCTGGGAAAACGCAGCATCTTCGTCAGAGCAGAGGGAAATGTTCACTCTGACAGTGAATTATGTTGAATTATTCTGTAAGAGAAGGGGGTGAGACAGCCAGCAGTTTAAGAGTTCTTTAAGAAAAAAGAATTTTCTGTTCAAAGACTTAACTTTATATTTTATTTGGGCTAATTCCCCCTTACAGACCTTAAGACAAGCAGCATCAACTCCCCCTCCTCCCTGCTCAGTGGATTTTCCTTCTCTTTCTCTCTTTTTTATTTTCCTGAAAACCAACTGCTGCTACATTAAGTGTAGAATACTGTAAACTATTCTCTTGTGCTCTGCTTCTGTCTTGCTTCTCTGTAGAGTCACCTCACCAGGGCTCTCTTGGAATTGAAAACAATAAGTCAACACTGAACAATTGAAGTCAAACAGAACCAGATCACTCTCCTCAGCCAATCTATCTTCAGTTTTTTTGCATTTGTTTGTTTATTTACCAAAAACAGCTCTTGTGACTTAACTCCTTTTCTCCCCCTAAGCCCCAGAACTTAAGCCCCTGTTTGCCAGTAACCTCACCTACCACAGAAACCTCTGCAGATCACCACATATTTCTCTCTCACCATCTAGATGGAGCTGATGGATTTCTGGAAGCTTCTGGTCTCCTCAGTGCACCAATAAGCCTGGCTCCGTAGGCAGTTTGCACCTGGTTGTTCTCATAGTCAGCATCCAAGGGTGTGGCTTCAGGGTCTGGAGCTGGCAGGTTTCTAACTTCACTAAATTGGGAAAAATAGTCTTGAGAAGAGGGGCACACCTTGCTGCCAAGATGCACAGGTTTGTGAATGTCGTTCCCGGAAGGAATCTAAGAAGAAAACTGCAGCCTGACTTTGCTGAAGTCTTCAGTTATTTTAAAAGAGAAAGTAATAAAGTTCACTGCAGGGTACTTTGAACTGGGTTGGGTTACAGAGTAAGACCTGGAATATGTGCCCTTGTTGAAAATGTAGGTCCCTTCTCTCACTAGCAGAGGGCTGAAATCACATTATTCAGAGTGAAGGAAGCATCTTCCTGTGTGATGTTCAGATTTGTGCGTCTTTGCAATGTTCAAATTACTAAATCTATTTATTAGAGAATAAAAGCAAAAGAAGCGTAATTTCTTCTTACCATACTCTAATTGACATTAGAGGGCACTTGTAGAGTGGTGCAGGGGAAAGATCAGAGTTCAGAAATGGAGGGCTCTTTGTTCCACAGACTTAGGGCCCCCAATGGGAGACTAGAAAGAGTAACACGATTGTCCCAGACGTAGAATGTGTTCAGAGGAGCTTGCTTTCCATTTCATATTCTTCCTGAGCTCAGTTTTTCTTCATGTCAACAAGGTTTACCGATAATCAGGGACCCAAGCAATTGTCTAAATAGTAGGACTGATCTGCTAACAGTTTGGCTGAAGGCACCAACTCCTAAATGAATATTCTTTAGTCTCCATTAGGGGCATGCAGCTTTTTAGAAATCTAATCAATTAACATATAATCCACATACAGAATACATGAGTTTGGAAATGTACACTTCAAAGAAGTTTCACAAATGCTTACACTAATGTAACCACTACCTTGATCAAAATATAAAACAGTTTTGACTCTTGAATATTTCCCTCACATTCATTTTCAGCCACACCAGTCATATCAACAGTATTCTAATACAAATTATGATGGTTTAACCCTGTCTACTCTAAAACTTCAAAAACAACAACAAAAGGAATCATACACTGTATGAAATGTATGCTTTATGATTTGGATCCTTTGGCTAAACAAAATGATTTTTGAGATTTAGTGATGTTGTGTATATCAGCATTTTGTATATTTACCGCTGTTTAATATTACATTGTATGAATACCATGAGATACTTTGATACATGTATAAAATGTGCAATGTTCAAATCAAGATATGCATATCTATCTCTTAAAAATATTTATCATTTATTCACAGTAAAAAACATTCAAAATTCTTTCTTCTAGTTTTTTAAAATATACTATATATTATCTTTATCTATAGTCATGCTACTGTGCAATAGGATACCAGTACTTATGTATTTCTCCTAACTATAACTTAATACCCATTGATTAATCTTTATCCACCCCCCATACTCTCTTAAACTCTGGTAATGATTATTCTGTCAGCTTCTGTGAGATCAATATTTTCAGATTCCACATATGAATGAGATCATGCAGTACTGTCTTTCTGTACTTCACTTAACATAATATTCTTATCTCACTTAACATAATGTCCTCTAATTCCTTATATTACAAATAACTGTACTGCCTTCTATTACTGAATAGCATTCCATTGTGTGTATACAACACATTTTCTTCATCCATTCATCCACTGATGGACACCCTCTTTTATAGGACTGTTGGGAATATGAATTAGTGCAGCCGTTATGGAGAATTGTAGGGAGATTGCCCAGAAAACTAAAAATAGATCTACTATATGACCCAGCTATCTTACTTTGGGATATACATCCAAAGAAATTTAAATCAGCATATCACAGAAATACAGCTTTGTGTTCATCACATCACTATTCACAATGGCTAATAAATGGAATCAACCTAGATGTCTGTCAGTGGACAGGTGGATAAAGAAAATATAAATACATAATGAAAAATATAATATATATAAATACATAATGAAAAATACCTAGCCATAAATAAAAATGAAATCCTGACATTTGCAGCAAAATGAGTGAAATCAGAGGTTATTATATTAAGTATAATAAATGAATCACACGAAGACAATTAGTGTATGTTCTCACTATGGAGGCTTTAAAAAGTTGAGCTGAATTTAGAACTGTGATTACTAGAAACTAGGAAGGGTGACTAGAGGAGAAATAGGGGCAATTTTGGTAACTGCTACCAAGGCATAGTCAGAATTAAAAAAAAAAAAAAGGAAAGAAGGGTGGATTGAGTGGGGGAGGGAGTTTAAGAAGTAAGGTTATCTTCTTAGAATTGTCTCCATGAAGTACATGAAATCTGTTCTCTTTATATTAATAAATTTTCAAAAGAACTATGAAGGTAGAATTAATGAGTTCTATGTTCTACAGCACAGTGAGGCAATTGTACTCCTCAATACTGGATTATGTACTGTATAAAGAGGAGCTCATAACCGCCATACATAAAGAAAAGAGAAAGAAACATAAATGTTAACTACTTTTGTCAGTTTACATTTTATACATGTGTGGAATAACGTCATACTCCATAAACCTGTGCAAGTATCACATATTAATCTAAAAGTAGATATATGTTGCTGGCCTCTTAGTGCTTTGTGCACTACTTCACCTAATAATCACACAAAAGTTTCAGGGCATGTAGTATTATGACACTTATTGCCAGATGACAAAACTGAGGTGCAAAGAGACTGTATAACTTGCTCAAAATCTTAAGCTCATAAGTCCCCTCAGCAGGGTTAACTTAGGAAGTCAAGTTCTAACACCTGCGCTAGTAACTAGGCTCACACAGTATTTCTCCAGAAGAAAGAAATCAGTTGTTTCTGATCCTTTCTATCTCTTCTATGCATGTAATTATAAGATAAATTTATTATCTTTACCAGGTCAAAGTCCTTTTTTCTTGCTTTATTTTACTTTCAGTTTTGAATATGTTAGGGTGGCCAAGGAGAAGCCCGTTGCTGAAGGGATTCTGTGTAGGAGGCTTCTTGCTTCCAACTTCTGAATTCCTTTCGAAAGCTACCTAAGGTTACTCCTACGGCCCCACATTCTCAAAGCAGCTTAGACCAAGAGGCATAGGAGAGCCCTTTGAGCACCAAAGAAGGGAAGTGGAAAGAGTGGTAGGGAGGTGTTCAAGCTGGTGCCGGCGTAGTGCAGGGTCTGAGAAGTTCAGGATGCCTCCGTCTCTCTAAGAGGAACCTAAAAGCTGTGAGTGTTGCGCGAGCAGTTTCTGGGTGATGGGCAAGAGCGAGGGGAGAGAGGATCTGGGTCAGGATTGTGTGGGGTGGTGGAGGACCGGCTGAGTTCTGTCTGCTCCTTCTCTATGCAGGGATGAGTGGGGAGGCATTTCATGGAGCCCAGAGTGACGTTTGTGCTAAAGCCCTTTCTCTCCAAGGCTGCTCATGCCTCCCCTCCACCTCCTTACCCAAGAGACAGAATGTCTCCTTGAATAAAAGAAGAGTTTAGACAGGGTGTACCCTTGTGGAGGGTGGCTACTGACTGTTTACCTGGAGAAGAGAAACACAAAATATACATTGTGCGTCAAAGTCTTCCTCGGGTTTCCTGGCGGCTGTCTGAGGGACACAGGGGACTGCTTCTTAGAAGCCACAGTCTTTTGGCCCCGTGAGTCCCACTCTTGTTACCCCTGCAGTGATTTGCAGGACCCACCTCCACATCATCCCGCCCCCACGCTGGGAAACATGGCGAGTCCCCTGCACATCTCCATGCCAACAGAGCTCCTCTCTATCCTGCTTCTCCAGGCGGCCATATGGGGCTCAGGTGAGGATATTTTATGTTTTTATAACGAAGTTCTCTTGTTTTCTGAATAGAAGAATTGAATCACTTCTCATATAAATCTATGCTAATTCTAAAATCCTCTATTTTGCCAGAATGATTTATTCGCTTGTGCATCAGGACAAATTAGCCACCAGGTAGAATTATTTCACCTATGCCATCTGATTCATTCAGTTCTCAGCTTCATGATGAATGCATTTTCTGAATGCTGCCAAAGTTCTGGGTAAAAGCTCTAGCTTTGTGATTTTCCACCTGCTTCATAGAATTTACTACTCTTGCAATTTAAAAATCACTTGCTTCATGTGAAACTAACCTGGTGTTTGTAAGCTCCTCAAAAGCGGAAGCCCTTGTTGCCTTGATCCCTACCAGACCTTCAGGCTGAATATGCGCCGTCTATACTTGAGAGAATGAGATGTTGGTGGGCCTCTACTGGGACTGTGTTCTAAAATGCCCGGTCGTTCTGACACTCTTTTTACATTTGGTTCTGTTGATTCCAGATTCCTTCATAGTGAGCGGCCCCTCGGAGCCCATTGTGGCTAAGCTAGGCTCAGAAACCGTGCTGCCCTGTCAGGTGGACCCACCCATGAATGTGGAGACCATGGAGCTGCGGTGGTTCCGCTCGCAGTACTCAGAGGTTGTGTATGCCTATCGGGACGGAATGGCGCAGGTGGAGGAACAGCTCGTAGATTTCAAAGGGCGGGCAGAGCTGGTGAAGGACTACATCTCCGAGGGCAAAGTAGCCGTGAGAATCCACAGTCTCCGGGTCTCAGACAACGGGATGTACAAGTGTTTCTTTAAACGAGACAACGACTTTGAAGAAGCCACTTTGGAGCTCAAGATCATAAGTAAGTAATTCTCTGCAAATACAGGTAACTCAAGGAAATGTGAGTGACCCATATCTGATTTGATAAGATGATGTTAAATAGGGCACAAACCAGAATTAGAGGTGCTTGAAGCTGTTCAACGTTATAGACACTAGATTTTACCCCAGATGCTGTTGATCTGGGTGCACATGTATTATGCTATACCTTAAAGATGAGCCACTTCAGCGATTGACCTTATGCTCAGTGGATTAAGCTTCCGTGCCTGGGACCAAGTCCTACCTCTGCTTCTAATTCAGCTTCCTGCTAATACTGGGAGGTGGCAGCAGATGATGGCTGAATTATTTGGGTCTCTGCCATCCACTTGAGAGACCTGGATAGAATTCCTGACTCTTGGTGTAAGCTTGGCTCAGCCGTCTGTTGCAGGCATTTGGAGAATGAACCAGAGGATGAAAATCTCTCTCTCTCTCTCTCCCCTCTCTCTCTCTCTCTCTCTCTCTCCTCTCTCTATCCACTCTGGCTTTCAGATAAATAAACTTTAAAAATGAATTATTTCTATAAATATCTACTATGAAAATAAATAATTTATTCCCCACCCATGTCTCTCCTCATGACAGATATGAATGTCTTTTCATGTATGTCTCACTTTCCTGTTTATGTCCTTTAATTAACTGTGTGTGGCTTCATGGAGGGACTGTTTTCGGAAATTTTTTGTCAATTTATAGTCACTTTTTTAATCATATAATTATTGGAAGCATCCTTTCATCTCTATTTGTCTTATAATTGTATGCTGTCTTTAATTAGAAGAGTTTTTAAACATACATATAGAACTATCAACATTATCTTTCATTCTTCTTGGTTTTTTATGGAAGTTTTTATATCAATGTTGCCAAAAATATTCCACCTTCCTGTGTCCTGATACTTTTTCTGAAAATACACTGGAATTTTAATACTGGCTTTATATGTGTCACTACATAAATTTTCAAAAAATAAACTTGAAAAACTAGTTCCCAGATCAGGAAACAGAACATAATTAGAACCAGGGGGCCAGCGCTGTGGTGTAGGGGATAAAGCCACCGTCTGCCATGCTGGGATCCCATGGGCACCCATTCGAGTCCCGGCTGCTCCACTTCCAATCTAGTTCTCTGTTATGGCCTAAGAAAGCAGCAGAAGATGTCACAAGAGCTTGGACCACTGCACTCACATGGTAGACCCAGAAGAAGCCCCTGGCTCCTGGCTTCGGATTTGCTTAGCTCCAGCCATTGTGGCCATTTGGGGAGTGAACCAGCAAATGGAAGACCTCTTTATCTCTCTGCCTCTGCCTCTCTCTAGCTCTGCCTTTCAAATAAATAAATAAATAAATCTTTAAAGAAAAAAAAAAAGCCAGGAAATCTGTGTCTCCCCTTTCAGTCACTATTTCCTCACAGGAAATGACTAGCCTGATTTCTAACCTCAGAGATTAGTTTTGTGTTTTTTTTTTTTTTAAGTGAAAATTTATTTGAAAGAGTTACAAAGAAAGAGTGGAAGAGACAGACATTGTCCATCCACTGGTTCATTCCCCAATGGCTGCAATAGCTAGGGCTGGGCATGGCTGAAGCCAGGAACCTGGAACTCCATCAGAGTCTTCCAGGTTGAGTGACAGGGCCCAGGTACTTGGGCCATCTTCTGTTGCCCTCCTAGGCATATTTGCAAGGAGATGGATCGGAAGTGGATCAGCTGGGACTTGAACAAGAGCTCATGTGGGATGATGACGTCACAGGTGGCTGTTTAACCTGCTGCACCACATGCGATTTTGAATTTCACAAACTCTTTAATGTTTCTGTTTTATTGCTCAACATAATGTTTGTAAGTTTTCCCATGTAGTCACTTGTGTGTAAGTGTAATTCATTTCTGCCTTTTTAAAGTTATCTTGCTTTCAACATGTAAAACTTCAGCCTACAGAAATATTATTTTGGTGTAAAGTTTCATGGAATATCCAAAATATTTTCCAGTGTATGTTAGCTTATCTTTATGCCATTTGTAATTATTTTGGGAAATTTTAACCAATTTATACATATATCATTTTCCATTAATTTCTAGTGGAGATATCAGAGTGAAGTTTAAACTCTCTATATGATTATGGTAATTTATCTGTCCCCTTTTTTCACAGTGTCATGCTCTCAACTTTTTAAGTTTTGTATTTTTAAATTTTATTTTTTATTTATATAAAGGTAACAAATTTTATGTCTTTCAAATACACAGTTTTAAGAGCAAATGATACTTCCTCTCTTCCTTCCATCACACCTGCCCTCCTTCTTGTTTCCTTTCTTATTTTTCTTTTCCTTTTTGCAACGACATACTTTCAAAATACTTTATAACAACATGCTTAACCCTCTACTAATAAAGAATTGAACAAGTATTAAGAAAAAAAAAATCATTGTTCCTCAAGAGTATAGACAAGGGTTATAACAATGATCAAATCTCAACATTTCAATATTGCTCATATACATTACATTTTTTGGCCTCTTATATTAATAACTGTAAATAAGGGAAAACATGATATTTGTATTTTCAAGACTGGCTTATTTCACAAAGCAAAAGTGTCCAATTGCATCCATTTTGTTGTAAAAGGATTTCATTTTTTTAACAGCTGAGTAGTATTCCCTTATGTATATATACCACAATTAGCCTCTGCTAAGAGAAATTTTTTTCAACTGTGATATCTTTTTTATTTGTATGACCTGTCTTAAAGTAATAATTCTCAATGCTGTCTAGAATGGTATCTACAGTAGGCTCATGTTACCCATCTTTTTTATGTGTACTTTGCATAAGAAGCCAAATCCACTAGTTCTTGAAAGAAATAGTGACAAAATCTGTTCAGTCACATTACTGTGATTCTACTCTAGCATCCTCTCAGTGAGAAGTAAAAGATTTTCACAGACTCAGAACTCCCTCTTGGGAGTCATGCATTTGTCAGTATCTTCCCCGATCAGTCCACTGATTAATGGGGTACAAGTCTGACCTTTAGAAGCAAATGGTTTATTATATATCCATGCTTATCTTCCATTCTGTTAACCTTTGATATAGCCACTTCTGTGCTGAGGAATGGGTATCCCTTCTTTCTCAACACAGGTATAGCTTTTGTCTTCTTAGTTGGACTTGGAACTTCAACGGTTAAATTATCCCAGGAGGTTCAAGGTCTATTTTGTCTCTGTTCTCTTACTTCCCAATGTGACTCTGCTCCATTTTACTTAAGAACAGTTTCACTCAAACATTCACTTCCTTTGTTTAAGAGAGTTGGCAGCTCCCTTGAGTAATTCTGAGATGGATTATTTTCCAGATTGCTTTGTTTCCCTAAAGGGTATCCTCCCTAGGTCAGGGTCTGGTAATAAATATTAGCTCTGCTGTAATTTTTAGCACCAGAAAGATAGTGTAGTTAAAGTTCTTGATGCATGTCCTACATCTGAGATATTGGAGTAAGACTGAGCTAGACATACCATATGATATGAGGTACACTAATATGTAATCTTAGAAGTCAGGGTACTCACTGTCTGTGAGACATAGTGGGTTGTTCTAGAATCTGCTACTGTTATGTTCAATCTATTTGTAAATTCAATCTGACATGAACTGAAGAAACATAAATGTGTTGGCCAGGGAGAAGAAGGAGTAAGGTTTCAAAATAACTAGAAGAAACTTTACTTCTCCAGACACTCACATCATCTAGCTTCCTTCTTTTTATCTGTACTCTGGCAAAGATAGAAAATTTGGAAAAAATTGCAAAGGTAGATTGTTGAAGGAACTATCAGAAATCTCATTCTAAGCTCAAATAGTTTTCCTTGAGACTCCAGGAAATGGAATAGAAATTTATAAATAAAGATATGGAAATGTGGGTGTTTTTCTGAAACAATTCAACATAAACAAATTTCACTCAGCCCCTTTTCTGTTATCCTTCTGTGACCTAATTGCAAGTAAGCTTGGGTAGAGCGTATGTGACAGGCCTCAATGGATGTATTAATAACAGCTTCAAGTCTGCTATGATTTGTGAACCACAGATACTGATATCTGTCATGGGAGAACAGAAGCAGCCCCCTCCTCCCACACAGACCTTGGTCCTTCATCCATCTCCTGCAGACCTTGGTCTTTCATGCATCTCCCCACATCGGTGCTACTGTGTAACATTAGAGATTTCTGGACAAGCAACAGCAGGGTTTCACTTGAATGACTTCTCCACAGGTCTTGGTTCTGGCCCTCACATCCTCATGGTGGGTCCGGAAGATGAAGGAATAAGGCTGACGTGTACTGGCAAGGGATGGTTTCCCCAGCCTGAAATACAATGGAAAGGTGAAGGGGGAGAGAAGCTTCCATCGCTCTCTGAGGACGAGACCCAAGATGATGATGGATTGTTCCAGACAGAGGCATCCATCATCATTAGAGACAGATCAAAGAGAGAAGTGTCCTGCTCCATGAAGAACCCCTTCTTTGGACAAGAACAGGTGGAAACAATTTCTATCCCAGGTAAAGTCTTGCTTATTATGTGGATGGGGTGAGAGTCAGGAGGGAGTACTTGGGGATGAGATGGGGTAGGCTTGCCTGGTGTGTGTGTTTTTTTAATCACATGTGAGGGCTCTGCTTCAGAGTCCTTCTTCCCCAGGACCTCGCCTTGGAGGGCAGCATTTGCTGTGACTTTCTTCATGCTTCTGATTTGCCTGGGTGCTGTGGTGCTTCTGGCTTGGAAAAAAAAACAAGCAAAGAAGAGAGTGCAGAATGCCAAGGATGAAAAAGAAAAAGAAAGACAAGCCAAAGGTACACTGTGACTCATACATGGTGGGGTTTATAAATTTGTGGGTCTGTTAGACTGGCTTGATATAGGGTTGGCATCTGTTGGAACATGCAGATATATATACAGGTCTGCATTAGAATCCCAAGACCTTCAACAAACCATGGAGTCCAGGACCCCTGTGGGAAAAAAAAATAGAATCTAGTACTTGCTGATATAAACATGAAGTTAGAAAAACCAATCTTAGTAATTCTCAGCAAAGATACAGATTTTTTTGACTCAGTTAAAATTTAGAAGTATTTAGGATCTGGGCTTAGATTATAAACTAAAAAACAGACTTTAGATTTCTCTTATGTTTTTTTCCATTTTAGGATTGAAGAAAGAGCTTGATAAGGTCTCCTTTTTCCTAGCCTTGTAGAGAAATGGAGTCCTTACTCCATGCTTGGTGTCTCACATGCCATTATTTCTTTTCAGCCACACACAGCTCTTTATTTCTCTTGTGCTAGAATGACTCAGACATTGGAATTATCTGCTCTTCCAAAGTGTCAAGGCCTTTTATCCCCTTCCATAGATGTGTATATAGACCACACACAGTCTTGGAAATCTTCTCCAGTAGCCAAGGCCACTGCTTCACAATAGAATAATGCATCCAGTAATATAGGAAGGGAAGGGAAGCCCCACAGTTTGGGCAACATTGTCTTATATTTGCTGAGGGAGGCCATCAGTTCAGAGGCACTTACAGACCTGGGTCCATCAGTGTTAGAAAATGTGCTGTGTGTGCCCTAGGCCTGGTTGTGGGTCTGAGGGACATCATTGTTGGGAGCATCTTCATCTTTCTGCTATATAAAATCTATTCTGTTATTTTGTTTCCATTTTAGAAAACTTGGAGAAAGAGCTTGGTAAGTTCTCCTTTTTCTTTGCTTTGTAGAGAAATTAGAGTGTTTACTCCATGCTTGGCATCTCACAGGTCATTATTTCTTTTCAGCCACAAGGAAGGAACTGTATCAGCATGGTGAGTTCCACTGGTGTTATGGTTAAGCCATTCATCTCATCTGTCCCTCTGTCCTTTTTTTAAAAAAAATCATTTATTTATTTGAAAGGCAGAAGTATAAAAAGAGAAATACACACAGAGAGAAAAATATTCTATCCCTTGATCCACTCACCAATGGACACATCAACTAGGGTTGGGTCAGGCCAAAGCCAGGTGCCCAGAACTCCATCCATGTCTCCCATGCAGATGGCAGGGGCCCAAGTACTTCAGATATCTTCCACTACTTTCCCAGGAGGATTAGCAGGGAGTGCATCAGAAGTGGAGCAGCTGGAGCTCAAACCAGTCCTCTGATACAGGATTCTGGTATTGCAAGTGATGGCTTAATCCACTGAGCCACACTATGGGCCCCTGTCCCTCTGTTCTGATCACCTTCTATTCACCGTTTTTGGTGAAAGGGATCTTCCACCCTAAATTGCCTAAGATGGTGAAACACATGACATCTATACAGGACAGATGGAACTGAGAGCAGTGTATCAGTTACATGTACTCATGGCCTGGGGGAAGGGGACACTGTACATTACACAGGACCACAGAGGAGTTGCCCAAGAGAGTTAAGTGAACCATGAAGGGAGGTAAGAGGCAAACTGTAGCAACAAGAAGAGGAGGTGCTCACTATTTTCTGAGGAAGTAATGCGGCTTAGCTTGCTTGAATAAATTTGCATGCTGGCATGGAAATGATGCCCATTAGCTTGAGAACCAGGAGGGGCTCAGCTGGGTTGAGTATAGGGGTTTGAGCAGGGGAGGGAGCTTTCCTATCTGGTGGGGAGCAGGGGAACCTTTGTCACTTGAAGCAATGTGATCCCAAAGATGTCAGGGCAACACATAATATTTAGGCTTCAACATACAGCCCCACCTTCACACCTGCACCCTCTTCTCAAAGGACCAGACCCTTAGATTGGTGGAATGCTAAAAATGTCAGTAGACCAGAATATGTAAAAGAACACAAATACACTAGAATTATCATTAAGAGACAGACCACAGAAACAACACTTTCAGAAACCTCAGATTTCATATAGTCACAGTACATTTCATTCTCTGCAGTGAGGGCACCATGAATGGAAGCATCTAATTCTTTTCTTTTATTTCAGACTGGAAAAAAGCAAATTTATATGCTGGTGAGTAAATCTGATGCTGTCTGTGGCTTCAGCTGACCCAGGATCTTGTGAGATAGCAGACCATTGTCCAGAGACACGGCATCTTCTAGAGATTTTATTTTGAAACCAATGTGGGGTGGGTGGCAAAGGAATATCCCATTAGCTCACAAAATATGTTCTTGGCATGTTTTACCATAGAGTTTATTTTCTTTTTAGACTGGAGAAAGAAAAATTTCGAAGCAGGTGAGTTATTACCTTGTTCCACTCAACCTCTTCTATACAAATGAGAAGCACTCCTGAGAAGTCCTCTCATGGCCTTCATTCTAAGTCTCAATGGCTTCCTTTCTGTCCTGAGACCATGTATTCAAACAGCATGCATGGACGGTCTCTGACTTACAGCCTTTCAACTTTAAAATGGTAAAAAAGCAATTTGCATTTAGTAGAAACATTACTTCAAATTTGAATTTTGATCTTTTCCTTGTCAATGTATATCATGATGCTATTCTTAAATATTTTTCTATTTATTTATTTTCCTTTTATTTGAAAGTCAGATAGACATTGACAGAAAGAGACAGAGAGACAGAGCCATAGAGGCAGAGAGAGAGAAAGACAGAGGGAGAATATTTAAGTTGCTGGCTCATTTGCCAAATTTCCACACAACTGCTGGGCTTGGGCCAGGCAAAAGCCAAGAGCCCATAACTTCACCCAGATCTCCCACATAGGTGGCAAGGACTCAAGCACTTGGTTCATTAACTGCTGCCTCTCAGGTTGCACATTAGCTGGAAACTGGATCAGAAACAGCATAGTTGGGAGTAAAATCAGGCAATCTAAAATGCAATGTGGGCATCCCAAGTGTTTGCTTAAGCTGATTTGCCAAACATCCATCTCAACACAGTACTGTTTCATATCACTGGGCAGTAGCAGTGAGTTGCAGCTCCTGATCATCCAGGCAAACACTATCCAGGATAAACCACTGGATGCTCTGCAGGGTGCTGTGTTGATAGCATTTTTTGATATTGTGTTTTTATTTTGCCTCCCATTATATTATCAATAAATTACATGAAATTTTCAATACATTGTTGTAAAATAGGCTTTATGTTAGATGATTCTGCCCAACTATAAATGAATCTAAGGGATCTGGCTACATTTCAGATGGTACCAGGTAATCTATTTTTTTCAGGTAATCTTTTCTAGGATGTTAGGTAGAATAGGTGTATGAAGGACATTTTCAACTTGGTATTGTCAATTTACAACAGGCTTATTAGACCCACTGTAAGTCAAGGAGCATCTTTATATAACTATTTATTCAGTGCCAAGTAAATAAATATATCCTGATCTCTGGCTTAATAGGAAAATATTCATATAAATTGTGATACATATTTTGAAGGAATAAGAGATTATCAAGAATAAAAAAAGTGGATTAAAGGGTTTCCTAAACGGAATTATTATTTAAGCTGGCACTTCAGCAAATTCATGGATTTCTTCACATGAACAACATTGGAAGAATGCTTCAGTCAGAAGGAAGTTTATTGTATAACCAGCCTGACTCAGGAAAGAGCTTGTTGAATCACAATTAGAAAAATATAATAGGAGTACATGAGAAATAAATGATTTGGTCACTATATAAACCCATAGAAAAATGATACTGAATAGGCTTAAATGTAGGCAAGCACACAGTGACTGAGAAGATGACAAGACTTAACTCTTAAGAGAAAGAAAAAAAAATAACAGGCTATTTACAGAAGGGTGGAAGACCTCATCCTAAAATACACGACACTGAGGATTGTCAAAAGCAGTCATCCTGACTAGATTCTGGAACAGACGGTTACCTGAAGTCCTGTCCAGCTCTGGACTTCCACTTCCTCATGTGTCTCCTAGAACAGAACACAGGTTGTCTTGCCTACCCTTTGGTTGTCTTTGTCCTATTTCCTTCCTTTGTCCTTACACCGCGTTTCCATCTTTCTTAGGGCCAACAAGCCTCCCTGACTGACTGATCTTTTCTTCCTTGTTTTCCCCACCCCTGCAGTGGATGTTTCTCTGGATAAAAACACAGCTCACCGTGGCCTCACCATATCTGGGGATGGAAAACGTGTTTCTTTGGAAAAGAATGTTGTTCAGAACTCTGATGCTTCAAAAACACAGGGGACAGGAGGGTCTGGAACCATCTTCAGTGCTGTGGGTCAGAATTGCTTTGCCACAGGGAGATACTATTGGGAAGTAAAAGTACTTGGGGAGAAAGAAATGGGACACGGAGCTCGATGGGCTCTGGGTATTTGCCCTGAAACAGTGAATAGAGCAGGGTGGTTTGTGGAAAATACAGAGAAGAATTTCTGGTTGGTGGCCTACAAGGAAGGGAAGGTCACGACCCTCACCTCCAAGCCAGAGTCTCTGTCACTAAGAAGTTACCCTGAGAGGATAGGAGTTTTCCTGGACTGGGAGGCTGGGGATTTGTCCTTTTACAACATGGTGGATGGGTCCCACATCTATTCCTACACTGGCATCAACTTCTGTGGGAAATTCCAGCCTTATTTTAGCCTGCAAGGTGCTGGCACATCTATGACCATCTGCTCAGCTTCGGGTCAGACTGAAAATGTTCCCAGTTCTTCTGCAGAGACATCAGTAACTCACTTAAGGAACTCTGATACAGATGTCCCTCAGGAAACTAACACTCTATTATCTCCATAAGAAATAAAGTGTCAGCCCACAGGTACCCCGACTGCTTCTACTCAAGCTTCTTACAAGTGTGTTTTCCAAAAAGCTGTTCTGGGTGGAGTAGGTCCATTTCAACCCCTTTCAAAGAGGAAGAGGCAGGAAGAGAAACAGGGAAACTGGAAAAAATCCAGGGGGGATTTCCTGTACAGTTCTCAATGGGGAACAGCAGTGTCTTTGTGGACAGCAAGGTTTGTTACAGATAACGCCAAATAAGTATACGAGTCTTAAACCGTTGCTTAGTATGTGTTTATGCAAATACATTTAATTACATTAAAAATACCATGTATATGAGCAAAATTGACATTTTGAGATTTGATTGTTTCTAGCCCTTGTCTATACTCTTGAGGAACAGTGGTTTTTCTACTGACTACTTGTTGAGTTCTTTATTTAGTGGAGGGTTAAGCTTGTGATTATAAACTGTATTAAAACTATGTCATTGTGAAATTTAAAAGAAAACCAGGGGGAGGGAGGATGGGAATGAGGCAGGGAGGGAGGATAGGGTGGAAAGTATCATTATGCTATTAAAACTGTACATATAATAATATCTAAAATCTGTTCCTTTTATATAAATAAATAGTTATAAAATGAAAATATATATCTTCTTCTTTTTTTGCTGTTAGATGTGGAGGAGGTTGATGTTGTAATGGAAAGGTCACATTTCAATGAATTCTCAATACATGATACCACCATTGGAAATAAACAGAAATCTGCTAAACTCCATTGAAATGTAATAGCTCGGCTTGTGTGTTCTTCAGTTACCAGTGCTCCATGGCCTTCTAATGTTAGAGTCTGCCAAGGGGCAAAGTCCAATACAAAACCATAAATCAAGTCTTCTGAGTGGAGTGAGCCACTTTCTTTAGCAAATTCCCACTGTTTAATAAGTCCAAAATTGCATCCTTTGTGAGAATGTGAATGGCAAAGGAATTTGTATTGCAGTTTATATTTTCAGAGAGAAAATAGCTAAGTAGGAATGAAGAAACAACCGTATCCTTATGGATAAAGAGTCACTGCAAATATTACAACTTTTCTTTTTGACCATATTCTTTCCACTGTATGGATTTCTATTGGTCTTTACTGCATCCAAGCCTTCACCAGCTACTTAGCACCAAGGTTATGCCTTCAATGATATGATATATGAGCTTCTGTTGTTAAATGAATGCTGCTTTGTGGATAATAGAAAAGATACACTTAGATTTTTCTACACTACTGACAGGTCTTTAAGCTAAATTCTGAGAAGGTGTAGCCTCTTGCTGAAATTTCTCTATGCATAGTCACTAAGTGGTATTGAATACAGTATTTGTACCCGGGAAGAATCAATACAGAGCCCTGAATCCTAACTTCCACTTAAAGTAAAGAGAGGGCTTACACAGAGGTGATAAAGGCAGAAGAGGGGTTAATGAATGGTGGGAAAAATTAATAGGTTAATCAAATTAATGTGGTAAGGAGGGATTTCTGGACAACAGACTCTTGTACACAGGTGTCACAACAACAAATGGGAGTGAAACTATAATATAGAACAGAGACAATAATGGGTTCATTTAAGATATTTTACTTTTTAAAAATAAAATTATTTATCTATCATTATTTAAGAGGCAGGGGAAAGAGAGAGAGAAAAAAAGATCACTCCCCCAAAGACCTGAAATAGCCAGGGCTAGTCCAGGCTTGAAGTGGGATCCAGGAACACAACCCAGATCTCTTGAGTGGCTGGCAGGAGCGGAATTACCTAATCCATTACCCTTGCCTTCCAGGTCTGCACTAGTAGCAAGTTGTAGCCAGGAATGAGAGCTGAGAACTGAACCCCTCTCTTTTGTGAGAGATGAGCATCTTAACTGCTAAGCTAAATGCCTGGACCCTGAATATTTCACTCTTGTTGTACTCTTTGGAAATTCAGCATGAGATTTCCAAACGCATTTTTTTAAAACTTTTATTTAGCAAATGTAAATTTCCAAAGTACAGTTTATGGATTACAATGGCTTCCCCCACCCCATAACTTCCCTCCCACTTACACCCCTCCCATCTCCAGCTCCCTCTCCCATTCCATTCACATCAAGATCAATTTTCAATTATCTTAATATACAGAAGATCGATTTAGTATACATTAAGTAAAGATTTCATCACAAGCGCATTTTTAGAATCTCTTCTGCAGGGACCTAAATTCATGTTTTATTCTACAAGATTCTTCTACCCATCACATCTCCACTCATTTTAATGGGATTATGCCTTTCTGGAGGTGGACAATGAAAGACATTGTGAAGGTAGATGTCTTGTTTGATTCAGAGTTGTAGCAATGTCAGAGATACCAATGCCTGCATTAGCCTCATCTGTAACTGAGGGTAAGTTAACAAGCAGGGAGAGGTCTCCAAATAGCTTGTAGTTTCTGGAAAAGTAATGACCATAAATTCATCATCTGGCTTATTCCATTAATTCTTCATTGGTGGACAACTCTGGAAATCTTATTTTAATCAAGTTTATTACAATATGACAAGACATTTAAAAACTGAGTGACGACTAGAATGGTCAAATGCCTAAAACAAGAATTGTGTCTTATGTAGGATTATATCTCTATAGGTTGTATCTAACCCCAGGATGCAGTGAGCCTAAAGGTATGGACTCCTGCTTCTGGAGGTTGGTGCAATGATGATATTTGCCATTTTCCAAGCAGTGGGAGTCCTTTATTAGGATTGGCAATAAGCAAACCTGTTACACATTTGTTATTCCATTTATGTGAAATAACCAGAATAGAAAATTTCCTAAAGACAAAGGGTAAATTGGTAGTTGCCAGATGCTGGTGGGAAGAACAACTGAGGACCAACTGCTTAGTGGGTATGGAGTTTCCTTTAGGGGATGATGAAGATATTCTCCAACAAAATAACGATGGCGGTTGTACAACATTGTGAATATATGGAATAGTACTAAATTGCATGCTTTAAAATGATCCAAATGATGAATTGTACTTATTTTACTGAATTGAAATTTTTTAAATAAAATAAATATGTAAACACTTGTGGAAGAATAATACATATACTCCATATTCTCACACCCATTGCAATATGGGCTACTGTCTAAGTTCACCATGCACTGGTTACCTGCTTATCTGTGCCCGGTGAGATGGGGCACACACACACACACAAGAGGGTATGCGAAGTGGGTCTGTTATTTACAGACAAGCAAGGAGGGACAGAAGGAGCCATGGATCCATTGTGAGCCAGTCTCAAATATAAGTTCATAAGGGATGCAATATCATTAACCGATTGCTAGATATGGAAACTGAGGCAAAGAGAGGTTGTGCAGCTAATCAGATGTCAGATTGTGATCAGTAGGTGGGTATCACAGAGCTTGAACTAGGACATATCCCTGGCAGTTTCAGCCTTGGATCATGTTGGCGGCTGGAGTGAGGGTAAAGCACTCTCAGTTCCTTGATGATCACGCAAGCCCCTTTCAAGCCGTTGGTAACAGGAGAAATACATCTGGGAATCAGAATGCAACCCTGATTTCCAGATTCCAAGGTTGTTGAAGAGGCTCTCCTCAGTCTATGAAATACTCTGGAGAACCTCCATCGGCATACCAGAGAATGCAGAGCCCCAGAGCAGGAAGGTTTGGGGCAGGTGCAGATGTGGTGTATGTTGGTCATGTTGTGCGAGGAGAGGTGTTTGAGATCTAGTCAAGGAGATTCTGACCCATGGACGTTCTGATCCATGAACCACTTTCACGCAGAGATTTGGAGAATGGATGATGGCTCAGTATGCACTTCCTTTTTAAAAAATATATTTATTTACTTATTTGAAAAGGAGAGAGGGAGGATATATGTATACATGTGTGTGTGCATGTATGAAGAGAAAAAAAAGAGACAGATCTTTCATACCTTGTTCTATTCCCCAAATGGCTGCAACAGCCAGGGCTGGGACAGACAGACGCCAGGAGTTTGGAACTCCAACCAGGTCTCCTATGTAGATGGAAGGGACCCAGGCACATGGGCCATGCTCTGCTGCCTTCCCAGGTGCATTAGCAAGGGGCTGGATTAGAAGTGGAGCAGCCAGGACTCCAACCAGCATTCTGATGTGGGACATCAGCATTGCAAGCTACAGCTGAACCCACTGCACCACAATGCTGGCCTCCCAGTCCTCATTTCCATAATGATCCACTGCAATAGACCTCAGTCTCAGGTGACACAGAGGTGATGCCTTTCCTCACAACATCTTCCTTTACAACACTGGGGAGCTTTCCCCTCCTGTTCTCACCCTCCACCTCTCAGTCCCGCCTCCCTGGCTTGTGTGCCTCCTGGCCCTGCACGAGGAGCAGGTAGTCAGATCTCTGTTGGGTATCTGGCTGTTCAAATGTCCATGGGTCATATCCGTGGTTTCCTCAGAATCAATCGATCTTGAATGTGCTGTATTTAGATCTGGTATCACATCTGCTGTAAAGAAAGAAAATCTGTGATAATGACCCAATAACAGAAAGTATCAACTTCAAGCCATCAACAGGTAAGCATAAGTCTCAGTGACCCAAAAAATTTAAAGTGAAAGAACTTTCTGGAGCACACAAAACAGCTTCTCTATCCATATATGAGAAGTCCTTATCAGCAGAGCGGGAATCACCAATATGGGGGTCACCACGTGTACAAAGACCTTAATGAAATGAAAATGCCCACGCCAGCATTTCCAAGCTTTCAGCTTGGAAACAAGGACAACTGTGCACTAACCTCTTCCTCTCCCTTTACTAAATCACTGGGGAACAGACAGTAGGAAAGCAAATTGCTGCTGCTTAGTCCTTTGGCTTCTACCACTGCTGCAAATTCCAATCTCATGCAGCACTGATCCTCAATTATGTAAATGGAAACCATAGATTTTGATGTCTTGCTAATTACTAAATATTTACTGAGTGTCTGTTATGTGTGATGGCTGAAAAGAGAGGCCGGCAAGAGGGAGTAGTGAGCTTCCCATCACCAAGTATACTGCACCCTGCCACTCTTCTAACTTACCTTTCTTACGGCTCTTCCTCCTACTCAGGCCTACAGCCACAACAAGAAGCAATCCCAACATAAGCAGTATGATCCACAACAAATTCATCCTGGACTCTGAAATGGAAACCCCAGAGCCCCATTAATGAAATGGGAGAATATCGAGATTATTCTTTTCATCTGAGTGGCTCCCTGCCTGGAGAGGAGATGAGAATTGGGCCTCTTGAGGAGGCACTTGGTCCACTCCTGCCTGCTCCATGGATGCTGAGGAGAGAACACGTTTGTGTCTTGCTTTAGTGCTTACTCCTCTCAGAAACACACATGCAACACCCACAAATGTTTCCCCCTATCTTTCCCAACTACATCACACCATCCCTGGAATAGCTGAAGTGCAAAAGGATAAAATCGCACAGTCCACAACCATGAACAGGCAATAAGGAAAATTGGGTTTTTTTTTCCAAAAACTTTTAAAATTTGTCTACTTTATGAATTCAAAAGGCAGAGAGGCACAGAGATCTCCCACCTACTGGTTCGTTCTCCAAATGCCCATAACAGCTACTGCTGGGAGCTGGGAACTCCAACACTCACTCCCAGGTATATAAGCCACCACCTGTTGCCTCAAGGATGCACATTAACAGGAAGCTGGAATTGGAAGTGGAGCCAGGACTTGACCCCACGCACTCCAATAAGTGATGTGGGTATCCTAACCAAGTGTTCCTTCCTGGAAAATTGATTTCTGATCTGCAAGAAAACTCACCATGAGGGGAAAACACAAGCAAAGTGCTATTTATTTTCACAATAGAAGAAGGGATTTTTCAGATACAGTAAAATGGAACTTAGTGTATACCCAGTAATAAGCCTAACTTTAGGGATCTTGGCGGGTGTGTGAGGGAGAAACTCGGAGGAGTGGATCTCCTAAAGATCAGATTTGCGAGAGATAGCAGGTGTTTCATGAGAAGTAATAAAACAAATAAGTCTGGGTTGGTCTTGACAATTATTTCCCAAACTTAGCAGAAATAAATGGCATCACCCACCTGAGAAAGAAAAGGATGCTGTTTTCCTCTCACCCAAAAGGGGGTTGCTGATGGAACAAGTCACGTTCACAATGGAGCTCCTTGCCACCAATAAAGCCGTCTCCACATGGAACAGCCCACGGCTGTCTTGACTCAGGGCCTCAGAAAACGACGGCATTGCCTCTCCCTGTCTGTCCATCCACTGCACAAGGGGCTGTGGGAACCACCCGTCCGAAGTGCACATCAGCTGCATGTCTCCATCCTTCAGTCCTTCCATGGTGATCAGTGGGGAAGAGCCCACTCCTGGGGAAGAGAGATCTCAGATCTACAGTCAGTGACTCCCTGGGAGGGAGGAGGGGACTCAGAGGGCTTGCGGGAGACAGCAGATCTTAAGGGGCAATCCGCTCCACTCAGACGAAAGCAGCTGGAGCATGTCTTGTCTTGTGTGTAATTTCTGTTTGGGTGTTGTTGTTGTTGTTGCTTTGCCAAATCACCCTCGGATAGATTAATAAGTAAAACACAATTCCATACCAAACCTTTTTCTTCTGTCCCCGAGAACAAAATAACTTTACCAAGGCATGGATCACATGTGCAAGATAAAACATAGTAAGAGTGTTCTCTCAAACTCTTAAAAGTATCTACGTCCAATGGCAGAAAACAACGGAGCCCATTTACTTCTTGATGTGTCCTCCTATGGATACTTGCTAAGTGTGCTTTCTAATTTAGATTCAGAATGCATGGGAGGAACTTGTGTAACATCCAGGATTTTGGCCTGTCTTCAACAGCATTTGCTATCCCTGGAAAATCAATTCTCACAAATATCAGCAGTGAGGCGGGAAGTGGTTTCATCTTCTCCATCCCTGGCATGCATGCCAATCTTCATTTTTGTTTCCATGATAGATCTACTTTTGTCTACAAATTATTACACTTCCTGATAATCGCATTTTTCAGAAATTTAATAACAAAATGAGAAATAATGAGTTCTGTGTAAAATTAGGGAGTAGATGTCCCTAAACATATGGTTACTTTATGGACAGATTGAAAAGAATACAAGTTCTATACTCAAAGAATTAACTTTGGTCCATTTAAGCTTGTGATCTTTAAGTGTCTGTGACAGTTCTGGGCACCAGAGGATTCAATACACATTTGATAAGAAAATTTCAAATGCCAGAGAAATGTCCTAGGAGTTAGCATGTCAATATGTTAGGAATAGGTGTTGAACCCAGGACACATGTCTAGAATCCTTACCTACCACCTTCAGATCCATGCTGGCCTCCTGGTAGACATCATCAATTTCAAAAAGGCACCGGTACTGCCCATCATCTGAAGTCCTGGCACCATGTATCTGCAGTGTCAGTCTCCCCTCGTGGATCGCATCACCCACCAGAGCAGTCCTCCCTCTGTATTCCACCATCTGCTCTCCAGCCACATGGTCCCCGTCCACATACACTTGAACAGCTGGGTAACAGTGGGATCGGACCCACCTCACCTCCATGTTCTGTGCATTCACCTTGGGGGACAGGTAACAGGTTAACTCCACATCTTCTCCCACCCTGACAAGGATGGGATGGGAAGGCCCAATCACTGTTAGGGAAGCTGGTAAATACAAAGACAAAACACAAAGGAAAGAATAAAAGTGAAGTAAATGCTGCCACCTGCACCGACATCTCCAGTATTCAAGAACACCCCCGTGTGATGTCCAAGGCTGGCTTTTGAAAAGATGAGGGTTTCACAGACTCAGTATAGAGGTCATTCTTGTCCAAGGAAAAGCCATCTCATGATGTGTGCCAATCCCAATCACTGATTGAACCACCACTCACCCCTGCCTGTAATTTATTCAGTTTACGGATCAATAATAAAATGATTCCATCATTAAACATCACAGGATAAAATGAACACTATCACTTCAAATCTGGATGATATTAAACTATTTCTTAATATGTCTCTCACTTTCTTAAACTATAAAGATGTCGGCCGGCGCCGCGGCTCACTAGGCTAATCCTCCGCCTAGCGGCGCCGGCACACCGGGTTCTAGTCCCGGTCGGGGCGCCGGATTCTGTCCCGGTTGCCCCTCTTCCAGGCCAGCCCTCTGCTGTGGCCCGGGAGTGCAGTGGAGGATGGCCCAGGTGCTTGGGCCCTGCACCCCATGGGAGACCAGGAAAAGCACCTGGCTCCTGGCTCCTGCCATCGGATCAGTGCGGTGCGCTGGCCGCAGCGCGCCAGCCACGGCAGCCATTGGAGGGTGAACCAACGGCAAAAGGAAGACCTTTCTCTCTGTCTCTCTCACTGTCCACTCTGCCTGTCAAAAAAAAAAAAAAAAAAAAAAAACATAAAGATGTCATATTATTGCCAAAATCATTCAGTTGCTGTGAGATTAAACAAAATGACCAAGATAAAGCCCTTGGATCACCATACAATGTGACCAGAGGAGTATGGGCAAGATGCAAATGCTTTAAACTTGATAATTGGGAAGGAGTTGTAAATGGGTCTCTTGTGGATTTTTAGTGAGATAATTGAAGAAATCTTCCTCATGTTAGTATTTCTGGTACCTCGTAAGTCCAGTCCAGCCAAGGTTATATGTATGTGAATTTAAAGACACATACCAGATACAACGTCCTCACATAATTTAGAGTAAAACCTTAAGAGGAAGAATTGGTGCTCTTGACAGAACGCAGAATGCGGTACAACCATGAATCCAAGTTCTACCAGTATGGACAAGATCTTCACTGAGGGCTTTCCTGGACCACAGCTGTATAACAATTTCAATTCCCACAGGCCATGCCCTGCCAACTTTGCTCTATTATAATTCGAAGGTTGTCATTTTCTGACAAATGTAAAGATGGTTTAATACATGCTGAGACCACTTACAATAGAAATACGGGCATACAGTTTCAGATTCTCTGCACAGAAATCAATGGCCAAAACCATAACGTCCTTATTATATCATAGTCAAAATCTGCAAAGCGTATTTCTAGAGAAGAAATTCACTGTCAACACAATTTTAGCATTCAGATTATTCCCTTCTAGTCTATCTAAAATGTGACTCCAGTTATTTCCAATATGTTTTTGCTTTATCTTTTAAAATTTACCAAAAGCAATATTATCATCATCCCATGTATATTTGTTGAAATCCGAAGACAAGGGTAAGAATCCGAAAAAAATAAACTGAGCAATAGTTTGCTACTATTTTTTCACCCATAAATCTCAAATTACTTAATGGAAAAGGCCATTTCTTCTTCTCTGTCATTGTTAGGAGGATTTTTCCCCTTGTCTGTGACCTGTGGCACATATCAAATCTCAAACCAGTTTACCCTACTAGACATGGGTAATTAAGAGCAAATGTTAGGCCAGTGCCACGGCTCACTAGGCTAATCCTCCGCCTGCGGCACCGGCACCCCAGATTCCAGTCCCTGGCTTTGGATTGGCGCAGCGCGCTGGCTGTAGCAGCCATTTGGGGGGTGAACCAACAGAAGGAAGACCTTTCTCTCTGTCTCTCTCTCTCTCACTGTCTAACTCTGCCAGTCAAAAAAAAAAAGAGCTAATGTTGGTTTTAATGGGAACTAAAGGAAGCAAAATATAAATATGGAATTCAGTTAATTGGGAGTATTATAGATATACAAAGCTCCCATTTCTCCTGAATTCAAAGTTTAAAGTTCTAGGTAAATCATTATATCTTAATATTAATAATTGGTATTCTATACAAATATGATCACCTGGGGAGCTGTATATAATCTCCTTTTCCTATAAATTTTAGCATCCAGCCTTTCACACCATTAGTGCTCAGATTTATTGTCTGGTTTTTTAATATTGGATGTATGTTCCTGAAATCCTTCTGAATACTCACTTGAAAATTAAATCACATCTGTCGTGTGAAGTGCACTGAATTGTGTGCTAATCCCCTGAAACCGGACAGTCTTGTCATCCTACCCTCCCTGTGCTGTCAATCAGCACCTTCAGTGACGTGCTCTCATCACTGAATGCCAAGTTGATTCACCTTACATCCAGTGTAGTAGAACTGGGCACTATCTTGCAACTTAAGTTCAATCTGTTCATTTTAAAGAAGGGAAAAATAGAGACTAGTGGGTTGCCAAAACTGTGGTGACCAAGAACTTGCACTCTTAGGTTAGATAGACAATGATTATAAAGGAAAACACCAGAATTTCTTACAGTTTTCAGCAAACCACACACGCCTCTAAGATTGCTTCCTAAATAGAAAATGAGGATAAATCTGTTAACCTTTATAACTATAAGAAAAAATGAAACAATTCTTACAAAGCACTTGGCATATTGCTTGGAACATAATATTTCAAGTAACCAGTCACTGTTTTTTACAAACCAATAGCATATTTTGCCAGAGTAGGAACTGGAGTTTTAGTCTCAGGACCTGTGAGCAGGCTGGGTTTGCAGCAACCTCGTGTGTGGGTCCTTTCTCTTGGCCTCTAATTCATGGCAAAAGCACAGAGACAGCCACAGAGCACCTGGGCCTTTCAGCCATTCAGCACACCACCCTCCAAGCTCCTGGGGCTCAGCCCTTCTCCCCCAGCCTGACAGTGGGCAAAATGAAGCTCAAATTTTCCACCTTGTCTGTGTTCCCAGAAGTGAGCATGATTTGGGAAGAACCTGACAGGGATTGCATTTTGTGTCCCTGGTTTACAATGGGCATGTGGAGGTGGCTCAGAGAACTCAGGGATGATTCTTTTTATTTATTTTTTTTTTGACAGGCAGAGTTAGACAGTGAGAGAGAGAGACAGAGAGAAAGGTCTTCCTTCCACTGGTTCACCCCCAAATGGCCGCTATGGCTGGCGTGTTGTGGCTGGCACGCTGCGCCGATCCGAAGCCAGGAGCCAGGTGCTTCCTCCTGGTCTCCCATGTGGGTACAGGGCCCAAGCACTTGGGCCATCCTCCACTGCATTCCCAGACCACAGCAGAGAGCTGGACTGGAAGAGGAGCAACCAGGACAAAATCCGGCGCCCCAACCGGGACTAGAACTCGGGGTTCCAGCGCCGTGGGCGGAGGATTAGCCTAGTGAGCCACGGTGCTGGCCTCAGGGATGATTCTTTACCTCAAATCTCACTGTGGGACAACAGTTGGGTCAACCTACTCCAAACACCAAATTGAAGTCCTGATCTGTCACTAACAAGCTCCATGGGTTAAGGTTTCTGTCAGAACAGGCAGAAGACGAGCTGCCTTAGACGGATAGGGCTCACAGGCACCTGTCTGTCCCCAGAATATGGAGTTACCTTTGACCTAAGGCCCATTCCTTATCTTTATGGTCTGATGGGGTCAAATGTTTCACTCCAGAATCTAACAGAAATCAGGGTGTGTTACCCTGATCTTCCTCAATAACTCTCACACAGACTGAAAGGAAAGGTATACTTAAGCTCTACTGACACACACGTGGGGGCACACACACAAATGCACACACATTCCTGTGACAGGTGTCTCGATGGAGGGTGGGTGGGCATTTATGGGAGAAGGAAATGAGTGACCCAGGTTCATATGCACTGGGGCAGAAGCAGCCACCATGGGCTGGTAGAAGAGACCTTGGACAGGAGTAAGGCGTGTAAGGTGGAAAAACAGAAAATGAAAGAGGTTACAACAAGTTATTTTTTAAACCACTTAACTGCACTACAATAAAATAAGAGCAACAGCCCAACCATAAAGTTTAAAAAAATGCAAGAAAGTTATCACCCCAGTCATAGGGTTCCAGGTGGCACCTGGGAAAGAAAGTAACAGCCTCCTCTCTGTAGTGATGAATTCGGGGATCTACTGGGATGAGGAGCAGGTGCAAAACCCATGGCAGGGTTAGAGAGTGGAGGCAGTGACCTCCAATTATGATGAAGACACCGCCCTTTCTCACTCTAGGAAAGTTTGAAAATGGCCCCCAGGGCTGGCCAACTGCCAGGTGCCATTGCCAAACACTCAGAAGGCAGCTCTTTCGTCTCCTACACGGAGCAGAGGTGGTGTCTGTGTCATCTAGGTGTCCATCTGAGGCTCGCTGGAACCCCCCTGGCAGATATACAGTGGGAAAGGCCCTAAAAGAGACCGTGGTAGCCTGCACTTGGCCAGTCCCACCAATATGAACGGAGCCTAAGACTTGTTGAATCCATGCCTTGGTTTCCCATTTGGGTTACACGGTCTCAGCCTGGTGCCACAAGCTGTGTGCCCACAAGGCTCACCAGGCATGGGGGGAGGGGCAGGTCCTACTCACCCATCTCAGACTGGAATTTCTCTGGAAAAAGAATGAGAATAACATATTGAGGAAATTGGTCTGAAAGAAAGGAGAAAAGTTATCTAAAAAGATAAAATAAATCAAGTACAGTAAAATGAAACAAAGCAAGTTCTACATTTCATTGGAGAGTTCAATATGCAATGTGAAATGATGAAAAATGTTGATTTTTTTTACCACAGATCATCTAGTATTCCTGCTAGTTTTCCTTTTTTCTGAACAACAAAAAAATGCTCTCAGTATTATCACCCAATAATTCTGTTTGTTTCTGCAGATATTTAACTACCAGTTATAAAAAGCATACACATTAATTTTGTAAATACTCAGAAAATATAAAAATATGAGGACATAAACTTCACATTTGTAATTCCAAACTGAGACATTATAAGCTCATGTATGTATATATATATATATATTCACAAATATATTAGTCTGATTCATGTAAATGAGTAAAGAAAAATTAAATGTTAATAGTTAATATTTTATAAATATATATGTCTTCTTTTAACATCAACACATAACATTTAATTTTTCTTTTCTCATTTACATGAATCAGAATAATAAATACAGCCTCAAAAATCTTAATCCAGTTTTGTGATTCAAAGTCAATAACCTATGTGATTCAAAATATCTATTTATAGCTATATAGATAAATATGATCTTTATCATTAAATAATTTATCAATAGGATTAAGCCAGTAAAATTATTTGAAAATATTTTTGTTATTTTTATAGTGACATGAGAAATTTAACACTATATCATTTTATTGGGTTTTCTTTGGTTTTTGTTGTTCTTGTTGTTTTATAAGTGAGAACACTATTAAGATGCTACGTAAGTAGTTTTCTCCACCTTGCTTATTTTTGTCTGATAGGTCCCTAGGCCTAATTGGCAGAATGCAGCATAGGAAAAAAATTCAGTTGAAGGAATATAGTTTTGTTTTCCTAAGAATACTTGTGGTTAAAAAATCAATGCAGAAACAAGGTAGAATTTGAAAATAACTGCAGTACTTTCAACAGTTATTTAGTCAAAATACAGTGCATCTATTCCAATTATAAATGTTTTATAGGTTTTAATAGAGATTACTAAACGTGAGATTTGTCCTGACCAGAAACACAGGCGCCATGGCTCCCTGAGCAAGCTGGTCCCAGGGCGGAGCACTGACCTGAGAGGGCGATGACAGACACCTTGTCCTGGATGAGGACAGGGTTGTGGATGAGGCAGGACACGGTCTCTGCGGAGGCATCCCTGACCACAAGGGTGGCTTCCACGTAGAACAGACCATGTTCATCTTGGATGTGATGCTCAGAGACAGACAGCAGCTGCTCTCCCTGGCCATCCTCCCAGCGCACCTGCGGCTCCGGGAACCAGCCCTTTGCAGTGCACACAAGCTGCACTCCACCTCCCACAGGCCCCTCCATGTGGATCTGAGGGGCTGACCCCAGGCCTGTGGAGAGAAGTCACAGCCTTGAACCCCAAATGATGGCAGCACAAATCACACACAGTGGGATCCCAGTGATGCTGCCCACGGGAGAGGGTGGGCGCTCAGGGGCCAGGAAAGTAGAAGGTGGTCTAAGGCGTTCTTCTCATCAGATCTGGAGTTCAGGTCCACTTCCTTCATTCTCCAGTCAGTATCTTTTCTTTTTTAAAAAAGATTTATTTATTTATTTAAAAGGTAAAGTTACAGAGGCAGAGAGAAAGACTTCCATCTGCTAGTTCACTCCCCCAAATAGCCAGCCAGAGCTCGGCTGGTCCAAAGCCAGGAGCTTCTTTCAGGTCCCCCATATGGGCTCAGGGGCCCAAGGACTTGGGCCACCTTCTACTGATTTCCCAGGTCACAGCAGAGAGCTGGATTGGAAGTGGAGCAGCTGGGACTCGAACCAGTGCCCACATGGGATGCCTGCACTACAGGAGCAGCTTTACCCTCTATGCTACAGTGCCAGCCCTTATAGTATCTTTTAAGTTCAGCATCTGAGTGTATGCTTCTTCAGATGCAGACAGGGGAATAGGAGACAGGAGATACAATAACATTTTACTTCTTTCTTTAATACAGCAAACAAAGATGTGTCATCACTGACCCATGAATTCTTTGATGCCACTAACCCTGCCTTTTAATCTTAATATTATTTGTATCAGGCACTTCTTTTTGACATTTCAGATGATAATATGATCTAATTTAAACAATATGGAATTGTTTATATTTAATAACAATATTAAAGATAAAGTCACAAATCACCTGAAAGAGAATTAATCTCCTCTCTCTCTGCTTTTTTTGTGGGGGGAGGTTGGTGGTAGTGACCTTGGGATAGACATAAACTGCAGTGTGTGGAATGCAAGTTCCATGCAGAGTTCCTTGTGTCTAGATATCCCCTTCAATGGCAAGAGTGGCTTTGAGAAATCCTACTTTAGGATAACTTACAGAGCCATGAAGTTCTTTCTCTGTCCTACACTACACTTCCCAAACTCAAAGGGAACTATATTTTCACAAAGTACCAAAACCTGTAAAATACAGCAAAAGCAGTATTAACAGGAAAGTTGGGGGCTGGTGTTGTGGTGTAGCACGTTAAGCTGCCACCTGCAATGCCAGCATCCAGTGTGAGCACCAGTTCAAGTCCCAGCTGTTCCAGTTCTCTGCAAATGCACCTGGAAGACATCCCAACGACTTGTGCCCCTGAGCCAATGTGAGAGATAGGGACAGAGTTCCAGGCTCCTGGGCTTAGCCATGGTAGATCTAGGCCACATTTGGGGTGTGAAGCAGAGAATGGAAGAATACAACAGCATTCTTTAGAAACTGCCATTCACAGGGTGTCCCTACACCTCCTGCAAGTGCCCCGTTTGTTGAATGGTGGAGCACGAACATCTCTGTGAGAGCACAGTGTTAACCTCTTCAGCCTCATCACTGGCTCTCTGACCAGGGCATTGACAAAGCAAAGTTCTCACACCTCAGTCACCCCAAACAGAAGGACTCTCCAGAAAGTTCACAGAAAATGCCTATCGTGAGATTACCATGCATAGATTTCAAAAATTTTCCACCAAAATAAATTAAGCTTTTAATTCCACTTCCATGGACTTTTTGAAGTCCGCAAGGGGGATAAGGAACAACTGCTTCCACTGAGACACAGATGAGGAGCAGGAGCTGGGCTCACTCACTCAGCAGTCAACTTGCTCTGGCACACCAACCTTAGGTGGCACAAGCTCTTACCTCAGAAAAACTGCTAATGAATGGGGTAGGTGCTGCAGCTGGCATGTTAAGCCACTGCTTGGAATGCCCACATTCCATGAGGCAGTGGGGTTTGAGTCACAGCCACTCTGCTTCTGATCCACCACCCTGCTTATACACATGGGAAGCAGTAGATGATGGTTCAAGTACTTGAGTTCCTGCCATTCAGGTGGGAGGCCTAGATGGAGTTTCTGGCTTCAGCCTGGTCCAAACTGAGCTGTTGCAGCCATCTGGGGAGTGAACCAGAGATGCAAGGTGTCCTGCCCCCATGACTCTGCTTTACAAACAGGTAAATAATTCTTTCAAAGTTTCTAGGAACTATATGTTTTATATTTCAAATAATCCTCAAGAACAGTCAACTGTGTAAGTTTTAAATTTGGAAGAATATTTCACAAGTGAGCTTGTTTTAAAGATTTCAGAACCGTTTGTTTCAAGTGCCTCAGAGTAGACTATGGGGCACCAGGAATGGCTTTGACGACTCAAAGGGAATTCTTCAACTGCCAATAACCTTCCCACATGTTAATAAGCTCCTCTCCAGAATCCTACGTCTTTTCCTAGATATTCACCTGCTACTTTGAGCAGCAAGCTTGTTTCACTATAATAGTTGCCCTCTTGGAAACGGCACCAGTATTGCCCGTTGTCGGAAGCCTGGATGCTGTGTATCTTCAGAGCCACACGTCCCTCTGCGATGCCATCTTCTATCCACTCGACTCGGCCTTGGTACTCCTCCTTCTGCACCTCAGTCATCCCAGCTCCATCCCGGTATGCAATTACAGGTGCGCTGGGCTCTGAGTGGTACCACCTCACCTCCGTGTGCACTGCAGTCTTCTTGGGAAGGCGCTGACAGGTGAGTAGGGCCTCTTCCCCCACCATAGCCACAATAGCATGGGAAGGACCAGTCACTCTGAAGTCATCTACAAAGCAGAGCACAAAAGAGGAAGTGTCAGCCGGAAGCGCCAGCAGGAGGACCAGTGTGCTTGCCTGTGTTGTCCAACCTACAAAGACAGAGGGGGTGGGCTTTGCTCTCAACGTTTTAGAGAACTCCACCAGGATTCTTTGTGCACTCCTTTGTTACAGTCACAACCTTGTGTACTGAAAGAAAATGTAGTTCAAAAATTTGAGCACAAAAGCCAAACCTGTCACACACTAGCTGGACAATTTGGAGCAAATCTATTATTCTCAGTAAGTCTTTGAGGTTTATGATCTTAATTTCTTCATCTTTAAGACACTAAAACTATCATGTCTGGGTTGTTTTTGTACTCAGGGAAGTTAATACATAAATTTATTTATTTATTAAAAACTTATTAGTGATTAACATTTTAATTAGTTTCTTAAAATTTAGATAAGGAACTCATCGATTAGTCTTTTTGGCATCTCAGGATCACTCACTCTTGTCTAGGTAAGGCCCTGAGGTTTTCTTTTTTCTTATCCTTTCTCTAAAGAAGGTGACTGCAGTGACTGAATTAAGTACAATGCATGGTCCATGAGGACTCTCTGTGGTGGGTTAAGCACAGTGGTCCATAGAGAGTTTGAGTCCTCCAATCCAATTCTAAATCATGTCTGACCTTCCTTGCTACCTGCACATCAGAGATGTTTAATATTGGCACGCGTTGTTACTTTCAGGACCTCGTCTGTCATTTATGCTGTGCTCTTTCTATCTAAATGCCCCACAGCCACCTGACCTTTGTGCACACTCGTCCTCCAGGGGCAAACCTTTCCTTGTCAAATAGATGCTGCTCAAAAAGTCATCATTAAACTTGGGTGGAGATCTGTTTGTATTTTTTATTCCAAATATGAAGCAAGGGCTGAGGCTATGCCAGTCCTTTACAGACTAGGAAACCACAGCATGACTGAGAGAGGACGGCGGCCTCAGAACCTCACAAAACTTCCACGGCACCAAGTCTGCAGTCCACCTTCTGACGTCTTCACAAGATGTGTTTGTTTGTTTGTTTTTTGTTTTTTTTATTTTTTTATCAAATTGCCATTCTATGTTTTCCTTGGGGCTCTGATTTTTCTCTCTGACATCCACATTTCATAATTTTACTTCAAGGTATAACATTTTGACTGACAAAATTCAACTATTGGGGCCTGTGCTGTGGCACAGCAGGTAAAGCTGCCACTTGCTGTGCCAGCATCCCATGTGGGTGCCAGTTCAAGTCCCAGCTGCTTCTCTTCTGATCCTGCTCTCTTCCATGGCCTGGGAAAGCAGCAGAAGATGGCCCAAGTCCTTGGGCCCTTGCACCCACGTGGGAGACCCCGGCAGAGACTCCTGGCTCCTGGCTTCAGATCAGTGCAGCTCTGGCTGTTGTGGCCAACTGGGGAGTGAACCATCAGATGGAAGACCTCTCTCTCTCTCTCTCTCTCTCTCTCTCTGCCTCTCCTTCTCTCTCTGTGTAACTCCAACTTTCAAATAAATAAATAAATCTTTAAAAAACAAGTCAACCACTGAGGCTTCCAAGTCCATTTCTTGGAAGTCTCCTTCTAATTTCTTATTTCCAAGCACTTTTATGTTACTGAGTTCATGGTATGAGGCTGGCATTGTGGTGCAGCAGGTTAAGTCGCCATTTACAATGCTTGTTACCTCATATCAGAATGCTGGTTCAAGTCCTGGCTACTCCACTTCTGACCCAGCTCCCTGATAATGCACCTGGGAAGACAGTGAATGGTGGCCCAAGTGCCCTGTGGGAGACTCAGATGGAGTTCCTGGCTACTGGCTTCAGCCTGGCCCAGCCCTAGATGTTTTTGGCCATTTGGAGAGTGAATCAGTGGATGGAATCTCTCTCTCTCTCTCTTTCTCTCTCTCTCTCCTCTCTACTCTCTCTACTCTCTCTCCTCTCTCTCCTCTCTCTCTCTCTCTTCCTTCCTGACTCTCAAATAAGTAAAAACAAAATCTTTAGAAAATAAAAAAGAAGTAGCTCTTTGTCTTACCCCCAAGTTCACGGAAGTAGGAGAATAGATGAAAACACTAACAAGTTCCAGCCACTGGTCAGGCGTTTCTCATTCATGGTCTCATTTGATGCTCAACCTTCAGGTGTACATACTGTCATTGTTCTGACCATAAATGTGGAGAAACCAAAGCATAAGAGGCTCAGATAACTTCCCCAGGGTGACACAGCTGGAAGTGGAGGAACCCGTTTTGGAACTCAGGTGCTTTGGCCATTGGGCCCACGCTCTGAAATCTTGTGCCAGTCCTTAGGACTGAGCCCCAGGACTGGATCTCCAGAGCATTACAGTGTGTAGAAAGGGGAGAAGGGGATCATACCTGGAGGCTTCAGGGTCAGCAGGATGAAGAAGAAGGAGGCAACCGCACCAGACAGACTGTACTGCAAGAAGTCCAACATCCTGCCTGGAGCAAGCATGAGAGAGCGTGAGACCCAGCATCCGTGGCTTCCAACGGCTGTGCAGTCTGAACAAGGAATGAGCATCCACCCCTCTACTGTCCAACAGGGAAGCAGGCTTGGCTCCCGGCTGCCTGGTTAGGGAGCACATTTCTCCCTTACCTACAGTATTACACTCTCAGCTATGTTTCAGGCCTTTTTTTTTCAGGTAATCTTTTCTAGGATGTTAGGTAGAATAGGTGTATGAAGGACATTTTCAACTTGGTATTGTCAATTTACAACAGGCTTATTAGACCCACTGTAAGTCAAGGAGCATCTTTATATAACTATTTATTCAGTGCCAAGTAAATAAATATATCCTGATCTCTGGCTTAATAGGAAAATATTCATATAAATTGTGATACATATTTTGAAGGAATAAGAGATTATCAAGAATGAAAAAAGTGGATTAAAGGGTTTCCTAAACGGAATTACTATTTAAGCTGGCACTTCAGCAAATTCATGGATTTCTTCACATGAACAACATTGGAAGAATGCTTCAGTCAGAAGGAAGTTTATTGTATAACCAGCCTGACTCAGGAAAGAGCTTGTTGAATCACAATTAGAAAAATATAATAGGAGTACATGAGAAATAAATGATTTGGTCACTATATAAACCCATAGAAAAATGATACTGAAAAGGCTTAAATGTAGGCAAGCACACAGTGACTGAGAAGATGACAAGACTTAACTCTTAAGAGAAAGAAAAAAAATAACAGGCTATTTACAGAAGGGTGGAAGACCTCATCCTAAAATACACGACGCTGAGGATTGTCAAAAGCAGTCATCCTGACTAGATTCTGGAACAGACGGTTACCTGAAGTCCTGTCCAGCTCTGGACTTCCACTTCCTCATGTGTCTCCTGGAATAGAACACAGGTTGTCTTGCCTACCCTTTGGTTGTCTTTGTCCTATTTCCTTCCTTTGTCCTTACACCGCGTTTCCATCTTTCTTAGGGCCAACAAGCCTCCCTGACTGACTGATCTTTTCTTCCTTGTTTTCCCCACCCCTGCAGTGGATGTTTCTCTGGATAAAAACACAGCTCACCGTGGCCTCACCATATCTGGGGATGGAAAACGTGTTTCTTTGGAAAAGAATGTTGTTCCTCCAACAACACAGGGGACAGGAGGGTCTGGAACCATCTTCAGTGCTGTGGGTCAGAATTGCTTTGCCACAGGGAGATGCTATTGGGAAGTAAAAGTACTTGGGGAGAAAGAAATGGGACACGGAGCTCGATGGGCTCTGGGTATTTGTCCTGAAACAGTGAATAGAGCAGGGTGGTTTGTGGAAAATACAGAGAAGAATTTCTGGTTGGTGGCCTACAAGGAAGGAAAGGTCACGACCCTCACCTCCAAGCCAGAGTCTCTGTCACTAAGAAGTTACCCTGAGAGGATAGGAGTTTTCCTGGACTGGGAGGCTGGGGATTTGTCCTTTTACAACATGGTGGATGGGTCCCACATCTATTCCTACACTGGCATCAATTTCTGTGGGAAATTCCAGCCTTATTTTAGCCTGCAAGGTGCTGGCACATCTATGACCATCTGCTCAGCTTCGGGTCAGACTGAAAATGTTCCCAGTTCTTCTGCAGAGACATCAGTAACTCACTTAAGGAATTGTGATACAGATGTCCCCCAAGAAACTAACACTCTATTATCTCCATAAGAAATAAAGTGTCAGCCCACAGGTACCCCGACTGCTTCTACTCAAGCTTCTTACAAGTGTGTTTTCCAAAAAGCTTTTCTGGGTGGAGTAGGTCCATTTCAACCCCTTTCAAAGAGGAAGAGGCAGAAAGAGAAACAGGGAAACTAGGAAAAATCCAGGGGGGATTTCCTGTACAGTTCTCAATGGGGAACAGCAGTGTCTTTGTGGACAGCAAGGTTTGTTACAGATAACGCCAAATAAGTATATGAGTCTTAAACCGTTGCTTAGTATGTGTTTATGCAAATACATTTAATTACATTGAAAAAATACCATGTATATGAGCAAAATTGACATTTTGAGATTTGATTGTTTCTAGCCCTTGTCTATACTCTTGAGGAACAGTGGTTTTTCTACTGACTACTTGTTGAGTTCTTTATTTAGTGGAGGGTTAAGCTTGTGATTATAAACTGTATTAAAACTATGTCATTGTGAAATTTAAAAGAAAACCAGGGGGAGGGAGGATGGGAATGAGGCAGGGAGGGAGGATAGGGTGGAAAGTATCATTATGCTATTAAAACTGTACATATAATAATATCTAAAATCTGTTCCTTTTATATAAATAAATAGTTATAAAATGAAAATATATATCTTCTTCTTTTTTTGCTGTTAGATGTGGAGGAGGTTGATGTTGTAATGGAAAGGTCACATTTCAATGAATTCTCAATACATGTTACCACCATTGGAAATAAACAGAAATCTGCTAAACTCCATTGAAATGTAATAGCTCGGCTTGTGTGTTCTTCAGTTACCAGTGCTCCATGGCCTTCTAATGTTAGAGTCTGCCAAGGGGCAAAGTCCAATACAAAACCATAAATCAAGTCTTCTGAGTGGAGTGAGCCACTTTCTTTAGCAAATTCCCACTGTTTAATAAGTCCAAAATTGCATCCTTTGTGAGAATGTGAATGGCAAAGGAATTTGTATTGCAGTTTATATTTTCAGAGAGAAAATAGCTAAGTAGGAATGAAGAAACAACCGTATCCTTATGGATAAAGAGTCACTGCAAATATTACAACTTTTCTTTTTGACCATATTCTTTCCACTGTATGGATTTCTATTGGTCTTTACTGCATCCAAGCCTTCACCAGCTACTTAGCACCAAGGTTATGCCTTCAATGATATGATATATGAGCTTCTGTTGTTAAATGAATGCTGCTTTGTGGATAATAGAAAAGATACACTGAGATTTTTCTACACTACTGACAGATCTTTAAGCTAAATTCTGAGAAGGTGTAGCCTCTTGCTGAAATTTCTCTATGCATAGTCACTAAGTGGTATTGAATACAGTATTTGTACCCGGGAAGAATCAATACAGAGCCCTGAATCCTAACTTCCACTTAAAGTAAAGAGAGGGCCTACACAGAGGTGATAAAGGCAGAAGAGGGGTTAATGAATGGTGGGAAAAATTAATAGGTTAATCAAATTAATGTGGTAAGGAGGGATTTCTGGACAACAGACTCTTGTACACAGGTGTCACAACAACAAATGGGAGTGAAACTATAATATAGAACAGAGACAATAATGGGTTCACTTAAGATATTTTACTTTTTAAAAATAAAATTATTTATCTATCATTATTTAAGAGGCAGGGGAAAGAGAGAGAGAAAAAAAGATCACTCCCCCAAAGACCTGAAATAGCCAGGGCTAGTCCAGGCTTGAAGTGGGATCCAGGAACACAACCCAGATCTCTTGAGTGGCTGGCAGGAGCGGAATTACCTAATCCATTACCCTTGCCTTCCAGGGTCTGCACTAGTAGCAAGTAGTAGCCAGGAATGAGAGCTGAGAACTGAACCCCTCTCTTTTGTGAGAGATGAGCATCTTAACTGCTAAGCTAAATGCCTGGACCCTGAATATTTCACTCTTGTTGTACTCTTTGGAAATTCAGCATGAGATTTCCAAACGCATTTTTTTAAAACTTTTATTTAGCAAATATAAATTTCCAAAGTACAGTTTATGGATTACAATGGCTTCCCCCCCCCCATAACTTCCCTCCCACTTACACCCCTCCCATCTCCAGCTCCCTCTCCCATTCCATTCACATCAAGATCAATTTTCAATTATCTTAATATACAGAAGATCGATTTAGTATACATTAAGTAAAGATTTCATCACAAGCGCATTTTTAGAATCTCTTCTGCAGGGACCTAAATTCATGTTTTATTCTACAAGATTCTTCTACCCATCACATTTCCACTCATTTTAATGGGATTATGCCTTTCTGGAGGTGGACAATGAAAGACATTGTGAAGGTAGATGTCTTGTTTGATTCAGAGTTGTAGCAATGTCAGAGATACCAATGCCTGCATTAGCCTCATCTGTAACTGAGGGTAAGTTAACAAGCAGGGAGAGGTCTCCAAATAGCTTGTAGTTTCTGGAAAAGTAATGACCATAAATTCATCATCTGGCTTATTCCATTAATTCTTCATTGGTGGACAACTCTGGAAATCTTATTTTAAACAAGTTTATTACAATATGACAAGACATTTAAAAACTGAGTGACGACTAGAATGGTCAAATGCCTAAAACAAGAATTCTGTCTTATGTAGGATTATATCTCTATAGGTTGTATCTAACCCCAGGATGCAGTGAGCCTAAAGGTATGGACTCCTGCTTCTGGAGGTTGGTGCAATGATGATATTTGCCATTTTCCAAGCAGTGGGAGTCCTTTATTAGGACTGGCAATAAGCAAACCTGTTACACATTTGTTATTCCATTTATGTGAAATAACCAGAATAGAAAATTTCCTAAAGACAAAGGGTAAATTGGTAGTTGCCAGATGCTGGTGGGAAGAACAACTGAGGACCAACTGCTTAGTGGGTATGGAGTTTCCTTTAGGGGATGATGAAGATATTCTCCAACAAAATAACGATGGCGGTTGTACAACATTGTGAATATATGGAATAGTACTAAATTGCATGCTTTAAAATGATCCAAATGATGAATTGTACTTATTTTACTGAATTGAAATTTTTTAAATAAAATAAATATGTAAACACTTGTGGAAGAATAATACAAATACTCCATATTCTCACACCCATTGCAATATGGGCTACTGTCTAAGTTCACCATGCACTGGTTACCTGCTTATCTGTGCCCGGTGAGATGGGGCACACACACACACAAGAGGGTATGCAAAGTGGGTCTGTTATTTACAGACAAGCAAGGAGGGACAGAAGGAGCCATGGATCCATTGTGAGCCAGTCTCAAATATAAGTTCATAAGGGATGCAATATCATTAACCTATTGCTAGATATGGAAACTGAGGCAAAGAGAGGTTGTGCAGCTAATCAGATGTCAGATTGTGATCAGTAGGTGGGTATCACAGAGCTTGAACTAGGACATATCCCTGGCAGGATCAGCCTTGGATCATGTTGGAGGCTGGAGTGAGGGTAAAGCACTCTCAGTTCCTTGATGATCACGCAAGCCCCTTTCAAGCCGTTGGTAACAGGAGAAATACATCTGGGAATCAGAATGCAACCCTGATTTCCAGATTCCAAGGTTGTTGAAGAGGCTCTCCTCAGTCTATGAAATACTCTGGAGAACCTCCATCGGCATACCAGAGAATGCAGAGCCCCAGAGCAGGAAGGTTTGGGGCAGGTGCAGATGTGGTGTATGTTGGTCATGTTGTGCAAGGAGAGGTGTTTGAGATCTAGTCAAGGAGATTCTGACCCATGGACGTTCTGATCCATGAACCACTTTCACGCAGAGATTTGGAGAATGGATGATGGCTCAGTATGCACTTCCTTTTTAAAAAATATATTTATTTACTTATTTGAAAAGGAGAGAGGGAGGATATATGTATACATGTGTGTGTGCACGTATGAAGAGAAAAAAAAGAGACAGATCTTTCATACCTTGTTCTATTCCCCAAATGGCTGCAACAGCCAGGGCTGGGACAGACAGACGCCAGGAGTTTGGAACTCCAACCAGGTCTCCTATGTAGATGGAAGGGACCCAGGCACATGGGCCATGCTCTGCTGCCTTCCCAGGTGCATTAGCAAGGGGCTGGATTAGAAGTGGAGCAGCCAGGACTCCAACCAGCATTCTGATGTGGGACATCAGCATTGCAAGCTATAGCTGAACCCACTGCACCACAATGCTGGCCTCCCAGTACTCATTTCCATAATGATCCACTGCAATAGACCTCAGTCTCACGTGACACAGAGGTGATGCCCTTCCTCACAACATCTTCCTTTACAACACTGGGGAGCTTTCCTCTCCTGTTCTCACCCTCCACCTCTCAGTCCCGCCTCCCTGGCTTGTGTGCCTCCTGGCCCTGCACGAGGAGCAGGTAGTCAGATCTCTGTTGGGTATCTGGCTGTTCAAATGTCCATGGGTCATATCCGTGGTTTCCTCAGAATCAATCGATCTTGAGTGTGCTGTATTTAGATCTGGTATCACATTTGCTGTAAAGAAAGAAAATCTGTGATAATGACCCAATAACAGAAAGTATCAACTTCAAGCCATCAACAGGTAAGCATAAGTCTCAGTGACCCAAAAAATTTAAAGTGAAAGAACTTTCTGGAGCACACAAAACAGCTTCTCTATCCATATATGAGAAGTCCTTATCAGCAGAGCGGGAATCACCAATATGGGGGTCACCACGTGTACAAAGACCTTAATGAAATGAAAATGCCCACGCCAGCATTTCCAAGCTTTCAGCTTGGAAACAAGGACAACTGTGCACTAACCTCTTCCTCTCCCTTTACTAAATCACTGGGGAACAGACAGTAGGAAAGCAAATTGCTGCTGCTTAGTCCTTTGGCTTCTACCACTGCTGCAAATTCCAATCTCATGCAGCACTGATCCTCCATTATGTAAATGGAAACCATAGATTTTGATGTCTTGCTAATTACTAAATATTTACTGAGTGTCTGTTATGTGTGATGGCTGAAAAGAGAGGCCGGCAAGAGGGAGTAGTGAGCTTCCCATCACCAAGTATACTGCACCCTGCCACTCTTCTAACTTACCTTTCTTACGGCTCTTCCTCCTACTCAGGCCTACAGCCACAACAAGAAGCAATCCCAGCATAAGCAGTATGATCCACAACAAATTCATCCTGGTCTCTGAAATGGAAACCCCAGAGCCCCATTAATGAAATGGGAGAATATCGAGATTACTCTTTTCATCTGAGTGGCTCCCTGCCTGGAGAGGAGATGAGAATTGGGCCTCTTGAGGAGGCACTTGGTCCACTCCTGCCTGCTCCATGGATGCTGAGGAGAGAAATGTTTGTGTCTTGCTTTAGTGCTTACTCCTCTCAGAAACACACATGCAACACCCACAAATGTTTCCCCCTATCTTTCCCAACTACATCACACCATCCCTGGAATAGCTGAAGTGCAAAAGGATAAAATCGCACAGTCCACAACCATGAACAGGCAATAAGGAAAATTGGGGTTTTTTTTTTCAAAAAGTTTTAAAATTTGTCTACTTTATGAATTCAAAAGGCAGAGAGGCACAGAGATCTCCCACCTACTGGTTCGTTCTCCAAATGCCCATAACAGCTACTGCTGGGAGCTGGGAACTCCAACACTCACTCCCAGGTATATGAGCCACCACCTGTTGCCTCAAGGATGCACATTAACAGGAAGCTGGAATTGGAAGTGGAGCCAGGACTTGACCCCAGGCACTCCAATAAGTGATGTGGGTATCCTAACCAAGTGTTCCTTCCTGGAAAATTGATTTCTGATCTGCAAGAAAACTCACCATGAGGGGAAAACACAAGCAAAGTGCTATTTATTTTCACAATAGAAGAAGGGATTTTTCAGATACAGTAAAATGGAACTTAGTGTATACCCAGTAATAAGCCTAACTTTAGGGATCTTGGCGGATGTGTGAGGGAGAAACTCGGAGGAGTGGATCTCCTAAAGATCAGATTTGCAAGATTAGCAGGTGTTTCATGAGAAGTAATAAAACAAATAAGTCTGGGTTGGTCTTGACAATTATTTCCCAAACTTAGCAGAAATAAATGGCATCACCCACCTGAGAAAGAAAAGGATGCTGTTTTCCTCTCACCCAAAAGGGGGTTGCTGATGGAACAAGTCACGTTCACAATGGAGCTCCTTGTCACCAATAAAGCCGTCTCCACATGGAACAGCCCACGGCTGTCTTGACTCAGGGCCTCAGAAAACGACGGCATTGCCTCTCCCTGTCTGTCCATCCACTGCACAAGGGGCTGTGGGAACCACCCGTCCGAAGTGCACATCAGCTGCATGTCTCCATCCTTCAGTCCTTCCATGGTGATCAGTGGGGAAGAGCCCACTCCTGGGGAAGAGAGATCTCAGATCTACAGTCAGTGACTTCCCTGGGAGGGAGGAGGGGACTCAGAGGGCTTGCGGGAGACAGCAGATCTTAAGGGGCATCCGCTCCACTCAGACGAAAGCAGCTGGAGCATGTCTTGTCTTGTTTGTAATTTCTGTTTGGGTATTGTTGTTGTTGTTGCTTTGCCAAATCACCCTCGGATAGATTAATAAGTAAAACACAATTCCATACCAAACCTTTTTCTTCTGTCCCCGAGAACAAAATAACTTTACCAAGGCATGGATCACATGTGCAAGATAAAACATAGTAAGAGTGTTCTCTCAAACTCTTAAAAATATCTACGTCCAATGGCAGAAAACAACGGAGCCCATTTACTTCTTGATGTGTCCTCCTATGGGTACTTGCTAAGTGTGCTTTCTAATTTAGATTCAAAATGCATGGGAGGAACTTGTGTAACATCCAGGATTTTGGCCTGTCTTCAACAGCATTTGCTATCCCTGGAAATCAATTCTCACAAATATCAGCAGTGAGGCGGGAAGTGGTTTCATCTTCTCCATCCCTGGCATGCATGCCAATCTTATTTTTGTTTCCATGATAGATCTACTTTTGTCTACAAATTATTACACTTCCTGATAATCGCATTTTTCAGAAATTTAATAACAAAATGAGAAATAATGAGTTCTGTGTAAAATTAGGGAGTAGATGTCCCTAAACATATGGTTACTTTATGGACAGATTGAAAAGAATACAAGTTCTATACTCAAAGAATTAACTTTGGTCCATTTAAGCTTGTGATCTTTAAGTGTCTGTGACAGTTCTGGGCACCAGAGGATTCAATACACATTTGATAAGAAAATTTCAAATGCCAGAGAAATGTCCTAGGAGTTAGCATGTCAGTATGTTAGGAATAGGTGTTGAACCCAGGACACATGTCTAGAATCCTTACCTACCACCTTCAGATCCATGCTGGCCTCCTGGTAGACATCATCAATTTCAAAAAGGCACCGGTACTGCCCATCATCTGAAGTCCTGGCACCATGTATCTGCAGTGTCAGTCTCCCCTCGTGGATCGCATCACCCACCAGAGCAGTCCTCCCTCTGTATTCCACCATCTGCTCTCCAGCCACATGGTCCCCGTCCACATACACATGAACAGCGGGGTAACGGTGGGATCGGACCCACCTCACCTCCATGTTCTGTGCATTCACCTTGGGGGACAGGTAACAGGTTAACTCCACATCTTCTCCCACCCTGACAAGGATGGGCTGGAAAGGCCCAATCACTGTTAGGGAAGCTGGTAAATACAAAGACAAAACACAAAGGAAAGAATAAAAGTGGAGTAAATGCTGCCACCTGCACCGACATCTCCAGTATTCAAGAACACCCCGTGTGATGTCCAAGGCTGGCTTTTGAAAAGATGAGGGTTTCACAGACTCAGTATAGAGGTCATTCTTGTCCAAGGAAAAGCCATCTCATGATGTGTGCCCATCCCAATCACTGATTGAACCACCACTCACCCCTGCCTGTAATTTATTCAGTTTACGGATCAATAATAAAATAATTCCATCATTAAACCTCACAGGATAAAATGAACACTATCACTTCAAATCTGGATGATATTAAACTATTTCTTAATATGTCTCTCACTTTCTTAAACTATAAAGATGTCATATTATTGCCAAAATCATTCAGTTGCTGTGAGATTAAACAAAATGACCAAGATAAAGCCCTTGAATCACCATACAATGTGAGCAGAGGAGTATGGGCAAGATGCAAATGCTTTAAACTTGATAATTGGGAAGGAGTTGTAAATGGGTCTCTTGTGGATTTTTAGTAAGATAACTGAAGAAATCTTCCTCATTTGTTAGTATTTCTGGTACCTCATAAGTCCAGTCCAGCCACCATATTTTATTTCCCCAAGGTTATATGTATGTGAGTTTAAAGACACATACCAGATACAACGTCCTCACATAATTTAGAGTAAAACCTTAAGAGGAAGAATTGGGGCTCTTGACAGAACGCAGAATGCAGTACAACCATGAATCCAAGTTCTACCAGTATGGACAAGATCTTCACTGAGGGCTTTCCTGGACCACAGCTGTATAACAATTTCAATTCCCACAGGCCGTGCCCTGCCAACTTTGCTCTATTATAATTCGAAGGTTGTCATTTTCTGACAAATGTAAAGATGGTTTAATACATGCTGAGACCACTTACAATAGAAATACGGGCATACAGTTTCAGATTCTCTGCACAGAAATCAATGGCCAAAAACATAATGTCCTTATTATATCATAGTCAAAATCTGCAAAGCGTATTTCTAGAGAAGAAATTCACTGTCAACACAATTTTAGCATTCAGATTATTCCCTTCTAGTCTATCTAAAATGTGACTCCAGTTATTTCCAATATGTTTTTGCTTTATCTTTTAAAATTTACCAAAAGCAATATTATCATCATCCCATGTATATTTGTTGAAATCCGAAGACAAGGGTAAGAATCAGAAAAAAATAAACTGAGCAATAGCTTGCTACTATTTTTTCACCCATAAATCTCAAATTACTTAATGGAAAAGGCCATTTCTTCTTCTCTGTCATTGTTAGGAGGATTTTTCCCCTTGTCTGTGACCTGTGGCACATATCAAATCTCAAACCAGTTTACCCTACTAGACATGGGTAATTAAGAGCTAATGTTAGGCCGGTGCCACGGCTCACTAGGCTAATCCTCCGCCTGCGGCACCGGCACCCCAGGTTCCAGTCCCTGGCTTTGGATTGGCGCAGCGCGCTGGCTGTAGCAGCCATTTGGGGGGTGAACCAACAGAAGGAAGACCTTTCTCTCTGTCTCTCTCTCTCTCACTGTCTAACTCTGCCAGTCAAAAAAAAAAAGAGCTAATGTTGGTTTTAATGGGAACTAAAGGAAGCAAAATATAAATATGGAATTCAGTTAATTGGGAGTATTATAGATATACAAAGCTCCCATTTCTCCTGAATTCAAAGTTTAAAGTTCTAGGTAAATCATTATATCTTAATATTAATAATTGGTATTCTATACAAATATGATCACCTTGGGAGCTGTATATAATCTCCTTTTCCTATAAATTTTAGCATCCAGCCTTTCACACCATTAGTGCTCAGATTTATTGTCTGGTTTTTTAATATTGGATGTATGTTCCTGAAATCCTTCTGAATACTCACCTGAAAATTAAATCACATCTGGCATGTGAAGTGCACTGAATTGTGTGCTAATCCCCTGAAACCGGACAGTCTTGCCATCCTACCCTCCCTGTGCTGTCAATCAGCACCTTCAGTGACGTGCTCTCATCACTGAATGCCAAGTTGATTCACCTTACATCCAGTGTAGTAGAACTGGGCACTATCTTGCCACTTAAGTTCAATCTGTTCATTTTAAAGAAGGGAAAAATAGAGACTAGTGGGTTGCCAAAACTGTGGTGACCAAGAACTTGCACTCTTAGGTTAGATAGACAATGATTATAAAGGAAAACACCAGAATTTCTTACAGTTTTCAGCAAACCACACACGCCTCTAAGATTGCTTCCTAAATAGAAAATGAGGATAAATCTGTTAACCTTTATAACTATAAGAAAAAATGAAACAATTCTTACAAAGCACTTGGCATATTGCTTGGAACATAATATTTCAAGTAACCAGTCACTGTTTTTTACAAACCAATAGCATATTTTGCCAGAGTAGGAACTGGAGTTTTAGTCTCAGGACCTGTGAGCAGGCTGGGTTTGCAGCAACCTCGTGTGTGGGTCCTTTCTCTTGGCCTCTAATTCATGGCAAAAGCACAGAGACAGCCACAGAGCACCTGGGCCCTTCAGCCATTCAGCACACCACCCTCCAAGCTCCTGGGGCTCAGCCCTTCTCCCCCAGCCTGACAGTGGGCAAAATGAAGCTCAAATTTTCCACCTTGTTTGTGTTCCCAGAAGTGAGCATGATTTGGGAAGAACCCGACAGGGATTGCATTTTGTGTCCCTGGTTTACAATGGGCATGTGGAGGTGGCTCAGAGAACTCAGGGATGATTCTTTTTATTTATTTATTTATTTTGACAGGCAGAGTAAGACAGTGAGAAAGAGAGACAGAGAGAAAGGTCTTCCTTCCACTGGTTCACCCCCCAAATGGCCGCTATGGCTGGCGTGTTGCGGCTGGCACGCTGCGCCGATCCGAAGCCAGGAGCCAGGTGCTTCCTCCTGGTCTCCCATGCGGGTACAGGGCCCAAGCACTTGGGCCATCCTCCACTGCATTCCCAGACCACAGCAGAGAGCTGGACTGGAAGAGGAGCAACCAGGACAAAATCCGGCGCCCCAACCGGGACTAGAACTCGGGGTTCCAGCGCCGTGGGCGGAGGATTAGCCTAGTGAGCCACGGTGCTGGCCTCAGGGATGATTCTTTACCTCAAATCTCACTGTGGGACAACAGTTGGGTCAACCTACTCCAAACACCAAATTGAAGTCCTGATCTGTCACTAACAAGCTCCATGGGTTAAGGTTTCTGTCAGAACAGGCAGAAGACGAGCTGCCTTAGACGGATAGGGCTCACAGGCACCTGTCTGTCCCCAGAATATGGAGTTACCTTTGACCTAAGGCCCATTCCTTATCTTTATGGTCTGATGGGGTCAAATGTTTCACTCCAGAATCTAACAGAAATCAGGGTGTGTTACCCTGATCTTCCTCAATAACTCTTACACAGACTGAAAGGAAAGGTATCCTTAAACCCTACTGACACACACGTGGGGGCACACACACAAATGCACACACATTCCTGTGACAGGTGTCTCGATGGAGGGTGGGTGGGCATTTATGGGAGAAGGAAATGAGTGACCCAGGTTCATATGCACTGGGGCAGAAGCAGCCACCATGGGCTGGTAGAAGAGACCTTGGACAGGAGTAAGGCGTGTAAGGTGGGAAAACAGAAAATGAAAGAGGTTACAACAAGTTATTTTTTAAACCACTTAACTGCACTACAATAAAATAAGAGCAACAGCCCAACCATAAAGTTTAAAAAAATGCAAGAAAGTTATCACCCCAGTCATAGGGTTCCAGGTGGCACCCGGGAAAGAAAGTAACAGCCTCCTCTCTGTAGTGATGAATTCAGGGATCTACTGGGAGGAGGAGCAGGTGCAAAACCCATGGCAGGGTTAGAGGAGAGAGTGGAGGCAGTGACCTCCAATTATGATGAAGACACCGCCCTTTCTCACTCTAGGAAAGTTTGAAAATGGCCCCCAGGGCTGGCCAACTGCCAGGTGCCATTGCCAAACACTCAGAAGGCAGCTCTTTCGTCTCCTACACGGAGCAGAGGTGGTGTCTGTGTCATCTAGGTGTCCATCTGAGGCTCGCTGGAAACCCCCTGGCAGATACACAGTGGGAAAGGCCCTAAAGGAGACCGTGGTAGCCTGCACTTGGCCAGTCCCACCAATATGAACGGAGCCTAAGACTTGTTGAATCCGTGCCTTGGTTTCCCATTTGGGTTACAGGGTCTCAGCCTGGTGCCACAAGCTGTGTGTCCACAAGGCTCACCAGGCATGGGGGGAGGGGCAGGTCCTACTCACCCATCTCAGACTGGAGTTTCTCTGGAAAAAGAATGAGAATAACATATTGAGGAAATTGGTCTGAAAGAAAGGAGAAAAGTTATCTAAAAAGATAAAATAAATCAAGTACAGTAAAATGAAACAAAGCAAGTTCTACATTTCATTGGAGAGTTCAATATGCAATGTGAAATGATGAAAAATATTGATTTTTTTACCACAGATCATCTAGTATTCCTGCTAGTTTTCCTTTTTTCTGAACAACAAAAAAATGCTCTCAGTATTATCACCCAATAATTCTGTTTGTTTCTGCAGATATTTAACTACCAGTTATAAAAAGCATACACATTAATTTTGTAAATACTCAGAAAATATAAAAATATGAGGACATAAACTTCACATTTGTAATTCCAAACTGAGACATTATAAGCTCATGTATGTATATATATATATTCACAAATATATTAGTCTGATTCATGTAAATGAGTAAAGAAAAATTAAATGTTAATAGTTAATATTTTATAAATATATATGTCTTCTTTTAACATCAACACATAACATTTAATTTTTCTTTTCTCATTTACATGAATCAGAATAATAAATACAGCCTCAAAAATCTTAATCCAGTTTTGTGATTCAAAGTCAATAACCTATGTGATTCAAAATATCTATTTATAGCTATATAGATAGATATGATCTTTATCATTAAATAATTTATCAATAGGATTAAGCCACTAAAATTATTTGAAAATATTTTTGTTATTTTTATAGTGACATGAGAAATTTAACACTATATCATTTTATTGGGTTTTCTTTGGTTTTTGTTGTTCTTGTTGTTTTATAAGTGAGAACACTATTAAGATGCTATGTAAGTAGTTTTCTCCACCTTGCTTATTTTTGTCTGATAGGTCCCTAGGCCTAATTGGCAGAATGCAGCATAGGAAAAAAATTCAGTTGAAGGAATATAGTTTTGTTTTCCTAAGAATACTTGTGGTTAAAAAATCAATGCAGAAACAAGGTAGAATTTGAAAATAACTGCAGTACTTTCAACAGTTATTTAGTCAAAATACAGTGCATCTATTCCAATTATAAATGTTTTATAGATTTTAATAGAGATTACTAAACGTGAGATTTGTCCTGACCAGAAACAGGAGGCGCCATGGCTCCCTGAGCAAGCTGGTCCCAGGGCGGAGCACTGACCTGGGAGGGCGATGACAGACGCCTTGTCCTGGCTGAGGACAGGGTTGTGGATGAGGCAGGACACGGTCTCTGCGGAGGCATCCCTGACCACAAGGGTGGCTTCCACGTAGAACAGACCATGTTCATCTTGGATGTGATGCTCGGAGACAGACAGCAGCTGCTCTCCCTGGCCATCCTCCCAGTGCACCTGCGGCTCCGGGAACCAGCCCTTTGCAGTGCACACAAGCTGCACTCCACCCCCCACAGGCCACTCCATGTGGATCCGTGGGGCCGACCCCAGGCCTGTGGAGAGAAGTCACAGCCTTGAGCCCCAAATGATGGCAGCACAAATCACATACAGTGGGATCCCAGTGATGCTGCCCACGGGAGAGGGTGGGCGCTCAGGGGCCAGGGAAGTAGAAGGTGGTCTAAGGCGTTCTTCTCATCAGATCTAGAGTTCAGGTCCACTTCCTTCATTCTCCAGTCAGTATCTTTTCTTTTTTAAAAAAGATTTATTTATTTATTTAAAAGGTAAAGTTACAGAGGCAGAGAGAAAGACTTCCATCTGCTAGTTCACTCCCCCAAATAGCCAGCCAGAGCTCGGCTGGTCCAAAGCCAGGAGTTCTTTCAGGTCCCCCATATGGGCTCAGGGGCCCAAGGACTTGGGCCACCTTCTACTGATTTCCCAGGTCACAGCAGAGAGCTGGATTGGAAGTGGAGCAGCTGGGACTCGAACCAGTGCCCACATGGGATGCCTGCACTACAGGAGCAGCTTTACCCTCTATGCTACAGTGCCAGCCCTTATAGTATCTTTTAAGTTCAGCATCTGAGTGCATGCTTCTTCAGATGCAGACAGGGGAATAGGAGACAGGAGATACAATAACATTTTACTTCTTTCTTTAATACAGCAAACAAAGATGTGTCATCACTGACCCATGAATTCTTTGATGCCACTAACCCTGCCTTTTAATCTTAATATTATTTGTATCAGGCACTTCTTTTTGACATTTCAGATGATAATATGATCTAATTTAAACAATATGAAATTGTTTATATTTAATAACAATATTAAAGATAAAGTCACAAATCACCTGAAAGAGAATTAATCTCCTCTCTCTCTGCTTTTTTTGTGGGGGGAGGTTGGTGGTAGTGACCTTGGGATAGACATAAACTGCAGTGTGTGGAATGCAAGTTCCATGCAGAGTTCCTTGTGTCTAGATATCCCCTTCAATGGCAAGAGTGGCTTTGAGAAATCCTACTTTAGGATAACTTACAGAGCCATGAAGTTCTTTCTCTGTCCTACACTACACTTCCCAAACTCAAAGGGAACTATATTTTCACAAAACCTGTAAAATACAGCAAAAGCAGTATTAACAGGAAAGTTGGGGGCTGGTGTTGTGGTGTAGCACGTTAAGCTGCCACCTGCAATGCCAGCATCCAGTGTGAGCACCAGTTCAAGTCCCAGCTGTTCCAGTTCTCTGCAAATGCACCTGGAAGACATCCCAAGGACTTGTGCCCCTGAGCCAATGTGAGAGATAGGGACAGAGTTCCAGGCTCCTGGGCTTAGCCATGGTAGATCTAGGCCACATTTGGGGTGTGAAGCAGAGAATGGGAGAATACAACAGCATTCTTTAGAACCTGCCATTCACAGGGTGTCCCTACACCTCCTGCAAGTGCCCCGTTTGTTGAATGGTGGAGCACGAACATCTCTGTGAGAGCACAGTGTTAACCTCTTCAGCCTCATCACTGGCTCTCTGACCAGGGCATTGACAAAGCAAAGTTCTCACACCTCAGTCACCCCAAACAGAAGGACTCTCCAGAAAGTTCACAGAAAATGCCTATCGTGAGATTACCATGCATAGATTTCAAAAATTTTCCACCAAAATAAATTAAGCTTTTAATTCCACTTCCATGGACTTTTTGAAGTCCCCAAGGGGGATAAGGAACAACTGCTTCCACTGAGACACAGATGAGGAGCAGGAGCTGGGCTCACTCACTCAGCAGTCGACTTGCTCTGGCACACCAACCTTAGGTGGCACAAGCTCTTACCTCAGAAAAACTGCTAATGAATGGGGTAGGTGCTGCAGCTGGCATGTTAAGCCACTGCTTGGAATGCCCACATTCCATGAGGCAGTGGGGTTTGAGTCACAGCCACTCTGCTTCTGATCCACCACCCTGCTTATACACATGGGAAGCAGTAGATGATGGTTCAAGTACTTGAGTTCCTGCCATTCAGGTGGGAGGCCTAGATGGAGTTTCTGGCTTCAGCCTGGTCCAAACTGAGCTGTTGCAGCCATCTGGGGAGTGAACCAGAGATGCAAGGTGTCCTGCCCCCATGACTCTGCTTTACAAACAGGTAAATAATTCTTTCAAAGTTTCTAGGAACTATATGTTTTATATTTCAAATAATCCTCAAGAACAGTCAACTGTGTAAGTTTTAAATTTGGAAGAATATTTCACAAGTGAGCTTGTTTTAAAGATTTCAGAACCGTTTGTTTCAAGTGCCTCAGAGTAGACTATGGGGCACCAGGAATGGCTTTGACGACTCAAAGGGAATTCTTCAACTGCCAATAACCTTCCCACATGTTAATAAGCTCCTCTCCAGAATCCTACGTCTTTTCCTAGATATTCACCTGCTACTTTGAGCAGCAAGCTTGTTTCACTATAATAGTTGCCCTCTTGGAAACGGCACCAGTATTGCCCGTTGTCGGAAGCCTGGATGCTGTGTATCTTCAGAGCCACACGTCCCTCTGCGATGCCATCTTCTATCCACTCGACTCGGCCTTGGTACTCCTCCTTCTGCACCTCAGTCATCCCACCTCCATCCCGGTATGCAATTACAGGTGCGCTGGGCTCTGAGTGGTACCACCTCACCTCCGTGTGCACCGCAGTCTTCTTGGGAAGGCGCTGACAGGTGAGTAGGGCCTCTTCCCCCACCATAGCCACAATAGCATGGGAAGGACCAGTCACTCTGAAGTCATCTACAAAGCAGAGCACAAAAGAGGAAGTGTCAACCAGAAGCGCCAGCAGGAGGACCAGTGTGCTTGCCTGTGTTGTCCAACCTACAAAGACAGAGAGGGGTGGGCTTTGCTCTCAACGTTTTAGAGAACTCCACCAGGATTCTTTGTGCACTCCTTTGTTACAGTCACAACCTTGTGTACTGAAAGAAAATGTAGTTCAAAAATTTGAGCACAAAAGCCAAACCTGTCACACACTAGCTGGACAATCTGGAGCAAATCTATTATTCTCAGTAAGTCTTTGAGGTTTATGATCTTAATTTCTTCATCTTTAAGACACTAAAACTATCATGTCTGGGTTGTTTTTGTACTCAGGGAAGTTAATACATAAATTTATTTATTTATTAAAAACTTATTAGTGATTAACATTTTAATTAGTTTCTTTAAATTTAGATAAGGAACTCATCGATTAGTCTTTTTGGCATCTCAGGATCACTCACTCTTGTCTAGGTAAGGAAATGAGATTTTCTTTTTTCTTATCCTTTCTCTAAAGAAGGTGACTGCAGTGACTGAATTAAGTACAATGCATGGTCCATGAGGACTCTCTGTGGTGGGTTAAGCACAGTGGTCCATAGAGAATTTGAGTCCTCCAATCCAATTCTAAATCATGTCTGACCTTCCTTGCTACCTGCACATCAGAGATGTTTAATATTGGCACGCGTTGTTACTTTCAGGACCTCGTCTGTCATTTATGCTGTGCTCTTTCTATCTAAATGCCCCACAGCCACCTGACCTTTGTGCACACTCGTCCTCCAGAGGCAAACCTTTCCTTGTCAAATAGATGCTGCTCAAAAAGTCATCATTAAACTTGGGTGGAGATCTGTTTGTATTTTTTATTCCAAATATGAAGCAAGGGCTGAGGCTATGCCAGTCCTTTACAGACTAGGAAACCACAGCATGACTGAGAGAGAGGACAGCGGCCTCAGAACCTCACAAAACTTCCACGGCACCAAGTCTGCAGTCCACCTTCTGACGTCTTCACAGGATGTGTTTGTTTGTTTGTTTTTTTATTTTTTTATCAAATTGCCATTCTATGTTTTTCCTTGGGGCTCTGATTTTTCTCTCTGACATCCACATTTCATAATTTTATTTCAAGGTATAACATTTTGACTGACAAAATTCAACTACTGGGGCCTGTGCTGTGGCACAGCAGGTAAAGCTGCCACTTGCTGTGCCAGCATCCCATGTGGGTGCCAGTTCAAGTCCCAGCTACTTCTCTTCTGATCCTGCTCTCTGCTATGGCCTGGGAAAGCAGCAGAAGATGGCCCAAGTCCTTGGGCCCTTGCACCCACGTGGGAGACCCCGGCAGAGACTCCTGGCTCCTGGCTTCAGATCAGTGCAGCTCTGGCTGTTGTGGCCAACTGGGGAGTGAACCATCAGATGGAAGACCTCTCTCTCTCTCTCTCTCTCTCTCTCTCTCTCTCTGCCTCTCCTTCTCTCTCTGTGTAACTCCAACTTTCAAATAAATAAATAAATCTTTAAAAAACAAGTCAACCACTGAGGCTTCCAAGTCCATTTCTTGGAAGTCTCCTTCTAATTTCTTATTTCCAAACACTTTTATGTTACTGAGTTCATGGTATGAGGCTGGCATTGTGGTGCAGCAGGTTAAGTCGCCATTTACAATGCTTGTTACCTCATATCAGAATGCTGGTTCAAGTCCTGGCTACTCCACTTCTGACCCAGCTCCCTGATAATGCACCTGGGAAGACAGTGGATGGTGGCCCAAGTGCCCTGTGGAAGGCTCAGATGGAGTTCCTGGCTACTGGCTTCAGCCTGGCCCAGCCCTAGATGTTTTTGGCCATTTGGAGAGTGAATCAGTGGATGGAATCTCTCTCTCTCTCTCTTTCTCTCTCTCTCCTCTCTCTCTCTCTTCCTTCCTGACTCTCAAATAAGTAAAAACAAAATCTTTAGAAAATAAAAAAGAAGTAGCTCTTTGTCTTACCCCCAAGTTCACGGAAGTAGGAGAATAGATGAAAACACTAACAAGTTCCAGCCACTGGTCAGGCGTTTCTCATTCATGGTCTCATTTAATGCTCAACCTTCAGGTGTACGTACTGTCATTGTTCTGACCATAAATGTGGAGAAACCAAAGCATAAGAGGCTCAGATAACTTCCCCAGGGTGACACAGCTGGAAGTGGAGGAGCCCTTTTTGGAACTCAGGTGCTTTGGCCATTGGGCCCACGCTCTGAAATCTTGTGCCAGTCCTTAGGACTGAGCCCCAGGACTGGATCTCCAGAGCATTACAGTGTGTAGAAAGGGGAGAAGGGGATCATACCTGGAGGCTTCAGGGTCAGCAGGATGAAGAAGAAGGAGGCAACCGCACCAGACAGACTGTACTGCGAGAAGTCCAACATCCTGCCTGGAGCAAGCATGAGAGAGCGTGAGACCCAGCATCCGTGGCTTCCAACGGCTGTGCAGTCTGAACAAGGAATGAGCATCCACCCCTCTACTGTCCAACAGGGAAGCAGGCTTGGCTCCCGGCTGCCTGGTTAGGGAGCACATTTCTCCCTTACCTACAGTATTACACTCTCAGCTATGTTTCAGGCCTGAGGATGTTTTCTGATTGAAATGAAGAGCTAAGTGCCAATCTCATTAAAAACAAAACAAACAACAACAAAACCCTCCTGAGGTTCTGTCTGTGATGAGCACAGAAAATTGCAGAACAGGTTGCAAACATCTTTTTCTCATCCTCCTTCCAGCTCTTCCTGCAAAGTCCTTCTTCACTAAGGTTTCCTGGTGCAGAAAGAGCAGGGAGGCTGTGTCCCGGGGCTGCAGCAGGAGCCAAGGGGCATAGGGTGCTCTGGAATGTTATGGAAAGAGTCCTGGGGCAGTGCTGTAGAACACAGCAGGATGACTGAAGCAGCCTGTCAGGACAGTCTCAGAGACACTTGGGGAAGAACAAGAGAAACATCCCCACTGGCAGGCCCTGGCAAATCCTACAATCCCATCGTACCAATGTAATAAAAATACTCTAGCAGATAAAAGTCTAAAACTTCCAGGACAAAAACAGTGCTAATGTTAATTGAATGTTGAACAATTGGAAACTCAGAGTGAAAGAAGCCAAATGCCTGTTGCATCTGTTGCGGCAGGTGTTTATTGAAAGAAAGAATTACTTCACGCCGAATGGAGCAATGCTGAGCCATGACTCCTTCCCTTTGCCAGAATCTAAAGCAGTCATCTGTTACGGACCAGAAGAAAAACTCAACAGTAGAACATGGAGATTGTGATTCAGGTGCTTCAGGAGATAAATGCTACTCTGATGCTTGTCTATTTGCTTTATAAAAATGCATGATTTCATTTCAGATATCACTAAAAACACTGATAGGGGCCCAGCCACAACAGCTAAGCCTAAAAGAGCACTAAAGTATTTACATAAAAATGAGACAGAGGAGCAGGCATTGGATGCAGCAGCTAAGATACTGCTAGGGATGCCTATAACCCACACTGGAGTGCTTGGGTTTGAGTTCTGACTCTGCTTTGATCCAGCTTCCCGCTAATGTGCTCCCTGGGAGGCAGGTGCTGTCTCAGGTACGTAGGTCCCTGCCACCCACATGGGCGTCCCAGATGGAATTCCAGGCTCCTAGCTTCAGTTTAGGAAGACCAAGAATCCCATACAACTGCTGTTGATACAGAATATGGTAAACTTTGATATTGTTGAGATCTATGAGCTAAGACATATATGTCAAGGCTGGAGAGGGTATTTGATGGAGTGAACCCCAGCAAATAGAAGACATCCTCTTTGTCTGTCTGTCTGTCTCTCTCTCTCTCTCTCTAACACAATTTTAAGAAAAGGATGAGCCTTAGCATCACAAGACAGCACAGACCTTTAGTAACTGCCACTTGAAACTCACCAGCCACTTCCACCAAGGCAGATGCTTCCTCGCCTTCTCTTGTAAAAAGTGGAAATATTCCCCCCTCCTAGTAAGAGCAGAAACAGCCCACAAAGTCCATGCCACACAAGCCACCAGTTGTGTGAATGGAAAAGATCCCACACGTGCTGCAAACCACTTTATAACTTTGTGTTACTTTAGGTCTTAAATGCACTCCACATTAAAAAAAAAAAAGTCAAAATCAAGGAAGCTTTTGAAGATGTTATGAAAATGAAGCCCAGTCTTCTCTGTGCTCAGCGCAGATTTGTAGAGGAGCAAAGGGGAGAGCAGCTGCCTCAGGCCAGGGTTCCCAGTGGAAGGGCAGCAGCCCGGTGCTGGAGGACATCTGCGCTATGTGGAGGCATCTTGGGTTATCACTGGGGGTGGGGTGGGTGGTATATTGGTAGAAGCAAGATGCTGCCAATCATCCTGAAACTCACAGCAGGGACCCAGCCAGCATAGAGCATCAGGATGCCAGAGGCCCAGGGAAAAGCTTGCCATGGACTAGCTGCTGTCAGCTCAAAATCACCAGTTATTTTCTATAAATAAATAACTTGACTTAAATGTCAAACGTTAAATTAATACCTTTTAACTTAATTTTTGCCATCTCCAATTTACCGTTTCAACATAGACCAAGAATCCCATACAACTGCTGTTGATACAGAATATGGTAAACTTTGATATTGTTGAGATCTTTGAGCTAAGACATACATGCATCACTAAATTTCCAAAAGCTCCCCTTCACTTAATTTTCTGAATGAAGTACAAGTGTTCAGTTGTAATAGGAAGTGGAGGTTTATGTTTAGGCACTTGGTGAATAACAATTCTGAGTTCCAAGGCCTATCCCTACGCTATTAAAATCCATGTCAATAGGTCTGATCTGATTTCATCATCATTTAAAAAAGTCATCTATTATTTTTCACTTTATGTTTCTGTGTGGGAGCAAACTGTTGAAATCCTTACTTAATGTATACTAAGCTGATCTTCTGTATATTAAGATAATCGAAAATGAATCTTGATGTGAATGGAGGGGAGAGGGAGTGGGAAAGGGGAGGGTAGTGGGTGGGAGGGACGGTATGTGGGGGAAGCCATTGTAATCCATAAATCGTACTTTGGAAATTTATATTCATTAAATAAAAGTTTAAAAAAAATCCATGTCAAAGAAAATTGCAAGTTACTATATATTCTGAGTTATCAGAATTTGTTTCTCTAACAAAAAAAAATATCCTAGAATGGTAAATCCCCAAAATGCCAAGCAGCCACAATGTTTGCCTGGTGAGAATGAATCAACTGAGTTTTGTGAAGTTTGGAGCTTGCACACTCGTATAAACTTTAAAAAGAGTGTCTCCTCTGCTGGTGTCAATCATTGTTGAGGGTCCCAGCTGCGCACCGGGTGACAGACAAAGCAGTCAGGGCCCAGAGCCGCCGTGACAAAGGTGCAACAGGATCCTGGCTCACTGATTGTTGATCCAGGAGCCCCGCCTCACCCAGCCTGCTTCACAGGAACACTGAGCGGATCCCCTGAGCTCCCAGAGCACTTTGAAAGGTGTGGGGTGAGACATGCAAGGCTTTACAAGAAGTGAGAGAGTTGCCTACCAGGACGCGTCCTCACTGCCTGTGTGCCCCACTTGTACTCCGTGGTCCACTGCCCCAAAGCCCCAGACCGCCCTTCCCCAGGGAGTTTGCAGACCACTCACGTGCCTCCCTCTCTTCCTTGTGGTGAAGCCCGCAGCTGCCAGAGTGTCCTTCCTCCCCACAGCAGGCGTCCACAGAACGACCGGAGACAACCGTGGGACAGCCAGCTAGGGGTGGAGGCGGCTCCCGGCTCCCCAGGGCTTTGGGTGAAGGGAGGATCGATGCTGCCTCATGCAAACTGACAGCAGAGCCAAATCCCCCAGGCAGGCTCTGAAAATGAGAGTCCAATCGGAACAGCAGTCGCCTCCCGCCAGTGCAGTATGTCAAAAGTGAAACTCAGAGGAGACGTGGACTTTGATTTCAGCCGTGGGTCCTTCAGACCTGCAGAGAACACTGCGATGTTGCAATTTTCCTCACCCTCCCTGGAACATCAGGGCTCTCTGGCTGTTCTCCATCTGACACCCACCCGTGCCACAGCTAGTAAGGTCCTCACCCACACCGGGAGCCCTGGCAGCACCCAGCCTGGGTGTATGTCTTCACCCTTCCCTTCATTTCCACACATCCGATTCCCCGCCTAGTGCCAAGTTTCCACCAGAATGTGGCACTGTTCGGGCTGCAGCGCTGGAAGTACACTGAACTAAGTATCCCATGTGTCTTACAGGAAGTAGAGCCCAGAGATTGAGTTACCTTCTCCTGGGCCAGAGTCCCAGGCTGCGGTCCCCTGAGGGCTGGTTTACTGCTCTTTTTCCTTTGGTTCTTTATCTCCCATTGCTAAGTAATAAAGGATTTAACCACTCTCAAATCCTTACCAAAGACCTTCAATAAGCTTTTTAATATAAAGCTAGGGCACTTTCACAGGGACATTTTTTTTTACATGCTATTTCAGCCAGGTGTTCTGCCACATGCCCTTTGAGTCTGCTCTACTCTGTAGGGTGTCTGAAGATATGTTGTCATGATTTCCAGAGTTCTCTAGAATAAGGTTCAACTTAATTTCATATTTCCATTGTGTAATAATATAATCATATGCACCATTACAAGGTTATAAGGTTTGAATTTATTTTGTCTAGAAGTTTCTTGCTCTCCTCTCTTATGATCCAACAGGGAGACCCTATTTAGGCCCCCCATTTGAGGTCACTGGTTTTTTTTATAAATTAATTTATTTATTTGACAGGCAGAGTTACAGAGAGGCAGAGGCAGAGAGAGAGGGGAGAGAGAGGTCTTCCATCCTCTGGTTCACTCCCCAAATGGCCACAAAGGCCAGAGCTGGGCCAATCAGGAGCCAGGAGCTTCTTCCAGGTCTCCCATGTGGGCATAGAGGCCCAAGAACTGGCACCATCTTCTACTGCTTTCCCAGGCCACAGCAGAGAGCTGGATCAGAAATGGAGCAGCCAAGGCTCGAACTGGCTCCCGCACAGGATGCCGGCACTGCGGACAGCTGCTTTACAGGCTACGCCACAGCACCGGGCCCTAGGTCTTACCGTCGGACCGCCAGCTTCCTCCTCAGTCTAAGGGCCTCCTCACTGTGGAGGGGGAGGGCGTTGAAAAGGAAAGAAAAATCATTAAACACTGATGAGGGGACGAGTGTCTCTTGACCCCGATTCTCTCAGTTACAATACAGGGGTCCCCCCACCTGGTTCCGCAGACCACTCCCTCCCCACCCCCAGTGACACGGAAGACTCGCCACAAAGGGAACGCTGTCCATGGCAAGAAGATGTGAACCCTGGAAGCCCCGAGTGTCTCCCGGGAGGCTACAGCAAGAGCGCGCTCTGCGGAGACAGCAGGCAGTGCCATCAAGGCGGGGAGACGGCACCGGCCAGGGAGCACCGCCAGAGGGCGACGTCCCAGGACAGGTCATGCTGGAAATAAGGGGCGGCCTCCGGCGCCTGCCCCGCCCACCTCCTGCCTCAGAACCTGAGAGCAACCCTGGGCAGGGGCGAGAGTGTCTTCCAGGGCTGGGAAAGCCGCTGAGGTGTTCCGGAAATCACCGGATTCATCGTTCTGCTGAAAAACACGATAGTGCTAGGCATAAAAATTTAGTGGTAGGAAGGTACAGGATTTTGTTTCCTCGCACTTGAATTTGTGGTGTGCAAATAGCGTACCGATCACATACCTGCTTTGCCACTTGGTGCTGGAATCTTCCAGAAGTCTTGTCATGTGTTGTGTGCGGTCCGCACGTGAGCACCACGGGCTGCTTACAGAACCTCTGTTTAAACTCGTGGACACCTTTTCTCCCGAACCATTCACAAGCACTTTCTTAGAGGTTTGCCCATTTTTAAATCAGAACCGTGTCCTACATAACGCTATGTGTTATGGGGGCGCTCTGTGTGTAGGTGCATATCGGTGTGGGAGAGAAAAACCAAGGCAGATCTCTGCCGTTCTGACGAGAGGAGTCCCCGTGCCGGAGCTCAGGCAGGACAATGCCCACAGCACAGCCCGAGTGACAGAAGAGCGGGGTCCCCAGAGGGGTCTGCGGGGAGAGCCGCGCGGAAGGAGCGTCCTGGCTCCACACGGCCACCAGAGGGCAGCAGAGCCACGCCGCGTCTCCCCCGTGGTGCAGGAGGACCCTGTCCCTGACAGCAGTTCCAGGAAGGTGCACCCTACGGGGTAGTGTGTTCCAGCCATAAATAGCGTGAGGATGTGCTCAAGCCCTGTGGGGATAAAACAAGTTACTCCGTGTCCGGGAGCATGTTGTAGGCCCCTCTGTGATATCCCGGGCCCGTCAAGACAGGTGATGGGCACGTGAACTCTCAGGAAGCAGCTCCCAAGGCTCCGAGGTGTGTCGGCCCCCTCCTCAGACCCTTCCCCGCCCAGTGTCACCCTGGCCTCCGCAGCAGGCGCACACCCAAAAAACCGGGCTTCTGCTCCTGAGGCCACGGCTTAGCGCTGCAGGAGGTCCCTTCAAACCAGGGGGCAGCCGGAATCGCCATCTGGGAGGAGCCCATCAGCCACAAAGTGCGATCCTCCGCATTGAGAACCCTGTAAAGGACGGGAAGATCGTGATTGCTAAAGTTCACGCCTCAAGGACCCGGAGACAGCAAATGCCCAGGGACTGACTCACCCACACCAACCTTAGCATTAGATTCCCACAGCAGGGGTTGGCCAGTAAGTGTGTGTGTGCGGGGGGGGGGGGGGGGGGGGCATGTAGGAATGCGGCTGGGGCAGTCAGCTCTGAGGACCTGTAGTCTGAGCTGAAGGGCACTGTTAGATCTCTCTTAGAATCCAAAAAGTGACAAACCAGTCCTCTAAGATTTTTAAATTTTGTTTTTAGGGGCTGGTGCTGTGGCATAGTGAGTAAAGCGGCTGCCTGTACACCACATCCCATACGACGCTGGTTCAAGTCTCAGCTGCTCCACTTCTGATGTGCTTGAGAAAGCAGCAGAAGATGGCCCAAGTGATTGGGCCCCTGCACCCACATGGGAGACCTGGAAGAAGCTCCCGCTCCTGGCTTCGGCCTGGCCAGGCCTTTTGGGAAATGAACCCACAGATGGAAGATCTCTCCCTCTCTTTGTGTGTCTCCCTCTTTCTTATAACACTGACTTTAACATTAAAAGATTTAATTTGCTTTTAATTTTAGTCTTATGAAAAAGTTACAAGAGGATAAAACAATAAGTATCATCCTTTCTGATCTGAAAATGATAGTCATGTACAGCTGATTCCATCGCGGATTCAGCCTATAAGAACAGCGTTCTTGGGAGGAGTCGTACACACTGGTGAGAATCACACCAGTCAACTGGCGAACCAGGCAGGTGTCTCCCCTGGGCCACACTCCCCCCAGCACCAGAAAATCTGCACTCACAGATATCCAGGCACGGCTCACGGGGTGAACAAAACAGTCCTCCTGATCGTGGCAGAAGAAGTTTAAAGGAAGCGCCCGTCTGCCAAGCCTCCTGCGTTTGAGTCCTGCCTCTGGGTTCTGTGGCTTGGCCCTCCTGCTGCTAGAGAACGCCGTCTCTGAAGAGCGCATGCCCAAGCAGCCTGTTGCAGTTCCGAAACCCGCCAGTAGAGGGCATGTTTGTTCAAGGAAGCGCCGGGGCTTCAGGAGGGCTCAGGGACTTCAGAGGACTGAGAATTGCGTTAAGCGTCCCACAGCTTGATTTCTAATCCTTTCCTTTATTAGTGGCGTTTTTATGTTTTAGTGGTAATTGAAGGCAAGAGTAGGAAAACTGCTGCCGCTGAACCTGCTTCAGTCTCTGCGGGTCCCACACTCGGGGTTAGGACGGTGGGGGCAGGAGGGAGAGGAGGGGTGAGGGGTGTGTGGGGTGCACTGCTTCACTTCTTAAATATTTTGTTACCACATTTCCTTCCTGGACTCTTAGCGAAGAAAAATTGAAAATCGTAAATCCAGAGCTCAACATCTGCAGTTTTAAGAACAGAAAATGTAGGTAAAATAATTTGTAAGAATTCAGTGACTGTGATGGAATCACAAAAATCTTCATGGGATAAATCTTGAGACCCCGGCTATCTGACTGTGGTTGCTCTGGCAAGAAGCTGGAGCAAGCTTTATTGGAAACACATTTTCAGCCTCAGAGAAAAATGCATCCATGTTTATGAATTCCACACCCTTGCATTCCAACCAACCTTGGGAAAAAAAAATACATCTTCACTGGAAATTTATAGACTCATATTTCTTTAAACAATATTATTTTTAGGATTAATGTGAGCCAAGCAGATTTCACACAATTTCAGACTCCGTTCAGCAAAGAATGAACACTGCAGCCTGGCAAGTGTCCTTGCCCATGTGTGAAATCCTGAGAAAGCAATCCCTGGGATGTGTGAATTTAGCAATGGCAAAATACAAAAAAAAGGTAATTCTGTGTACCACCACCAGCATATCACACATAACTCACAATGGAAGTCTGTTGTTAGAATAGTAATAAAACAAAACCCCTCAGGATGAGCTGAGCTGAAATAGATGCATTCTCTGAGTGAAGAGGAAGAACTAATGAAGTCCCAGGTACAGAAGGTCTTCAAAGGACGGGGGAGAGAAGAGCCCTGGAGATCCGCAGGTGTGAACCTGATGTCACGGAGCAGCGGTCGGCAGGAGCCCTCTCTGCTGCAGCTGAGCCCCGGAGCCTGAGCTGCTAACCTTCCTCTCTGGAGGAAACTCCCAGTCTCCATTTCAGAATGGCAGTGCTCAGCCTGGCCGTTGTGTTCCAATTACCATTGGAACAATATATAATACCTAATGCCTATTTACAGGAAATTAATACAGTGGGAGATGAGGGTTTTAGGATTTCGTGGATTGGGAGCCGTTTGCCCTTTAATTAAAGAGTCCACCGTCCTCCAGAGGGAAACGCACACTCTTCGTATCGAGTAACTCCTGACGTAGCCATAGCCGGAGCTTCCCTTTCCTTCTTCCACCAGCAGCAGGCATGACCACAGCTCCTCCAGGACTGACCCACCAGCTGGCTTCCACCTGCCACCTAGCGTACCTCCACCTTCTGACATGCACTCCTGGACAAATTCTTTAACAGAGTAAACCAAGGACAGCAAAGATGTAGGGAAAGAAGGAAGGTGGGGACTGCAGGAGGAAGGGAAGAAGGGAGGGAGGAGGGGAGAAGGACGGAGGGGAAAGGGAGAAAAGGAACGGGGATAACATGAAATAATCCTCGTGTTTAATGACTTCCAAAATATTCATGTCTTGGTGTCTATTTCTGTTCACAATGTATAATTACATTACCCCCTCCCACTCCTGGCTGGGGATAGACTCCCCCACACTCCAGCCCACCTCCCAGCCCCCATCCTGCCCTCTCTGGGTTAGCCAGTTGAAGCCCACCATGCAGAAGGCCCCCAGGCTGCCCTCACCAGCCCACAGGTCGTCCCCCATTAGACCCCAGGCTTAGTTCGACCTGCAGCATGCTGCTGTCTGCATCATCAGCTTCCTGACTGCCTCCCCAACGACATCTGCCGTCTTGGGTGCTGTCAGGGCTGCTCATCCACATCAAGACATGGCCTCTCTGGACTCCTCTTTCCTGCAGATGTATTCCTAAAGGAACCCAGAACTCACATCAGTTTCCCTACAATTACAGACATCAGCTTCTTGTGGAGAGGGGAGGCCAGAGGGTCGAGCCAGGCTGCAGACATGTGAGAACCAAGAAAGAAACGATTTCTCCAAAGCCTCCTTGTGCACTGTCGTTGGCAACCACAAGTGCTGGCTAAACTTTCATTTTTCAGTTTGCGTTGTCCTTGGGCGTAACTCTTCGTGGGGCCTCGGTCACAGTGCATGTCTGCAAAGATGGACATGTGGACGACACCTGCCTGCCTCCAGATTCAAGTTGTCTCTCTCTTCGTGTTCCTATAAACAAGGAATCGGTGAATAAACAGAAAAAAAGGAGGCTCGGGAGAGACATGTTTTGTAGTTCTGATCAAAGAGGAGGATCTCTGATAAGGGCTAGAAATCCTAATGTGGCTAGCTTTCTGGTGATTCTTGCCCAATGCAAGCACCATGTAGCAACCCATATGATAAGAACCAGAAATGCAGTGCTCCCAGAGAGGAGCCCAAATATGCCATCTTACAAGCAAAGAAAATAAATCAATAGCCCCCATTTTATTTTATATGTCATTGGTATTTTTTTCTCTTCTGTGGCCTAGTCACACAGGTAGCAGCTCTGGCTTATGTCACTGGATAGCAGAGACCACTGAAGGTCCAGTGTATGTGAAGGCTCTGATTATTTTTCTAAGATTGAATGGTTAATTTGAAAGGCAGAAAGAGAGAGAGAGGAGAGAGAGAGAGAAAATCTTTCATCTGTTAGTTCACTCCACAAATGTCCACAGCAGCCAGGTCTAGGCTAGGCTGAAGGCAGGATCCAGGAACTCCATTCAAGTCACCCCTTTGGGTGTCAGGGGCTGAAGTACTTGAGCCATCATTAGCTGCCTTCCCAGGCACATTAGCAGGGAGCTTGACTGGAAGCAGAGCAGCCAGGACTCAGCCTGACGCTCCCACTGTGATGCCAGGATCGTAAGGGTGCCCACAATGCCAGGCCCAAGGCTCTGAATTTCTGTCTGTTCACCTCAGCTCTCAGACCTGGTACAGGTGGCCCAGAGTGGGGTGGTGGGGAAGATAACTCCAGCTAGCTGTGTGGAGCTGAAACTCTACATTTATAATTATCCAGGAAACTACCCAGCCCCCAGTGATCTACTATCTGGAGGTTCCCTTGGGTAAGAGGAACTAGATCCTGGCCAAGATCCCATGAGAGAGAATCATGGTGACAGGTAATGTCCATCACCAGTGAAAGACCAGAAAAAGTAAAGGCACAGACAACATTGTTCCTCATGATTCAGCCCCAGTTTGATAAGAGAATAATGCATATGAGGAAAAAACATACATTCTTTTTTTAAAGATTTATTTATTTATTTGAAAGTCAGAATTACACAGAGAGAGGAGAGGCAGAGAGAGAGAGAGAGGTCTTCCATCCATTGGTTCACTCCCCAATTGGCCACAACAGCCGGAGCTGTGTCAATCTGAAGCCAGGAGCAAGGAGCTTCTTCCGGATCTCCCACACGGGTTCAGGGGCCCAAGGAGTTAGGCCATCTTCTACTGCCTTCCCAGTCCATGGCAGAGAGCTGTATCAGAAGAGGAGTAGCCGGGTCCTGAACTGGCGCCCATATGGGATACTGGTGCTTCAGACCAAGGTGTTAACCCACTGCACCACAGTGCCAGCCCCAAAACATACATTCAATACTTAGCTCAAATCAGCTACACCAGCTTCCAGATGGCATTCAATATTTGCTTCTTTTAATCTGACTCAACTCACATCATACAAATACACTCACTGTGTATTTGTACATTGGTGGGTGTTTCCATGTTTATGGTGCGAGAGAGACACATCCAGAATCTATAGCTCACGAAAGAGAGGCCCTCAAGGTAAAGGCACCCTTTCCGTAAGAACCCTGAAAGTCTAATACGAGGAATCAGGGCACACTAGACATAGATTTTCCTTCACAGGAACCGAAGCCAAATTACATCAACCTGAATCTAGACCACATTCAGCTGATCCAGGGATACTGCTGCCCTAGCTTCTGCCTGATGCAAGCAAAGTCAACTAACCTCTGGGGAAATACAACACTGTTTGGAGCCTCACATTATCATTCATATTATTCTTCTGCAATGACCTCCATAAAGAAGAAGCATAAAGAAAGACCAAAAGTAACAGAAGGCCAGGAAAATAACAGTAAAGGACTTGGACTCTGACTAATGTAGTTACAGTCAGGTCAATACAACAGAATAACTTTTTTAAAAAAATTAAGAAGCATAAAATATATACTCACGGGAGGGAAGAGCCCTGGAAGCAACACAGGTCAGGTGAAATAAAGTCGCAGACAAGGGCTGGTCCTTGGTGCTCTGGGGCAGAGGAGGGGTGGTCCTTGGTGCTGTGGTGCAGAGGAGGGCTGGTCTTTGGTGCTGTAGTGCAGAGGAGGGCTGGCCCTTGGTGCTGTGGTGCAGAGGAGGGCTGGTCTTTGGTGCTCTGGTGCAGAGGAGGGCTGGCCCTTGGTGCTGTGGTGCAGAGGAGGGCTGCTCCTTGGTGCTCTGGGGCAGAGGAGGGCTGCTCGTTGGTGCTGTAGTGCAGAGGAGGGCTGGTCTTTGGTGCTGTAGTGCAGAGGAGGGCTGGTCCTTGGTGCTCTGCCAGTGCCCGCTGACTCCCACCACTTGTGGGACTATTGCCCATTCCCAGCGCTGGCTGAGCAGACATCAGGCCAGGCAGAGGTTAAGAGCCGGACAAGTGGGAATCTAGCAAGGCCTTAGCAGTGACAAAGGGAAGGGCTTCACGTTCACGGCCAGATCCCATCACAAGGTATTTCTTGAGCACTGGTACAACACAGAACTCCAAATCAGGCCCAGAACTTCTGAGGCAGAACGGAGACATCTCCTTGTCAGCCATGCTCAGGAAAACCAGGAGATGCTTGGGATCTGGGTCTACCTCAAGCAGAAGATGAGTCTTTCCCTTTCTACTTTTCCCAGCTCTTGAAGCTACCTGGGGAACGAGGCCAGAGAAGTGCACCCCACACACTGAGGAGCAGGGCTGCAGCTTGCACTGAGCATGGCAGGGACTGAGACACTAGCGAAAGCTGTGGCAGGGGAGCTGGGGCCCTGCTACTGCTGGAGTGGCTTACACTGAAAGAGCCCTCTTGCTTCAACAGTTACACATACTGGCCATCTTTTTTAAAAAGTGTATTTTATTACGGCAACAGCACTTAACATGAGATCTGCCCTCATAAGAGATTTGATTTTTTTAAAGATTTATTAACTTATTTGAGAGGTAGAGTTAGAGAGAGAGATGGAGAGACAGAAAGAAAGGTCTTCCATCCAGTGGTTCACTCTCCAAATGGCTGTGATGGCCAAAGCTGAGCCAATCAGAAACCAGGAGCCAGGAGCTGCTTCTAGGTCACCCACTCAGGTGTAGAGGCCCAAGGACTTCAGCCATCTTCCACTGCTTTCCCAGGCCATTAGCAGGGAGCTGGATCAGAAGTGGAGCAACCAGAACTTGATCTGGCACCCATATGGAAAGTCAATGCCACAGGCAGAGGCTTAACTCACTACACCACATTGCTGAGCCCCTCATAACATATTTCTAAGTAAATGCATAGTTGCAGTGTCAACTGTGGGTGTAAGGTCATATGGTAGGTCTCTAGAATTTACTTGCAGCATAACTGAAACTTTGTGTTGATAGAACAATCACCCCCATCTCACCCTCTCTCACCCTCTGGTAATCATCACCCAACTCTGTTTCTATGAATCTGTCTTAGATACCACATGTAAGTGGAACCATGCAATGTGTCTTTACCTGACTTACTTCACTTACTATAATATCTTCCAGGTTCATCTATGTGGTTACATGTAACAGGATCTCCTTGGTTTTTAAGGTTGAATAATATTCCATGTCTCCAAGGTAAATGTCACATTTCTTATATCCATGCACCCAAGTAGACAGACATTTGTTTCTCAGCTACAGTCTTGAGTCACCTGTGGTATTGTGTGAACAGTGTGACCAGGGTACATGCCCCTCTATCAACCCTAAATCAACTCAAGTTGGACAATCACTGGTAATTTACATAGTGCTGCACTTTGCATGTGATCCCCAAAATGCACAGCGTGGGGCCTAAGACCCAACGTATTAGTACTTGCATGACAAGGCAGAGCCTCTAGGAGGTTACTAAGCCAAGAGAGCTCCGCCTTCATGAATGGGCTTGAGGAGCCATGCAAGGCCCCTGCCCTTCCAGCCCCTCCACAGTGTGAGAAAACAGAATCAGCCCCTTTTGCCCGCTTTCCCCACTTCTACCTGGTGAAGGCACAGCAAGGAGGCCCTCACCAAACACCAAATGTCGGCACCTGAGTTTTGGACTTCCCGGCTTCCGGTCCTGTGAGGAATAAATTTCTGTTCTCTGTAAATTACTCCTCTGGAGGTGTTCTGCAGCAGGAACAGACTGAGACACATGGCAAGTCTCAGGGCTAGGCGAGCTCTGCCTGTCTGCTCTCTGTTTCCAGGGGCACTGCCCACTGTTCGGATCCCATCACAGCTCGCAGGCCTCTTGGATCACGGTTATACAAATGGTCAACATCATAGTGTGCTTGCTTTCTCTCTCTTCCTCCCTCTCTCCTCATCTCCCTCTGTGAATAAAGAGCTACATGGCCAGTGGATCTCAGTTATTCTTCCTGATTTTGCCCAACCCTTTAAGCTTCTCCACTGTGGTACTGCGGTGAGAGCTGGTTATTGCCAAGTAATACTTCACCTCAAAAAGCCAAGCTTATTGCATTAACTAGAACTTTGTAGTTGGGAAAAGGTCAGTGAATTTATATATTTTTGTATATATACAGATTCCCAATATGCTTTCCTTACATTACATGAAAATACAGTAGTTTGGAGAGAAAAAGACTTGTTGACTGCACAATTCCCCCATTAAATATTGAAAGGAGATATTAGCTCTACTTCAGGCAGTACTGTAACCTTTAGATCATAAAGTTATGCTCCCAATGGCCCCTCAATGGAAAGTTATTAAATAAATATATGACTCTACGCAACTGGGAAGAGGAGCTTTAATGCAAATATTCTCTTGAGTGTTTAGAGGGAACGGACTAAGTGCTGCCATAAGGGACGTGCTCATTCTTTGTTTACAAAATAACCCTGGTGGTCATGTAAAGCCACCTCCTTTGGTGACTCCTGTGCAAAGGAAAGGAACACACCTAGGTGAAGACTTTACTAACATGCCTCCAACAACAATTAAAAATATCTTCTAGCTTTTATTGATACCTTCACAGGGTTAATAGCTTTCCCAACTCGAACAGAAGTCACAAGAGTTATCCAAGGCCGGCACCGTGGCTCAATAGGCTAATCCTCCGCCTAGCGGCGCCGGCACACCGGGTTCTAGTCCCGGTCGGGGCACCAGATTCTGTCCCTGTTGCCCCTCTTCCAGGCCAGCTCTCTGCTGTGGCCCGGGAGTACAGTGGAGGATGGCCCAAGTGTGTGGGCCCTGCACCCCATGGGAAACCAGGAGAAGCACCTGGCTCCTGCCATCGGATCAGCGCGGTACGCTGGCCGCAGCTCGCCAGCTGCGGCGGCCATTGGAGGGTGAACCAACGGAAAAAGGAAGACCTTTCTCTCTGTCTCTCTCTCTCACTGTTCACTCTGCCTGTCAAAAAAAAAAAAAAAAAGAGTTATCCAAAGCCTTGCTGAAGGACATTGCACTATGCTTTAGACTCTCACTGTAACTCCAGAGTGACAATGAACCTGCATTTGTATCTAAAGTAGCTCAATAGCTACTCCTGCTATAGGAGTTTCTTACCATCTCCATGCCTCTCAGTGACCTCAATTATCAGGTAAAGCTGAAAAGGCTAATCATAGTCTTCAGAAAATTCTAGCTAAGCTTTTCCAAGTTATCTCAGAAATGTGGCTATTACTGTCCTCAGGATGTGAATAGCACCCAAGACTGACCTAAAGCCGAGTCCATATGAGATGCTAAATGGAAGGCCCTTCCTCACCTCTGACATCCTCTTTGATTCAAAGATTCAAGATCAGATAAAGTATTTTATCAATTTAGGCCAGGTACAAAAGGCTCCAAGGGAATGTGGTAATAAAGTTCTCCCAGTGCCAGATCTTAAAACTCATGCACAGCCTACTTCCCTAGGAGATTTAGTTTTATTAAAAACTTGGAAAGAAGGATCCCTTAAGGCCAGTTGCAGCCTGAATGGAAGGGACCCTACCAGGTACTACCGAGCACACCCACCTCAATAAAATTACAAGGCATCCCAAGCAGGGTGCATTTGTCAAAGATTAAGCTTCTACCTCTGAGTCATCACAGGTGAACTTGGAAGATAAGTCCGCCTACTCCTGTGAGCCAAAGACCTCAAATACCTCTTCAAAAAGATGAGTAAAGCTTTTGCTTTTTCCGCATCAAGACTGCTGCACTTTAAGGCAGACATGTTGTACCAGCCTCTTCTTTTGATTCTTTCTGGGAGCTGCTATTGGCAGTAAAACTCCTTAGTGGGTTCTTCTATTATAACACTAGAAGATCCTGGAGTGCCACATGAAGCTGATTTTAAAAGTCTGATATTGCTTTAGACTTACACTTTAGGCCAACTTTTACAGCAAGTACTTACATCCGCAGACACTCTGTGCAAGGTAGTTATGGACAACCAACAGGTCTTGGAATATATACTGATGGAACAAGGAGGAACATGTGCAGTGATTAGTGGGATATGCCACTTTTACTCAAACAGTAGTATGTTTACTGAAGGAGATAATAAAATCTCTATGCTCAGGCTAAATGGTCTAACAATCTGCATAAGAACAGCCTATCACTACCCAGTATCTATAATATATTAATATATAATATATTCTTTCCATCTTAAAGAGCACCCACTTGCAAATTTTTTGTTCTAGTTTTGCTTATACTTGTTGATAAACTTGTGTGTTTCACAATTCAACAACTTCTGAGAGCAATGATGACCATGAAGGGAACACAGCCATTGGCGGTGACTGAAAATTCTCCAGCTCATGAAACAGATTCATTAGATGAGATAGGAAGAGATTTATGGACCCAAGACCAGCAGGACTCACATCTATGATCAGCAAGAAGTAGATACAGATGACATAATGAGTCTACATCTTTCAGCATCCCCTTGAGATTAAGGCTCAGGAATCTCTGAGTGGGGGATAATGCGGGAAAACTCAAGGTAGATAGATAGTTCATGAGCTGGAAACCACACCTTCCCTACCCCCAAGTAATCCCATCAACCCACCTGTCAATCAGACTGTGTAAGCACTCCCCTTCTGGAAGTGGATAAGAAGCTTGGTGAAGGGAAAGGCACTCTCTCCCTCTCTCTTCTCATGGACCCAGGGAAGGTCTCTTTTATCCTTCCTGGTCCACTCTCCCTCAATAAAGTTTCATGTTCCTGTATATTCTTCTCACTCCATAAATATCACTCTGCACATCATGTTTTGTGCCTGTACCTATAATTCTTCTGTAAGTAAAAGACAAGAGCCTGAAATAGGAGATTGATTCTAACCTAGCCCACAACATGTTGACACCCACATTGAGTGATTTTCTCATTTATTTCTCACAGTTATGGAGGCTGGGAATTCCAGGATCAAGTTACCAGAAGGCTCACTTCCAGGCAAACAGAACTCGGACCTCCTCTGTAGGCAGTGTGGAACTGCAGGGCAGATGTAGAAATCCAGGATCTCCAGAAGGTCTCCACTTTCAGGGTGCTGACTGGGAAGGATTGGGACGCTTTTTGACTGCTCCCTACAGCCTCCACTCCCAACACCAGGGTAGTAGAAGTGCCTGATGACATCAGAGCAGGGAGGGGAAGGTCCAGCTTTCCACCTGGCACCCTCAGACAATACCCTGGCAGAGAGCACTCTGCGTGGGTTAAGGTGCCTGTTTACACCTGGTAGAGCAGAAGTCCTGGTTTTTGGTGGTGACCTCACTAACTCCACCGTGTGGAGGTGGCTTACTCCTGACAGGCAGTGGTGAAAGTCCTGGTCCCCAGTTAGCTTCCCTTGACCCCACCTGCTGGGTTTAAGGGATGGGGGTCACTCTAAGCTCCTCACTGGACATTGCTGATGAAGGTACCTGTGGGAGCCACAGAGCTTTCCATGTTTGACCCCAGGAGTGCATTTGTTGTCTGAGTTTTTTGCCTTACTAGTCTGCCCTTTCCTGTTCCTTCAGAGAGAGAAAACACACTTTCCTTGAGACATTTTTGTCAGTGTCTTTGGTGTTTTCTGTTTTTAGTTTCTCCAGCACCCACCAAGCAAAAAGAAAACCTGATGAACTCACCACCATGTTGATCCTCAATCCCAAGGTCTATGGCCAACCCAACTCTCCTCCACATCCATAGCCTTCTTATAGTTGTCTTTGCTGGTTCTTAGAAGGAGGAATAGGAAGGATTGTGCCGACTCCATCTTGTCCAGGACCAAAAGTCTCTCACCATTATTTTTTAATATTGTTTTACACACATTAAAATATTTCAGGAACCAAGAGCAGAGGCATTGCTGTACGTGACTCCTGGGCTCTCCTCTAGTCCCTAGGGACTGTGGCTGCTCAAGGGACTTTGACTATGTCAGGGTGAGTCACAGCAGACTTGCCCAGGGGAGAAAAGGTGGGAAAAAAGACCACCTACTTGATGGCTGTCCTGACAAATGCTTCAGATGATAGGATGACCCTTGTGAACTGGGAGTGAATTGGGAGCCAAGAAAGAAAGGCATTTGTGGAAGGGAGCTTTGTTCAAACTATCCATGCTTTCTGAAGATGATTATTCTCCCTTTCCCATAAATAAATCAATAAACATCTTTAAAAACTTTAAATGTTTTTTAAAGATGTTTACTTATTTATTGAAAGTCAGAAATATATAGAGAGATCTCCTATCTTCTGGTTCACTCCCCAAGTGGCCACAAAGGTCAGAGCTGGGCCAGCCTGAAGCCAGAAGCCAGGAACTTCTTCTGGGTCTCCCAGGTATGTTCAGGGGCCAAGCACTTGGTGGTGAGGCCAAGGTAACTTTGGCTGGCTGACAAGGTCACAGCAGAAGGTCTGTCTCAGCAAGGCATGAGAAGGACAGCTGCAGTCTTCTTGGTGGTTTTAGGTTTGTTGGGAACTACACTCTACTTAAGAAAGCCAGAGCTTCCTGGTGGTCCTGCTAATGCTTGCTGTATTCCTAATTTTAGGGAAGAACGCTTAGTCTCATTATCCCCAAACTGTCCATTGCTTTGTAGAATTTTAATCAAGCAGAATGTTAGTGTAGGAGAAAGGGTTAATGCTTTATGCAAGGTTGAGCTGTTTGTGGAAAAGAATTAAAAGGCAACAGGCTCCTGGTATATACTTCCCACTAGAATAAAGATAAATGTTATTAAAGCTTTAATTCAATATAAGCTACAAATACTACAATGGTTAGGATGTCAAAACTGTGGAATAGATCTAAGGAACCTTTAAATAAATACAATAAAGAAATTAAAGAATTACAGAAAGAACTGCAAAGAGGGGATACATTTTAAAAAGGGCCTGCTTTGAATTTGGGGCTTCTAGTAAAGATTAGATTAGGAAGGTACTGTTCTAGCTTGTGCAGCCAATTTCTGCACAGCTCGACAGCACTCCAGGCCTTGGCTTGTGTGAGCAGCCCTTTATCTAGCACCTGTCTGTGATTGTAACCCATGCTCTGAAAATGCCCTTGAAAATCAAAGAAATTGTAATTAGAAAAAAATGTACAACAGACTTATTATTGTGAGAAAAAATAATCATTATGTGGCTTATGATATAAAAATAAAGTCTGGTGCTTGAGAGCCAGAGCCATGCCGTCAGCCTTGCTGTGAGTGTGTCTCATTTCTTCAAGCACTGACACCTCTCACACCTTGGGACCCCTGGACTGGCTGGAGCTGGTGTCCAGTACTTGGGCCATCTTCCACTGTCTTCCTAGACACATTAGCAGGGAGCTGGACTGGAAGTAGAACAGCCAGGACACAAACCAGTGCCCATATGGGATGCTGGCACTACAGGCAGAGGCTTAACCTTCTACACCACAGTCCCAGCCCTGATGTGTTCAAACTGTTAGCTAAGCCACCCGATTATAACAAACACTCTCAGAAATCTTTGAAGATGTATATGAGGAAAAAATTAGTTCAAGTATCCTGAATTAATAAATTCTTGATCTTTCAGAAACTGAATATGCAATGTCAAAAACAGTTGTGATGAACTCAATACTATTGACCACTAGAGGGAAGCCAAGGCCCACTTATACTGTATGTGTCACACGGGGAGTGGGAGGGGGAGGCACATGTTTCCAGAGAACCTGTGTATGAACCCAGTGCACAAAAAGACAAAGCAACCTTCACCCCCAACTTGGGCTGTATGCGTGGCTGGAGCAGTTTTAGTGCTTTAATGGACTCATAGAGTCCACATGTTACCAGCTTCCAAGTTCAGGGACTTGATTTAAAACACCTGTTCCTGGCCGGCGCTGTGGCTCAATAGGCTAATCCTCCGCCTAGCGGTGCCGGCACACCGGGTTCTAGTCCCGGTCGGGGCGCCGGATTCTGTCCCGGTTGCCCCTCTTCCAGGCAAGCTCTCTGCTGTGGCCCCGGGAAGGCAGTGGAGGATGGCCCAAGTGCTTGGGCCCTGCACCCCATGGGAGACCAGGAGAAGCACCTGGCTCCTGGCTTCGGATCAGCGTGGTGCGCTGGCTGCGGCAGCCATTGGAGGGTGAACCAACAGCAAAAGGAAGACCTTTCTCTCTGTCTCTCTCTCTCACTATCCACTCGGCCTGTCAAAAAAAAAAAAATGGAAATACAGTTATCACCTAGTAAGTATAACAGTAAGACTCATGAGACTCAAAATGGTATTGATTATCAGTAGTAATATAAACTCATGATGAAGAATTTCTGGCCTATTTCTGACCGTTATTTCTAACTTTAAAGTCATTGTTTCCTATTGTCATGCTTGATTCTTCTAAAGTACTCTGCAGCCTTGACCACTCCTTGTGCATTATCACTTCAGACTGTCTATTCTCTAGATTCCTTTCATCTACTAATGTCATTTAACAAATTTCCCTCTCACACTCTGCACTTGATCTGTGCTGTGCTCAATGCAAGCAAGTGTCACCATCATCACCTCCACTTTTCATGAAAATTTTTCGTGAAAAATTACTTCATCATTCATGAAATTTAGACTTCATGAAATTCAGACTTGAAAACCTTTTCATTTAAAGATTTATTTATTTGAAAGGCAGAGTTACAAAGAGAGAGGGAGAGACAGACAGATTGTCCATCTGCTAATTCACTTCCCATATGGCTGCAACAGCCAGGGTTGGGCTAGACTGGGTCTCCTATGTGGGTAGCAGGGGTCCAAGTATTTGGGCCATCCTCTGCTGCCTTCCCAGGCTCATTAGCAGGATGTTGGATGGGGAGTGGAGCAGTCAGGATTTACATGGGCATCTATATGTTGTACCAGCATTGCAGGCAGTGACTCAACCCTCTATGACGTAAAGCTGGCCCCCAGACTTGAAATCTTTACTGCTTAAGTACTTTGGGATCATACCCATCACCTGCCTCACCCCAATCCAATCAGACATCAAGTTCTAGTGAGTTATTCTCCCATTTCTTAACCTCTCATCTTTATTCTCCTTGTTTTCTCTTCAAAATTTCTACAATTAAGTGTTTTTCATATTTAGAATCCAATACTATGACTGTTGACCAAATATATTAAATAAACCATTTTTAGGATTTTAATTGCTTACCCTCAATTACACACTTAGTAAAAGAGTAAAAGTAGAAGGAGCTACTGTAGAGACAGTCTCACAGGCTTCAACAATGAGCAAGGACCATGCTTAATGGATAACCATTTCCAAACAATGCTACATCTGCCCAGAGAAATGGCAACAGCAATGCCCATCATCAGGTGGCACTCTTGTCTGGATGTGGTCCCTTCTCAGAGTCCTTAAATTCTCTCCTAACTAAAGTAACAGGTCCTTATAAAAATCCTGCTGCTTTCCTCTGAAAGAACAATCTTTAATTAAGCAGTTGTGGTTTTCATGTAGCATGTGCCCAAAAACAGATGTCTCTTAGTAAGTTAAAAATAAGCATCATTGAAATATTTAATATAACAGAAAGCGGAAGTTGATGTCTCAAATATCTTTTTACTCTTGAATTAAAAAGAGCAAGATATGTAAAAGAAAGGAAAAGAACTGAGAGGGAGCTTCCGTACAATGCTTCATCTAAAAAAAAAGTCATCTGCCTACAATTTTCAACTATCCTGTAAGAAAACTGGACTAAGAAACACTGCTTACGTGGTCATTTCCTTTACTGTAAGCACGTCTGTGTGACCAGTAAAATCATCCCCTGTTCACAGGTGAAGGCAGGTAATTTCAGATTAAAACTAAATTTGCCCTGGAATTTCCTGTGTTCTAATTATTTGTGCTGGCTTTGGAGTGGCAAAAATGGTAGAGTTGGATGCAACTCTGAAAACAAGTTGCTAGAATGTCCAACAACCAGGAGGAGCATTCAATGTGTAATCAAACTACTGATCTGCCACGTGGGGGCAGCTACTGGAGCCAACCGCTCACACTTGGGCTTCTTTGGTGATTTTCAAGTTCATTTTTCCCTTCACGAGCTCTCATTTAAAAAGCCCAGCTTGTGCTTCTTAAAACAAACAGAAAGTGAAGTGTTGCAGAACAATCTGGCTAAAGATGTGCAAGTTAAAGTAAGAGAACCCATAGGTGAGTGGCAGAGAAGGATTCTGAAATGTAGAATCAAAGTTTCCAAACACACACACACACACACACACACAACCCACAGTCCTGGGGGTCTGTATACAGAAAACTCAGATCTTTGGGACATCAGGTTTCAGGTGAAGCCCTTTATCAACACGGAACATGGTAAGAGGCCCATTACCCTACCCCCTAGCACACGTGCTAACAGCAAAGTTCAGTTTTCACTCTGCTAGAGATTGATTTCCAGGGATTAGTTTCTGCCACCTCTGAGGATGTAGAGAAAAGCCTTTAACAGGAAAAGTTTCTTGTCTGGTGAGCCGGAAAGAAAATGCCTGGGTCAATATCCCCTCAGTGTCTCCGGTGGGGAGGCCTGGGGAGAGAGGCACTGGGAAGACCCTGAGTGCTAGAGGGAAGTGGAATCAGGAAGGGAAGTTTAAACGGGGCTGACACTTCTCAAAACCCAAACCACACAAACATATGATGTATTCACGTCCCAGACTTGAGCTGAACCCATGAGAAAGACATCACACTTCCAAACCCTAACCTACTCCGGTTTCTCTGGCTTTATGCTGTGAAGAGAAGTAGGATGACCTTTGGTGATTTTCTACAAACGCAAGAGGACTTCAGATGGTTCCTGGAAAAAACTCTGCATGGAGTTCAAAAACATTTTGCATCAAAATAAATTTATCTTCTAATTTCATTGTCCACAAACTTTTTGAAGGACTTTCATGTAGATAGGTAGATAGATGTGGAGAGAAGACCTTTTTTTTTTTTGACATGCAGAGTGGACAGTGAGAGAGAGAGAGAGACAGAGAAAGGTCTTCCTTTTGCCGTTGGTTCACCCTCCAATGGCCGCTGCAGCCTTCGCGCTGCGGCCGGTGCACCGCGCTGATCCCAGGGCAGGAGCCAGGTGCTTCTCCTGGTCTCCCATGGGGTGCAGGGCCCAAGCACTTGGGTCATCCTCCACTGCACTCCCTGGCCACAGCAGAGAGCTGGCCTGGAAGAGGGGCAACCGGGACAGAATCCGGCGCCCCGACCGGGACTAGAACCCGGTGTGCCGGCGCCACAAGGCGGAGGATTAGCCTAGTGAGCCACGGCTCCGGCCAAGAAGACATTTTTATATTTCCCCTGCTATCAATGGCAGTGAGGATGTTACATTTCCCAGGTCTCTGTGCCCTGAATGAATGTAGCATCCATTTTCCAGTGAAACATAGTATCATGAGATTTGGGAGATGGCAGCTGGGCTGGGGGCATCTCAGGCAGCTGGCACAAGGTTCCACAGACATGAGCTCCGGCAGCAGCAGACATGAGTGGAAGGCACTCCCCTCTCTGGGGGCCCTAGAGGAGCCCCTAGGGAAGCAGAGGCTCCCCATGAGGCTTTGAGAGGTTCCTGACCCCTCAAAGTTAAGGGTCTGTGCTGGCTTGTGCTGCTCCACACTTCCTAGCATTCCTAAGTGATAACTCCATGGGATAGACTTAATTCTGTTCAGAACGTCTATGGTGATTTCTCTTTCCTGGCTGGACTCGGACTACAGGTATCATCAAATTTAATGTCATCGAGAGAACCTCAGTCAGAGGCTGTCAGAAGTTCCCTCACGCACACAGGAAACGAGAGTTTAGGAAAAAACGGGGAACCATGAACAGTCTCAGAATCAGGAACTTCTGTCCTCACACAGAGAAGGGGAACTGAAAGTCTGGTGTAACATCTCCCAAATTTGGTGATCTCAGGAGGAGAACCAATCAGTGTCTTAGGACTGAACAATGTCATCAGTCGTTGAGCAACACCTTGAGATTGAAGGTGCTAGTACAACATGTAAAATGCCTTTGAATTTACCATGCACTTCTTAGGCACCTTGTAGTAACAAGGCATTATGGAAGCCAGCAAAAATTGTACTATTTGATATTTACCTCTGGAAGAGAAGATGCCAAGTTTAATATAGGACCATTTTTTAGCACAGAGTAATACTATCAAACACTGACCTGGCTCATTCCTATGCCACCAGGAAATAAACTTCTGAGCAATTTTATGGCAGAAATGTGTGGTGGACCTCCTTTCAATGCTTTAGGAGTTAATGTCGGGATGTTTGAAGCCCTTAGATGTGATCAGACAACCAGTAATATGCAGGTGTTTGCCTTAATTGTGTGTAAGGACAGCTGCATGACAGAGTAAGACCTCAGCATAACAGTGTGGAATGTCTACCTTAAGCAAATGTGTCAGGACTGATATTAAACCATGGATTCACAATCTGATGGGCTGCCTCACTGTCAGGTTTCTGATCACTGGAAGTATTTGGATGTCGGTCCTTTCTATATATGGCTTAACATTTTGCTTTTCTTTATATTTATTTATTTATTTTTGACAGGCAGAGTTAGACAGTGAAAGAAAGAGAGACAGAGAGAAAGGTTTTCCTTTTTCATTGGTTCACCCCTCAAGTGGCCACTACGGCCAGCGCATTGCAGCTGTCGCGCTGTGCCGATCCGAAGCCAGGAGCCAGGTGCTTCCTCCTGGTCTCCCATGCGGGTGCAGGGCCCAAGGACCCAGGCCATCCTCCACTGCACTCCCTGGCCACAGCAGAGAGCTGGACTGGAAGAGGAGCAACCGGGACAGAATCCAGCACCCCAACCGGGACTAGAACCCGGGGTGCTGGTGCCGCAGGCGGAGGATTAGCCTAGTGAGCCATGGCGCCTGCCCAACATCTTGCTTTTCTATTACACTGTATTTTCAGAAAAGGGTGAGTTAGACTCTCTTAACTTTCAGTATGCTCTTTGGTAAACATCAAAATATACATTTTGGATCAGAACTCTGGTAATTATATGACACAGGGAAAGAAATGGTAAAGCCCCCCTGGGGGAATTATCCTCAGTGCTCCAAGTAAAATAAGCTCTAATTTACTCTAGCATGTTTGTTGCCCTGAGTCCTTAAACGAGGTGTGTCCCTAGAAGACTACTCCAATCTCTGGTGACATTTCACAGGATGGAGGCCAAGAGAAGCTACCACTATTGCCGGCAGCCACTACTCACACCCCAACATATATAACTTTCCAATACCTCTCCACATCTGGAAATGTTGAAACACAAGCTTTCTCCTTGGGTATTCTCTAAATACAGGACGATGTCAGGGATCCCAAGCTCTTGGGCTGAGTTTATCCTATGGAGTCTAGGGCACTGGAGAAGCATGTCACAATCAGGAGCTTCTTAAATGAAGCTCTGTTGCCAGGCACCACCAAGATCCAGGTGTTTTCCACGGCCTGACACTCTACCTGTTCTTTAGATGATTCATCATCCCTCAGATAAAGTCCAGCTGTCACACCACAGAGGCGTGGTCTGCATTTATCTATCTCGTTAGGATATTTTCTTTTGTTTTTCCCCCTATTTGAGTTTGACATGTTGAATCACTTTTTTTAATTTAGTGGCAATGGACAGTCCTAATAGCTCAGCTAATTTGAAACTAACAATCTTGCTGCACAAAAGGAAAAATATGGTGTTTGTGTTCAGTAAATATTTGAAAAAAGAAAAAAAAGGATATTTTCATTAATTCTATTTCCACTACTGTGTTTCAGACATACCCCTTTCTAGAACTGAGTTGGGATGAAAAAGTCTGACAGATCAACCAAACTTCTCGAATGATTTTTTTTTTTGTTTTGTTCAGAACTTCTTATCTAGTGAACTATTCTTGTCTTGCACCCTGTACAAGAGCCCTTCCCCTAGCAACAGATGTGTCATCACAAAAGATTTTTCTGATTAGCTTAACACTCAGTTGATTTAAATTTTTAATTGTCGGACTCTATCACACTCCACCTTCTCTTTCTTTTATTCTGGTCTCTTCTGCCTCACTAGTGGTTCCACTGACACCCATCAAAGAAACTAAGAAGAAAATGGCCATAAGCGGTGGAGTACCAGTCCTGGGCTTTTTCATCATTGCTATTCTGATGAGCCCTCAGAAGTCTTGGGCTATCAAAGGTAGGTGCTGAGAGAATCTAACCCTGGGGCAGAAGACTGGGAAGCATTGGAGAAATGAGGCGGGGCATCTGCAAAATAATCATTGGAGAGAAAGAAAAGTGTGGCAGATGTTATGAGTGTGCAAATCTATCATAAATTGTAGTTTAGAGGAGTTCTTCCCTCCTCAAAAATTAAAGTCAAATTTAATTTACGGAACAAAACTAAGTTGAATATTTATTAACACAACTGACTTGATACTAGCCAAACTTGTTAGGATGTAGGGAATATATACTGGTGGTATTAAGAGATTCTAACAGTGAGCTTTAATTTTTCTTTCCAGAAAATTATTAATATTAAGAACCAAAAGCCTTACATAAATTTGTGAGAATAAGAAAAAATATAAGACATTCTTAGCTCTGTTCCTGGCTGAATATATGGTAGTTAATTTTTGGATGTATATCCTATAAGCATCTCTGAGCACAGACATTGTTGGAGATCACTTAAAAAAAAAAAAAGGCCCCCAAAGGTGATGATCTACCCAAGGTGGGAGAGAGGGCAAGCAAACCGATGTGAACTGCATTTAATTTACAGTCTTAATAATGTGTTAGCCACCTTCCCCTCCCTGCCACTGCACCCCTGTGCCACCCTAGATCTTCCATGATCTGTCATTGTTATGTGTATTTCCAAAAGAGCAGAAAAATGAGTAAGGAAGTGGGTAGTCTGACATTGCTCTCTGCAAACATTCACTCTGTAGTAATGACATGTTGCAAAAAGAAAGTATTCTTCACCCAGCTGGCTCCACAGAAAGTGACAGGTAGGCTGGAAATAATTACCCAGCTCCCAGACCCATGATGCCAATTGCAGACCTCTACTACCCTCAAAGAACCATGTACGGGGGTGCTTACCTGGAGAGATAGAGGCTCTTCCCTTGAATTGGACTGGGACAGATAGAACATTTATATTGGTATATAGATGTAAATACAAAGTAAGAGTCTGAGTTTATCAATATACAGTCAAATGTTAAAATTCTTCCCCTTATCTCTGAAGGCCAATTAGAGAAGCAATCCCCATCTCATCTGCACACACCGTGAAAGCTGCATCCCCATCAACTGTAGCTTTACTTCTTCAGGTTGATCATTCCCTTGGTGTTGGTTATTCTCAGCATCAGCCATAACAGAGTATATCCCATAATAACAGTCCCAGTCTGAGGAGCTGGGGTTAGGGTTAGGGTTAATATAAAAGTTGAGTTGCCAAAAGCAATTCAAACATGACCCTTCTTACAGAGGTATCTATGTTGTGGATTTCAATTCAGAGAAGTGAGTATTCTACAACATTCCAAGGCGTCAATCTAAATTTCCTGCCTTGAGCCTTGGTTAGATTTTCCCTGGGTCTGTTACCTAAATATAAAGAAGTTTCTGACCCTAAAATGTGACTGGTGCTTGTTATAGGCCTGATGATATACTAGGAAGTTACTTATCTCATTGAATCTTGAAAACAAACCTATGGCAGAATCAAGACACAGCAGAATTGTGATTGAAAAATTACACACAGGTAGGTAGAATAACTTGCTCACGTTTACTAAGTAGCTATACAGGAAATCAAGATTGTATTTGCTTCTGGAGTTCAGAATCCAACCTTTTAAGCAGGGTTTCTTCTTTAGAATACAATGTTCTGAGAAAGACGTTGTGTGGAATTCTGGCCTTGCTGTGTTTAATGATTAGTATAGAGAATGAGAGAACATTCCTCTTTTAGGGGCTACTGCTGAATTCCTAAGAAAATCATCTGGACGCCAAAGGACAGCTTTGCAAGACTGTGGTCTTTTCAGCCCTCAAGTCCTTCCGTCCGTCCTCTCTAACACGGTCCTTTTCACTCCCAGCTTTGTCAACACAGCTGAACCAGACTTCACCTTTTCACTCAGAGTTTCTCTCCACCACTCCTACAGTCCGCTTGGTCCTTTCCATCACCACCACTTCCTGCCTTTTTGCATGTGGGTTCTGCATCTCCCTCTGCTGATTCCCCGCTAACTTTTGTTCCTTCCATTTCAGAGGAACATGTGATCATCCAGGCCGAGTACTTTCTGTCCCCTGATGATTTAGGAGAGTTCATGTTTGACTTTGATGGTGATGAGATTTTCCATGTGGATATGGACAAAAAAGAGACAGTTTGGCGGCTTAAAGAATTCGGACAATTTGCCAGCTTTGAGGCCCAGGGTGCACTGGCAAATATAGCAGTGGACAGAGCCAACCTGGACATCATGATAAAGCGCTCCAATCACACCCCGGACACCAATGGTACCTTTCTCTGTGTTGCACCCCTGAATGTGAGAATGCACAGCTTTTAAGTCGATGCCTCTGCCCTGTGTGTTACATTATGACTGACTTGGCCTCCCCAGAGTCTCCCCTTGCCTAAGCAAGTTCCCAGTTCTCCTGCCACAGGCCTGGGAATTTATGTGTGTGTCCCTTTATCAGTGTGCTCAGATCTTGTCTCTGCCATCCCTGGTGACTGTGCTGCTTGGGGAACAAGTGCTCTGGCTGTCTGATGCCTCAGTCTTGGCTCCAGCTCATTCCAAAGGCTGTCAGAGTTAAGTATCAGAGAATGTGGCAAAGACTTCTCAGGGCACAATCTCAACTGCCCTAAAGCTAAAAGCTTCTTGAGTGTGAGAGTCCATAGCTGGGTTTATTCCACCACTCACTGTGAGAGGCAGAATGGCAAGCCCAAGCCACAGATGCTAATTTCTGTCATGTTTCCCTCAGTGCCTCCAGAAGTAACTCTGCTCCCAAGCAGCCCTGTGGAACTGGGAGAGCCCAACGTCCTCATCTGTTTCATCGACAAGTTCTCCCCACCTGTGATCAATGTCACATGGCTCCGAAATGGAAACCCTGTCACCATGGGAGTATCAGAAACAGTCTTCCTGCCCAGGGATGACCACCTTTTCCGCAAATTCCACTATCTCCCCTTCCTGCCCTCGACCGAGGACGTCTATGACTGCAAAGTGGAGCACTGGGGTTTGGAGGAGCCTACTCTCAAGCACTGGGGTATGGTCCATCTTTCCGGCTCCTTTCTCATAAGATTGCTTCCTACGATGCTGTCTGCACCCTCGGATGCAGGGTACTGTGTCATAGCATCTGCCACAATTCACACCTGTCTTCTTTTATTACCCAGCTTCTTCCACTTTCTAACCACAATTCCCTTGATACATTATCTTCATTCCTCTTCGATCGATACCCTATATTTCATTCTAAACTCTACCCCCTACCACATTCTTTACCATGTACTCTGTTTTATTTTGCTCCAGAGTTCGAAGCACGAACCCCTCTCCCAGAGACTACAGAAAATGTGGTGTGTGCCCTAGGGCTGGTTGTGGGTCTGGTGGGCATCATTGTTGGCACCATCTTCATCATCAAGGGCGTGCACAAGGGCAATGCTACAGAACGCCGGGGGACCCTGTGAGCACAGGAAGGTGGGTGAGGCATGGTCAGAGAAGGACTCATATGGAAGTCGCTAAGGGTGGAAGACAAGGTGGGGGAAAGGATGTGTGATGTTTTTAAGAGAGAGGTGTAGGAAAAGTTGTTGTTCTTTATTTCTCTTTTGCTAGAATGACTCAGATATTGGAATTATCTGGTGTCCCAAAGCATCAAGGCCCTTATCCCCTTTCAGAGATGTGTGTCTAGACCACACTTTCTGTCTTGGAAATCATCTCCAGTAACTAAGGCCACTGCTTCACATTAGAATAATGAGTCCAGTGATCTAGTATGGGAAGCCCCACCATTGGCTTATATTTGCTGAGGGAGACTATCAATTAAGAGGCACTTACAAGCCTGGGTCCACTGATGTTAGAGGTAACATCTCTGCATGCAGTGGAAATATTTTAGAGGCCAAGACGATTTCTGTCACTCCTGTCTGAAAATTGCTATTATAAGCTCTGAGGGGGGGGGGGAGAAGGAGAGGGAGAGGGGGAGGGAGAGTGGGAAGGGGAGGGAAGAGGAGGGAGGGGGTAAGAGAGGGAGAGGGAAAGAGAGAGAGAGAGAAGAAGGAGTCAAATGCAAAAGCTCAAAATATTCATCTTAAACATTTTAGTAACTGCATGTGTCCTGTTACAGGTGATTCCTTTCTTAGAGAGAACATTGAAGATTCAGTGTCTGATGTAATAATTTTACAAGCCTGGCAGTACTTCAGTGGTCAGCCTCTGCCGCCATCTTCAGCATTTTCCAGACATCTAGCCACCCCAGGGATACTGACACCTTCCCTGAGCCTTCCGCTCTCTAGCATCTGGATGGCCTTCCCTCTTTATCACTATTTCCTGTATCTGCTTTTCCTGTGTTTCCTACCATCTTGTCATCACCAGGCAATACCTCTGTAATAAACCCCACAAAATTCTTTCACTGCTATGCAACTTTCTGAACATTTCATGAGAGCATCTCCTGTGTACTTATTGCTTAGGATTTCTCAAAACTGTGATTTTTTTTTCTTAAGTACAATAAACTGGTTTTGGGGAATTTGGTGTCTGAAACAGATGTTTTGTTTTGTTTTTGTTTTGTTTTATTTTGGTGGGAGCAACAGATTTGAGGAATGCATGTGGTCCTTCCCATCAAGAAATACCTGAATATTGAAAAAGCCCTTTATATTATGGGATTGACCAGAAATATCCAGGTTCACTAAGGCTTGGTCTCACTGTAGGCCTCTGAAGGCAATCCTGTTGCTGTGATCAAACCTCACCAGGGAAACCCTGTGTCAGGGCTGGTTTGTTTGGTGATCTCTACTCATCAATGTGTTCAGCATCCAGTTTTGGTTATCAAACCTCCAAGTCAAGGAAATAGTTGTATCTTCAGTAGAGTGAGTCCCAAAGCCCAGATTTTGGCCTCGGTACTAAGGAAGGCAGAGAGAGGGGAGAAGATGGGGGTAGGATGGGGAGTAAAATGAGAAAAGCATTCATATATGTTAAAGGATTTACAAATCAACTCTACACATTCCAAAATCAATGAAGAATGAGTCTAGACACCAAAGAGTGGCATTATCAGTTCTGTGAGACAGCCTTGAGCACCTGCTCACGCCTAGAAGACTCTAACTTATTACTGAATCCATTTTTTTTATTAGAGAGGTAGAGTTATAAACAATGAGAGAGAGAGAGAGAGAGAGAGAGAGAAAGGTCTTCCTTCCATTGGTTCACTCCCCAAATGGCTGCCACAGCCAGCGATGCACTGATCTGAAGCCGGGAGCCAGGTGCTTCCTCCTGGTCTCCCATGCAGGTGCAGGGGCCCAAGCACCTGGACCATCCTCCACTGCCCTTCCAGGCCACAGCAAAGAGCTGGACTGGAAGAGGAGCAGCCGGGACCAGAACCCAGTGCCCATGTGGGATGCTGGCACCACAGGCAGAGGATTAACCAAGTGAGCCACGGTGCCGGCCTGGATCCATCTTATATCTGGAAATGTGCCCTTGAGTGGGAAAACAGTAATGAGAGGAAGGACAGGGTGCAGCACTAAAATGGGAGGAAAACTCATTATAAACACAATGAGCTATGGTTCATTTGTTTGTGAAAGTTTGGTGATTTTCATTTTTAAGATGGTTACCAGAACCTACCAAAAACCATGAAAATCAACTACCCATGGCAGTGGAAGACTGGCAAATAAGAACTTTGGAAAGACATTAGACTGGGCTTTCATTTTGGCTCTATCACTTAGTAGAGGTACATCCACCTGTATCTTAGCTTCAGATTCCTTGTTATAGTACTGATGTCAATTTTTAATACACTGGGTTATTATGAGAATTAAAAGAAAAACTCAGGTGAAGTAATTAGGTACGATGTTTAATGATTGCAAAATTGCAAAAACTATAAATTCTGTTGTTTTCCCCAAAAGTTATACAGCATGATGATAAAAATCTAAGAAAAACAAAACAAAACACACACAAATCTATGCAGAATGACCTCATAAGACTTACTACTAAAAACTGGCTTCTGTCAAAGCAGAATCTTGACAATATTGAAGACAGAGGCCGGCGCCGCGGCTCACTAGGCTAATCCTCCGCCTTGCGGCGCCGGCACACCGGGTTCTAGTCCCGGTCGGGGCGCCGGATTCTGTCCAGGTTGCCCCCTTCCAGGCCAGCCCTCTGCTGTGGCCAGGGAGTGCAGTGGAGGATGGCCCAGGTGCTTGGGCCCTGCACCCCATGGGAGACCAGCAAAAGCACCTGGCTCCTGGCTCCTGCCATCGGATCAGCGCGGTGCGCCGGCCGCAGTGCGCCGGCCGCGGCAGCCATTGGAGGGTGAACCAATGGCAAAGGAAGACCTTTCTCTCTGTCTCTCTCTCTCACTGTCCACTCTGCCTGTCAAAAAAAAAAAAAAAATATTGAAGACAGAATAGGCAGGGGTATTTGTCTTACACAACTCCCAATTTGTATTATAAAGTAAATAGATGTACAATGGGGAACACACTAAAACTCAGACAATTATGCAATAAAAAAGCAAAAAAATAAATCTAGATCCTCCATATAAGAAAGCTACTTTTTAATATACTTTATTTTTTAGAGAAGTTTTGAGTTTGCAAAAAATTGTAGAAAAAAATAGAAGAGGCCATGTGTCCTCTGCAGACCCTCCAGTTTCTCCTATTATTACTATCTTGCATTAGTGTACACTTGTTACAACTGATTAACTTAGACAAATACTTGCTATTAGCTAAAGCCCAGGGTCACACGAGGATTCACTTTCTATTATACAGTTCTGTGGGTTTGACATACAAGATGCCATATATTTACAGTGTCATAAGAGTTTCACTGATCTAAAAATGCTTGTGCCATCTATTTGTCTATACAGTCTATTGTGTAAAAGTTACCCACAACAAAACCCCAGATTTAAATCTCTTTAGTTGAGCCCATCTGAATCTCTCTTAAATAAGGAAAGAAATAAATAGCACTAATTTATACAAACTTAGAAGAACTAGAAAAAAAAGAAAGTGCTTTCCTAAGATTGCTATAACCTTTACTTCAAAACCCGACGAGGACTCTGCAACAAAAAGTAATTTGCTGACATACCACTCACAAACACAGATGTCAAAATCTTAAGTAAATAGAGGTCGGTGCTGTGGCTTAGTAGGTTAAGCATTCACCTGTGGCACCAGCATCACATATTGGCACTGGTTGGAGACCCAGCTGCTCCATTTCTGATCCAGCTTCCTGTTGATGGCCTGGGAAAACAGAAGATGGCCCAAGTGCTTGGGCCCTGCTCCCACATGGGAAGAAGCTCCTGGCTCCTAGCTTCAGATCGGCCCAGCTCTGGCTGTTGTGGCCATTTAGAGAATGAACTAGCGAATGCAAGACCTCTCTCTGTCTCTCCCTCTCTCTGTCTGTAACTCTGCCTCTCAGCTAAATAAATAAATCTTTTAAAATTTTTAAGTAAATATTGAAAATTGAATCTACTGATAGATGTAAAAGATGCTACACCATGATCAAGTTCAGTTTATTCCAAGAATACAAGATTGTATGAATTTAAGAAATCAAATGATGAAATTTATTTAACCACATTAACTAAAAGAAGGCGAACTGACATAGGACCACTGCAATAGAAGCAAAAAACATTATTTGACAGAATTCAACACCTGAAAGAGCAAAATTAATTAGGAAACTTGTATTTAAAGGGAATCTCCTGAGTCTGAGAAAGGACAGCTACCCTACTGTACACACCAGACTCTGCAGGTTTCTTAAGCCATGAAAAATGGCAAGAAAAACAAATTAAAGGTATAGAGATTGCAGAGCAGGTAAATTAGTCATTATCTGCTTTTGACGGGATCATGCATTTAGAAAATAAAAATATCAAAGATAGGAGTATTTAACAAATTTAATAATTTTTCTAAATATAACATCAATATATACAAAATTATGTGTACTATTATTATGCTCTATCATCAATAAATAAAGTGCAATTTTTAAATGATATCTTTTAGAGTAGCATTACAAAATATTCAGGAATAAAACTAAGGAAAGATTAACAAGATTTCTACAATGAAAAGCACAAAACATTATTGGGATAAATTAATGAAACCAAATAAATGTAGAACATGCCCAATTTGAAGATTCAACCGTTAAATATTTTCAAAATGTCAGTTTTCTCCAAGTTAATTTATATTCAATAAAACTATTGAATATCATGGCAAGGTTTTTTGTTTGCTTGCTTGTTTTGTTGCTTTTCATTTCTTCTATTTTCTTTTGGATAGAAGGGAAAATTTCAAACTGAATTCAATATAAGTGCTAAGTTAATGGATTAGTCAAAAAAAATTTTTTTTAATGACAAAACTATGGGGCTGGCACTGTGGGGTCATGGGTTAGAGCCCCAGCCTGTAGTATGGGCATCCCATAAGGGCACTGGTTTGAGTCCTGGCTGCTCCACTTCTGATCCAGCTCCTTGCTAATGTGCCTGGGAAAGCAGTGGAGGATGGCACAAGTCCTTGGGTCCCTGAATCCACATGGGAGACTCTAAAGAAGCTCCAGGCTCCTGGTTTCATATTGGCCCAGCTCCAGCCACTGGGGCCATTTGGAGAGTGAATCATCAGACAGATGATCTCTCTCTTTGTGTCTCTACCTCTTTCTGTAACTCTGCCTTTCAACTAAATAAAATAAATCTTTAAAAAAAATAACAGAACTAAAGGCAATTCAGTACAAAAAGGCAAGGCCTACATTAATTTGCCCTGTGTAACGTCAAATATGAAATGGAATAGAAATTCTAGAAACAAATACACTGCTTTGGCCTATAGAAGCATGGCAATGCACCATGTGAAAAATGGCGTTTTCAACAAATGCTGATGATCATTTGCGTATTTATTGCAGAAAATGTACCATAAAGTCTACCTACTCAAATAATCAATAAAAATCATTCCCTGGTAGACTGAAAATATTTACTAGACTTTAACCCTGAAGGAAACTGGGCTTTTAGTTTCCTTTGAGAGATGGTTTCCGTAACAGTTCCAATCATTTTATCAGATTAGGATTCTATACAAATTGTTTGTTGTTCATTCAGCTTTGATAAATGATATGGGCTAGCATTTGAAATTCATACTGCAGAGCTGTAGACTGTATTTTCTTATCCTTAAGCTTTGGCTGCCCTATATATGTATTGACAGAGTGGTGGGAATGATGCCTCGACTTCTGAGGCTAGCCCTAAAGAAATCTTGCATCAAGTCCTTTCCTCTCTAGGAAAATGTGCTCTCAGGAATCTCAGCTCTCAGTAACAAAACTCTTCTCCCTGCTGATGAGACCACAGCACCATGTAAGAGGCACTGAAACCACATGCAGAGAGAATGTCCCAGCGTCCCAACTAAACCTCAGGGCGACCGAGCCCCAGATGCCCCCTGTCTCTGCAGCCACATGAGAGGTCTCCACTGAGAGCCACCTACCTGAACTCATCAGCTCCCAGAGTGAAGAGAAATCATCGCATGGCCATAATTTTAAAACACGAAATTTTGGGGTGGTTTATCACACAGAAATAAAGAAATACTGTGTTTTTCAAAAAATGTCACCTAATTGTTAAATATATGGAAATAAAATTATTTACTGTTTTAGTATCCTTTTAATCTCTGATCTGCAGAACTGTCATGTCTTTCACTTTAGATGTTATTGGAATTTAGATATTTCTTTTTTGTTCCTTATGATTACAAACAATTATCAGAAGAAGACAAATGTCTGGCATCATCAGGACGCCACTTGGGATGCCTACATCTCATGTTGGAGGTGTTGGGGAAGGGGGAGGCATATTGCAAGTTCCAGCTCAATTGCTGCCTCCCAGGGTACACACTAGCTTGGAGCTGTTATTCTAAGTGGAGTTTCCCCAACAACTCCAACATGGGATCCAGGCATCCCAAGTGGTGGCATAATCCAGCCCTGTTGCAGGCATTTGGGGAGTAAACCACAGGTGGAAAACCACTCTCCCCCCCCCCACTTGCTCTTGGCACTCTCTTGCTCTCTCACTCTCACTCTTTTTCTATCTCTCCCTCCACACACACGGGTGTCTGTTTCTAAAATAAATAACATTACTAAATCTTGTAAAAGATTTTATCTGAAGTATAAATACCTAGGATGGAAGTTCTGAATTATCCAAACTACCCAGAGAGGTTTATCAACTTAGACTGTCATGAAACAAAATACCATCTTGCAGTATATTTTCACTTCACATATTTTGTAGATTTTTGAGTATAAAATTTTATGATCATGACATATATGTACATGCTACATGTAATTTTTTGTGTATCACTTCTTTCACTTAATATAATGGGTTTGATGTTTATTTTGAGCCTCTTTATTGTTGAATAGAATTCTATTGTATAGGTGTAACCCATTTTGTTTATCCATTCACTAGTTTTAATATTTAAATTGTTACCTGGTTTGGCTACTATGACCAATGCTGCCTTTTACATTTGCACATACACACACACACACACACACACACATACGGGGAAGGGGAGGGAGAGATCTCTTCCATCTGTTAGTTGACTCCTCAAATGCCTGCAATGGCTGGGGATCGGCCAAGTCAAAGCCAAGAGCCTGAAATTTCATCAGGGTCTCCCACGTGATGGGTAGAGGGGAAAGTATTTGGGCCATCTTTTGCTGCTTTCTCAGATACATTAGCAGGGAGCTATATCAGAGGTGGAACAGCCAGGACTCAAACTGTGCCACTGTGGGATGCTGGTTTTGAAGGCAGCAGCTTACCCCACTGCACCACAGGCAGACCTCTGAATTAATATTTTTTTCAGTGTCCATATTAGGGCGGATGTTTGGTGAAGTGGTTAAGACCTCTCTTGGGATGCCTGCATCTCATATTGGAGAGCCTGGGTTCGAGTCCTGGCTCTGCTTCTGAATCTGACTTCCTGATAATGCATACCCTGTGCGACAGCAGGTTACAGCTCAGGCACTTAGTCCCTTCCACAAACTTGGCCTTGGCCTGGTCCAGCTCTGACTGTTGCAGGCATTTGGGGAGTGAGTGAATGAATGGAAAGTTCCTCTGTGTCTCTTTCTCTGCCTTTCAAATAATAAATTAATTAATTTTTCAAATGTAACATCCATATTACACAAAGTGGTTTACAAATTCAGTGTACTCCTTTTCAAAGCACCAGTGGCATTCTTCACAGAAATAGAAAAAATACTAAAATTTATACTGATGCACAAAAGACTGATTTGCCAAAATAGTCCTGAGCAATAAAACAAAGAAGAATTCAACAATTTTAAAATATGCTACAGAGCTATAGTAACCAAGACAGCATGGTACTGGCATAGAAACTGATACATAGACCAAAAGAACAGAGTAAAGAGCCCAGAAAGAAATATACACAACCACAATCGACTGATTCTCAGGAAAGGTGCCAAAAATGTACAATGGGAAAGGACATCTGAATCAATAAATGGTTCTGGGACAGCTAGATATCCACATGCAGAACAGTGAAACTTGCTCTGATCACTCACCACGTACAAAAATCTCAAAAATGGATCAAAACCTAAATATAATATCTGAAACTACTAGAACACATAGAGGAAACACTTTAAGGCATTGACACACATAATGATCATTTGGTTAAGACCCATAAAGCACATACAACAAAAGCAAAACTCGACAAATGGGATACAGTACACTAAGAAGCATATGCACATCAAAGGAAACAATAGATAGAGTGAATATACAACCTATAGGAAGGGGAAGATATTTGCAGACTTCTGGCATGGGATTAACATCCGGAAAATAAAAGACATTCAAAAAAAGTCAACAATGAAAAGGTCTATATTTTTTAAATGTTTTATTTATTTATTTAGTCAGTTAGTTAGTTAGTTGAAAGAGTTACAGAAAGAGAGGGAGAGAAAGAGGAAGAGACCTTAGATCTATTGGTTCACTCCCCAAATGGCTGCAATGGCCTTGTCTGAGCCAGGCTGAAGCCTGGAGCCTCCACTCAGGTTGTGGTGCCGCAAGGGCTGGGTCTTTGCAGGATACACAGTAACCTTCGGCACAACTAGGAGATAGGGAGAAGGAATAAGAGTTGTAAGCCCGGGAATTCTCCCTGGAGGCTGCTTTCTGCCTCTCTCCTAACCCAGGCTCCCATCTCAGGCAGACCTTTCTCAAAAGCTGGCCATGTGGTCCAACAGTGTTGAGCCTTAAATTTAATCCTTATAGCAGGGACCCATTAGATTTGAGAACGCTGAGGAAAATTGTGTTCATCAGGTTTTCTGAGCTTGCAGACGTCATTCATTATGGAAGTGCAGTGCTTACTGATCTCTGCAAAGCAGCCAGCATATGAATTAGAAGGGTGATTTCGGGGCTGGCTCCATGGCGCAGTAGGTTCATCCTCCGCCTGTGGTGCTAGCAGCCCATATGGACCCCGGTTCTAGTCCTGGCTGCTCCTCTTCCAATCCAGCTCTCTGCTGTGGCCTGGGAAAGCAGTAGAGGATGGCCCAAGTCCTTGGGCCTCTGCATCAGCATGGGAGACCAGGAGGGAGCACCTGGCTCCTGGCTCCTGGCTTCAGATTGGCACAGCTCTGGCCATTGTGGCCATCTGGGGAGTGAACCAGAGGAAGGAAGACCTTTCTCTCTGTTTCTACCTCTCACTGTCTGTAATTCTACCTCTCAAATAAATAAATAAAATCTTTTTTTTTTTTTTTTAAAAAAAAGGGTGATTTCTAGAAACACTGCTTGTCCTCAGATTCAGTCTCTGCTTCTTCCTGTTGATCCTGGGCGAATTTTTTATGGTTTTCTCTACTACAGTTTTCTCACCTATGAAGGAGTAAAGTGACACTTAGTTACACCCATGGTTATGTGGGGATTAATGCATCTATTAATGCATCTAAACTTCACAAAGCAATAGCTGGAATTTAGTCTCCACCATGTCAGCTGTGTGTTACCCTTGTTTACTCTGAGAGAAATCTGACTCAAAGCCACGAAGCTAGAGCAGAAGGCTACCCCTGCAAAATCACAAGTTAGAATGCCGCAGAAATTGTTCCAGCCTGGGAAGTAGGGTAATGGAGAGGCGAGGTGCTGTGAGCTGAGTCTCCTGATAAGCAGGAGTCCTGAAGGAGAGGGAAGAGAATAGTCATTCGTATAAAATGTCATTTCTTAAAGCTTTTAATTTCAAATAGTTTTAAATTTACAAAGCAAAAATTGTGAAGTGATACGTAGTTCCCATAAGTACCCCCTACCATCTTCCCTTATTGTTAATGTCTTACATTAGAATTCCAATGGAATGTTTTAAAATTTATACTCAGCTGATCCCTGTCCTTCACAATGCAAGCATATCTAGATTAGAATTGTTCCCTTTTCAGATTAGAGTTTGAGGACAAGGCCAGATTCGGACCTCAGTAACATGTGTGCATCACACCCAGGACGATCCCTGACACCAACAGACACCCAACACATGCCATTGTTTTAAAAGCAAAAAAGAATAAACTAGAGGAAAGCATTTTTGCAGTAGGCAAAGTTATACCATTAATAAAGATGGTAAGTATAACCATGGTTACCAAAGGCTGGGTTACCAAAGGCGGTTGGTGGGATGGAGAAAGTTGGTTAACAGGTACTAAATTGCAGCTGGATAAGAGTGACAATTCCCTAATCTCATGGCAGTTCAGAACCCAAGCTGTGCCCTTGTGTGGGGGTTCCCTGGCCAAAGCTAAGGGAAGGCAGCACCATCAGCATCTGTGTGAGAGCTGCCATGGGGGAGCCTCCAGATGATCACAGACAACGTGCTGTGGGTCAGGAGAGAACCAGCCAGGAGAGGAACAGGCAAGTTCACTCAGAGAGAACTGTGACCCTCCTCCACTCACACCCCGAATGTTAGGAATCAAGACACTCGAGTCTTTAGAATGTTAAATTTGCATAAGCTTTTTAGTGAAAAAATTCATGAACAAATTTCTCATGTATCTAAAAATCATAAATTTCAGAAGAGGAGGACCTTCATATTGAATCTCTAATCAGCAACTGATGATCGTTTTCTTCTTGGATGCTGGTTGGTTGAGCAATCTCAGTCAACTGTGAAGGAACAGCTGCAATCTTTCAGATATTTCAGTTGTGAGAAATTCTCTAATTCTGTGGCCACCACAGGAGCAGCATTGCTTGGTAACTGCTGATGTGACAGAATTAGAGCTGCTGATTAGAGAGTTGTACCTATCTAAGTCAAAGAGATAGCTGATAAGCAAAAACAAACAAAAACAAAAACAGCACACATAAGCCACTGGCTTAGAGGTGACCTGTATGGAATAAAGAATCTTGAAGGTGCCTGTGAGGAACACAATCCAACAACATGATAAGGGTACTTCCTGGATCAAAGTATTCAGGGGACTGTTGATGGGCATTTGGGTTGATTCTATGTCTTAGCTATTGTGAATTGAGCTGCAATAAACATTAAGGAGCAGACAGCTTTTTTGTTTGCCAATTTAATTTCCTTTGGGTAAATTCCAAGGAGTGGTATAGCTGGGTTGAATGGTAAGGTTATATTCAGGTTTCTGAGCAATCTCCAGACTGACTTCCATAGTGGCTTGACCAGTTTGCATTCCCACCAACAGTGGGTTAGTGTCCCTTTTTCCCCACATCCTCACCAGCATCTGTTGTTGGTAGATTTCTGAATGTGAGCCATTCTAACCGGGGTGAGGTGAAACCTCATTGTGGTTTTGATTTGCATTTCCCTGATTGCTAGTGATCTGGAACAATTTTTCATGTGTCTGTTGGCCATTTGGATTTCCTCTTTTGAAAAATGTCTATTGAGGTCCTTGGCCCATTTCTTGAGTGGGTTGTTTGTTTTGTTGTTGTGGAGTTTCTTGATCTCTTTGTAGATTCTGGTTATTAACCCTTTATCTGTTGCATAGTTTGCAAATATTTTTTCTCTTTCTGTCGGTTGCCTCTTCACTTTCCTGATGTTTTTTTTGTAGTACAGAAACTTCTCAATTTGATGCAATCCCAAATGTTAATTTTGGCTTTGCCTACCTGTGCTTCCGGGGTCTTTTCCAAGAAGTCTTTGTGCCTAATTCTTGCAGGGTTTCTCCAATGTTCTCTAATAATTTGATGGTGTCGGGTCATAGATTTAAGTCTTTAATCCATGTTGAGTGGATTTTGTGTAAGGTGAAAGGTAGGGGTCTTGCTTCATGCTTTTGCACGTGGAAATCAAATTTTTCCAGCACCCTTTATTGAATAGACTGGGACTGAGAGATCAGTAGATGCGGGGGGCGGGGAGGGGGGCTCCAATTGAAAAGGAAACAAAGTTGCTAAGCCTTCACTCCACAAGGCCGCTAAACCTTTCCTTGAGTTTGCTGCACTTCTGCATTTCAGTGTCTCAGCCTTTCCAACAATCCAAGATGGCCCCGGGAGGAGGTACCTAGCCTGACAGGAGACTTCCATATCCATGAACAGTTTTGTGTCCTTGGCTGTGATAGGCCCTTGGGGTGTGCCCAGCTCGTGTCCTGCCTTACCTTTCAGCTGGTTGGATAGGTTCCATTGTGCCCTGGACAGCCCCCTTTCTGTGTCTATAAAAGCTCTTCCCCTCCCAATAAAGTTGAGAACACCCTGGGCGTTGACTGATCTCCCAGCTCTCGTGTGGTTCCTTTGCCGCCGACACTCATCATCCCACCCAGCCCCCGAGCTCCCCAGGCTGGCCCTAAGGAGCTCTATCGGACCTGCTGCCCTGTGACGAGCAGCAAGTAAAGGACTCAATAGGCCGGTGCCATGGCTCACTTGGTTAATCCTCTGCCTGTGGCGCTAGCACCCCATATGGGCACCAGGTTCTAGTCCTAGTTGCTTCTCTTCCAGTCTAGCTCTCTGCTGTAGCCCGGGAAAGCAGTGGAGGATGGCCCAAGTGCTTGGGCCCTTGCACCCGCATGGGAGACCAGGAAGAAGCTCCTGGCTCCTGGCTTCGGATCGGAGCAGCACCAGCCTTAGCAGCCATTTGGGGGGTGAACCAACGGAATGAAGACCTTTATCTCTGTCTCTCTCTCTCCCTGACTGTAACTCTACTCTGTCAAATAAATAAATTTTAAAAAAGGACTCAAATTCATCCTTAGACATAAAACTCTGCTTTATGATGACTAATAATTTCTAAAAAAAGTGTTCACTCCACTAATCACAGTTCCCATTATGGTTTGTCATTTTGTTAAGAACATGCTCCTTTATTATTCTATTTGTTCATCCAAAGGAAAGATAAAAGAAGACTATATTATGAACACATGACAGAATATTCAGGAAATAGAACACTATGGAAAAAATCTATGAATTATATCATTTGATAAAATCATATATTTTAAACATTTTTCTACTTGTGTGTAGTTATTGTACATTATGTTAGCATAAGCATAATGTCTCAGATTCAGAATGGACTTTACAGGGCAACTATACATACATAACTCTGCTTTAGTTCACACTCCACAACAGTTCTGATGAGGAGTCATTGTGGGTAGCTTTAATATTTCTAGTGTCAAGATAACTGTAATACAGCAATAAAAATATTCACATTTATTGAGTAATTTTTTAGCATTTTACTGTGACCTCAAAATTCCACCAAGAGATTTTTATACATAGTATTTTATTTATTTATTTCCCACATTAATATGGGTGATAAATTACTCTTTGCATCCATACAAATGGAGAAAATAAAATGGAGGAGATTAGACCACTTTGGCAAGGATACCAGGTGAGTAACCAATTCAGTCCAGACTGATCCAAGTTACATCCAATTCCAAACTTCACAAACTAAATCATTATATTACACTACCTCATGCTCAACTAGTGATCACTACAGTAAATAATTTCTTAGTTTAATTCATGGATAGACATGTCAGTAAGACCACTTTTTTTTAAGGATTTAAAAATTTTTTTTAAATCTTTAAAAGAAGAAGAGACAGAGAGAAAGGTCTTCCTTCCATTGGTTCACTTCCCAAATGGCTGCAATGGCTGAAGCTGCGCTGATCTGAAGCCAGGAGTCAGAAGCCTCTTCCCGGTCTTCCATGTGGGTGCAAGGGCCCAAGTACTTGGGCCATCTTCCACTGTCTTCCCAGGCCATAGCAGGAAGCTGGATTGGAAGAGGAGCAGCCAGGACCAGAAATGACGGTCACATGGGATGTGGCACCGCAGGCAGAGGATTAACCTACTGCACCATGGTGCTGGCCCCAGCAAGACCACTTTTTATAAACAGCAGCATTTCATACACTCTGGGGAGGTACAGTGTAGCTAGTTCCTTTGAGAGTGCCGTCATCACCATGCTTACCCTCTACAAATGGGAAAATCCGTATTTCTCTCATGTAATGACCACTGAAACTCCTTCACAAGACTCCATCTTATTGAAGATAACAATGGACTCAAAATTGCTCAATTCCAATCATTTGTTCTTTCAGACATTACTTCAGATTCCACAGTATAATGTAGTACATGTTTGAGCATATTAAACTAGAATAAAGGGGCCGGCGCTGTGGCGCAGCAGGTTAATGCCCTGGTCTGAAGCACCACCATCCCATATGGGCGCTGGTTCAAGATCCAGCTGCTCCACTTCCCATCCAGCTCTCTGCTATTGGAAAGCAGTAGAAGATGGCCCAAGTCCTTGGGCCCCTGCACCCACGTGGGAGACCTGGAAGAAGCTCCTGGCTCCTGGCTTCAGATCGGCACAGTTCCGGCCATTGCGGCCAACTGGGGAGTGAACCATCGGATGGAGGACCTCTCTCTCTCTCTCTCTCTCTCTCTCTCTCTCTCTCTGCCTCTCCTCTCTGTGTAACTCTGACTTTCAAGTAAAAAATAAATAAATATTAAAAAATAAAAATAAAGTAGAATAAAAATGTTGTCTCACTTGTTTCAGAAAAATATCTCTCTAGTAATGTGGAAAGTTCACAATGTCTCGGAGAAGTCAGGTAGAATTCACTATTGTTCCTGGATTTGAGAAGAAACTGAGTCCTTAGAGCCCAAAGATGATCCAGCATTGTTGGTAGTTGTGCAACTGCAAAAAGCAGAATGCCACATTTAATGTAACAGGAAGACAACTTAGAAATTAACTGCTGTGTGTGATAATCTAGGCACTGGGAGCAAGCGTGGGCCCTGAGGGCAGCGGCATCTCCCAGGTGCGGGAGAGAGGCCTGCTGAAAATGATAGAATATAAACCTGTTGTAGCTGGAGCTGGTGGCGTAGGCAAGTGTGCCTTGACAATAGAGTTAGTTCAGATGACCAAGACCCTGCAATAGATGATTCCTACAGGAAACAAGCAGTAATTGATGGAGAAACCTGTTTCTTGGATATTCAAGAACCTTCTTGGATACTGAAGAGTATAGTGCAATGAGGGACCAGTACTTGAGAACAGGAGAGGGCTTTCTTTGTGTATTTGCCATATATAATGCTAAAGCATTTAAAGATATTCACCATTATAGAGAACAAGTTAAAAGAGTTAAAGACTCCGAAGATGTACCTATGGTCCTGGTAGGAAACAAATGCGATTTGCCCTCTAGAATGGTAGGCACAAAACAGGCTCAGAACTTAGCAAGAAGTTATGGAATTCCATTTATTGAAACATCTGAGAAGACAAGGCAGGATGTTGACGATGCTTTCTATTGGTTATTTCAAGAAATTCAAAAACATAAAGAAAAGCAAAGATGGTAAAAAGAAGAAAAAGAAGTCAAAAAAGAAGAAAAAAGAAGTCAACATGTATAATTATGTAAATAGTTTGTACTTTTTTCTTAAGGCATATGTAAGTAAAAGTGGCAATTTTCGTACCCTACAGTAAATTATTAGCATTTGTTTTAGCATTACTTCATTTTTTCCTCTCCATGCAAAATGTTAGCTTTTATCCTAGATGCTTATTTTTAAATGACAGTGGACGTCTTTTTTCCTCTACATGCCAGTGTTCCCTAATTTTGGTTCTTGAACTAGCAGTGCCTGTGAAGAAGAACCTGAATGCCTGAGGTGGCTGTCTCGGGGTATTGGTGCTTGGAGTTGATTACTTCCTGTTTTTCTGATCAATTGTGAACATTGGTGTGAAACAAATTCATGAGGCTTTCAAATCATGCTTATTTTATATTTTATCTAGTCACATAAATGGATTAGCTAGTAACTGTAACTTCAGTTGAGATTTTGTATGATTGGTTTTTCTGTAACACTGAGGGAACACAAATGTATGGACTTCTGTTGACTTGTCTTCTACGCATCATGCCCTCCAGTTTGTCATCCTCACAAATGTAAAGTTACACTGTTCACTACCACCCATGGTCACTGTCCTACAAGGTCATTGTCCACATTAGAAAACTGACTGAGACTCCTAAAATATTGCTTTTCCAATTAAGGCAAACTAAGTATGAAATAAGGATTATAACAACAATTCAAGAGCTATATTTAAATGTCACTAAATTTTTTTTTTTTTTTTTGACAGGCAGAGTGGACAGTGAGAGAGAGAGACAGAGAGAAAGGTCTTCTTTTGCCATTGGTTCACCCTCCAATGGCCGCCGCGGCCGGCGCGCTGCAGCCGGCGCACCGCGCTGATCCGATGGCAGGAGCCAGGAGCCAGGTGCTTTTCCTGGTCTCCCATGGGGTGCAGGGCCCAAGCACCTGGGCCATCCTCCACTGCACTCCCTGGCCACAGCAGAGAGCTGGCCTGGAAGAGGGGCAACCGGGACAGAATCCGGCGCCCCGACCGGTACTAGAACCCGGTGTGCCGGCGCCGCTAGGTGGAGGATTAGCCTAGTGAGCCGCGGCGCCGGCCAAATTTTTACAATAATTAAAAATTTTAATATTTATTAAAAATTCTCATAGAAATTGAATATAGTCTCCCTGTGCCAGATTTATGCTCTTTCTTAGCATAAATTTACATCCTTACGGCCGGCACCACAGCTCAATAGGCTAATCCTCTGCCTGCAGCGCCAGCACACTGGGTTCTAGTCCCGGTCAGGGCGCTGGATTCTGTCCCGGTTGCCCCTCTTCCAGGCCAGCTCTCTGCTGTGGCCCAGGAAGGCAGTGGAGGGTGGCCCAAGTCCTTGGGCCCTGCACCCTCATGGGAGACCAGGAGAAGCACCTGGCTCCTGGCTTCGGATCAGCGGGGTGTGCCAGCTGCAGCAGCTATTGGAGAGTGAACCAACGGTAAAGGAAGATCTTTCTCTCTGTCTCTCTCTCTCTCTCTCTCTCTCACTGTCCACTCTGCCTGTCAAAAAAAAAATTTACATCTTGACTTGGACTTAAGTATTTTAAAATAGTATTAATTCCAGTCATGATACTGATGATTCTTTGAGCCAATTACAGCTTAGTAAGTACTGAAGAAACCTAGGTGGCAAGGCCAGGCCCTGTGGGACCCTCTGAGGCTTCCCTGAGAGTTTCCAAGCACAGGCTATGCCTGTGGTCATCCAGTGTTGCCAGGCATCAGTTGGTCACAGAGGGGACAGGGAGAATGGATAGCTCAGCAAGATGTATTCATACCATGTGATGGTCCCACAAACAAATCAGGAACATCACCTTTTTTTAACTTTTTTAAAAATTACTTTTAAATATTAATTTTGAAGTTGAGATTTGGATTTGGGTATGTCAAGACTTTTTTTTTTTTAAGCAATGAAGTGAGAAAGTTCAAAATCTCTAGTTTCATGAATTTTCTTAACATTCATTAAAGTAGCATTTCATAAACACTTTTCAAGCCTGATCCAAATTTTAAAATATCTAATACTTAAGCAGAGATGAATTAACATTAATAAAAAGTTCTTTTGATAAATTTAAAATGTTGTTCAATTTAAAATATTTGAAATGAGATGATATGGTGAGGTAAATATAGCACCAGACTAGGAGGAAGGTAACTTAGATACTAGATATTTTCCTCGTAGAATTCTTTGATTTTGAACAAATCATTTATTATCCAGGTCTTCCTGTTAAAAGAAGTCATCTCAAAGGCTCTGCATAACTCCACATGTTAGGAACCACAATGCACAACTGAGGGGATATTTAAGGCTGTTGAGTTTTTGTTATAGCTGGACAATTTTTTGAAGGTGGTGGTAATGATCCTTCATTGTGTGAATTTTAAATGGCTTAACAAAATGTTTGTTTCTGTAGAGATTTTAAAGGGTGAGAGAATCCTAGAAATAACATAAATGTCACCTAATTATAATAAACTTAAAAATAAAAATCCTTATTGAAGCTGGGAAAAATTACATAGTTTTGGGCATTAACATATTTGCCGAAGAACTTAGCTGGCATATGTAGCATCATTTGAGTGGAATATTCCAAATGTGGAATTCTAGGCTCTGTGTTAACTGAGCCACCCTGCATAGGAATTTAGAATCTAACTTTTGGATTATCAAGACCTTTGCCACGATTGCACAATTTTGTCATAATATATTCATATATAAGAGCATTCTCTCTTTTTTTAAAGATTTATTTTATTTATCTGAAAGACAGAGTTGCAGAGAGAGGTAAGACAGAGAGAGAGAAAAAGATCTACCATTTGCTGATTCACTCCCCAATTGGCTGCAATGGCTGGAACTGCGCTGATCCGAAGCCAGGAGCCAGGAGCTTCTTCCGGATCTCCCATGTGGGTGCAGGGGCCAAAGGGCTTGGGCCATCTTCCACTGCTATCCCAGGCCATAGCAGAGAGCTGGGTCGGAATAAGAGCAGCCAGCGCTAGAACCGGTGCCCATAGGGGATGCCAGCACTTCAGGCCAGGGCTTTAACCCACTGCGCCACAGCTCCGGCTCCTGGGAGCTTTCTGAAGAACGTTTAAGGTACGTATTGCACAAGTTCATCTCATTTGTATTCTAGTGATCTTTTTTTCTGCTCACCATTCTTTTTTCCAAATTTTATGTATTTATACACACACACACACACATTTAGGAATATTTTTGGTGGCAATAAAAAATATCTGAAGTCATTCCCATTAGTAAAAAATAATAACTTCTTGGTTATCATTTGGTACTGTTTTTTAAAACCCAGCAGTTGGCCGGCGCCGCGGCTCAGTAGGCTAATCCTCCGCTTTGCGGCGCCGGCACACCGGGTTCTAGTCCCGGTCAGGGCGCCGGATTCTGTCCCGGTTGCCCCTCTTCCAGGCCAGCTCTCTGCTGTGGCCAGGAAGTGCAGTGGAGGATGGCCCAAGTGCTTGGGCCCTGCACCCCATGGGAGACCAGGAGAAGCACCTGGCTCCTGCCATCGGATCAGCGCGGTGCGCCTGCCGCGGCGGCCATTAGAGGGTGAACCAACGGCAAAGGAAGACCTTTCTCTCTGTCTCTCTCTCTCTCACTGTCCACTCTGCCTGTCAAAAAAAAAATAATAAAAACAAACAAACAAAAAACCAGCAGTTTATTTAAAATCGAACTTCTTCATTACTGTTGGGCAGCATGGATTCTGCATTGAGAAATTGAATAGCAATCATCTAGTAGGTGTAAATTCTGCCAGAAAATGAAAATTATTTATTTCTTAGAGATACAGTCACATTAGTTTTTTTAAGATATATTTATTTGAAAGGTGGAGTTACAGAGACGGGGGGGGGGGGGTCTTCCATCCTCTGGTTCACTCCCCAAATAGCCGCAACAGCCAGAACTGAGCCAATCCAAAGCCAGGAGCCAAGAGATTCTTCTAGGTCACCCATATGCATGCAGGGACCCAAGCACTTGGGCCATCTTCTACTGCTTTCTCAGGCCATAGCAGAGAGCTGGATCAGAAGAGGAGCAGCCAGGACTCCAACCCGCGCCCATATGGGATGCCAGCATTACAGGCGGCGGCTTCACCCGCTATGCCACAGCGCTGGCCCCCACATTGGTTTTTGAGGCATAATCATAACTAGATTAAGATCTGTGCTTTACTTTAATAGTTTGAGATGCCTGTTTGGGATCATAACAGGTAATTCAGACGGACTTAGAAAAAAACGGAAGTTATTAGCTGCAGAAACATCTGTCACAACCCCACTAGCACTCAAGGAGTTACATGATGTTTATCCAAGTTTCCAGTTCCACTGTCTTGTGTTTTCATATTTAAAAGTCTTTGAGTGCCAATTTCTTACTAATACTTAATGTAACATCTTTACCTGGAATGTATTTTAGCTATTTTTGTATAGTATAACTGAAGCATGCACATTTTGTACATAGTGATTTTTTTGGTGGGACATATGCAGTGTGATCCAGCTGTTTTCCCTCCTTTGGTTGTACTGACCTAGAAATGTTGGTCATATCAAATATTAAATTTTAAAACCCATTCTTTAATTGAAATTGTTTTAAATATTTATAGGAGTAAGTGCTGTGAAATGATAAGCAATTTATAATATTTTTGTCATGACCTGTATTTCTCCAAATTATTGTAATATAATAAAAATAGTTATGGTAACTAAAAATAATAGTACTAATAATACAGAGGCTGGTGGCTGGCATTATGGTATAGCAAGTAAAGCCTCAGAAACATCGACCATCCCACAAGAGTGCCAGTTTGAGTCCTGGCTGCTCCATTTATGATCCAGCTCCCTGCTGGTGCACCTGGGAAAACAGCAGAAGATGACCCAAGTGCTTGGGTCCCTGCACTCACATGGGAGACCCTGAGGAAGCTCCTGGCTCCTAGCTTCATCCTGGCACAGCCCTGACCCTTGCGGCCATTTGGGGAGTGAACCAGAAGATGGAAGATATCTATATAGATATAGATGTAGATACGGATATAGATATTATATATATCTCTCTCACTTCATTTTAATGAATAAAATAAATATTAAAAAAATACAAAAGCTGAATCATGATTTGTCTGAGTCTCCACTGTAATTCCATTTTCCTTCCAATGTGTGGAGATATGGCTATACTGGGAATACTGAGGGAAGTGTAGTTGTTCTAACAAAAGCACACAAAGACATTTTCCTGTACCTGCCTGCCACAGTAGTTTTGGAAAAAACCTGAAACCCAGAACTCCTACAGATATCCTTCCATCACAAGAAAGCTGACCTGCTACGAATGAGGGAGGGAAAAGCAAGAAAGTTCCAGACTCATTGATGATACCCCTCGCCCACTGAATTGAGCAACCCTGGAAATGCTCTACATTGGAGTTCTCTTCTATGCCATGTGCCATACAAAGTTAAAGAAAAATAAAGCCAAATAGATTGAGTTTCTAAATAGATTGAGTTTCTTTTTATTAGCAGCAGAAAGCATCTTCATTGAAATAATCCTGCCATACACTTTAATTCTTTCTTAAAATTTGATTCCTATTATAGAGTAACCTGCTACCCACAAACAATATATAACAATTAAAATTATATATGCATAAAATGAACTTTGAGTTTGTTTGAATTCAAAATATGACATGTCTCTGATAATGGAGACCTTGTATTCAAATCATTATTATCTTGAAATGAACTTTGAATTAAATACCTATTTGTAGATTTGATTTGCATTTGAAACTGACCCCTTATATGAAATAACAAAACTCTTCATCTTATTAACTAATTTATTTGCCTTTCTCTGAAAACATTCCTACCCCCTTAAAATAGTATATTATTAAAGTCTATGGACTTTGGAACTATATACTGATTCAGAATTACAGTTACACAGTGTTTTAAAAAAAGGTACATGTAGATGGAATTTACTGTTCTAGCTTTGTTCCCCCTCATGTACTTTCTGTCAAATTTGTTTCAATTGCTATAGGATATTTTCAGTTTTTATTCATTGCCTTCTTAAACCTTTGATTCAATTTTATTTTTTTTTAATTTACAAATTTACAAGTAAAATTGTCCACATTTATAATATATGGCATGTTTTCACACATGCATGCATTGTGGAATAGCTAAATCAAGTCACGTAACACATGCAGTACCTCACATCCTTAGATATGAAAAATTATGATGGTATTGTGGTGTGGTCCACACTCTCTCTTTTCTAATTCTTGTCCATGAAGCTGTAGGAAGCAAATGATGTCTCACTTCATATTTATTGGAGAAAAGTGTTTTTAATAAAGTAATGTGGCTCAGGTAAGATCAGATGCAGGAGCAGCAGTAAGGGTTGAATGCAAAAGGGACCAGCAACACCACACCGAGAAGGTCATCATTATTTTGGCTTCCAGGTCAAGGGCAGAGGCTGTGGAAGCCATGGGCGAGGACACCTTCTGTAGAGTCACCAGTCCTGGGAAGCCACTCTGTGGAAGAGTAGCAGCCACCAAGAAAACCTTTTCATGATGAAGAGTCAGAGACAGATTCTTCCCTGAGTGTCCCTTCTTCCTTTCATCCCAGGCATCCTGCAGGTGTCAAAGTAGAAAGTTATTTCCAGACCCAACTCTGAAAACGGCCTCTTTCCCCCTCCTCAAGACCTCACAAGACAACCTGTAGTAAGGAGAAAAAGAAAAATCTGAAATCTTTCTGAGCAGGGCTATCTCAGAGCACAAGCTTTAAGTGAAGAAAAGAATCTCCAAGGGCTGTCACTGTGGCACAGTAGGCTAAGCCTCTGCCAGTGGCACTGGCAGCCCAGATGGACTCCATTTCGTGTCCCAACTGCTCCTCTTCTGATCCAGCTCCCTGCTAATGGCCTGGGAAAGCAGTAGAAGATGGCCCAAGTACTTGGGCCCCTGTACCCGCATGGGAGACCCAGCTTCAGCCGTTGTGGCCATCTGGGGGAGTGAACCAGTAGGTAGAAGACCTTTCTGTCTCTCCTTCTCTCTGTCTGTAACTCTACCTCTTAGATAATAAAATAAAATCTTTAAAAAAAAGAATCTTCAGTGCAAATTGTTACATCAAAAGCCTGATCCAAAGTTTTTCCTAGTGTTTCTGCCTCTTTGTCCTGCACCTCTGCTATCTGTTCAGGATAAACTGAAACTCTCTCCAGAGAGGATAAAAGAACCTCGCAAGTTGACGGAAGTCCATAGTGTCTTGGGAAAAAATGGAGAAGACTATGCTTAAGTGACATGGAGGCACATACATTCCCAGATGCAATGTCCACAGCTCCAGATCTGCCACCTGAGAACACCATCCAGGGCAGAGAGGAGAGCAGAAACAGGAAGCTGTGTGTGACCCAGGAAGCTTATGCCACACAACCCAGTACAACTTAATTCGCTTTAGTGACTTTTCCTTCATTGTCCCCAGATTCTTCACTGAAGAGCTCCAGGCTTGGTTACCTTTCTCTAATCTCCATGAACCTTAACTCTTTCAACTTTGACATGCGAAATCTGACCTCCACTGGGAAATGAAAGATTTTATATAGGTCCACTGATTTACAAATAACTTGTTTGAGCAAAACCACATCTCTTCCCCAGAAAAGTCTAGAATATTCTTCACTACCACTTACCTCTCTGAGTCCCAAAGTAGGTAAACAGACCCAGCCCCAGGAAGAGTAGACCCATCACAGAGGCCACAATTCCACTCAGCATCTTGCTCTGTGCAGATCCAGACTGTGCCCCTGAAGAAATAAGTCAAATTTGGTCATTTTTCACTCAAATGCAACCTCTATATGGAGACCTGGAGATTCAGATCTTTGAGATTTAAAGAAAATTGCCCAAAGTATAACTTCTCTAACTGAGACACAGAGATGCAGAGCTTTGGAAATGGAACAAGAAATATGAACTAGCAGCATTAGAACAATTAACCTTGTCTGGAAAAAAATGTAAGAATGAGAGTATTTACAAGTCTCAGCCATGGAACTCATTGAAGTACCACAACCCTGAAATGACAGCTGTTATATGAAGCATCTGGGATTCACTGCAGTTAAGGGGCTTGCTCAGAAAGGCAGAGCCAATGGAAAGGCAGAGCTGAAACTGGACTCCCCTCACATCAGGAAGACCCTGCACGGCTTCTCTTCTCAGAGCATAGAGGACAACTCAGAAAAGCATCAGAAACACAAGCCCAGCCTCAGATGCAAGAACTGAAGCCCAGGGCAAAGGAGGTGACCATGAGCTGACAGGTGTAGCTACCTCCCCAGAGGGTAGAGGTGTTCGTAGTAGCCACCACAGGGCTACCCCAGCAATCTGGGCTGAAGGAAAAGAGCATATGCAGCAGATGCAGACACAGTGCGGGGAGAGCAGCCTGACACTCGGCCACAGGCAGAGTCCCCTTCCTGGAGGGGGAGGGGCTTATGGGTCGGGAAGCTGCTCACTCCATTCCACGGTGATGGGGCTGGTCACGCTCGGGTGCTCCACCTGGCACGTGTACACCTCTCCACTCTGAGGAACTGTCTCAAGCATCACCAGGGTCTGGAAGGTCCAGTCTCCATTACGGATCAGGCCCGTGGACACCACCCCAGCCTCCTCTTCCTCTCCATTCCAGAACCACCGCACTTCAATGTGGCCTGGATAGAAACCACTCACAGCGCAGACCAGGAGGTTGTGGTGCTGCAGGGGCTGGGTCTTTGCAGGGTACACGGTCACCTTCGGCACAACTAGGAGGCAGAGGGAAAAAGGATAAGTGATTCAGGCACAGAAATTCTCCCTCGTGGCTGCTTTCTGCCTCTCTCCAAACCCAATCCAGTCAAAGCTGGCCGTGTGGTCCAACAGTGCTGAGCCTTGAATGCAGTCCTTACAGCAGGACCCCTTAGATCTGAGAACACTGAAGACAATTGCGTTCACTGGGCTTCCCAGCTTGGAGAAATTTTCATTACGGAATTCAAGTGCTTACAGGTGTCTACAAAGCATATGGAATATTAGTTGAAAGTGCAATTTTTGGAGTCAGTCTGTTTGTATTCAAATTCAGTCTCTGATTCCTACTGTTATAATCCTCGGTGACTTTTGTCTTGACTTTTCCTACCAGTTTTCTTACCTATAAAGAGCCATAATGGCACCTACTTATCCTCATGGTTATGTGAGGATTAATGCATATAAAATACGTAAATCCATGGCTGAAATTTACCCTTCAATATTTGTCAATTTTTGCTCGTTTTGCTTGTTTGCTCTGAGAGAAAATATGGTTCAAATAGTATAGCAAACTGGGGGACACCAGGAGGGTAGACAGGAAGATAAGACCATGGAATCCCAGGAATGCTGTCCTGATGCCTCACACCTTAGAGTGCCAGAACAGGGGTAGCCTGAGAGGCAGGTACAGAGGAGATTCTCTAAGGCTATGAGCAGAGTCCCAACAAGAGCGGTTCTGAGGAGAGGAAAAGGAGCAAGCATAGTCATTCACTAAAACGTTCTTGTATCTACACTCAGTTGCTCAACCCCTCTCCTTTGCAACACAACATAGCTATTACAAAAACTGTTACTAGTTCACAACTGTCTTTCTAAAGTGACATTTGGGGTCAAGAGAGGACCCAGGATTCATTAATATGTGTTCTTAATGTCAGGACAGTCCCTGTGTTAACTGGCTAGCCTAAGCCAAAATTAATATTTCAGGTTCTAGCCTTAAGCTTAGAGAAGCATTCTGAGCCTGGGCACAAACGAGACAGCCAACGTGGTAAAAGCTTAGGATTTATTTGGGGAACTGAGAGAAATACACAGGAATAGGAGAGTTTTATTAAGGGAGAGGGGGTCAGAAAGAACATATGGGAAGTTCCAAACCAAAATTTCAGAAGGCAGGCCAGGGGTCACATGCAGGAGTCTATAGGCCAGAGGCTGTGGAGGAGCCACACTGGGGAGAAGGGCCAGGGTCAGGCCAAAAACAGAGGGCACGCAAGAGGCGTGCTCCACGCCTCTTATTCTCTTCCAAAAGGGGAGTGGTTACATAGTCTGACTGACAGATGGGTGGATACAGGTGAGATCATGCAGGGGGCCAGGGTAGGGTGTGATCTCCAGCTCATGAATCTAATCAATCTAACCCAATCTTCCTGATCAGGTCCCATATCACCTGATATTGTCATTCTTAACAAATGCATCTTTTTTATTTTTTTAAGAAGAAACTGGGAGGAAATAGTTTCACAATACCAGAAAAAGATTTAAGATTCATGATAAATCATTGCTAACAATTTTTCAGTATATTTCATTAAAATGTTTAAATTCTTAACACAGAAAGCAATAAACAGAATCAAAATATAAACTAGAGGAAATACTGCATGAACTAACAACAAACAATCTCACTGCCTAGAGAACCAGTAAAACACTGAAAGTAGGAGATCATTGGTCATTGTTAGAGCAGTCTTGAAAATTCACTAATAATTGTGAAAAAAATTCACACAGCTTAGAAACCAAAAAAATAGACATTTATAATTAAAAAAACATAACATTCTAAATTATGATTAGCTCTGAGCATCTGCCGGTTTAGTGCATAGGGATTCAACCAACTAGCGTTGAAAAAATTCAGAAAGATATTGTGGGGGCCGGCACTGTAGGGTAGTGGATAAAGCCGCCGCCTGCAGTGCTGACATCTCATACGGGTGCCGGTTTGAGTCCCGGCTGCTCCACTTCTGATCCAGCTCTCTGCTATGGCCTGGGAAAGCAGTAGAAGATGGCCCAAGTCCTTGGGCCCCTGTACCCACTTGGTCCGGAAGAAGCTCCTGGCTCCTGGCTTCAGATCTGTGCAGCTCTGGCCATTGCGGCCAATTGGGGAGTGAACCAGCGGATAAAGACCCCTCTCTCGCTCTGCCTCTCCTTCTCTCTGTGCAACTCTGACTTTCAAATAAATAAATCTTTTTTAAAAAAAAAAGACATTGTGGAGCCGGCGCCGCGGCTCAGTAGGCTAATCCTCCGCCTAGCGGCGCCGGCACACCGGGTTCTAGTCCCGGTCAGGGCGCCGGATTCTGTCCCGGTTGCCCCTCTTCCAGGCCAGCTCTCTGCTGTGGCCCGGGAGTGCATTGGAGGATGGCCCAAGTACTTGGGCCCTGCACCCCATGGGAGACCAGGAGAAGCACCTGGCTCCTGCCTTCGGATCAGCGCGGTGCGCCGGCCGCAGCGTGCTAGCCGCGGCGGCCATTGGAGGATGAACCAACGGCAAAGGAAGACCTTTCTCTCTGTCTCTCTCTCTCACTGTCCACTCTGTCTGTCAAAAAATAAATAAATAAATAAAAATTTAAAAAAAAAGACATTGTGAACTCTTTTTTTGTGGCATGATTCCCTAAACAATACAGAATAATAACCATTTACCCTGTATTAGCAATAATGTATTATACATAATTTACACAATTCAGAGATGACGTAGAGTGTAGGGAAGGATCGTGTATGTCATATGCAAATCTCGTGACATTTTATATAAGGAACTTGGGCATCCCGGGATTCTTTTCGTCCTCCAAGGTCCTGGAAATACCCTCCTCAGAGACTGGGAAGCAGGTGTATGCGACAATACTGAGAAGATCTAACAAAGCACAATGTGAAGTCAATTGTGTCACAACTGTACAAAGGAATAAGATGTGACTACTTAACTATCACTACCCTGATAAAAACAGCAATATCACTGTGTAAGATTATCATTCAAAACCAATGTCATAATCACTTCAACTGTGTAAAAGTACTTACAAGGAGAAAGCAAACAAACAAAACACAGCAGGAAATTTATACCTACAATAGTTCTGAAATGGTCACAGGGTCAGGTGCCTCAGAGGTTCACACACGCACACACACACAGACACACGCGCGCAAACACCCACGCGCAGGTTAGTCTGACACCGTGAGCGACATCCCTCTACAGACAGCACGGCTTGGCTTGCACGTTCATTTCAGGGTTGTTTGGACTAACGGAGGCCAGCCTGAGGCCAGCATCCTCCCTGTCCAAAACCATTTGCCCCCTCCCCTGCCCCTCCTAAAGTCCAGCCCAACCACAGACTTTGTGAATGTCCCTTCCCCCACATCTCTGGGGACCCAGCCCAGTAGCGATCTGCTCCACCTCCGGTCCCCTGCACCTGGTCTCCGGTTTCCTCTCTCCCCGTCTCCTCTCTCTACCACTGCACCCTGCACCCTAGCCTCCACCTCCCACACACACAGGCGTCGCGAGTGCGCCCTGCACAGCACACCTCGCCCGCCACCAGCGCGCCCACTCCCCGCGGTACCCAGCTGCTCTCACCCCGCCGCGGCACCGCGAAGGGCTCCACAACCTCGTAGTTGATCCTGCATCGGTCCACCGCAGCCCGCGTCCGCTCCAGGAAATCCTTCTGCCGGTTCCAGTAGGCGGCTGACTGGCGTCCCAGCTCGTTGACGGGGCGGAACTCCCCTACGTAGCTGTCGAAGCGTGCGTACTCCTCGTGGTTAAATATGACTCTGACTATAAACCGCACCTGCTGCGTCCCGTTGTAGAAATAGCACTCGCCTTTCACCTGCTCCAGGAAGCGAGCTGTGGGGACACAGAGAATCTGGTTACCCAGGCAGCCCCCCGGGATACTCTAGTACCCCAAGCACTGCACCCTTCATTTCCCAAATGCCAGAGGTGGAAGGCGACCCCCAAAAACTATTCGGGACTCACACATATATGTGTGTACATATAGGAACATGTGCATACATGCATGCATACATTCATAGCACACGTATAGTTGCAAACATACTCCATATACATGGAGTTTTAAATTTTGATTTGCATATTTAATTGAACTAGGAAAATGTCAAAAGAGATAAAAAAAAAATTAACCCCGTGGTTTAAGGTGAAAGAACAAATGGAAACATCTAACACTATCAATAGAATTTCTACAGAAGTTTGAGGCATCTCACTGAAGAATATTTGTGGCAGTCATCACTACTTATGCTATGAAGGCAAGTTGTTGGAAGAAAACTTAGGTCATTAAGACCAAGAATCCATGAAACATTAGGCAACATTGATAAGATAAAAATACAGTCAGTCCAATGTATTCAAAAAGAAACTGGTGGATTTTTGCGACTGCCTACTTTTGGCTCGTTCCTTAGCTTGTTTTGTAATAGATCAGGTAAAATAAAACGTGCAAGACTGATGTGTAGGTGAGATTTTGTACAACATGAGAGTCTAGACATTTGAGAATCAGCACACTATAAACGGGTATTTTCAACCTCAGCACTGTCCACTTTGCAGTGGTACTGAATAGTTTCCTAAGAAAAATGTACTAGAATTTATTCTATATTTATCCTACTACCACATTTACCATTTTTATTGTGAAAATAAACTGGAATATGATTTATTATCTTTGAACTATTAGCATGAATATTCATAGGTTGGAGGGTAAATACGTTTAATCACAGGTCCTTTAACCAACTGAAGGTGGCATGCAGTTATAGGGAAATGGACTATTATCTTTATAAAGGCCAAAATCCTAATTTCTAAAGCACATCTGACCTCAAGGGTGTCAGAAATGGGATTACAAATCTGGTATGTTGTAAGACATGACTGATGGCAGTGTAGAGAATGCTTTCAGAATAGAAGAAGGAATAGGTAGAAGAAATAGATGAATTTAGAGGCACATGGAAGACTTCAAGTACAGGATGATGACAGGTAGGGCTGGGGCAGAGCCTGGTACACAGAAAGTAGCAGTCGGGTTTGAAAGATCTCCTGGAGACAACATCAGTGGAATCTATGAATGGATGGGATGACTGACGTTTGCAATACACTAAGCGTACAGTGTGGCAGGTACTATTCCTAATGCTTTACACATCATCTCTTAATCCTCAGATCAATTCTATGAAGCAGATGCATCCTCTTCATTTTACAATTGACGTTGCTGAAGCATGGAGGGGTAAAAGGACTGGAGTACAGTCCCATATTTAATGATAGGTCACAGGATGGGAAATAAGAACCTCTGAATGTCGTATCCTGGCATTAACCCCTACCTACACTGCACATAGACCTTGCTGAATATAATTACACAAATGCTTTCTTATGTCATAGCTGTCCTGCAAGTCTCCTTCTTCATTAAAAATTAAGACTAACCTGAAAGTTCATAAATCCAGTTTGTTTTTCACAGTCATCAATTCAATTTCAGGGAAGCTTTCACCAGTATTTACCACCCCACCTTTGAAGCTTTCTCCACATTTTTAATATGCTTTGACCTGCTTATCAAGCGTTATCACCCTCCACCATCTCAGGTTCTCCCAAACCATAATGTAGCCAATACATAAGTTTTGTGTCAGAACTCCAGTAATTTCATTGCACATTTTAACTCAGAATTTAACCTTCCCACTTTCTTTTCTCTGTAGTGTAGGGATACATTTTTTTTCTGAAAATGGTGCGTGTGAAAACTAAAATATCTAACACCTCATATATTAGTACATTACTAAAATATGAATCTTTGACTCTTGTAGCTGATTTTATTGGTCAAGCAGTCACTAAGCCATAAGAATTTATTCTATGGATGTCTCAGTCAATGGTCTACTACTTATCTACAGCATCAAGCTGCAGCCACAGCCGTTTCATTCCTCTTCAGTAACCCCAACTAATTTGTTTTCTGTCAGTCTCCAGCTGTCAATACTCGCCAAGTTACCAGGCGCGGACAGGTGTGGGACTCTCATTTCCATAGTCGAGTCCTCTCAGAAGGGGGGACACTAAGAAGAGGATAGCATCCTCATATATGTAGTTCACAATATTGAACAGGTGTCCAGACCTCAACCCCACTTTGTGCTTGAGAAATGATGGCAGAGAGGAATGAATTCTGGATCAAACAAGGTCCACCTTATTATTCTCAAGTTTTCTAAATATCTTCTTATTGGATAAGTTAAAAATGAAAATATGCGAGTTTACTGTTCATGGTAACATTTATATCACCACTGCTGATCAGCGCTGTTAGTCCATGCTCACATTCTGTCTGCGTAAAAGCTATCACCGCCGGCGCCGCGGTTCACTAGGCTAATCCTCCGCCTTGCAGCGCCGGCACACCAGGTTCTAGTACCAGTCGGGGCGCCGGATTCTGTCCCGGTTGCCCCTCTTCCAGGCCAGCTCTCTGCTGTGGCCAGGGAGTGCAGTGGAGGATGGCCCAAGTGCTTGGGCCCTGCACCCCTGCACCCGCAGCGCGCCGGCCACGGCGGCCATTGGAGGATGAACCAACGGCAAAGGAAGACCTTTCTCTCTGTCTCTCTCTCTCTCACTGTCCACTCTGCCTGTCAAAAAATAAAATAAAATTAAAATTAAAAAAAAGCCATCACCAGCCATGTGACCAAGTTAGGGTCAACTTGGTCACCAGATTTAGCAAATACAAATAAATACCCATTGCCCAGTTGAATTTCTATCTCAGGTAAATCATTGTGGTTTAGCTGAAAATCATGTCCAACTGAACATATTATGTTTGTTTTTTTTTTGGCAACTGTAACCACAGAAGGAGTAGATCTAATAATTGGTGTTGAACACATATCCATGATAGCACATGCAGTGTGAGCCCCTGAAGAACTTTCAATAACAAATGCTAAGTAGACTAAAATCCTTCTCTGTGCTGCAGCTAGCAGCCCTTGTATGTCTCCTCTAGCTTAAGATATACACTGGTACACTGGAAACTATATCATTCATGAAGACTCAGTTTAACTCCTATTCACTATTTGCCTGTGGTGGTTAAAAGTTCAGGCTTCAGAAGCAGAAAATCTGATTCTGAACATGGAATTTTTCAACTTTGGTCAGTTTCCAAAATCCTTGGATCTTTTTTTCTCTATCTCTAAAATTGATTTAATAATAGCATATTCTTCATAGGATTTTCTTAAGTGTTCATTGTTATTAATTTGAAGGGCACAGTGACACATGACACACACACACAGAGAGAGAGAGAGAGAGAGAGATCTTCCAGCCACTAGTTCACTACCCAAATGCCTACAATAGCCAGGATAGGTCAGGCCAAAGCCAGGAAATAGAAAACCTAGCCTATTCTCCCATGTGAGTGGCAGGGATCCAAATATCTGAGCCATTATCTGCCATCTTTCAAGGTATGAATTAACAGGAAGCTAGAATGAATGCAGAGTAGCAAGGACTCCAATCAGGCACTACAATCTGGGATGCAGGCATTTCAAGGGCAGCTTAAACTACTACCCCACAAAGTCCACCCCTTGTCATAAGACAATTAATTATTAAATTAAATAGTGATTCTTCCAGTGTTGATCACACAATACCCAATAAACCTATCACTATTTTAAACACAAGATATTTCTATTCTTTAACTTAAACAACAAAAGATACCCTCATCGTGATTTGGCAATTGTCTTCTATTAATTTTATCACTAATTAACATTCTGGGCACTCAAGGACAGAAACATTGGTTTATGTGTAATAGTGGAATATGCATGAACCTACCACAGAGGAGCATGGAACATGTGGATGGAGAGTGAGACTGTATTCAACGTGATTTGTACTATAATCTAGGCTTGAGAACTAGCCATGTCACACTGGGTATGTGAACTTAAAATATTTGAGTTTTAGATTTCATATGTGTATATGCTTTTAATGCTGCATATGTAAGACAATAACTGCAATTTCATATTGAAGCTTATAGGCCTGGTACATAGTAGTTGTAAAGTTCACAATGCTCCATGCTGACAGAAGCAAAATTTATTTTGTTCCTTACTTCAACCTCATCACCTTGGGTAACAACTGGTGTGTCATATGGCCACTAAGAAATAGTGGCCAAGTGGATTCATGGGTTTTTTGCACAACCAGTAACCACTACACACTAGGCCCTTCTGTGCTTCTTTGCTAAAGACTAAGTATTTCTCTCTGGTTCTCAAGTCCTCTTCTTCTCTTAGGGCTCCTTTCTCTTTTCCTTTGGTTCAGCTGGCTCCCTGCTCTCGGAGCTTGGTCCATTCTTAAGTCACTGAAGTCATTTGTCTTCTTCTCCTCCCTCTCTCTTAAAACAGTCAAATTTAGTTTCCATCCAGGATGTTTAACTGAATCTGTAAAGCTTTCAATTCCACCAAACCTCAATGCCCACTTCCCCACCCCCTTATCATTTCATCCACCTGTTGGTGAGAGTCACCACAGCAAGCCACTGGTGCTCCTTGAAAAACATTACTTTCTTGATTTTCCTTCCGCATCACTGGTAAACCTTTGTGGTCCTTTTTTGTCCTTTGGCCTCCTCTTGCATTATCTGTCCCATATGCACCCTCTTTATTTCCTGAAATTTATCCAAGATGTGTCCTGGTGTTGGCTTCACCCTGAAGTCCAGTCTCTTATTTGATTGGATTCTTGATAGTTCTATGTAATTGTCTAAATATCATCTCACACTAAAACCTTTATTTCTATCTACCCACATCCTCCCTCCTTCTTCCATATCTCAATTAATAGCACCACCATCCACCTGTTAAATAAGAGACAGCTCTTAGAAATAAGCTTGGTTCAAACTATAAGCAAGTCAGACAGAAATACATATGAATTCGGTTGCCTGAGTCATTATCAGTGTCTCTGCGACTACGGCACTGTACGACAAACTTGTCTTCCACAGAGCATTCTACTATGTTCATATATATTCACCCAGTTTCTTCATGTGAACCTCAATCGTTCTCAAATTATTTTTAAAAAATTATTATAAAGGGGCCAGCGCCGCAGCTCACTAGGCTAATCCTCCGCCTTGCGGCACCAGCACACCGGGTTCTAGTCCCGGTCGGGGCACCGGATTCTGTCCCGGTTGCCCCTCTTCCAGGCCAGCTCTCTGCTGTGGCCAGGGAGTGCAGTGGAGGATGGCCCAGGTGCTTGGGCCCTGCACCCCATGGGAGACCAGGAGAAGCACCTGGCTCCTGCCATCGGATCAGAGCGGTGCGCCGGCCACAGCACGCTGGCCACGGCGGCCATTGGAGGGTGAACCAATGGCAAAGGAAGACCTTTCTCCCTGTCTCTCTCTCTCTCACTGTCCACTCTGCCTGTCAAAAAATAATAAAAAATTAAAATTTAAATTTAAAAAAATTATTATAAAGGGACTGTCCTCCAGTAGCTTCCCATATCTGTTTAAATAACCTCAGGTTTCTTGTTCTGGACATAAGGACCAAATGATGGGTTCCTGACTTCCTTTCCAACCTACTTCAACCTCTGCCACTCCACCCACTGGGCCACCTTTCTCACTTTACTTCAGCCTCGCCAGCCTTCTTTCTGACTCTTAAATACAGCATACATCTTTATACATTTCCACCTTTCCTTCTCCCCTCTCCCTGCAACACTTGTTCCTGAGAGCATCCGTGGATGACTTTTCTTTATTCTTATTTCAGAGAGATTCCCTAGTCACCTGAACTGAAGGTAGACAAATCCAGTCCTCCTGTCCCACCACCCTGATGTCATTTGTCACAGGACTTCTTGCTCTCCCAATCTACTTTCTTTGTCATATGCTTATTGGTCTATTTTCTGACTCCTCTTACTAAGTTATGCTCCATCAGAGTAGGAGCCTTTTCTATCTTCTTCAGGTAGAATCCATTGAGCCTAGAATGGAGCTTCATATATAATATACGCTCAAAAGGTATCTGTGTTCTAAATGAACAAATCAGTAGTCTGTGAACGAATCACTGTGGGGATTCTGGAAACAAGCAAAGGCCAATGTTCCATCGGTCTTTTATTCTGGCAACACGTTGTATCCTTTCCACTTCCTGTGAGGAAATAAGGCAAAGCCTTCCTTTTCTTCCTTCTAGTCAGAAATTCTCCTGGGAACCAATGGGTGATTTTATGAAAGTTGGAAACTTTCTTTAAGTTTCCTGTCTTCTAATGAATCTTCTACTGTATAAAGGATCTGTGCAAATTTGGGGGATTTTCATTAATGTCATGACCTAGCTGGGGAAAGATTAGGGAAGAATTCAAGGCAGAGGGAACTAGACATGGATAATTAAGGGAGGCAGGAGGCATAATGAATTAACCCTCGAAATTGGGCACAAGATCCCAGTATGCCACTGAGTTTCCTTGATTTACTTACTGGCTTTCAGCACTGTGAGATGTTAACAATCTTCATACTCTGTCTAAACCCCTGCTTAGGGTATAGTTTGAACCATGTGAAATTGCTGGTACTTGACTAAGTTTGATTTAGAAAAACAGAATTTTAAATACCTTATCCAATACTAGTTGAATCCCTTCTTGTGGGTTCTAGTCAGAGAAAGTAGAAGATGTGGAGATATTATGGACAGTAGGAGATATTATAGAAGGGTCCAAAAAAGTTTGCAATGAAAGCAAACCTGTGCCAGGATTTTGGAGGATGACTTCAGTTCCTTAAGGCACCAAAGGATGACTCACAGGTGTTCCTTAAGTATAGGGCCTTCTAGATAGTAAGGATCCCTGTCTCAACTCCAGGGCTGGAGAATAGAGAGAAGGAGCAATAACCCCACATTCTGTCAGAGAACCTCCAGTACAGGGATCCAGGCTTCAGAAATAAGGAGTTCATCGAGAAAAGAAAGACGATCATAGAGTCTGGTTCTGCTACCTCCTCACACTTAAGGACAGATAGCAACTTCACACATCCTGATAACAAAATGCAGGAGCGTCCAGGATTCCTTCAATTTCCTTTTGATTCTCCATAAAATTTCTAGAGATGCCCTCTTCCTATAACAACATAATAAAGAAAAGTGCAAAAAGGATTTTAACATCCCTATTTCTAAATTCTCTCAAGACACCGAGGGAATGTGATGTGAGGTTGGAGAAGTTTTCTCAGAAGAGAACTGAGCAGAAATGGCCTGGCTGAAGGCCCCTCACGCAGCTTTCACAGAGGATGCAGGTACCAGCGTCCTTTTGTTGTGGAAATAATATAGAATCCAAATAAAGAAGATACAGGATCACTGGTGAAAATATTCTTACACTCAAGAGGCAGTTTGTGGACACTGCAACAAAGTTAACTCCACTTCTCTCATCCCATAGTGGCTCAGAACCCAAGGTTTGCACTTACGCTGGTGACCCCTGGCCAAAGCTAGGGGAAGATTCAGCACCATCAGTGTCGCTGGGAGAGCTGCCATGCAGGAGGCTCCAGGTAACCACAGCCACAGCATGCTGGAGAGCAGGAGAAGAGCAGGCAGGCACGTCTCACTTGATGAGAACGCTGACCCTGCTCCACTCACATCCCAAGCAACAGCAGCAAGGTGTTCGCCTCTTTGTTGTGGTATTGGGCAACCTCAGTGCTGAAGAATCAATCAGCATCAGGGAAGGAAAGCATCATCAGTTGCTCGTCAGAGATCCAGTATGACGGTCTTCATGTGAAACGTACAGTTTTCTTCATCACATTAACGATATTAATTCAGCATCTCAAGGATTGGATCCAAGTGGAACTGAAACTCTTTCACTGAGGCCCTAAAGTGAGCCAAAACTCAGATGGCCAGTGATGTGTTCACAAATTTGAGCCTTGTAGGAGCATTCATGTGTGGGCTAAGGAAAAAGCTGTTTAGACAGGTGCAAGTATGAAGTTGTTTAGGAGTAAAGAGGCGGGGGGGGGGTGTATTTCAAGCCAGGAAATCTTGAATCTGGTCCTAATTGTGGCATAACTCAGTGTTACAGATTTGGGGTAGTTACTTATGCTCTCACAGGTTAAGCAGAGGTACTGTGATCTCTCAGGTATTTGAATCCTGGAAAATGCTGTGATTTTGAGGACACTAAAGAAGCAGCAAGCCCTGGTGACTGGGGCTGCTGACTAGAGGAATGGGCCTCTCTATGGTCAATGAAGTGCCTGATAAGCCAAAAGATACTGAGTAGAGAGGCTGCTCGTGTTTGCCTCTGACGCTGTCACTAAGTCCAGTGGCCCCTCTAGGACACACGCAGGCCAGGGGCTGGGTGTGGACTGGAGATCCTGGAGGTGCCTGTGCACAGCACTCACCCCAACGACGCAGCGAGGCCACTGGCAGTGAAAGCACACAGGGTCCGGAGAGAGCAGTGAAGATCGCAAGGTCAGCTTCGGACACGGCTCTACTTTATGATGATTAATATTTTATGTGAATAAGGGTTCACCCCCTCAATCATACTGCCCATTATGATTTCCTCATTTTATTGAGAATACACCTCATTACTATTTTATTTTTCTTACATTATCCTAAGAAAAGATACAAAAAGGGCTTGCTGATGAATGCATGATATAACATTCAGAACACTATAGTGAAACTCTGAATTCTATCACTTGATGTAATCATATATTTTAAAACATATTTTTACCTTGACACAATTAATGCACATTATATTAATATAGTTGCAATGTCTCAGATTCAGAATATATTTTAAAGGGCAATTATATGTACATAACTGCATTACAGTTCTCCTTCTAATGAGGAGTCGATGTTAGGTGCCTTAATATTTCTAATGACATCATAGTCACCATGCTGTGATAAAAATAACTAAAATTTATTGGGCAAATTTTGAGTGTTTTACTTTATACTCTAATTTTCAATACTTTAGACAAAAATTTTTAGGCATAGCATTCAATTTTTAGACATAATACCTTTATCTAAACACAAGAGTATGGAAGATAAATACTTTTACCTTCCCTGCAGATAGACTGAAAAAATATGGAGACGAAACAACTTTTGCAAGGCTGATGCACACCAGACTCAGCCTAGTTATATATAACTCCAAACTTCACACACACTTCCTCACACTCAGATCCTGAAGACAACAATGACCATTATGTTAAATTATTTTTAGCAGTTTAATTAGTGCATCAGTAAGACTACATTTAATGAATAACAGCATTTCATACAATATGGAAAGAGATTGTGTAGCAATGTTAGTTCCTTCAGGAAAGTCCCTTCATCTCCATTTCAACCCTTCTCTGGAAATGAGGAAATTTTTTTTATCTTATGTAATGCAACCCAGAGCTCCTACACAAGTTATCTTTCCTACTAAAGATAATAATGGGGGTTGGTGTTGTGAGTAGTAGGTTAAGCCTCTGCCTGCTGCTCTGGCATCTTATATGGGTGCTGGTTCGTGTTCCGGCTGCTCCTCTTCCAATCCAGCTCTCTGCTTGTGGCCTGGGAAAGCAGTAGAAGGCGGCCCAAGTGCTTGGGCCCCATGAACCTGCTTGGGAGACCCAGAAGAAGCTCCTGGCTCCTAGCTTTGGATTGGCCCAGCTCCAGCCATTGCAGTGATTTGGGGAGTGAACCAGTAGATGGAAGACCTTTCTCTCTGGCTCTCCCTCTCTCTGTCTGCAACTCTACTTCTCAAATAAATAAATAAATCTTTAAAAAAGATAATAATGCTTTCAAAATTCCTCAAGTCAGGTAGTCTCTCAAACAGTATCTCAGGTTTCTCAGCATAAAGTAGTTTCATCATATCAAAATAGAATAGAAAAACTATATCACTTCTTTTAGAAAAATATATTTTTATTAATGTGGAACATTGAAATTTCTTAGGTTGAGTAGAATTCACTGTTGTCTCTGGATTTGAGAAGAAAGTGTGTCCCCAGAGCCCAAAGATAATTCAGCACAATTGGTAGCTGTGCAATCACAATGAGGAGAATTCAGTCAGTTAACCACAGAGAAAAATAACCTACTCAAAAGCTGTGACGTGATAATCTCGGAAAGCCAATCTAAGATTCTTCTTAGTAAAATAGGATAAAAGAGGTGACAAATAAAAAAAATCCTGCATCAAGAACAAACTGAAATGTAGTTGAAGAGGACACAATCAACACTTGGTCCTATAAATCTGAAACAGGTTACAAACCAAATTTCTTTTTAAAAAAAATGACCAGAGCATACGTTAGAGTAAGGATAATTCTCTTCAATAAATGGTCCTTACAAAACTGGATGTATATGTATAGAATAAGAAAACTGGATCCATACCTCTCATCACTTATGAAAATCAACTCAAGATGCATCGAAGACCTAAATTTAAGACCTGAGAATATGAATTTACTGAAAGAAAATGTAGGGGAAACACTCCAACTCATTGGTATAGATGATTTCTTGGATAAGACCCCCAAAGCACAAGCAACAAAAGTAAAACTAAACTAATAGGATTATATGAAACTCAAAAACTTCGGCACAGCAGAGAAAATGATTGATAGAATAAACAGACATCCAATAGAATGGGGAAAATATTTGTGAGCTACCTATTTAACAAAGGATTACTATCCAGAATATATCAGCAACTTAAAAAAAAAAAAACTCAACAACAGCAAAACAATCCAGTAAAGAAATGGGTAAAGGGTCACAATAGACAGTTCTCAAAAGAAGAAATACAGATGGCCAACAAATAGATGAAAAAAATGTTCGGCATCACTAACCATTAGAGAAATGCAAATCAAAGCCACAGTGAGGGGCTGGCATTGTGGCATAATGGGTTAACCTGCCACCTGCAATACCAGCATCCCATATGAGTACCGTCTCCAGCCCCCTCTACTCCACTTCTAATCCAGCTCCCTGCTAATGTGCCTAGGAAAGCATTAGAAGATGACCCAAGTTCTTGGGCCCCACACCAACATAGGAGATCCAGATAAAGCTCCTGGCTTCTGGCTTCAGCCTAGCCCAGCCCTGGTCATTGTGGCTATGTGGGGAGTGAACCAGCAGATGAAAGACACTCTCTCTCTCTCTCTCTCAGATAAATAAAATAAAGAGTAAAAGAAATAAAGCCACAATGAGATATCACCCTACTCCTGTCAGAATGGTCTTTATCCAAAGACAGAGTAATAAATGCTTGTGGGGATGTAGAGAAAGGGGATAACTTATACACTGTGGGTGGCAATGTAAATTACTGCAGCCATTGCGGAAAACATTATGGAGATTTCTTAAAAAGCTAGAGATAGATTTGTCATATGATACAGCAATCCAGCTACTGGGTATATACTGAAGACACATGAACACACTGTGTCAGAGAAACCTGCATGACCATGTTAATAGCAGCATTGTTGCCGGCGCCATGGCTCAATAGGCTAATCCTCCGCCTGTGGCGCTGGCACACAGGGTTCTAGTCCCAGTCGGGGCGCGGGATTCTGTCCCAGTTGCCCCTCTTCCAGGCCAGCTCTCTGCTGTGGCCCCGGAAGGCAGTGGAGGATGGCCCAAGTGCTTGGGCCCTGCACCCGCATGGGAGACCAGGAGAAGCACCAGGCTCCTGCCTTCAGATCAGTGTGGTGCGCCGGCCGCAGCACGCTGGCTGTGGAGGCCATCAGAGGGTGAACCAACGGTAACGGAAGACCTTTCTCTCTGTCTCTCTCTCTCACTGTCCACTCTGCCTTTCAAAAAACAAACAAAAAAATAGCATCATTGTTCACAATAGCCAAAATAGAGAATCAGCCAAAGTGTCCCTCATCAGATGAATGGATAAAGAAATGTGATAATATCTATATACATACATATATATATAGTGATTGTGATAAATATATAATGTGATTGATATATATTATGGAATATTGTACAGATATTAAAAATGAAATTCAACCAGTTGCATCAAAATGGATAAAACTGGAAGACATCATGTTGAATACAATAAACCAAATACAGAAAGATAAATACCACATGTTCTCCCTTATATGTGGAAACTAAAATTAAAAAAGAAAAAAGTCAAAAAACAAAGAAAGAAATGTCTCTGTTCATCAGTATTGCTGCAAATTATTTTGTCAAGCTTTGTTTTATATATTTGTCAAATCAATAGTTAAGAATGTTATACTACTATGATTTAAATGATCTGTGATTACTTTAAAATTTACTGTATATGAGTGAAATGGTCATCTTTCCATTTGATTATTGTTTATAACATTGCCTATATTCCTGCTAAGCTAAGATCTGTTGATCTCTTTTTTCTTTTTCTTTCTTTTTTTTTTTTTTTTTTTTTTTTTTTTTTTTTTTTGACAGGCAGAGTTAGTGAGAGAGAGAGACAGAGAGAAAGGTCTTCTTTCCATTGGTTCACTCTCCAAATGACCGCTACGGGCGGCACCTGCGCTGATCCGAAGCCAGGAGCCAGGTGTTTCCTCCTGGTCTCCCGTGTGGGTGCAGGGCCCATCCTCCACTGCACTCCTGGGCCACAGCAGAGAGCTCGACTGGAAGAGGAGCAACCAGGACAGAATCCGGCGCCCCAACCGGGACTAGAACCTGAGGTGCCGGCGCCGCAGGCAGAGGATTAGCCTAGTGAGCCGCGGCGCCAGCTAGATCTGTTGATCTCTTTATTTAGTTGAGCATTAAGCTGTTGACTGTAGTATAAACTAAAATTATCTCAAAAACTAAAACTAAAATAAAATTTCTGACATTTTATGTGGAAAAAAAGTAATGGCCAGTGGCTATGAAATATATTTTGTATGTCTCATGCACTTATCTTAACAGCAATGTCCTTTATTTTAAAAATATTTTTATTTATTTATGTTCATTCCACGTTGAAGGGTGACAGAGAAACAGGGAGAAATTTCCCATTTTCTGGTTCACTCTCCAAATGAGGGCTGGGGCAGGCAAAAGTCAGCATCTCAGAATTCAGCTGAGGTCTCTACCATGTATTGTATGGGCCCAAGTGCTTGAGCCATCACCTGCTGTTTCCCAAGGTGCACATGGCAGATTGGAAAAGAAGGAGATGGGATGTGATGCCAAGCAATGACTTAACCATTACACCAAACGCTGGCCTTACAGTGCGCTTCTTTAAGTATCACATGTGTCTTGCATTTTAAAAAACATTAATCCGGCCGGCGCCGCGGCTCACTAGGCTAATCCTCTGCCTGCAGCGCCGGCACCTCGGGTTCTAGTCCCGGTTGGGGTGCCGGATTCTGTCCTGGTTGCTTGTCTTCCAGGCCAGCTCTCTGCTGTGGCCCAGGAGTGCAGTGGAGGATGGCCCAAGTGCTTGGGCCCTGCACCCACATAGGAGACCAGGAGAAGTACCTGGCTCTGGATCTGCACAGCGCGCCGGCCTCAGCATGCCGGCCGTAGCGGCCACTTGCGGGGTGAACCAACGGAGAAGGAAGACCTTTCTCTCTGTCTCTCTCTCTCACTGTCTAACTCTGCCTGTCAAAAAAAAAAAAAAAAGATAAAAATAAATAGAGGATGCTAGGTGTTTGAATATACGTGAAGAAATTTATCATGACATCTAGTCAGATTATATTTGAAATTACTTAGCAGAATGTAACACTTAAGAAAAGTATGCCTTTAAGTTTCTTTGAAGAAAGGGTTTAGAAAGTCACAAATCCTATATAAATGTAGGGCTATATAGATTGTGTATTTTGGGGTTAGTTTTGAACAATTACATAAGGTAGATTAAAGAACATTGCAGATTATTTGCTATTAATCTTGAATAGGTAGGTAATACTTTCCTGGCTCTTAAATTTGGGCAGTCCCTTTCGACCAACATAATGTGGTAGAATGATGCTTTACACACTTGGCCTGAGATCTAAGAAGACTTTCAATTTTTACTTCTCTTTCTGGAAAAGATAAAAATCATTCTCTCCTACCCTATCCACCATTGTGATTTTGTTGCTTGTATTCCCATGTGCATCAAGTGCACTCCACAAAGGCTGAATCATGGTTTGTCTGAGTCTCCGCTGTGATCCTGTGTTCCTTCTAATGTCTGAGAAGTGAGTCTACGGGGAACACTTGGAGTTTAGTTGTTGCCTATAAAGCACATGAGAACAGTTTGCTCTACCTGCCTGCCACAGGAGGATTGAGAGAACCTGGAACCTGAAGCTGCTGCAGGTGTCCTTCTACCATCTCAGGAACGCTGACTTCCCATGAATGAGAGGGACAAACAAGGAAGAAGCAAATCACAGGTGATGCCCCTGGCCAGCTGAACTGAGCAACCCTGGAAATTTCCTACCTTGGACATATCTTTTACATGCCATAAAATGCTAATGAAAAATAAAGCCAATTAGATTGGGTTTCCTGTTACTAGCAGCAGAAAGCATCTTCACTTGAATATTCTTACCATGCACGTTAATTATTCATTAAAGTTTCACACCACAGGTCTCAGATAAAATGTGACAAATCATTCACTCATCTCAGGGAGCAAAGCAAGAGTTCAGTCAACCAGCAGACAAGTTTGTCAGCTTATCAAATTCCTAGAGGGTAATATGCTTCCCACAAACAATGCCCCACTTAAAAATTAAATACTCATAAAATAGATTTTGAGTTTGAGTTGCTTGAGCGTAAAATATGAGACATCTATGGCAGTGGAGAAACTGTATTCCAATCACTCTTGCTTTGAAATGAACTTCTGAATGGTTACCTACTTTGTAGATTTGACACTGACTTCTCGAGTGGAACACAAGAGCAGAACCCTTCATCTTAACGAATTCATTTGCCTTTTTTTGAAATCTCCCCAACTCATTAAAAATAGGACATTCCAAAGTCTCTGAAATTTCCAACTATTTACTGATTTATAACTGTAGTTATGAAACCTTTTATACAAACATCAATAAAAGTTTTGATTCATTTTTATGGCTTGCTTCCCTAATATTTTTCATCAAGTTTGTTGCAAGTTTGCTTTCAGTGTTTCTTTTTTAAGATTTATTTATGTATTTGAAAGTCAGAGTTACACAGAAAGAGGAGAGGCAGAAAGAGAGATCTTCCATCCGATGGTTCACTCCTCAATTGGCCGCAATGGCCGGAGCTGAGCCGATCCGAAGCCAGGAGCCAGGAGCTTCTTCCAGGTCTCCCACGTGGGTGCAGGGGCCCAAGGACTTGGGCCATCTTCTACTGCTTTCCCAGGCCATAGCAGAGAGCTAGATAGCTGGAGCAGCCAGGTCTCGAACCGGTGCCCATATGGGATGTTGGCGCTTCAGGCCAAGGCGTTAACCCACTGCACCACAGCACCAGCCCCATGATTGCAGTTTTTACAATTTATCTTTCTACACACTGATTGAAAATTTTAATTATTTTAGTTGCTAAGTAAAAGTTTGTATATTTATAGTATGATGCTTATACATGTATACATTGCAAAATGGCTAAATCAAGCTGTTTAGCATAGGCATTATCTCACAGAATACATGAATGAAAACTGTTTTATATTCAGATAGAATCCACCTGTCTTTTTTCTATTTCTTTTCTTTACAACTGTATGAAGTCAATGATTGTTCACTGTACATGCATTTGAAAAAATAACAAAGAACTGCAGCACAGGTGATAACCCAAGCAGCAGGGGGGAGGGGGTGCTGGAAACGGGGTAGAGAAGGCACCACCATCAGTAATGAGACTTCCAGGCCAAGGCAGGGGCTGAGGAGGCCATGGGGAGGACGTTTGCTTCAGGGTCACTGAACCAGGAGGGGGCCAAGTCCTGAGGAGCCACTCTGTTTGGGGAAGAATAGGAGCCACCCAGAACACCTTTTCATGAAGAATTAGGGTCAGGGATTCGCCATCTTCACTTCAGCTCAGGGGTCCTGCAGGGGACAGAGGAGAGGCTGTTTTCAGACCTGTAACAACGGTTTCTCCTCCCTTCACTCAGGGCTTTGAGTGACCATATTGCAGTAAGAAGAAAACTCTTCCATCACTTAGAGACAATTCTTCCTCAGAGCACAGACCTTGGACCGAGAGGGGAAAAAGTGCTTTGGTGTAAATGGCCTGATTCAAAAATCTGCATTCAAATTTTTGCCATTACTTCTGTCTCCTATCATCACCTCTGCCGTGTTTTCTAGGAAATCCAAATCTACCTTTGAAGGAGAAACAAAGGTCATTACCTGCTGGCTGAAGTGCAGAATGTTCTGGGAAAGACAAGGGAAGATATGTTCTTAACAGACACAGAGGCCAACCTCCGCAGCCCCAAATCTCCCATCTGAGATTTTTCTACCAGCACAGCCTACGACAGCCAGGGCAGGGAGGGAGCAGAATCTGAGAGCCATGACCCAGGATGTCTCTCACACAAGCCCACTTCACCAGCCTGAGTGGCTCTTCCTTTATTGGTCCCAGGCTCCCCCCTGAAGAACTCCATGCTTGATAACCTCTCTCTTTTCTCTCCAAGCCTTTACCACCTGGGATTTGGCAGAGTAACCATGTACTGCTGACTTCTGCATTTTCAGGAAAGTTGAGGTCAACTAGGAAAGAAAGAGCTTATGTGGGGCCTCTCTATACACATAACAAATGCCAGGAATGGCAGATTTCTTCCTCCAGAAGAGTCCTTGGGAGATCTCAGCTACCAACAGGTTCTTACCTCTCTGAGTCCTGCAGTAGATGAACAGCCCCAGTCCAAGAAACAGCAGACCCAGCACAAAGCCTGCAGCTCTACTCAGCAACTTGCTCTGTGTGGATTCAGCCTGTGCCCCTGAGAGAAGAAGCCAGATCTGGTCATTTTTATCCCAACTGCACATTTTCTCATTGACACGAGATTGAGAACTGCTGAGTCTGGAGGAGGAAGTCTTCCCTGGGAGACCAGGACTTGGCCATTTCTAGAAAAGAGATTCAACTCACACTGAGTAGCCACAAGGCTCAGGCACTTGAACATATTTAAATATCACAGGCCTGAGATAGCATCTGATGTGTGAAGAGCCTGGACTCAAGGGCGTTAAGTGGTTTGTCTAGGGCGGCAGAGCTAACGAATGCAGAGCTGAGATTGGGATCCTTCATGTCAGGAAGAGCTTACATGGCTCTCAGATCACAACGAACCACCCAGAGCAACAGCACCATACGTACAAGCCCAGCACCAAAGTCAAGTCTGAAGTACAGAACCCCACAGGGGTGACCACGGCCGGTGATGTTACTAGAGGGATCCACATGGGGACATCCTTTCTATTGCCAGGCACAATTGACATCCCCAAGGTGCAGTAGAAAAACTCACAGGGTGTTAGAGATTGAAGAGAAATTGGCTCCCCAAACTCATGAAGATACCTAGACTCTGAAGTCTTAATGCTACGTGTCAATGAATCAAGCATGGAGACGTGATCTAATACGGCATCTGTGAAAGGAATAGGGTGGGAGGTCTTTAACCCGCTGGGGACGTGCCTGAGAAGGTAGCTGTTGTTAGAGGGTTGGGTGTGTGAGCCTGCTTCAGTTCAGCTCTCCCTCTGTGTGTCCTGGCTTACCCCATGACCATCCCTGCACATGCACGAGGCCATCGCCAGCCTCCACCAGATGCCAGTCGATGGGGCCACCTTGTCCTAAGCTGTGACCTCCAAACCGTGAGCTGAAATGAACCAGCATCTCCTCCTTTAATTTAATTTAAATTAAAACAATGAAAAGCAGACTAATACATGTGGGAAGAGGAGAAGCCTGACACTCGGGCACAGGCAGAGTCCCCTTCCTGGAGGGGGAGGGGCTTATGGGTCGCGAAGCTGCTCACTCCATTCCACGGTGATGGGGCTGGTCACGCTCGGGTGCTCCACCTGGCACGTGTACACCTCTCCACTCTGAGGAACTGTCTCAAGCATCACCAGGGTCTGGAAGGTCCAGTCTCCATTACGGATCAGGCCCGTGGACACCACCCCAGCCTCCTCTTCCTCTCCATTCCGGAATCATCGCACTTCAATGTGGCCTGGATAGAAGCCACTCACAGCGCAGACCAGGAGGTTGTGGTGCTGCAGGGGCTGGGTCTTTGCAGGGTACACGGTCACCTTCGGCACAACTAGGAGATAGAGAAAGGAGAAGGGAGGCATGGGCATTCTTTCTGGTGGCTGCTTCTGCCTCTCTCTGTCCCCAGGCTCCAGTCTCAGGTGGGCTTCCCTCAAAGCTGGCCATGTGCTGCAACAAGTGTCTCCTAAAAGCTTTATAACAACACAGCACAAACACGAAACAGGAAAGAGGTCTGAATTCCTGACTCAGTACTTGGTAATAGTGAAAAAAGACCCAACAAAGAGGAGCATGAAGTAAATTGTGTTACAACTATACAGAGGAATAAGTATGCAATTACTGATATGCTACTAGCATTTTAAAGTATTACCAGTATGCTATTTAATAGAATTAGATTTGAACACGCTAATTCCACAGACATTTCTACTAATAAAAGTACATATACCAGGGAAACATGGGCAATTTAGACCTGAAAAGGCCTCCTCTCCCCTCCCCACCCCCAATTTAGCTTCACATTTCTTCCAGTGAAATGCTCCTGCAGAGGACACAGCACACTTTCCTTTCAGGGCTTCCAGGAAGAAGCGTGTATGCCAAGGACAGGGTATGATCAGCCTCCTTATTCTTACAAACCATTTACATCTGTCAGTTTTCCTCCCTTAAACCTTTAGCTCAACCAGACGCCTTAAACTGCCCTTTCTGGCATCTCTAGGGACACACTCAGCCAAAATTCCCTCCCCCTCCCACCCTGCAAAGCCACCCCATCCCCCTTCCCACCTCCCACAAGGATCACCAGACAGTGTCATTATAGAGCAGGTGTTGTGGCGCAGTGGGTTAAGCCACTGCCTGTGTTGCCGGCATCCCATAACACTGATTCAAGTGCTGGAGTGTGGGAGATCAGGATGGACTCCTGGCTTCTGGCTTTGGTCTGGCCCAGTTCCAGCAATTGGGGCTGTTTAGGACGTGAGCCAGCAGATGGAGATCCCCCTCTTTCTCTCTGCAACTGCTTTTCAAATAAATAAATAAATCTTTCTGAAAAGAACTTGTTGGGGGCCAGTGCCATGGCTTAGAAGGTTAAGCATCTGCCAGCAGTGCAGGAATCCCATATGGGTGCCCGTTCTAGTTCCAGTTGCTCTACTTCCAATCCAGCGTCCTGCTAATGGCCTAGGAAAGCAGCAGAAGATGGACCAAGGTCTTGGACCCCTGCATCCATGTGGGAGACCCAGAAGAAGCTCCTGGCTCCTGACTTCAGCTTAGCTCAGGTCTATCCATTTTGGTCATTTAGGGAGTGAACCAGAGGATGGAAAAATCTCTCTCTCTCTCTCTCTCTCTCTCTCTCTCTCCTCCCTTTCTCCCTCCCTCACTCCATCCCTCCCTCCTTCTCTCTCTGTATTTCTGCCTTTCAAATAAAAACAAATAAATATTTTTTAAAAAGAAAAGAAAAAGAACTTGCTATTGTACTTCCAAACCTGGATCCTTTTTGCTGGACACGGAGTAAGCCAATCACTGAAACCAGATGATGTAAGAAACTAAGAGTTTATTTTGCAGTGTGCTGAGTCAGACAGCTATACCTCAAGACCTGAATTTACCCAGAATTAAGGGCTATGGATCCTACATATTAAAGGGCACTGAGCAATGTGTGGTCAGCTCTTGGCTTGGTCTACAAGTTCATGCTCTGCCTCTGATGGGTCTGTGATAGGAGACCAGCGTGTTCCCATTGTAATGACAGATGGGCTCAGGTCAGTGTGGGCTCTACAAGGAGAACAGGCATTATTTTGTCTGAATAGGGCCTGTGAGGGCCTGTGAGGCTGCCAGAGCAGTCCATTACTGGGATGTTAACCACAGAGATGATCACAAGATTTTTTTCTTAAGATTTATTTATTTATTTATTCGAGAAGGAAAGTTAGAGAGAGAGGGAGAGGGGGACACACAGAGAGAGAGAGAGAGAGAGAGTGAAAGGTCTTCCATCCACTGGTTCACCCCCCAGATTGCCCCAAAGTCAGAAGCCAAGACTCCATCCTGATCTCCCACATGGGTGACAGCCACCCAACACTTGGGCCATCTCCCACTGCTTTCCCAGGCGCATTAGAAGGGAGCTGGATCAGAAGAGGACCATCCAGGACATAAGCGGACACCCATATGGGATGCCAGCACAGCAGGCAAAGGCTGAACCTACTATACTACAGCCTCAGGCCTATCACCAAATGCTGACACTCTGTGATTCATGTTCTTAAAGGAGAGCTTTACCCTTTGTCACTGCCTTAATTTAGTGAGAAAAATCTTTAGCAAGGCTTTGATGTGTAATCAGCAAAGGGGAGACAAGAACCTGGGATCTAAGGGAGAGATACAGGGGCCTGATAACATCAGCATCACAGGCATTAGGGGTAAGGGTTCAGTTTCAGGACTTAAAGACCTCCACACCGCACCCACCAATCCTCTCCTCTCCCCTCTTGCTCCAAGCCTACAGAACCCCACCCTCCGCATAAATTTGTGGGGAGGGCACCCTCCCTTGACGCGCACACATCCCCTCTCACATCACACACGGACAAGACCCCACTGTCTTCCCATTAACACTGCAGGTTCCCAGGTCCCCTAACAACCTCCAAGCACCCACAATCCTGCACACACCTCTCCCCCGCCCCAGACCGCACTGCGCACCGCTCACCTCGCCGCGGCACCGCGAAGCGCTCAAAGGCACGGTAGTTGTGTACGCAGTACGTGTCCACCGCGGCCCGATACTTGTCCAGTGTGACCTCCTGCCGGTTCCAGCCCTCGGCATCGGGCCGACCCAGCTCCGTGAGGGCGAGGAACTCACCCACATCGCTATCGAAGCGCACGTACTCCTCCCGGTTGTAGATGAATCTGGCCAGGAGCCGCACCCGCTGTGTCCCGTTGGAGAAATGACACTCACCTTTAGCCTGCAGGGTGAAACGAGCTGTGGGGACAGGGATCGCGTCACAGCTGTGGGCACAGGGATCGCGTCACAGCTGTGGGCATAAGTATCACGTCACAGCTGTGGGGATACGGGATCGAGTCACAGCTGTGGGCACAGGGATCGCGTCACAGCTGTGGGCACAGGGATCATGTCACAGCTGTGGGCACAGGGATCATGTCACAGCTGTGGGCACAGGGATCGCATCACAGCTGTGGGGACAGGGATCGAGTCACAGCTGTGGGCACAGGGATCGCGTCACAGCTGTGGACACAGGGATCGCGTCACAGCTGTGGGCACAGGGATCATGTCACAGCTGTGGGCACAGGGATCGCATCACAGCTGTGGGGACAGGGATCGAGTCACAGCTGTGGGCACAGGGATCGCGTCACAGCTGTGGACACAGGGATCGCGTCACAGCTGTGGGGACAGGGATCACGTCATAGCTGTGGGGACAGGGATCGCATCACAGCTGTGGGGACGGGGATCGAGTCACAGCTGTGGGGACGGGGATCGAGTCACAGCTGTGGGCACAGGGATCATGTCACAGCTGTGGGCACAGGGATCGCATCACAGCTGTGGGGACAGGGATCGAGTCACAGCTGTGGGCACAGGGATCGCGTCACAGCTGTGGACACAGGGATCGCGTCACAGCTGTGGGCACAGGGATCATGTCACAGCTGTGGACACAAGTATCACGTCACAGCTGTGGGGATATGGGATCGAGTCACAGCTGTGGGGACAGGGATCACGTCACAGCTGTGGGCACAGGGATCGCATCACAGCTGTGGACACAGGGATCGCGTCACAGCTGGGACTCTCACTTAGGGAAATGCAGTCATCTTTAGCTCCGGGACATTGTCGATATAAAGTCTTTAAAATGGAAGTGTACACAGCGCTGCTCCACCTTTTGTGAGTCACATTTCAAATATATATGCATATGTATTTATATTTAACTATTTTACTTACATATAATTATCTAATATATTCGGTAAATCTATAATGTATGAGTATATATTACATTTATATTTATTATATATATATGTACATATATATTCAATGCTACAGATGTGACACGGTAGTTACTGGAATTCTGTACTGGAACGTATAGGCCTGATAACACAGTGGCTGAAAGGACTACAGTGCTCCATGCAGAGACCATATTTGCTTTGTTCCTTACTCCATCATCATCAGCATCGCCTGAGGTACTAACTGGTGCTTTGTAGGTCACTGACAAGTAATGGCTGCAGGAATTCATGGCATTGTACTCATGAATTCACAACAGGGTTGCTTATTGTCTGGTTTTTTATTTTTCTCAGGTTCTGCTTGCCTCCTGACCTCAGAGCAGAACTCTTTTCTGAGGCTGCCCATTCAAAAGTCGATTATAAGCAGCCTTCACTTCTTCACCTCCCCTTCCCCTTCTGTCAAATCCCGTTACCACTCAGGACAACAAACATCCCTCAGGCACCAGCCTCACCATGAACTCCAGTGTTTTAGATTCTCTGACCTCTTAACAGCTTCATATGAATGTCAAAAAATCATCTCAAACTTGATGTAAATAAAACCTTTATTTCTAACCACCCACTTCAAATCAGTTCCTCCTCTGTCTTCCCTACTTCATTAACAGCATCACCATCCACCTATACCCTTAAGACCAAATCCTTAGAAATAATCCTGGCTTTTAGCTCCCATCACCCTGCATATAATCCGTTAACTAGTCATACAAAAAGCTATCACAAAACTGTTCACTTTATCCTTGCCGCCGCCTTTTCCATTGCCACATTAAATGAGGCCACAAAACACAGAGTTCAGGAGGAAAAGAAAAGAGATAATAGAAGGTGAGTTGCAATACATCCTCACATATCGGGAGAGATATCAATTCCACAGATCTTATTGAGAACATAACATGGGATCTCCTTGAATTCCTTCAAATTCCTTTTTATCCCCCATAAAATTTCAGTGAACCCCTCCTTCTTTTCTAGTACAACTCAACACAATAAAGGAAAGTGCTGCATGAGGAATTATTTGAACATTACTGTTTCTCTTTTTAGAAAGATTTATTTACTTATTTAAAAGTCAGAATTACAGAGAGAAGAGAGTTATAGACCAAGAGAGGGAGAGACAGAGAAAGAGATCTTTCACCCACTGGTTCACTCCCCAAATGACTGCAATGGCCAAGGCTGAGCCATATTGAAGCCAGGAGCCAGGAGCTTCTTCCAGGTCTCCCATGTGGGTGGCAGGGGCCCAACTTGGGCCATCCTCCACTGCTTCCCCAGGTGCATTAGACGGAGCTGGATCGGAGGCAGTGCAGCCGGGACTCCAACCTGCACTCATATGGGATGCTGGTATTGCAGAGAACATTACTATTTCTAAATCCTCTGGAGACCCTGAAGTAATGTGATGTAAGGCTAGAACAGTTATGTTGGAAGAGAACTGAGAAGAAATGGCCTACATGGAGAACCCCTACGCAGGTCTCTCAGAGTGGCTAGGTGCTCAGGTTCCTTTCATTGTGGAAATAATGCAGGATCTGTTTGATGAAGATACACATGATCATTGAAGAAAATGTCAGAATTTTTTGAGGGACATTACCTGGACACAGTGACAAATTTAACTCCCTTTCTTCTCTCATCCAATAGTGGCTCAGAACCCAAGGTTTGCACTTACGCTGGTGACCCCTGGCCAAAGCTAGGGGAAGGTTCAGCACCATCAGTGTCGCTGGGAGAGCTGCCATGCAGGAGGCTCCAGGTAACCACAGCCACAGCATGCTGGAGAGCAGAAGAGCAGGCAGGCACGTCTCACTTGATGAGAACGCTGACCCTGCTCCACTCACATCCCAAGCAACAGCAGCAAGGTGTTCGCCTCTTTGTTGTGGTATTGGGCAACCTCAGTGCTGAAGAATCAATGAGCATCGCAATTGAATAGCATCATCTGTTGCTGGCCAGAAATTTGGTATGAAGATCCTCTTCTGAAACTTGTGATTTCCTTCATTAAGAATGTTGTTTAGGCCAGCACCGCGGCTCACTAGGCTAATCCTCTGCCTGCGGCGCCAGCACACCAGGTTCTAGTCCCAGTCGGGGCGCCGGATTCTGTCCCGGTTGCCCCTCTTCCAGGCCAGCTCTCTGCTGTGGCCCGGGAGTGCAGTGGAGGATGGCCCAAATGCTTGGGCCCTGCACCCCATGGGAGACCAGGAGAAGCACCTGGCTCCTGGCTTCAGATCAGCGCGGTGCGCCAGCCGCAGTGGCCACTGGGGGGTGAACGAATGGCAAAGGAAGACCTTTCTCTCTGTCGCTCTCTCTCTCTCACTGTCCACTCTGCCTGTCAAAAAAAAATATTGTTTTAGTTTAGAATTTAAATGGTTGTCCAGTTTCACCTAACACATTCTAATTGGAAAGAAATCAGCTGTGAGCTGATACTGATATGTTCACAAGTTTGAACTTTACAGGAGCATTTAGCTCTCGTTTGAAGACAGCTATTCAGACAAGTATGTGTGTGGAGGTGTTTAAGAGTAAAATTTGGGAAAATTACTTAATCTCCTGGAATTGAAATGAAGGTAGTGCCATCTTTCATTTCAGCACTGGAAAATGCTGTGATTCTGTGGACACCTAGGGAGCAGCATCCTTTGGGAACTGATTGTGTGAAAAAACCAGAGCTGTTCACTGGCTGCACCTTTCTGCAGACAAAGAAGTACCTGATAATCAAAACAAAATTGCGAGGTAGTCAAATATTTAACCATGTAAAGTTATTTTTGCAAATTTTTCTGTGATGCTGTCTCTGAGTCTAGTGGCACCTCCAGAACACACAAAGCTAGGGGCTTAGAAGAGGTTACCTATTGGAAATGGAGAGTTTCAAAGGCTTTTGTGCAGAGCACTTAACCAGCCAAGTAATAGGGACAAATTGCCTGAATAAAAATGTACAAGGGACTGAGAGATGGATGAAAGACTCAAAGTCAAACTGGACACACTCTATTTTATGATGGTTAACCTTTTATGTGAAAAAGAGTTTGGTTTCTTAAGTGGAATCCCATAATGATCTCCTCATTTTGTTAAGGATGTATGTCTTTATTATTCCCCTTCTCTTCAAGAAACCTAAAGTAAGATATAAGAAGACTTAGCTATTGAATACATTATAGAATGTTCAGGAAATAGAACACTATGGAAAAACTATTAATGAAATCACTTTATGTAACCATAAATGTATTTCTACTTATATATAATTACTGTACATCATATTAATATAAGTGTAATGTCTTAGATACAAAATGGTCTTTATAGGATAGCTCTGTATTAGTCCATACCCTACAAGGGTTCAGATAAGGAGTCATTGTTTATGTGCCTTAATGTTTCTAGTGTCAGGATAATCACCTTGCTCTAATAAAAATACAAAAAACTATTGAGCAAATTTGAGCATCTTACATTTTGCTCAAAATTGTACCAAAGATCTTTTTATACACAACACTAATTTAATCCTCATGATTATGGGAAGAGAGTACCCTTTTCATCCTGGCAAGTGGAGAGAATAAACTGATGGAGCTGGGAAAACTTTGCAAGGATACAAGGCCAATGTTATGGTTTGGACAGGATTTGGCTCCTCAAACCCACAAGGGTGTTAAAACACCAAAGCCTTATATTATTGATTAATTAATGTTAATGATTGATAGATCAAAACTATAAACTTGGGGCCAGTGCTGTGGCACACTAGGTTAATCCTCTGCCTGTGGTGCCAGCATCCCATATGGGTGCCAGTTCTGGTCCCGGCTGCTCCTCTTCCAGTTCAGCTCTCTGTTGTGGCCCAGGAAGGCAGTGGAGGATGGCCCAAGTGCTTGGGCCCCTGCACCCACGTGGGAGACCAGGAGGAAGCACCTGTCTCCTGGCTTCGGGTCGGGGCAGTTCCGGCTGTTGCAGCCATTTGTAGAGTGAACCAACGGAAGGAAGACCTTTCTGTCTCACTCTCTCTCACTCTCTGTAACTCTACCTGTCAAATAAATAAATACAATCTTATTATAAAAAAAAGTATAAACTTGATCTCATTTTATCGTCTGGGAGGGGGCCTAGTGCAAGGTCTTTCTGTAAATAGGGTCATGCCCTCAGAGGGTAATTTTCACAGGAAGGCTTCTTGCATAAGCAGATTACATTTCTTGTGTCTCTCTGCTTCCTGTATCACCATGCAACTGTCCCTCTCCCATCCTGCAGTTTCACTACATCCCTAAACCAATGTGGCTACCCAACCTAGGATTGTGAAACTCCAAGACTTCAAGCTTAAAAAAACCTTCTTTCTTTCTTCCTATGCAATACACTTCAGTATTCCAGTTAAAGTAATGAAGTGCTGACTAATACAAACAGTAATTGGTGCACTACAAATTGAATCGAGTTTTATATAAATCTAAATCCCACAGGCTCAATCATTAAATCAAATTTCTTTCATGCTCAATTTTTCGACAATAATTGTTATATTGAATTATTTTTATCACTTTAATTCATGTGTCTGCACATCAATAAGACTATAATTTATGAATAGCAGCATTTCATATAGTTTAGGGAGAGACAGTGTAGCAATGTTAATTTCTTTAAAAACTCCTTTAATCATTATTGCTAACACCACTGGAAGTGACAAAATTTGCATTTATCACTCGTAATGGCACCCATAGCTCCTGCACAAGTAACCTTATTAAAGATAACAATGGCCTCAAATTCCTCAAGTACAATTAGTTGTTCTCTCAAACACAATTTTTCTCATATTTCTCAGCATAATGTAATGCAAGTTTGATCATTTCAAAATAAAATAGAGGCCGGCACCGTGGCTCACTAGGCTAATCCTCCACCTGCGGCGCCGGCACCCCAGGTTCTAATCCCGGTCGGGGTGCCGGATTCTGTCCTGGTTGCCCCTCTTCCAGGCCAGCTCTCTGCTGTGGCCAGGGAGTGCAGTGGAGGATGGCCTAAGTCCTTGGGCCCTGCACCCACATGGGAGACCAGGAGGAAGCACCTGGCTCCTGGCTTCAGATCAGCGCAATGCCGGCCGCAATGTGCTGGCCATAGTGGCCACTTGGGGGGTGAACCAATGGAAAAAGGAAGACCTTTCTCTCTGTCTCTCTCTCTCACTGTCTAACTCTGCCTGTCAAAAAAAAAAATAGAAATACTATCTCATTTCTTTAAGGAAAAAGATATTCCTATTAATATAGAATATTCAAATTTCTTGGAGGGGGTGGGTTGAATTCACTATTGTCCCTGGATTTGGAAGAAACCCTGTCCCCAGAGCCCAGTGACAATTCAGCACTCTTGGCAGCTGTGTAATCACAACGAAGAGAATTTACATTTAATTTAACACAGAGAACAGCAACCAACTCGGAAACTAACTATCGTGTGATAATCTAAAGTCGATCTAAGATCCACCTCAGTATAACAGTATAAAATGAATGGCAAAAGAGGCAATTCTATATTATGAGCATAATGAAATATATATAGTCAAACAGAACATCATCAAAACTTGTTCTTGTGAAGCTGACATACAAATTATACACTGTATACATTTGTAATTAAAAAGAATGGCCAGGGACTGTGGAACCAAATTCTGATTAGCATTTACACTTATGAGTAACAAGGATGTGCTCCTTTATAGAGCAGGAGTTTAGTGGTTATGACATCCACATCTCACATCAGAGTCCCTGAGTTTGATTTTGAACCCCAGTTCCTTGCTAATGCAGGCCTGGAGAGAGAGCAGTGATGACTCGTGTAATTGGGTTCTTATCATCCATGTGGGAGACTTTGATTGTGTTCCTGATTTCCAGCTTCAGCCTCTGCCCAGTCCCAGGTGTAGCTGGTATTTTTGAAGTGAACCAATGGATGAGAGTCCTCATTCTCTGTGTGTCTGTCTTTCCCTCTGTGTATTTCTGTCTTTCTCATTCTGTCTCTCTCTCTCTGTCCCTCTAGCTTTCAAACAAATAAATAGCATTTTCAAAGATGTGCTCCCTTAAATATTATATGGATTACACTTTTTTCAGTATTAATTCAATACAAGGAGTGCTCCAGTAAAACATTGCTAGCAATGGTCACCAAGCCATCAGTCCTACAGAGGATGTCTAGGCTGAGCTTCTCACTGAAAGCAGGAGAAACAATCTTGTTCAACACCCGCAGTGTGATAGGCATCAAACAAGGATTCATTTCCAGAGAAGATATTGAAATTGATCTCCAGAAAATGACTCTCAGTACAGAAGTTCTATAGTATCTGATCTTTATGCCTGAAACTACAGGTTTGTTTTATGGGAAAAAAATCTCGACATTATTGGGAACAAACAAGTAAAATCAGAAGTCATCTTTTGTTGAACAACAGGCATTTGAATTTGTGGTGTTACATACAGTCCTTCTCCCAGATTCACCACAGTCAGCCTGAAAAGTTGCACTGCATCACGGTAAAGTGAGCTCTTGTGGTTAACAACAGGCCACAGTTAGACAGGGTATCTGTGACCTGTCCAGGAATCTCAGAAGATTCTCAGCAGCTTTCAGACCATCAGAAATACATGTGTTCTCCCATGTGGACAGTTCACTGGAGTGCTTACCCACACGGGCTTCTAAGGATATCTCTGGTTGCCCTCCCTGCTAAATACAAAGTCAGTATCATTGGAAGGATTCAAACTGCTTAGTGAATTGTAAAATTCTAGATGGGTTCAAGAAAGTTCAAGTGGTCCATGAAATGTTTGGGAAAATGTGTGAGATGCAGGGGTCTTTGGCATACTTGTGTCAGAACTCTGTTCTAATTCCACTTATGAAGTCAAATACCAACTTCTTCAAATTAAAGAAATGGACTTGAACACTCCAAAAGTTTTTTTTCCAATACAATCCCATCAAGGTTGCATGTACCAATGCCATCTCACTAGTCCAAGTGATCAATTTCAGTTCACAATTGATCACACTGATAGGTCTAAGAGTCAAAGGGATCACACAAGCAAGACTAGTGTCTGCTAATACTAACTGATAGAATAAAAAAGGGAGAGAACGATCTGACATGGGAAGCGGGATACACAGAAGGCTCATAGAATGGCAGATGCCCTAAACGCACTCTGGCCTCAGAATCAGCCCTTAAGGCATGCGGATCTGGCTGAAGAGCCCATGAGAGTATTTTAGGCATGGAAAGCCAAGACACTCTAAAAAAAAAAAAAAGACCTAAATGAAAGATCTCTGCGAGTGAGATCCCAGTAGAAAGAACAGGCCATCAAAGAAGGAGGTACCTTTCTCTGAAGGGAGGAGAGAACTTCCACTTTGACTACGACCTTGTTGAAATAAGATAGAAGTCGGTGAACTCAAAAGGCTTCCATAGCCTTGGAAACTCATGACTAGAGCCTAGGAAGATTACTGACACCATACACAAGAGTGTCAAATTGTTAAGTCAACAACAGGAGTCACTGTGTACTTATTCCTCATGTGGGATCTCTGTCCTTAATGTGTTGTCTAATGTGAATTAATGCTATATCTAGTACCGAAACAGTATTTTACACTTTATGTTCAGTGTGGGTGCAAACTGATGAAATTTTTACTTAATATATACTAAATCAATCTTCTGTATATAAAGAGAATTGAAAATGAGTCTTGATGTGAATGGAATGGGAGAGGGAGTGGGAGATGGGAGGGTTGGAGGTGGGAGGGAAGTTATGGGGGAGAAAATGCCATTGTAATCCACAAAATGTACTTTGGAAATTTATATTTACTAAATAAAAGTTTTTAAAAAGATTTATTTATTTATCTGAGAGGCAGAGTTACACACAGAGAGAGGGAGAGACAGAGAGGTTTTCCATCCACTGGTTCACTCCCTAAAAGGCCAAAACAGCCAGACCTGAGCCAATCCGAAGCCAGGAGCCACATGCTCCTGGGTCTGGCACACAGATGCAGGGGCCCAAAGACTTGGTCCATCTTCCACTGCTTTCCCAGGCCATAGCAGAGAGCTGGATTGGAAGTGGAGCAGCCGGGAAACCAACTGACATCCAGATGGGATGCCGGCACCACAGGTGGAGCCCACGATGCCACAGCACCAGCCCCTTTTAGAGAGGAAAGTTGTTGAAGTGAGTATGCCTATCAAGAACCTATGGGGCTTCATGAGGAAACTGACCCCATTACCAACAACTCATTAGTACCAGAAATTCATCTCCCTACCCTTAAGTCATTCTCTCTTACTTATCCACCGTTACTGCTTTTCAAAAAAGATAAGATTTTTCTCCCTTTCTCCCTATATGCATCAGGCCCCTTCCACAAAGTCTGAATCCTTTTTGTCTGAGCCTTCCACTATAATCCCAGGTTCTTTCCAGCGTGTGGGGGAATGGGGCTACTGAGGAACACGGGGACATGTTTAGCTGTGCCTCATAAAAGCACACAAGAACAGATGGCTTCCTTTAACTGTCACAGCAGTTGTGACAGAATCTGAAACCAGTGCAGGTGTCTCCCTACTATCTCAGGAAACGTGACCTGCAGTGTAGAAGACAGGTGAACTAGAAAGTCCCAGGATTGCCACTAAATTAGCAAACTTGCCGATGCACCACCTTGACCTAGCTGCTATGAGTCATAGCAAGTTGAAGAAAATAAAACCCGCTAGATTGGGTTCCCTATTATTAGCAGAGAAAGCATCTCCTTTGAAATATGCCACCTTGCATTGTAATACTTCTGATAATTCGTATCACAAGTCTCAAGTAAAATGGGACAAATCATTTCTTCATTTCAAGAAACAAGGCAAGAGTCAAGTTGTCACCCTGGAATCAAAAGTAAACATGACTATCAGTTTATCATTTTCCTAAAGGCTAATCTGCATTCCACAAATAATATATAATATATTTAGGGGCTGACACTGTGGCGTAGTAGGTGAAGCCTCTGCCTGCTGTGCTGGAAACCCATATGGGAGCCAGTTTGAGTCTCAGGTGTTCCAGGTCCAGTCCAGCTCCCTGCTAATGCACCTGGGAAAGCAGCAGAAGATGGCCCAAGTTCTTGGGTGCCTGTTCCCACATGAGAGAACCAGAAGAAGCTCCTGGCTCCTGGCTTCAGCCTGGCCCAGCCCAGATCCTTGCAACCATTTGGGGAGTGAATCCCCAGCTGGAAGACCTCTCTCTCTGTGTCTTTCCATCTCTGTAACTCTGCCTCTCAAAAAAAAATCTTAAAAAAGCATAATATGGGGCCAGCACTGTGGCGCAGTGGGTTTAAAGCCCTGGCCTGAAGCGCCAGCATCCCATCTGGGCACCGGTTCAAATCCCAGCTGCTTCTCTTCTGATCCAGTGCTCTGCTATGGCCTGGGATAGTAGTAGAAGATGGCCCAAGTCCTTGGGCCCCTGCACCTGCGTGGGAGACCCGGAAGAAGTTCCTGGCTCCTGGCTTCGGATTGGCACATCTCTGGCTGTTGCGGCCATCTGGGGAGTGAACCATCGGATGGAAGACCTCTCTCTCTCTGTCTCCACCTCTCTCTGTAACTCTGTCTTTCAAGTAAATAAAATAAATCTTTTTTAAAAAGCATAATACGTTTAAAAGTAATGAACAAAATTAACTTTGATGTGTCGTATATCCAAATCATTACTAGTTTGGAGCTTCTGAATTTTCATTTACTCTGTTAATTTGCCTTACATTTGACACTGACTCATCACATAAAACAAAATAGCAGAATGCTCCATCTTCCTAACATCTTTGCCTTTCTCTGAAATGAATCCAACTTCTTAAAAATAGTATATGGGATTTGGAATGATGTCCTGATTTATAATGACAGTAATAAAATATTTTACACTGGATCAAAAACATTTTAAGTAAAATATTGTATGTCTTTATGGCATGCAACATGGTGGCTTGATGTATGTATACGTTCTGGAATGGCTAAATCAAGCTATTTAACCTAGACATTATTTCACATACTCATCATATAGGAATGAAAACTATCATTGTATTGAAATAGAAAACTCCCTCTCTCTTTTTTTCTTTCTGGTCCTTGCAGCTGTATGAAGGAGATGATCATTCACTCCACATGTTCTTGAGAAAAATATATTAAGGTAAATGTAGCACCAGGTGAGACTCAATTCAGAGGACACAGTGAGGGTTGAATACAAAGGCTGGGAACAACGCAGAGAAGGCACCGCCCCCAGTACTGGGACCTCCAGGCCGAGGCAGCAGCTTAGGAGGCCAGCAAGGAGGACACTTCCTGGAGGCACTGACCCTGGAGGGAGCAGGTCCTGAGGAGTCGCTCCGAGGAAGAATAGGAGCCACCCGGGAAATGTTCATGATGAAGAATCAGGGACAGAGGTCCTCCATGAGTGCTGCCATCTTTATTTCACCCCAGGAGTCCTGTAGGACAGGGGAGAGGCTAGTTACAGACCTGCCTCTGCAAATGGCTGCCTTGCCCCTCACTCAGGGCTGCAGTCAGAAGAAAACTCCTGTCTCCCTGGTCCCATGCTATCACAGCCTTTCACTAAGTACTTCAGTTAAATGGTCTGATAAAAATTTGCATTCAAAGTCTTTGCCAGTATTTCTGTCTTATGCCTGTCATGTCTGCCATCCACTCTAGGGAAACCAAATCTATACCCAGTAATGCAGTTGCTGATCATAGGGTAGCTCTATTTTTACTTTTCTAAGTGTATTAAATTATTTCATGACAAGCATTTGGGCAACTTATGTGAAATGCATGTCTTTTTTTTCCCAAAACGAAGTCAGAGAACAGACTAGAAAGTAAAATTTGTAGAATAATTGCATAAATACTTAAATTAAATTCATTTTAAAAATATTCCCCTACATGTAACTAAAGGACTAAATAGTTTCACTGGTGAATTCTACCAAACATTTAAAGTAGAAATAATAGCACAATAATATATTCTTTCAGGAAATAAAGGGAGATCAAATGCTATCCATCTCATTTGGAGAAACCAACACAATTCTGATGTTAAAACCCAGTGAGTACAAAAAGAAAAAATTATAGACCAATAGCCCTAATTAGTACAGGTGAAAAAACCCTTCATTAAATACATAATGAAATATAGAAGAAAATACACATCATTAAATTTTTCTTCTCTTCTGTGTACCTGCTCCTAGTTGAGATTCGACTTTCCAGTGCTTTTGTGGTGGTAATTAACATTTCATTTCTTTAAGCACTTCCTGTATGGCCAGTCTGAGGGGTTGCATTCCTTCAGTTTTGCTTCTGTGGAAAGTCTTTATTTCTCCTTCATTTCTGAAGGAATGCTTTGCTGAGTATAGTATTCTTGGCAGGCATTTTTTCTATTAGACTTTGACTATTCCATCCCATTCTCTCCTAGCCTGCAAGGTTTGTGCAAGGAGTTTGCGATCCATCTCATGTATATTCCCTTACAAATGACTTGACACTTTTCTCTTGCTGTTTTTAGAATTCCCTTTTGGTCTTACTGTGTGTGTGAGAGAGTATATGTATATTTGCCTTTTTGTTTTTTGACAGTTTTATTATAATATGACTAAAAGAAGAGTTGTTTGGGTTGAATCTATTAGAGGTCATTTGGGCTTCCTACAGTGGATGTCCATATCTTTCACAAATTTTGGGAGTTTTTAGTAGTTACTTATCTGAAAAAGGGTTTCTATGCCTTTTCCCTTCTATTTTTCTTCTGGAACACTGATGTGGGAGTGTTTTCTTGCTTAATATTGGCTCATACATTTCAAAGTCTTTCCTTATTCTTCCTAATTTTTTTTGTCTGAATATTTCCAAAGACATATATCCAACTTCAGAAATTATTTCTTCTGCCTACTAAATTCTGTTGTGAGGATTTCAACTATATTGTAAATTTTATATATTGAGTTCTTCAACTACAAGACTTTTTTTATTTGAAAGGTAGAGAAACAAAGAGATAGAGACAGAAGCACAGAGAGATTTCCCATCCACTGGTTCACTCCACTAAACGCCTACAAAAGCCAGAGCTGAGCCAGGCAGAAGCCAGGAGTATGGAAAACATGTAGCTCTCCCACATGAGTGTCAAGGACCCAGCTACCTGAGATATCACTGGTGCCTCCAATAGTGCACTTTAGGAGGAAAGTAGAATCAGGAGCAGAAATGGGACTCAAACCCAAGCATTTAGATATGAGATATGGGTTTCACAAGCAGCCACTTAACTGCTGCACAAAATATACTCAAAGATTTCTAATTGTCTTTATCATTTCTATTGCTTTGCCACATGTCTCATTCGTATCACGGATTGTCTTCCTAATATTGAATTGTCTCTCAGTATTCTCTTGTATGTCATTAAGTTTCCTTAAAATTATTCTTTTGAGTTTTTTGTCAGACAATTCATCTATTTCTATTTTCTTGTGGTCTATTGCTGTAGAGTTATTGTGTTACTTTGGAGGCGTCCTGTTACCTTATTTTTTCATGTTACTTGTGTCTCTGAGTTAGTTTTTGCACATATGGGAGGTCAGTTGATTCTACCAGCTTTATAGAGTGGTTTTCTTTTTTTTAAAGATTTATTTATTTGAAAGTCAGAGCTACACAGCAAGAGGAGAGGCAGAGAGAGAGAGAGAGAGAGAGAGAGAGAGAGAGAGAGAGGTCTTCCATCCGCTGGTTCACTCCCCAATTGGCTGCAACAGCCAGAGCTGTGCCAATTCAAAGCCAGGAGCCAAGGGCTTCTTCCGGGTCTCCCATGTGGGCACAAGAGTCCAAGGACTTAGGCCATCTTCTACTGCTTTCCCAGGCCACAGCAGAGCTCTGGATTGAAAGTGGAGCAGCCAGGTCTCGAATTGGCACCTATATGGGATGCTGACACTTCAGGCCAGGGTGTTAACCCACTGCACCACAGCACCGGCCCCACATAGAGTGGTTTTCATAGTAAAAGGCTATCTGCTGATAATGTGCACTAGATTGTTGGCTAAATGTTAGCTTTGATTCTAGGTGGGTGCTTTAGTGTTATACCCATGTAACTTCTTTAGCTGTAATAAGCACTCGCAATATGTGTGGCGTCTCAATATCCTAGCATGCAGGGGTTGTGAGTTTGCACTACCAGTTGGGATGCAGCTCCCTTAGGTAGGGTAGGTGCACTGGTAGCTCTATACACAGTGCACTTGGATGTGGTTATAAGGTAAGTATGGGTCCACATAGATGTGGCCTAGTGTGCTCAGTAGCAGGGTAAAGTGCCTGCCAAGGTCTGAGAGCTGCAGACTGGCTAGGCCACAACAGCGTGCCTGGATGGGGCAGCTATTAGTGTCTGAGGGCTGCACAAGTAACTCCTGGCACATCTGGGGACCAGCCAGCTCAGTCTTTATGTACTTTAATACTTCTAGTGACAAAAGTCATAGTGTTACAATAATAAATGATTAAAATTTATTTGAAAAAGTTTAATTATTTTCAAATTATACTAAAAACATTTTATATATGATACTCTTACTTCTTACATGAGCTCAGATAAAGTACCTTTTTCACTATAGAGGAAGAGAATAAAATGACGGAAATTAAGTAACATTGGCAAGAGACAAGGATAATAAATGACATGCTTCAGATTGAGCCAAATAAAATGTGATTCCAAACCCCACAGGCTCAACCATTATATTACACCACCTCAGTTTCTGTAGACAATAATTACCCTTTTATTAAAATGTTTATCATCTTCATTCACTGACATGCAAATCAATAAGGCTATTTCTTTTAATGAACTAGGGAATTTCATGTATTGGGGAGGACGTACTATGTAGCAATGCTATTTCCTCCAGAAGAGTGCCCCCATCGCTATAGTTACCCGCCTCTGGTCATGCGAAGACCTGCAATTGTCTTTTGTAGCTGCACAGAGCTCAGGCACAAATACCCTTCCTGTTAAAGATAACAGTGAGCTCAAAATTCCTGAGTCCAAACCACTACTCTCAATAACTATCTCATATTTTTCAACATAACATAGTTCAAGTTGGACCACATCAAAATTGAATAGACATTATAGCTCAGATTTTTTGAAAACTATAGTTCTATTAATGTGGATAGTTCAAACTTTCTTAGAAATTGGGGAGGGGCCGGTACTATGCCACAGTGCACTAAACCTCAGCCTACAGCACTGGCATCCCATATGGGCACAAGTTGGAATCCCAGCTGCTCCTCCTCCAATACAGCTCTCTGCTAAGGCCTAGGAAAGCAGTGGAAAGTGGCCCAACTGCTTGGGCCCCCGCACGCATGTGGGAGGCCTGGAAGAAGCTCCTGGCTCCTGACTTCAGATCAGCTCAGCTCCAGCAGTTGCTGTCATTTGGGGAGTGAACCAGTGGATGGAAGACCTCTCTCTGTCTCTCCCTCTGTCTGTAACTCTCTCTCTCAAATAAATAAATAAAATCTTTTCTAAAAAAACACCAAAAAAATAAATTTGGTTTAATTGAGTTTTGTTTTGTTTTGTTTTGTTTTGTTTTGTTTTTTTGACAGGTAGAAGAGTGGACAGTGAGAGAGAGAGAGACAGAAAGAAAGGTCTTCCTTTTCCATTGGTTCAGCCCCCAGTGGCTCTCCGGCAGCGCGCTGTGGCCGGTGCACTGCGCTGATCTGAAGCCAGGAGCCAGGTGCTTCTCCTGGTCTCCCATGTGGGTGCAGGGCCCAAGCACTTGGGCCATCCTCCACTGCCTTACTGGGCCACGGCAGAGAGCTGGACTGGAAGAGGAGCAACTGGGACAGAATCCGGCGCCCCGACTGGGACTAGAACCCGGGGTGCCGGCACTGCAGGCTGAGGATTAGCCTAGTGAGCCGCAGCACCGGCCTAATTGAGTCTTGATTTGAGAAGAAACTAGAGCCTCAGACCCCAGTGTCAATTCACTATTATTGGCATTTGTGTAATTACAAAAATAATGATAATATTTTTTTGGATAAACAGAAAAATTACTTAGAAAATGATGTATTTTAATCTAAGTAAATCGTTCCAAAGTTCATTTGATTATCACAGGATAAAAGGCATGGCAGGGTCAGTGCTGTGACATAGTGGGTGAAGCCGCCCGCTGCAGTGCCGACATCCCATATGGGCCGGGTTCAAGCCCTGGCTGCTCCACTTCCGATCCAGCTCTCTGCTATGGCCTGGGAAAGCAGAAGATGACGCAAGTCCTTGGGCCCCTGCACCCATGTGGGAGACCTGGAGGAAGCTCCTGGCTCCTGGCTTTGTATTGGAGCAGCTCCAACCATTGCGGCCAATTCGGGAGTGAACCAGCAGATGGAAGACCTCTCTTTCTCTTTCTCTTTCTCTCTCTCTCTCTCTCTCTCTCTCTCTCTCTGACTCTCCTTCTCTTTCTGTGTAACTCTAACTTTCAAATAAAATAAATAAATCTTAAAAAAAAGGTATGGCAAAGAAAAGTATTTCTATATGAAGAATATTCTGGTATATGGTTAAAGAGGTCATAAGCACAACCTATTCCTATAAATTTGAAAAATAATTTACAAACAATACAAATGTATTTTACAAAGAATGATTAATGACCATGAGCTAAGTTTTGTAAATTGTATACATTCATGAGTGTAAACAATATGCTGCTTTAAATATTACAGATCTCTTTTTATAAATATTAATTCAATATAAGAATAGCTTAGGTAAAACAGTGTGCAACCATCACCAAATGATCCCTCCTACATATGATCTTCAGGCTGAACTTCTTTGCTGACACCAAGAAAAGAAGCAATCCTATCCAGTCTCTGCTGTGTGTGAGAGGTGTCAGGTAACCATTTATTTCCTGGGAAAAAGGCTTTTAAATTGAGTTCTGGAGGACAGCAATTATTAGCATAGAAGTTCTAATGTCTCTAATCTACATGAATGAAATAACATACTTCTGTTTATGGGAAGTTAAAAGATGCACTTGATGTCTCCAAAAGTTTTCTAACCAAGGAATGTTGAGCATTGCAATTGTATAAATTTTCCTGGCAATGAAATCAGGAAATCTGGAGCACAATTTGAGATTCCTCTCTTCATTGAAACTTCAGATTTGAAATTCATCCCCAGATAGAAACTCTGAAAATTTCTCAGGTAGCAGTCTGATAGAGTCTTCAAAATTCCATGAAAATGTTCTAGAGATGCAGGATCTCAAACATCTTGGGTGCCCTGTAATCCTGTTTAGAGACACAGGGATTTCAAGTAGAAAGCAAGTTGCTGTCATTATGTCCACCAATTGTCGTCCAATGGTCTCTGCTCATGCTCAACAGAGAAGGCATGTCAGCTTTCTGCATATCAGCTACCATCACTAAGACGGCAACCAAATCTTGGCAAGTACTCCACTACTGCTAACTCTGCTTGAATGTTACCTCTAAACACATGCAAAAATGAATGAGACTATTCAAAGTATGGTAGCAATGAAGGATTTCTCTAGTTAAGAAGATTTGTGCAGAGAAAACTGTTCACGTAAGTGCCTCCTGAAGCACCTCTGGGTCCCAGCTGCTAAGAAGATCCTGAAGTTGTCTCTTAGCATCATCTTCAGTGAAATTTCCCACCTCAAATATGGAGCTCTGGAGACCGCGTGTTTTGATAATGTTAGCTATAACACTGAGACCCAGAAGTAAGTGAGTCACAATATTCTGATCTTTTCATAATAGCACATGTGGGGAGGTGTTTGGCACAGCAGCTGGGACACTGCTTGGGATGCCTATGTTGCATATCAGAGTACATGGGGTTGAAGCCCATCTCTGCTCCCAGTTCTAGCTTCCTGCCAATTATGCACAGCATCAGGTGCTGGCTCAAGTAGTTGTGTGACTGCAACCCAGGTAGGAGACTTGGATTGAGCTCCCAGCTCTGGCTTCATTCACATTTGTTCTCTCTCTCTCTCCCTCGCTCCCCATCAGCCTTGCAAATAAATAAATAAATAAATAAATAATTAAATAAGTAATTTTAAAGCGTAGATGATATGAGAAGCATAAATAAACATAGCCATTAAACTGAACTAGAACTTTGTTACCCTCTATGATTACCAGCATTCCCAAGCTGATTCTGTCAGCTATCCTAGTGGCGTGAAATTCTTCTATATAGAAAGGACTGTGACAACACTGATAGAATCAGAAAGTATCATTTGACAAAATCCAACATGACAAAATCTTAATTTTTATTTTATTTTACTTGCTGCTCGTCACAGGGCAGCGGGTCCGATGGAGCTCCTCAGGGCCAGCCTGGGGAGCTCAGGGGCCGAGCGCGATGATGAGTGTCGGCGGCAAAGGAACCACCCGAGAGCCAGGGGATCAGTCAACGCCCAGGGCGCAGCCGGGTTCTCGACTTTATTGGGAGGGGAAGAGCTTTTATAGACACAGAAAGGGGGCTGTCCAGGGCACAAGGGATTCAAGCCAACCAGCTGAAAGGTAAGGCAGGAAACGAGCCGGGCACGCCCTCAAGGGCCAATCACAGCCGGGGACACAGAACTGTTCATGAATATGGAAGTCTCCTGTCAGGCTAGGTACCTCCCCCGGGGGCCATCTTGGATTGTTGGAAACGCTGAGTCATTGGGATGCGGAAGTGCGGCAAACTCAAGGAAAGGCTTAGCGGCCTTGTGGAGCGAAGGCTTAGCAACTTTGTTTCCTTTTCGATTAGAGCCCCCCCCCCGCATTTATTTATTTATTTATTTATTTTCATTTTATTTGAAAGGCAGACAGAGAGACAGAGAGAAAGAGTTCTTAAATCTGCTGGCTCACTTCCAAAATGCCCACAATAGCCCTGGCTGAGGGAGGCTGAATCCAGGACCTGGGGTCCCATCTGGGTGTCCTACATGAGTGACAGAGACCCAAGCACTTGAGCCATCACTCGCTGCATCCCAGGATGCACATTAGCAGGAAGTTGGAATTGGAAGTGGTGCTGGGATTCAAATCCAGGTGTTCTAGTAAGTGGTGCAGGCATCTCAAGTGGGATCTTAACCATTACATTACATGCCCACTACCACCATTTCTTTCTTTCAAAAACTGGTAAAATTTTGCTCCATTTATTCTCATGTGCATCAGCCACCACCATCCCACAACCTAACCACACACACAAAGCCTGCCACTTAATCTCAAGCTCTTGACAATGTGTGGGACAGTGGGTCTACTGGGAACATGGGAAGTTTGGTTTCCACTCATAAAAGCCCAAGAGATGGAACAATGTCCTTTACCTACATGTCACAGTAGTTGAGAGAGATTCTGAAGTCACTATAGGTGTCTTTCTACCATCTCAGGAATGCCCACAACCTATGCATGAGAGAGGACTGTAACCACAATACACTCCCCAATCCTTCTCTACATTCTGACCTTGAGGCTAGCCTCACATTGGCAATTATAAATAGAAAGTACATCTTCCTGGCCCAAGTGCTTGGTCCCTGTAACATATAAGAGACCAGAAGAAGCTCCTGTCTCCTGGCTTCAGATGGGCCCAGCTCCAGCCATTGTGGCCATTTGGGGAGTAAACTAGCAGATAGAAGACCTCTCTCTCTGTCTCTCCCTCTCTCTGTCTGTAATTCTGCCTCTCAAACAAAAAAAATCTTTTTTTAAAAGTACATCTTCATATTCTTTTCAGCTTCTAATTACCAAAAGCTATCTTTTTATCTTGTGGCTACAACAGATCTCAGATAAGAGAAGAAATTACCAAACATCAAGCAACCTGAGCCTAATTTTGTTCTGGTAACAGGATAAGCTAGAATGTTCCATCTGGACCACTTGGCTGTATCTCCTGTGAGCCTTAATAACTGAAAGAAAAATAGAGCCAACTAGATTGGATTTCCTGTTCTTATTGAAACTGAACCCCCAAACAGTGCTTGAATGCGTCAAGCCCCAGTCTCCTCGCCTCACTCCCTTAGCTTAACTCACTGAAATGAGGGAGGGGTTCAGCCAGCCCTACAAGATTATAGCACCTTGATTTCCTGAATTGTCTCAAGGGGTTTTATTTCGGGGACTTCCAGATCTGGGCAGGGGAACTCCAGGCTCAGGGCAGAAAGTACTGAAGCACACTTTGCCATCAAAAAATTCCCTGACGTGTACAACATTGCTGACCAACAAGGAACTTGGACACAAGCTGAACATGTAACCAGACCCAATGACCACATTGACTCCAACCAGACCTTTAGCGCTTGACCAGAGGCCAACAAGGCTGCTGTCCCAGTGCTTCATTGCACCCTCCCTGAAAACCCAAAAGCACCTCATCCAACAGGACAGCAGTTCCGGAGACTCAGCAGTCTGCTACCTCCTTGTCTACCATAAGATTAAACTCTCTTTCCTTTGCCTTCAGATCTTGTCTTTGTTATTTTGATTTGGCATCAAGGACAGGGACCAAGCTTTAGGCAACACTGCCAGCAGAGAGCATCCTCACTGAAGTACTTCTGCCATACATTTTAACTCTTCATAAGAATTTCACAACATACCTCTCGAATAAAATGAGAAAAAAATTTTTTTATTTAAGAAAACAAAGCAACAGTAAAGTTGTAATCCTGGAATCAAACAGACCAATATAAATTTATCATATTCTTATAATTTAATCATCTTTCCACATATATACATGTTATAATTAGAAATTAAGTGTGCAGGAAATAAAATTTGAATTCACTTAATAGTAAAATAGTTGTCTCTAATAAGATTTGCTTATTTACTTGAAAGAGCAACAAAGAGAGGGAGAGACAGAAACAAAGAAAAATCTTCCATCTCCTGGCTTACTCCCCAAATGTCTACATCAGCCAGGGCTGGGCCAGGCCAAAGTTAGGAGATAAGAACTCCATCTGGATCTCCCATATGGGTGTCAGGGGCCTAAGCAATTGGGCTATGTTCTGCTGCATTCCCAGGTGCATTAGAAGGGAGTTGGGGGCCGACGCTGTGGCATAGCTAGTAAAGCCACAGCCTGCAGGGCCGGCATCCCATATGGGTGCTGGTTGCAGTCCCGGCAGCTCCACTTTTTTTTTTTAAAGATTTATGAATTTATTTGAAAGTCAGTTACACAGAGAGAGAAGGAGAGGCAGAGAGAAAGAGAGAGAGAGAGAGAGAGAGAGAGAGAGAGAGCTCTTCCATCTGCTGGTTCTCTCCCCAGATGACCGCAACGGCTGGAGCTGCACCGATCCAAAGCCAGGAGCCAGGAGCTTCTTCCGGGTCTCCCGTGCCGGTTCAGGGGCCCAAACACTTGAGCCATCTTCTACTGCTTTACCAGGCCACAGCAGAGAGCTGGATGGGAAGTGGAGCAGCCAGGACTCAAACCAGCGCCCATATGGGATGCCAGCACTGCAGGTGGCTGATTTACCCGCTACACCACAGTGCCAACCCCAGCTCCACTTCTGATCCAGCTCTCTGCTATGGCCTGGGAAAGCAGCAGAACATGGCTCAAGTCCTTGAGTCCCTGCACCCATGTAGAAGAACCGGAAGAAGCTCCTAGCTCCTGGCTTCAGATCAGCACAGCTCCCGCCATCATGGCCATCTGTGGAGCAAACCAGCAGATGAAAAACCTCTCTCTCTCTCCCTGACTCTCTTTGTAACTCTCTCTGTAACTCTGCCTTTCAAATCAATAAATAAATCCTTTTTTAAAAAAATAAAAAAGACTCTACAACAAAAATCAATTTGCAGACATACCACTCACAAACACAGATGTCAAAATTTTAAGTAAATAGGGGTTGGCTCTGTTGCATAGTAGGTTAAGCATCCTCCTGCAGTACCATCATTCCACATGGGCACTGTTTGGAGTCCCAGCTGCTCCATTTCTAATCCAGCTCCATGTTTATAGTCTTGGAAAGCAGTAGAAGATGGCCAAAGTGCTTGGGCTCCTGCACCCGCGTGAGAGACTTGGAAGAAGCTCCTGCCTCCTGGCTTTGGATCAGCCCAACTCTGGCTGATGCAGCCTTTTGGGGAGTGAACCAGCAGATGCAAGACTCTCCCCCCCCCCCTTTGTAACTCTGCTTTTCAAGTAAATAAATAAATCTTAAAATCAAAAGAAGAAGGGAGTTGGATCAAAAGTAAAGCAGCTGGGAACTGCAATGTTGCATGCCTTCACTGCAAGCCACAGGTTAACCCACTATGCAAAAACACCTGCCCCAAATGGTTCTCTCTTGACAGTGGAGAAATCATGCTCAAATGCTTATTACTTTGAAGCAAATTCCGAGTTACCAACTTTTCAGATCTGATTTACAGTTAAAAGTGACTGATCAATGGGAATACACAAGCAGTACCCTATATCTTCTTAAACAATATGTCTTTCTAAACTGTTGAAATCTTTACTTAATGTATGCTAAACTGATCTTATGTATATAAAGAGAATCGAAAATGAATCTTGATGTGAATGGAAGGGGAGAGGGAGTGGGAAAGGGGAGGGTTGCGGGTGGGAGGGACGTTATGGGGGGGAAGCCATTGTAACCAATAAGCTTTACTTTGGAAATTTATATTCATTAAATAAAAGTTTAAAAAAAACAGTATGTCTTTCTCTGAAATTTCTAAAGTCACACAGATGTTTAAACGCTGTCATCTTAATGTTAAACATTGGTGGATTACAGGTGTAGATGATATAATCATGGTGTCTGAGTGGTAGATCTGGTGGGAAATCTTACGTCACCGGGTGCATGCCTTAGGAGATTGGTTCTCACCAGAGGGTTGGTCGTTTGAGCTGAGTTCAGCCTACCCTCTCTCTCTGCCTCCTGGCTGACCATATGACTGTCCCTCTGCACCCATTCTGAAATGGCCAGCCCCCATCAGGGGCCAGACTATGGAGTTCCCCAATCCAGAACTGTGATCCTCCAAATTACAAGCAAATTGCAAGCCAAAAATAACCTTTTTCTTCCCAATAAGCTCTTCTCAGATATTTTAGTTAAAATAAGAGAAAGCTGACCTGTATAGAAAATTGGTACTAAGAAGTGTGATCATTATTAACTATCCCTGAAGATGCAGAGGAGTCTTTGGAATTGGTTTTCTGGGAAAGGTTGGAAGAATTTGGAGGAGTATACTAGAAAAGACTAGAATGCCGTAAGGAGAGCATTGAGGGTGATTCTGATAAAGACTCGGAAGACTGAAGTGCTGGAAGAAATATGGGTGATGAAGGCCATGAAGGTGGAAATGAAGATGCTGTTAGGAGTTAGACTAAAGACTACCCTTGCTCCACTGTGGTAAAGAACCGGGATTTCTTGTGTCACTGCCCTGAGACTTTGCAGGAGGCTGAACATAAAGATGATGGACACGTCTGTTAGGTGGAGGAGATTTCAAGGCAGCAAAGCATTCAGGCTGCAGCATGGGCATTGCTGTTACTAAGTCATACAGTGAGAATCAGGAGGCAAAGGTGAGCAGGACAGATTCGGAAAACTCACAGCCTGGCCAGGGAAGGAATGAAGAGAAAGTGATGTGTTTGGGACAAGAGGCCATAGAGCTACTGCTTGCTAAAGAGATTAGTTCAGGTTTAGGGAAGTCTTGTATTAATGAGCAATACAATGGGAAAAAGACCCCAAGGGTACAACAGAGAACTTGCAATCTGCCCCAACCATCACAGGTCCATCAGAAAAGTGCGCATTTGTTTCCAAGGTCTTTCAGGGTAGAATCCTTTCACAAAGCAGCTCCTGATCCTGATTTGCCTGCAAATTGCTCAAAGACTTCAGCAGCTGGGGTGTTCCCTGCTGGTGACAGACCTTGACACATGATGCTGGGTTTGCAGCCAGGTAGAAGGCAAGAGTTACAGGCTCATGGCTGCTTCCACCAAGCTTTCAATGAAAAGCCTAGGAGGCCAGGCACAGTCATGCTGCAAGATGGGAATGCATGGAGCAGCGCATAGTGAGGCTGTTGAGAGCAGAGCCGCTGAGGAAACGCCAGAAACGTAGCAACATGAGAAACCCACCATGAAAATCTGCGAGCCGTGTCCAGGTCAGCCAGGGAAAGCCACAGACATCAGCATGTAACCTGAGAGAGCAGCCACAAGGTGCAGTCGGGCAGAGTTGGTGTGGGATAGGCAGGCAGTCATATAGGGAACAGAAGAGCTGGGAGGGCTCCCACAGTTTCTGTCTCTAGCCTGCACCCCTAAATCCACCTCCTCGTCGGCCTACTCAGCACACCCACTTTCCTAAGGAGCACCTGAGTCTTCCAGCATAATGAAGATACCAAGACAAGCAATGTACTCAGAGCCCCACGTGGAGACGCCATGCATATTGCCCAGAGGACCTCACCATGCACACCGAACCCCACCCAAACTCAGCCCCATTTGTATTTCAATTAGGTCACCACCCCCTACCCAGGAAAGGAGGGGAGGACAAATGAGGGTGGAGGACATTCCTCTCCTCATAGGTGCAGCTCGCTCTTCCTCCTCCTCCTTTTCCCTCTCCTCACAGGTGGATTCTTGTGGCGTGTAGCTTTCAACACTGGGCTGTCCACACCTGCATCTGAATTTGTATGTACTCTCTCTTTAAATAAATCCTGCTCCCATTTTTACATTTTATCTAAGTTTCTGCTTAAATTTCTCACACATGAGGGCAACAACCTGGAATTCAGCAGCAGGGAAACCATGTTCCCACAACAGAGCTATGGAGACACGGAGGCCCCTCCTGGATTTCAAGGGACGTTGTAAGCAAACTGAGGACTGAGCTAGAGATTCGTCTCAGGGACGGGGTCACTGCAATGAGCCTCCACCAGAGCATTGCCAAGTAGAAATCTGGGGCAACACTGCTGCAGTTTCCACAGAAATGAGTTGCCTCAGTTATCCCACAGAACTGAGAGCTATCTCCGAGAGAGAGAGAGAACTGAAGTAGGGGCAGCTAGCAAAGCTGCAGAGTGCTCAGCCCCCAACAATGTGCCAAGGATTCTGGACATGGAATTCAAGACTTAATGTTTACCCAACAGAGTTTCACTCTTGCTTTCTCCCTATTAATCCTTTCTACTTCCTATCCTATTTAGGAGGAAAATGTGTAACTTTTGCCTGCCTCACTATTTTATCTTGGAAATAAGTAACTTGTTTTCAATTATGTAGTTTGCCCAGCTCTGGGAGTTCACCTGGAGCCTCAGATGACTTTTAAATTAATGTTGGACTGAGTTAAGACTTTGGAACTTCAAGGGATGCTGCATGTGAGACTGAGTTTTGGAGAGCAAGGGGTGGAATATTACAGATTGAATAGAATGTGACTGTCCAAACTCACACACATGTTTCAGTTCTACTGTCTTAATGTTAAGGGTTGATGAATTAAGGGTGGAGATTTGCTCTAATTGTGGCTCCTGAGAGGTGTGTCTTGTGGGAAGTCTTTGGGTCACTGGGGTCGTGCCCTTGAAGAGTTGTTGTCAGGAGAGGGTTGATTACTGGAGCCAAGTTTACCAGCTTCCTTCTGCACTTCCTCACTTACCACGGGACCACTGCTCCTCACCTACTTTGTTCAGTCTCCACCAACCACCAGGCTATGGGCACATGCGATCCTGAACTGTGACCTCCAAACTATAAGGACAAATAAACCTTTTCCTTCCCAAGAGCCTCCTCCTTGGAACTGAACAAAAAGCTAATACTCCTCTCCACACCTTTATTGTAATAGTATACTAAGGAGGCCCATTGGTTTTTATGTCTGTACAGAGTTTACAACTGTGGCTACCTGATTGTTTAGACAAGTGCCAAAAGCAGTTTTGATTTACTTTCCCAGCTTGTGTGCCATCATAAAGTTTTTGTCATTTGTTTCAATTGCCACAGCCTGTATTCAGTTTTTATGCATTGCCTCCTTAAGGTTCTGATTTCGTTTTCTTTCATTTTTAATTGACAAGAAAAAAACTGCACATATTGTAGTGTGCGACATGATGGTTTAATATTTGCATACATGTAGAACAGCCAAATCAATGCCTTTAACATATGTATTATTTCTCTTATTTATCAGCTAGGAATGAAAACTCTTGTTGCTTGGTGATGTGATCCTCCCTCTCTTTTCCAGTTCGCTTCCTTGCAGCTGTATGATGCCGACAGTATTTCACCTTATTTGAGAAAAGTGTGTTAAAGTGCTGTAGCACCAGGTGATATCCGATGCAGAGGAGGCTGCAAGGGTTGCATCTAAATGATAGCTGCAAACAATGCAAAGAAGGCACCGCCGTCAGTATTGAGACTTCCAGGCAAAGCCAGGGGCCAAGGAGGCCATAGACAGGACATTTTCTGTAGGTCACTGAACCAGGAGGGAGCCAGGTCCTGAGGAACCACTCTCTGTGAGAAAGAATAGGAGCCTTCCAGAAAAGCTGTCATGATGAAGAATCAGGGACGGAGGCTCTTCGATGTGTCACCATCTTCACTCCGGACCAGGAGCCTTGCAGGGGACAGAGGCAAGGCTGTACTCAGAGCTGACTGTGACAATGGTTGCTTTCCCCCCTCTCTTGGGGCTCCAGGTAATCACACTGCAGTAAAGAAAAAAAAAAAAGAAAAAGAAAAATCTAAAGTCTCCCTGGTCAAAGGTAGCTCAGAGCACACAACTTTTTTTCATGAATAAAAGAAGTTTTACTGAAAACTGCTAGGTCAGAAGAATGGCTCCAAAACCTTGCCCATTTATTTCTGTCTCCCGTCTTGTCAACTCTGTCACCTGGTTAAGGTAAACTGAATCTGTGTCATGTAACCTTTTTTTTTAGCTTTTATTTATGTGTCATATAAGTATGTTCCTAAATCTGTACATATGAAATACTTAAAACTTGTGTTACTTTTAAAAAGTTTAACTTGTATAACTTTTTTTAAAAGGAGCTAAAGGAGCATTACCTGTTGGCTGAAGCCCAGAGCAACCTGGGAAAGAGAGAGGAAGAATCATACCTAAAACTCCTAGAGGGGGCCGGCACTGTGGTATAGTAGGCTAAACCACCACCTTCAGCACCAGTATCCCATATGGGCTCTCACCTTATGGACTGAGAAAGCAGCAAAAGATGGCCCAAGTGCTTGGGCCCCTGCACCTGCATGGGAGACCCAGAAAAAGCTCCTGTCTCCTGGATTTAGATTGGCCCAACCCTGGCCATTGCAGCCATGTGGGGAGTGATCCAGCAGACGGAAGACCTTTCTCTCTGTCTCTCCTCCACTCTTTGTCTATAATTCTGCCTCTCAAATAAATAAATAAATAAATATTTTTTAAAAGTCACGGAGGCAGGGCCGGCGCCGCGGCTCAATAGGCTAATCCTCCACCTTGCAGCGCTGGCACACCAGGTTCTAGTCCCGGTCGGGGCGCTGGATTCTGTCCCAGTTGCACCCTTCCAGGCCAGCCCTCTGCTGTTTCCCGGGAGTGCAGTGGAGGATGGCCCAAGTGCTTGGGCTCTGCACCCAATGGGAGACCAGGAGAAGCACCTGGCTCCTGCCTTGAGATCAGCGTGGTGCGCCCGTAGCAGTGCACCAGCCGCGGTGGCCATTGGAGGGTGAACCAACGGCAAAGGAAGACCTTTCTCTCTGTCTCTCTCTCACTGTCCACTCTGCCTGTCCAAAAAAAAAAAAAAAAAGTCATGGAGGCAAACATTTCCCCAAATACAATGTTCCCAGCCCAAGATCTGTCATATTTCTCTATCACTGCATTCCACACCAACCAAGTCAAAGAGCAGACACTAAGCACCTGTGACCAATGCAGCTGCTGTTGCACAAATCAAGGGCACTTTAGTTAGCCCTAGTGGATCTTACATCATTGGCCCCAGGATTCTGACTCACAAAACTCTATGCTTATTAACCTTTTCTTATCTCCATGAAGCATAACCCGTCAGGCTTTGAAACAGTCACCAGGAGTGACTGCTTTCCGATTTTCAGGAAATTGGGGGGAAAAAAGATTTTGCACAGTACCAGTGATTTACAAATGACTAGTTTGAGCGAAGCCACATTTCCTTCCCAAGAAAATTCTGCAGCGTGCTCACCACCATCAGGACTTACCCTTCTGAGTCCTGCAGTAGATGAACAGCCCCACACCCAGGAAGAACAGACCCAGCACCACGCCCCCAATTCCACTCAGCTGCTTGCTGTGAGCAGATTCCGACTGTACCCCTGGGAGAAAAAGCCATAGTTAGACATTTTGATCAGAGACCCAATCTCTCTAGTTGGGACCCTGAGATTTAGAGCTCTTAGATTTAGTGACTTTTGTCCAAAATCCAAACACTTCAATCAAGTCCTGGGGATGTAGAGCTTTGAGAATGGGAGAAGTAACTCAAACTAGAAGAGCAACCATGACTAAGCATCTCTGGGAACAAAAAAAAAATTATTTTAATCTCACTGAGTAGCTACAAGCATCAGGCATTTAACTCATTGAAATACCACAACTCTGAAAAGACAGCTAATGTGTGCGGAGTTTGAGATTAAGGGAGGCTAAGGGGCTTGCCCAGGATGGCAGAGCTAATGAAAGGCAGAGCTGAGACCAGACTCTGCTCACTTCAGGAAGACCCTGCACAGCAGTTCTCCCTGGTGCCTGCCTTCTGCCTCTCTCTACACCCAGGCTCCAGGATCCAGCAGGAGTCCAGAGGAAAGTGGAAAGAGCAAGGAGGTTTCCATTAAAGTTTTGTGCAGCCACATCCTTTTCAATCCATAATGTTCCCTCCTCGCTCTGCAAAACTCACTCTCACATGCAACATTCCATCCACAGGAGTCCCAAAGTCTTAACTGAGTCCAACATTAATTTAAAACTCATCTGAGACTCAAGGTGAACTCCCAAAGCTGGGAAACCATATAATCAAAAAGAAGTTACTTATTTCCAAATAAAATGGTCAGGCAAGCAAAAGTTGGGGGCTGAGTACCCTATGGCTTGGGTCTGGAGTCCATGGCCAAGAGGATGACCAGGATGCGTGTGATATCACAGGAAGCTCAAAGCAGAGGCAGCTTCTTTCCCACCTGCCAAGTGAAATTATCTTCTAAGGGAGCAGGTGTTTGTAGAGACCACCACAAGGTCACCCTCAGTGACCTGAAGGATAGGTGTGCATGCAGCAGATGTAGACACAGTGTGGGGAGGGCAGCCTGACACTCGGGCACAGGCAGAGTCCCCTTCCTGGAGGGGGAGGGCTTTATGGGTCGGGAAGCTGCTCACTCCATTCCACAGTGACGGGGCTGGTCACGCTCGGGTGCTCCACCTGGCACGTGTACACCTCTCCACTCTGAGGAACTGTCTCAAGCATCACCAGGGTCTGGAAGGTCCAGTCTCCATTACGGATCAGGCCCGTGGACACCACCCCAGCCTCCTCTTCCTCTCCATTCCGGAACCACCGCACTTCAATGTGGCCTGGATAGAAGCCACTCACAGCGCAGACCAGGAGGTTGTGGTGCTGCAGGGGCTGCGTCTTTGCAGGGTACACGGTCACCGTCGGCACAACTAGGAGGCAGAGGGAGAGGGGTGAGTGAGGCCGGCACAGCAGTTCTCCTTGGTGGTTGTTTTCTGCCTCTCTCCACACCAGGCTCCAGTCTAGAGCAGGAGTCCAGAGGAGAGGGGAAGGAGCAAGGTTTCCGTGAAAGTTCTCATTTTACAACCATCTGTTCAACCCCTCTCCTGTGCAAAACAAGCACAGCTATTCTTAGTATTGTTACGGTTTTACAACTGTCTCTGTTTCTAAACTTACATTTGAGGTCAGGGCAGAGTCTGCATGACCAATCCCTGACACAGCCAATCTCAGCAAAGGCACTTTTGTTAAAGGAGAAAGCATTTTCATAACATTTATAAAATACAAATTTAACATTGGTGATAAATCATTATCAACAATTTTGCGGTATATTTCCTTAAATGAGAACATTTACATTTTTACTTTGTCAAATAATAAATAGAATCAAAATATAAATCATAAGCTGGAAAAAATATGAATGTCAATGTCAACAAAGCATTATGCATGTTAGAGCCTAGAAAAACTTATAGAACACTCCAAAAAAAAAAAAAAAAAAAAAAAACACTCCATTCCAACCACAGAGGTAAGAGATAGCAGATAACTGAGAGCAGTCATAACAACCGGCCAATAAATGTGAAAAATGTTCAAAAACACAGACATCAAAGCAATAGACATTACAAGAGCTGGCGCTGTGGCATAGCGGTTAAACTACAGCCTACTGTGCCTCATCCTGTATGGAGGCTGGTTTGAGTCTGAGGCTCCTCCACTTCCAATCCAACTCTGCCATGGCGTGGAAAGGAAATGGAAGATGGCCCAAGTGCTTGGGCCCCTGCATCCACGTGGAAGACCTGGGAGAAATTCATGGCTCCTGGCTTCAGCCTGGCCCAGCCCTGACCGTTGAGGCCACTTGGGGAGTGAACCAAAGGATGGAAGGTTTTTCTCTCTCTGTGTCTCTCCCCTGTCTCACTGTAACTGTGCATTTCAAACAAATAAAATAAATATTTTTAAAAGAACTAGACATTTAAATTACATATTATACTTATTATATAAATTATATATACATAAATTATAATATGTAATTATAATATAAATATTATTTAATAACATAAATTATATATAAAACTTTTTAGAGTATACTTGGCTGTCAGTATCACCAGATTTGGTACAGAGGGATTCAACTCTCTAGGGATGGAAAATACTTGGAAAAAGATCATTGGGAGTGCACTGAACAACTAGTTAGGCTTTTGTTTTCTATTAATATTCCCTGAACAATTGTGTGTAACTACTATCCACAAGATACACTGTACTGGGTATGCTAAGCAATCTAAAGGTGATTTTAAAGATGGGGGACAGGTGGTATGCAAAAGCCACATCTAAGGGACTTAAGTAGCCTCTGATTTTGATTAAGTAAAGGACTCCTGGAACTACCCCTTTCCCCCATTCAAATGGCCCAGTGTATGGCCCAGTGTATTTGGAACTGTTTTCTAAAGCAGGTACCACAGGGGGAAGTGAGATAAAATGTGTTAAGGAACAGACAAGTAGGGTATGGGGCCTGCGCTCTGGCACAGCGGGTTAACACCCTGGCCTAAAGCTAAGGCATCCCATATGGTCACCAGTTCGAGTCCCAGCTGCTCCACCCCCAATCCAGCTCTCTCCCTGCTATGGCCTGGGAAAAGCAGTAGAAGATGGCGCAACTCCTTGGGCCCCTGCGCCCGCGTGGGAGACCCCGAAGAAGCTCCTGGCTTCTGATGGGAGCAGCTCAGGCTGTTGCTACCAATTGGGGAGTGAACCAGTGGATGGAAGACCTCTCTCTCTCTCTCTCTCTCTCTCTCTCTTCCCCTCTCCTTTCTCTGTGTAACTCTTTCAAATAAATCTTAAAAAGAAAAAAAAGGAATCGGTGTACCTGCTTAAATCCTATTGGCACTATTAAAATAGTAACATCAAGCCAGCGCCACGGCTCACTAGGCTAATCCTCCGCCTTGCGGCGCCGGCACACCGGGTTCTTGTCCCGGTCGGGGCGCCGGATTCTGTCCCGGTTGCCCCTCTTCCAGGCCAGCTCTCTGCTGTGGCCAGGGAGTGCAGTGGAGGATGGCCCAGGTGCTTGGACCCTGCACCCCATGGGAGACCAGGAAAAGCACCTGGCTCCTGGCTTCTGCCATCGGATCAGCGCGGTGCGCTGGCCGCAGCGCGCCGGCCGTGGCGGCCATTGGAGGGTGAACCAACGGCAAAGGAAGACCTTTCTCTCTGTCTCTCTCTCTCACTGTCCACTCTGCCTGTCAAAAAAAAAAAAAAAATAGTAACATCAGTATGTTAAGCTAAATTATAGCTCTAAGCCGGATTAACAATCATTTTAACTACGAGAAATGTCACACTAAGATAGCAGTGTAATTCGACCTGAAATAAACATCTAAGGGCTGGAGGTGCCGGAAGTTCGCGCCCGGCTCTCCCACCTCGCCGCCGCCCCGCGAAGCTCTCCAGCGCCAGGTAGTTGTATCTGCAGAACGTGTCCACCGCGGCCCTCCTGTCCTCCAGTCTGTCCTCGCGCTGGTTCCAGGCATCCGCCTCAGGCCGGCCCAGCTCCGTCGGCGCCCTGAACTCCCCCACGTCGCTGTCGAAGCGCAGGGTCTCCTCCCGGTTGTAGAAGTGCCTCTCCACGTACCGCACCCGCTGCGTCCCGTTGGAGAAATGACACTCATACTTCATCTGCAGCATGAAACGGGCTGCGGGGACACAGACGCCGCGTCACACGGGCGGCCCCCCGGGAGAGACCGATGGCGACGCCCGCCTGCCCGGGCGCCCTGCGAGGAGGCGGGCCCAGGATAGCCCTGGTGGACCCCACCGCCCCCAACGCCCTGCGCCCTGCGTCCCGCCCCAGCCTTAGAGGGAGGGAGACCCCTGGGGCGGGAAACCCCTCTGAGCTGCAGGGTCCGGACCCCTCCGCCTCCGCGCCGCCCAGTAAAAGTGACGGACGAAACCAACACATGCAGGTGTGCACGGGACTGAGCCAAGTGAGGACAGGTTCGGAATCCAGAACCGAGAACCATGTGTTGACCTGGGTTACGGGAGGGAGCCGAGAAGGACCCTGTGTGGAGTGATGTTTACTGCGGGGCACGAAAAATTGAACTGGAGTGAGCTAGAGGAAGAGTGCGTGGTGTGTGTGTGCGTGTGTGCGTGCGCGCATGCGTAAGAAAGGAAATGTCACGACCCAGAGTTTGAGAGAAAAGACGCGCTAAACCGGACAAAGCCGGACACATGGCACAGAAGGAGACGGTGAAAGACTGTGTGCACCGTCCTGGGTCGCCGTCGGCATTCAGGATTTACAACAAGTAATGGTGACGTAGGGTGGAGGTTTAGGAGGTGAACTCTGGTTCTGTCACGCGTCCACGGGCTTTTCAACGGAAATTTGATGCCAAATTCATTTGGAAACTCAGACTCGATGGGGTGCGGGGAAGGCTGTGCCTCAGAGCTCTCTGGGCTCATCCACCACCTGTGCTTCTACTGTTTCCATTCATGCAGACATACACGCAAGGGTAACACACCGTGTGAGTGAATCCCTGCATGAATTCACCATACACATGTGCGTCTTAAATTTTTGTTTTTAACTAATTAAACAGATAAAAGGTCATTGACAGGTTAAAAAAGTTAATCCTGTGGTTAAAAGTGAAACAAGTAAATGAGCGTATCTGACAAGACCAGTAATACTGCATATAGAATTTCTGCAGAAGTTTGAGGCATTTTACTGAAGAATATTTATAGCAGACATCACCATTTATGTCTCACAAAGGCAAGTTGTTGAAAGGTTAAAGAGAAGGGAATGACTAAGAACTCACAACATACTAAGCATTGAATAAGGTAAAAATAAATAAATAAATAAATAATGCAGGCCTTGGACTTACAATGATCTAGTGGATTCAACAAGAAAGCTGACTTTATGCAAATACATAATTTTGGTTTTTTATTACTCTGTTTTCTAATAAAAAAAGGTAAAATAACTATGAAAATCTGAATTGTGGGGTATTTATATTAATGTGAGAGTCTAGAAGTTTCAGAATCAGCACCGTGCACAGCACAGCACAGTTATTTCAAGAACAGCACTGTTTACATTGTGGACCTGATATTTTGTCAAATGCCCAATGCTGGAAGAATGGGGGAAACGAGAGGGAAGCTGTCCCTGGGTGAGAACTGTTAGTGTGAACCATCTGAAAAGCCAGAGTTCATTACACAACATCCGAGAACCACATTGCAAAAATGGCCAACATTGTATCTGATGAAAGAAAGCCTGGGACCTGAACAAACTGATGTTTCTGGAGAAAACAGTTCTAAACCTGGACCAGGACGGGTTCCTCACATTTCCACCTTTCCTCTGATCACCCTCAGTGGATCACTTGTCCCTTGGAGCATGCATTGCTGTCCTCTCAGGACCCTTGCCTCAGCTATAAGTCCCTTTTTCATGGAAGCTCCCTGGTCTCTGGAACTGAAGATGTGAGATTCCAATGCTCTTGATCCCTTCACCCTGCCCGGCTTTTTTCACAGCACTCCCTGCTCTGTGAAGTTCTCTTCTTTGCTAAATCCATGTTGGGTTCTTGCCTTTCTCGTCTGTCATTAAGTTCCATGAGGGGGCGGCGCCGCGGCTCACTAGGCTAATCCTCCGCCTAGCGGAGCCGGCACACCGGGTTCTAGTCCCGGTCGGGGCGCCGGATTCTGTCCCGGTTGCCCCTCTTCCAGGCCAGCTCTCTGCTGTGGCCAAGGAGTGCAGTGGAGGATGGCCCAAGTGCTTGGGCCCTGCACCCCATGGGAGACCAGGAAAAGCACCTGGCTCCTGGCTTCTGCCATCGGATCAGTGCGGTGCGCTGGCCGCAGCGCGCCGGCCTTGGCGGCCATTGGAGGGTGAACCAACGGCAAAGGAAGACCTTTCTCTCTGTCTCTCTCTCTCACTGTCCACTCTGCCTGTCAAAAAAAAAAAAAAAAAGTTCCATGAGGTTAGACACCCTTTCCGTCTTATTCAAAAGGAATTCTCTGAGCACAGAATGGGGTTCAGGATATATGCTCAGTGCCATACCTGTGCTCCAAATGAACAAATCAGATTCCTGGAAATGGATCATTGTCCCTGGAAAGCAAGAAGGGACTTAAACTCCCCTTCTCTTTTGTTCTCATCAACACATTTGCCCCCTCCCATTTCCTGTGGAAAGTCAGACAAACTTCCTCTTTGTACTCCTTCCAACCAGACATATTCACAAGCAAGGAAAAGATGATTTTAAGAAAGAGGGAAACTTCAGCCGGTGCTAGGCACAATGGGTTAATCCTCCGTCTGTGGTGCCAGCATCCCCTGTGGGTGCCAGTTCTAGTCCCGGCTGCTCCTCTTCCCCTTGGCTCTCTGCGGTGGCCTGGGAAGGCAGTAGAGGATGGCCCAAGTCCTTGGGTCCCTGCACCCACACGGGAGACCTGGAAAAGGCTCCTGGCTCAAGGCTTTGGATCGGCGCAGCTCCGGCCATTGCGGCCATTTGGGGAGTGAACCAGCAGACAGAAGACCTTTCTCTCTGTCTCTCCCTCTCACTGTCTGTGACTCTATCTCTCAAATAAATAAATAAACTTAAAAAAAAAAAGAAAGAGGGAAACTTTCATTGTTTCCTCTCCTCTGATGGATCTCCTACAGTGCAGAGGATCTGTGAAAAATGGGAGATTTTTAGTAATGGTGATCACATAGCTAGCGAAAGAATAGGGAGGAGCTGGAGGTAGAAAAAATGAGATGTGGTTATTGCGAGGTAAAACAGGGTGTGATGAATGACCCCATGAAATTTAGGATGACACACCCGGAGGCCAGTGAGTTCCCTTGACTTTCTTCTGGGCTTTCAGCATTGTAGGATGCTAAAAGCCTTCACATGGTCTCTGTACCACTGTGTTAGGGGTATAGGAGATGGACTCAAGTGAAACTGCTGAATTTCTTATAATATATCCTACATTAATTGAATCTTTTCTGTGGGCTTCAGTCAGAAAACGTAGAAGACATACTAGAAACATCATATAGAATGGGTCACATAAGTTTTTAGTGAAACCCAACTTCAGCCAGGCTTTCAGAAGATGCTTTACATTCTTCAAGGCACCAAACAGTGACTCCTAAGTGCCGTTCCAAACACTAAGGATCATTGCTTCCACTGCAAGGTGCTTTCCACAGCAGAGAGAACACTAATTGACTTCCACCAGAGAATCTCACATTTAGGGGTATAGGCTTCATAAACATTGGAATTCAGGGAGAAAGGAGAGATAATGGGAGATAACAACGCCACACCTAAGGAAAGACACCAACGTAAAGGATCCTGCAGAGCACATAAGACTTGTTCTTTCAGGATTCCTTCACAGTCATTTTGGTTCCCTATGAAACATCCAGAGAAAACCCTCTTTTTCATGTCATAACCCAGCAGAATAAATGGAAGTGCTGTATGAGGTATTAATTTAAGATCATTATGTCTGAATGCTCTCAAGACTCTGAAGAAACGTGGTGAAAGGCTGGCGAAGGTAAACTGGAGGAGAGTTGGGAAGAAATGGCCTGAACAGGAGGCCCCTTATGCAGCTCTCACAAAGAGGGCAAGCATTCATGGTCCTCTTCAGAGAAGTAATGTAGGATACATGTGGTAAAGACAGGTGGTCATTGCAGAAATGTATCATTTTTTAAAGAAACACAGCCTGGGCACAGTGACAAAGTAACTCCCTCCCATCCCCACCCAATAATAACCCAGCATCGAAAACATGCACTTACATAGGAAGTCCCCAGCCAAAGCCGGGGTGGGGCTCAGCCCCAGCAGCGTCACAGTCAGAGCTGCCAGGCAGGGGCCTCGGGAGAGCCAAGGACACAGCATCCTGGAGAGCAGGAGGGGCCTGGTGCCAGGGGAGCAGGCGAGTCTCACTGTGACAACTCTGACCCGGGCACATTTCAAATAATAGAAAACAAGATACTCCTTTCTTTACTACAGAGTTGAGTGATGATAATCTGGAGAACCAATCAGCACAGGAGATGAAAAGCACCATCGGTTGCTGGTCAGAGATTCAGTAGGAAAGTCTTCTTCTGAAATTTACAGTTTCTATCATTTAAAGGATTGTTTTGATTTAATGTTGTTAAGTTTAAACCTTGCAGATTCAAAAATTTAATTGGGCCCTACCGTGAACCAGCTCAAGCCTTGTAGGAGCCTTCACCTCTCACGGGAGAGCTGTTTGCCCAGCTGAATGTGTGAAGATGCTTAGCAGTACAGAGGTGGAGGGAAGAGGACCTTTAATCTGGTCCTTATTATACATAACTCAGTGTTATATACATAGGAAGATTAATTTCTCACTGTTCAAATGAAGAAAATTGATCCTCCTGTACTTCAATATTAATGCAATATAAGGAAAACGCCAGGCTGAACTTATTTATGGTAAATGAAACAAAACACTCTTGGGAACGAATGAGTGATATCAGAAGCACAGAGTTTGTTTAACAACAGGCAGGGAGAATTTGTAACTCCACGGAATGTCTTGAATCCTATCACTTGTCATGTAATAGGACTTATTTGTGGCCACCTGGGGAAAATTGGCCCTGGTGGCCAACAGCAGGCCATAGCAAAGATGGTTGTCACTGGGCCAAGAAGTCTTAGAACGTTCTCACAAGCTATCAGAAAATAACAACACTAATCCAGAAAGTGAGAGCAATTTACTGGTCTCATTAACTAAGGAAAAAAAATAACAAGAAATGGATAACAGGGCCAATTTCTCCTCACCATGGGAGATATGTATCCCAACAGAGGATTGTGTCTATTTTATAATTCTAAATTTTTATTTACTTTCATTTTATTTTAAAGGCAAAAATAGAGAAATTGAAGCAGAAACAGACTGACAGAAATCTTCCATCCACTAGTTCACTCTCCAAAGTCGCACAAGGTTGGACCAGTCCAAAGCCAGGAGGTGTGTGTTAAATCAGGTCTTCCATGCAGTGGCTGGGACCCAGCAAACACCTGCTGCCTCCCAGAGTGCACATCAGCAGGAAAGTGGATCAGAAGCAGGGATCCAGGACGCGACCGGTGCTCCAACGTGGGATGTAAGCATCCCAGGAGGCATCTTGACCACTGTGCCAAAGTCTGCCCCCAGGGCTGGGCCTTGTAAAAGCCATGCTAGTATCCAACAAGCTTCTCAGGACCCTGTCCACCATGATCTCAGCAAAACTCTCTACTGAGAAAATTCAGGTGGAGCCAGACTTTACACCATGGCGTTTTCCTAGTCAGGCCTTCCACAACTTCCAATGCCATTCTGTGAGTCAACTTATCTGTGTTTCATAATACTTTAGATATAACTCCCCTCACATTTTTCCAAGCAAGAATAGTTTACATTGAATAGTCACAGAAGGAACTATTAGAATTCTCATAAGCTTGTCTGTTATTATTGAAAATAGAAATAATTTTACTTTTCTTTCGCATTGATGTAGCTATTTTGTGAATTGTGCTGTGATAAAATAACTGCCTCTTTATCTATTACAATAGGCATATCATTTCCCAAAATCCCATTTCCATGTTCCACTAGCCATGGCACAATGATTCCTGGTGTTGTGACAGTGAAGAAATGAATGAGGAGCAGGAGTTTGGCATAGCAGTAAAGGAGCCACTTGGAAAAACCACATCAAATGTCGTACGCCTGGATTTCAGTCCTGGCTCTGGTCCAATTCTATCTTCCTGCTAATGTGCACCGTGGGAGGCAGCAGGCAATGTCTCAAGTAACTGGATCTCTACCACCCACATAGGAGACTCAGATTGAACTCTATACCTCTGGTCTTAGCCTGGCCCATCCTCTGAGTCCCAGAGCATTTAGGGAGAGATTGAACCAACAGATGGAAGACGCCTCTCTCTCTCTCTTCCTGTTTCTCCATGTCTCTGCATTTAAAATAAATAGAAAAAATGTATCTTGGCTATTTAAAAAAAAAGATGATGAATCTTTCCAGCCTTACCAACTTTTACAATTTATCCTGTAAAGTAAGTGCCTCAGTGTTGTTTGGTTATTCAAAATAAATAATAGCCTTTTAGTTGTTATTTTGTTAATACTCCATTTTGATAAATGAACAGATTTCTACTATGTGAAAGTTAACTAGCTAGTACTTATTAATATTTTACCTAAATGAAATCAACTTGAATGTTTGCAAAAGATTTCCCAAGGAGGAGAATGAGCTGACTCTATTGTGCTGCAGCACTTCCTGCGCAATGTGACTGTAAACAAAGCAAGTCCTACAATAATGAGAAAACTGGAGCGTAAGATACTCATCAATTAGTGCTATCTTCTAGTCTGGGTCCTGTGATTATTTCATGGGTAGTACAAGCAAGATAAGAGAGAAAAACACGGTGCCACTACATATGCATCTGGAGATTTTACAGGCAACCTGGATGCACATGGGTGGCAGAGGCCCAAGTACTCAGGCCATTTTATTCTGCCTTCCCAGGCACATTAGCAGGAAACAGGCCTGGAAGTGGAGCAGCTGGGAGTGGAGGCAGCATCCACATGGATGCTGGCATCACAGGCGGAGGCTTAAACCACTGCACCACAGGGCCAGCCCTGCTTCCTCAGCTTTTGTAAAGGTAGATTGGTGTATGAATAGGCTATTCAAATCAGTGTCTGTGTGGGATAATAATTTATTTTAATATGTTGTCCTACATTGTGCTAAGAAATCTGAGGTAACTGTTGTATTTTGAGATCAGTGTTATATTTAATAGGAAACATAACTTGTGCCTGAGCCATGGAACCAGTGAAGATTTTACTCCACTGCCATCTTGCCCCATGTTTTTCATGTAATCATTATACATTATTTTGTATGAAGGTAACATCTCAGATTCAGAATGGATGTCATAGGGTAACTGCACATGTGTAGTATTGCATTAATTCATGCTCTACATTTCTGATAAGGAGTCTTTCTGTATGTCCTTATTATTTCTATGACTGAATAGTCAACATGCTGCAACACAAAATGACCAAAAATTTATTAAACAATTTGGAGCATTTGCTTTGTTCTCAAAATTGTATAAGAACATTTTATGCTTTTACTTTTAGTTCAGTGAGATCCATACCCTTTACATCTCTACAGACGGAGAAAATAAATTAATGGAGATTAAGCAACATTTGCAAGGGCCCATGTTTAATGAATGAGCAATTTAAACTGAGTAACATGCAACTTAAATTCCATTCTATCAGGGCTGGCACTGTGGCTCAATAGGCTAATCCTCTGCCTGTGGCGCTGGCACCCCGGATTCTAGTCCTGGTCGGTGCGCCGGATTCTGTCCCGGTTGCTCCTCTTCCAGTCCAGCTCTCTGCTGTGGCCTGGGAGGGCAGTGGAGGATGGCCCAAGTCCTTCGGCCCTGCACCTGCATGGGAGACCAGGAGAAGCACCTGGTTCCTGGCTTCAGATCAGCGTGGTGCACCGGCCACAGTGGCCATTGAGGGGTGAACCAATGGAAAAGGAAGACCTTTCTCTCTGTCTCTCTCTCACTGTCCACTCTGCCTGTCAAAAAAAAAAAATTATAGCCGGTGCCGCGGCTCACTAGGCTAATCCTCTGCCTTGTGGTGCCGGCACACCGGGTTCTAGTCCCGGTCGGGTCGCCGGATTCTGTCCCGGTTGCCCCTCTTCCAGGCCAGCTCTCTGCTGTGGCCAGGGAGTGCAGTAGAGGATGGCCCAAGTGCTTGGGCCCTGCACCCCATGGGAGACCAGGATAAGTACCTGGCTCCTGCCCTGGGATCAGCGTGGTGCGCCTGCCGCAGTGGCCGCGGCAGCCATTGGAGGGTGAACCAACGGCAAAGGAAGACCTTTCTCTCTGTCTCTCTCTCTCACTGTCCACTCTGCCTGTCAAAAAAAATTATATCATACAACCACGACCTTCTCAATTTCTGAATTCTTATCACTTTCATGCTCACATATGCAAATCAATAGCTACTTCTTTTTAATGAATGAGAGTATATATTTTGTGGATGTCCTATGCAACAATGCTACTGTCTTCAAAAGAGTTCTCTCATCTCCATGATTAGCATCTCCATCTCCATCTTCCACTGGAATAGTGTAATAAGCATTTACCTTGTGTAACTAGACCATTGGCTTCTGCACAGGTGTCCTTCCTATCTCAGAATTCTTAAATTCAATTTATTGTTCTCAATAATTATCTCAAAGTTCTTAGCAAAATGCAGTGCAATTTGATCAGAAAGAAAGTAGGTATGGTATCTCACTTTTTTTGGAGAAATATGTTTTGATTCATATGTAAAATTCAAACTTTATTAGAGAGATATTGGATAGAAATCATTATTGTCCTTGCATTTGAGAACAAACTGTGTCTCTAGACCCCAGAGATAATGCTCTACTATTGGCAGTTGTGTAACTACAAATAGGATAATATCACATTCAATTTGATTATCAGAAATATAGCTTACTCAGAAACTAACTAAATATGACTTGTGCAAATCTAGGAAGACCACTCTATGGTTCACTTCATTTTAGGATAAGAGGGATGGCAAGGAAAAGTCTATGTCAAGAATATACTGAAATCCAATGAAACAGAATATGAGCAAAACTTGTTCTTATAAATAACAAAAATTAACATAACAATTTACAAACCATACAAACTTACTTTTTAAATGGCTACTAGTCTTGAAGTAAATTTTGAATGTTGTATGTATTTATGAGTAAAAAACAGTGTACTGCTTGGTAAACTGCACATCTCACACTTTTTTCTGATATGAATTTAATATAAGGACAGCTCAGGTAAAATAATGTGGCAACTGTCTCCAAACCATCCATCCTAGAGCTGATTTCGAGGTTGAACTCCTTCACTGACCATGTAGAGCACCTTGCTCAGCTTCTGCAGTGTGTGAAATAACAACATATTCCCAATGAAAAGGGCACTTAGATTGGTTTCCAGAAGAAAGTAAGCATTAGTGCTTATTCAACTGAATCTACAAATTGTAATCTTGATGCTTGTAACTAAATATTTGCTTTTATGGGAAACAAATCACCTAAACCATGGGAACAAGCAGTGAAATCAGGAAGACAGACTTTTGTTGAACAACAGACAGGCTAGATTTGTAGCATTACAGAACATCTTGAGAATTTCTCTCAAACTCAGCTGTCGTCAACCTGAAAGTTCACAATATTATCTTGGAAAAATGGGTTCCTGTGGCTATTACAGGTCACAGGTAGCATAGAATCTGTGTCATGTGTCCAGAGAGTTCAGAATATTCTCAGGGGTTGCAGAACCATACCCACCACTCATCTGGAGCCTTAAGTGAGAAGCAGGCCACTAGGCTACAGGAGGAGGAAAACTGCCAGGGCCATTTCTTCTCACCATAGAGGCTATGTATCCTCAGCAGTAGACCGTGCCTAGTTAGTTTTCAGCAGGTTTAATAGGACCCTTTCCAGAAAGTGACCACAGTGATGTGTTCTGTGGAGGAAATGTGTGTGGAGCCAGTATTTACACCAGGGTGCTGACTGTATCAGCTGTCAGGGCTTCCTCAACTTCCAAGTGTCATTCTTTGATTCAACCTATCCATGTTTCTAATACTTTAATATGGCACCTTTTGCTTTTTGAATCAATTGCCATTTATTGGTAATAAAGAGAACTACTAGAATTCCCATCAACTTATCTATTGATATTATAGATAGGAACAGCTTTGATTTTCTTTCTCTTTGATCTAGAATTTCTGTTACTTTTGCTGTGGCAAAGTATCCGTCTCCCTACCCAGTACAAACAAAAGTTGATTTTACAAAATTCCATTTCAGAATTCCACTAGCCCATTGCTCAGTGATTGTAGATGCTGTCAGGGGCAGGGAAGAGATTGATGAGTCTGTTCACCTGTGCCAGACTCTTGACTACCCTTTATAGTGGGTGCCTTGGAAGTCATTTGTTTTTATTGAAAATAAAGGATAAAATATTTTAGCAGCTGTTCGGCTGACAGCCAATCCTGAGAGATGAACAACATTCTACTCTGAAAAGGTAAGTTGACTAGTACTTATTTACTTAAACAACATTTCACTTAAATGAAATTAACTTAAATATTTATAAAATGTTGCCAACATGGAGAATGAGCAATTTCCTTTTTTTAGATTTATTTATTTATTTGAAAGGCAGAGATACAGAGACAGAAGGAGAGAGTAAGAGATCTTCCATCCACTTGTTCACTCCCCAAATGGCCCCAAGGGCTGGGGCTGGTCCTATCTGAAGCCAGGAGCCAGGAGTTTCTTCTGGGTCTCCCACATGGGTACAGGGACCCAAGCACTTTGGCCATCTTCCACTACTTTCCCAGAATATTAGCAGGAAGTTGGATCAGAAGTGTATTAGCTGGGATTTGAACCATCGCCCATATGGGATGCTGGCACTGAAGACAGCAGCTTAACCTGCTATGCCACAGCACTGGCCTCATGTTCTCTTTTTTCATATTAAGTTCATTCTATAGGATACATAAGCAAGATAAAGGAGCAAAGCTGTTTCTGTTACATACATATCTACAGAAGCTAAAGATGATTTGGATTCAACATGTGTTCTATCAGTATCTCTAGTCCAGAATCTGCAACCCCAGTCAGAGGGGTCTGGTGAGTCACAGAATGAACAAAGCTGCTAGTTAATAAAAACTGATGTAAGCCATGGATACATTATTTGCCAGAGGAAGAATGCTTCCTCATAACCACAGCAGAGAACAAAGACTGTTAAAAATGCTAAGCTTCTTCAGATACAAGGAATCTTATGGTTTTACAATTTCTAAAGCAATTAAAATACAGTATAACAAGAATATACTCAAAGGTTATTAGTTCTGCCATCCAGACAAAGCACATTGTAGTTGGTTTATTTTCCCTCCAGAGTAAGAGAAGTTAACTAAATATTAACTTATTTTAATTACCAACTTTTATTTCAGTACTTTGCTGACATTTATTGCAATGTTGTTAGTCTGGACCTCAGTTTTATCACCTAAGTTTTATAGCTATGTGACTCTGATACTCAGAAGCAAATTAGTTGTGCTCCCATATGGACAATTCAATGGAGGACTTACCCAGTTGGCTGTCCTTGTCCTATCATTAAACACATTGTAATTCAAAATAACTGTTTAAACTTTTATGTCCATTACAGGCAGCTACAAAGATTCAAGAATTCCCCTTAGGCAGTGAAGCATTGGGAGAAGTTTGTGGCATTCAGAACTCTGTGGCTCACTGCTGGCAGATGTTCTACTATCACCCACGAAATCTAAATACAAAACATCATGGAAAATTAAAAGATGGACTCTCTCAAAGTCTTCTGACTAAAGAGTGCTGGAAATTGCATTTTGTGTTGTGAATTTTCCAGGCAATGAAATCAGGAACCTTGGCACAAATCATGATGATCTCCTGTGGCACAAACTGATATTCCTCTGTGCATTGGACCTCCAGGTTTGAAATTTACAACCAAGTAGAGACCCTGAAAATATACCTCCCAGGTATAGTCTGATACAGTCTTCAAAGAGTTATGTGAAAATCTTCTGTCCATAGAAAATTCACATCTTGGTTGTCTTGTAATCTTGCCTGGAGTTCAACCAGAAAGCAAGTTGATGTCATTGTGTCTATTAGGTGCATTCTACTGATCCCTGAAGCTATGCAACAGAGTGACCATTAGCTTGCTGTATACCACGATCACTAACATGAAAATTGCATTTTGGCAAGTATGCTATCACCCCTACCTCTGACAGCATATTACCTCTAAGCCCACTGATAATAGACTCGAATATTGAAAGTCTGATAGTAATGAAGGATTTCTCTAGGTTAAGGTCTTATGCAGAGGACACTTTTTGTGTAAGCACCTCCTCAAGCATCTCTGGGTCACACTGCTATGAAGAGCCTGATGTTCACAATTGTTTTAATCATCATCTTCAGTTCAGTCTCCCATCTTAAACATGGAGCTCTGGGGTCACATATATTCATGATGTTTGTGATAAATTAACTGAGGTCCCAGAGAAGCAGAGCCAAAAGGTACCAATGTGTTCAAAACATCAGGTGGGTGGGGAGGAGCATGGTTTGGCACAGCAGTTTGGGCACCACTTGGGATCCCTGCAGCCCATATCAGAGTGTCTAAGTTTGAGTCCCCACTCTGCTCCTGACTCTATCTTTCTCCCAATCCTGGGAAGCAGCAGGTCATGTTAAGTAGTGCATCTCTGCCATCTGTGTAGGAGACCTGGATTGGGTTTCCAGCTCCTAGCTCCAGCCTAGACTGGTCCCAGGTGTGAAGGTCTTTTAGGGAGTGAATCAGTGGATGGGAAATCTCTCTCTGTCTCTTCTCTCTCTCTCTCTCTTTCTCTTTGCATCTTCAAATAAATAGTAATGATGTATTACAAATAGAATGTATGGCAAACATGAAAAGAACAACCAGTAAACTCAAGTAATTTTGTTGTGATTAATCATTTTAGTAGCATTCCACAAGTTGATCCCATCAGCCAACCCAGCGACATGAAAATTCTGCTACTAGAGCAGGTCTATGATCATCTTGATAGAATCATAAATATCACCTGATAGAATACAGAATCTGGTCCTAACTTTTTAAAATATCTCTTTGCAAATTTGTACTACAAAGGATTTTCCTCAATATGAGAAAAGACACCTACCCTATTACACAGAGCAGATTCAGTGGTGAAATGTTTAATACTTTCTCCTTGATATATTGAATACTAGATATGTTAGTCCATAAGATGGCAATAAAAATAAACAAAAGATATAATGATGCAAGTAGGTAAAGTTTTCTGTTATTCTTGTAATCACAAGGTACTTGGAAATTAAAAAAAAATGCTAGACTTCCACACTGAAAAATCTAAAACATCATTGGGAGAAATTGATGGATGTAAATAAAGTGAAATATTGCATAATTGGGGAATTACAATGTTAAATATTTGAAAGGTATCCATTCTCTCCAAATTAATTTCTATTCAGGAAAGTCTCAGTGAAAATCATGGTAAGGATTTTTTGTTTGCCTGCTTGCTTTGTTTTGTTCTTGTTTGTTTCTATGGCTTTCTTTTAAAAGAATGGGGAATCATCAAGATGAATTTAGAATTCATACAAAAATGCTAAGGTGTTACGTTAGCCAAGGAAAATTTTGAAATACATCAACAAAACTGGAGGAAGCTCAGCACAAGATAACAAGATCTTTTATACAGTTAATATTAGCAAGCATAGAACAAAATGAAGTGCAGACAAATCAGACAACACAACAGAACAGGAAGTCTAGGAACAGACCCCTCCCAAGCACTGTACTTGGTTTAATGGTAGCATTCCAAAGACAATGATGAAAAGATAATTTTGTTCAACAAATGCCTCTAAGTTGTTTGAATAGCCATGAAAATAGTTACCATGACAGCTACTCAAATCACAATAGTAATTAACTCCAGATGGATTAAAATTATTTAGAACTTAACACTAAAGCAAACTGGACCAGTAATTTTCTTTGAAGGATGATTTGAGAAAGTTATAAGATCAGTTTTGTAACATTATATAGGGTAGATTAAAGAAGGGTACAAACTATTTCTAAGAGGTACATTGATATTCCCAACCCCATAAATTTGGGTCAACCTTATTGACCAATAGGGCATGACAGAAATTATGTCTCCAAACTTCTGCTGCTAAATCTAAAGAAGTTTTGTAGTTTTTACTTACCTCTCTTAGAGAACACACTCTTGGGACCCCTGAGCTCTCAGGTAAAAAGATTCTCTGTATTGTTGAGGGGATTGCTTAGGCCATGTTACAGACCCTAGAGTCACAGGCATCCTATTTCCCAGCATCCCTGTTGAGCCTCCGGAGAAGAGCAGCCCATAGCCTCTCACTGCAACCACATGAGAGACTCCAATGGGAGCCACCCAGGTCATTCAGTCAGCTCCCAGAACTGTGAGAAATGATTCACGCCTATAACTTTAGGCCATTTAGTTTTGGGCTGATTTACTATGCTAGTAGATAATGAAATACTGTCTTCTTCAATGACTTTCTTCTAAGATGGCAAATCTACTGGTACAAAAGTCTTTATAACATACTCTTAGTATCTTTTTAGTGTCTGTAGGATCTTTGTGAATATTATCTTTTTCATTCCAGATGTCAACAATTCATCGTTTAGATTGTTTTCATCTTTTATTGTATTAATCTCGCAGGAGGCTTATTTTTAAAAAACAGAAACAGAAAGACTTCTGGATCCACTGATTTACTTTATTTTATATATATATATATTCTGTTTTATTAATTTCTTCTCATTTTTTCTGTTTTTAGTTAATGTCAATTTCCTTTCCTAAATTATGATATAAATTTAAATATTCATATATTTCTCCTTTATAATGTAATTAAACCTATAATTTTCCCTCTGACAACTTCTCTGTTTACTTATCAAATATTTTTTAAAATTTTTTAAATAGTTACTTATTTGTTTGAAAGTCAGAGTTACAGAGAGAGAGGTAGACACACAGACACAGCTCTTCCATCTGCTGGTTCACTCCCCAGATGGCCACAATAGCCAGGGCTGGGCCAGCCCAAGAAGCAGAAACCAGGAACCAGGAGCTTCATACAGGTCTCCCATGTGGGTGGCAGGAGCTCAAACACTTAGACCATCTTCTGCTGCTTTTCCAAAGCCATTAGCAGGGAGTTATATCGAAAGCAGAGCAGCTACGATATGAACCAGTACCCATATTGGATGCCAGCATCACAGGTAGCAGCTTTACCAACTGGGCCAGAATACTGGCCCCACATATCAAATATTTTTAAAATCTATCTTAGTATTCCTTTATATTAATTTCTAATTTCCCTGATAATGTGTTCTTTGACAAATCCTAGATTATTTAAAAGTATAGGGGCCAATGCTGTGGAGTAGCAGGTAGAGCCGCCTCCAGCACTGCTGGCATCCCATATGGGCCCTGGTTCGAGTCCCGGCTGCTCCACTTCTTATCCAGCTCTCTGTTGTGGCCTGGGAAAGCAGTAGAAGATGGCCCAAGTCCTTGGGCCCCTGCTTCCGTGTGGGAGACCCAAAAGAAGATCCTGGCTCTTGGCTCCGGATTGGTGCAGCTCCTGCCATTGCAGCCATTTGGGGAGTGAACCAGTGGGTGGAAGACCTCTCTCTCTCTCTCTCTCTCTGCCTCTCTGTGTGACTCTTTCAAATAAATAAATAATCTTTTTTAAAAAGTGTATGACTTACTTCAAGAAATTTCTAATTTTTAATACTCATATTGATTTATAATTTGATAAAATTATGGTCAGAAAACAAATTTTGTGTGATTTTAATCCTTGGAAATTTATTGACTAGTTTTATGGCCATAGCACATGTTTTATTTCAAGAATAGCCTTTATGGGAGCCCAGCATATGGCTCAGTGGGTTAGGCTGCCACATGTGATACCAGCACCCCATATCAGGGTGCCAGTTTGAGCCTCAATTACTCTGTTTCCCATCCAGCTTCCAGTTAATGTGCCTGCGAAAGCAGCAAAAGATGACCCAAGTCTCAGAGCTCCTGCCACCCTCCCAAGAGGCCCGGATGGAGTTAGGGAAACCAATAACTGGAGAATAAAAACAGCCCTGTTGTGCTTATAATGTTTTGTTGTTAGGAAAAGATAGCTCTGCACAATGGACAGAATGCAAAAGAAGCATCAAAACAGAATCTAACCAATACTGAAGAAATGAAACACAGATGTTGACTGGGTCCAGGATTAAACCTGACCCAGCCCTGACTTTTTGCAGGCATTTTGGGAGTGAACCAGTGGAAGAAAGATCTTCCCTCTCCCCCGCCCTGTCTATCTACCTTTCAAAAAATATATATATATTTTTTTTTAAAAAGAATCTTCTTGGGCCAGCATTGTGGTACAGCAGGTTAAGCTGCCTGCATCCCATACAGGCACCAGTTCGTGTCCTGGCTGCTCCACTGCCAATTTAGCTTCCTGCTAATGAGTTTGGGAAAGCAGCAGAGATGGCTCAAGCACTTGGGCCTCAGGTGTTGCAACCATCAGGAGAGTGAACCAGTGTATGGAAGACCCCTCCTTTCTCTCTCTCTCTCTCTCTCTCTCTCTACTTTCAAATAAATATATAAACCTTTCAATCTACTGAAATAAATTGAAGGGCCAGCGCTGTGGTATAGTGGGTAAAGCTGCTGCCTGCAGTGCCAGCATCCCATATGGGCGCCAGTTCAAGACCCGGCTGATCCACTTCCGATTCAGTTCTCTGCTATGGCCTGGGAAAACAGTAGAAGATGGCCCAAGTGCTTGGGCCCCTGCACCCATGTGGGAGACCCAGGGGAAGCACCCAGCTCCTGGCAGCTCCCGCCATTGCAGCCGATTGGAGAGTGAACCAGAGGATGGAAGAACTCTCTCTCTCTCTCTCTCTGCCTCTCCTTCTCTCTCTGTGTAACTCCAACTTTCAAAGTAAATAAATAAATCTTTAAAAAAGAAAGAAATTGAAATAAATCTTTCCAATCTATTTCTTTCAAATAATAAATAAATAAATAAAGTATATGAGTGCTCCAGTTTAAACAGCAATTAGGTCAAGAGGTTGAAAGTAGTGTTCACATCTTGATTAGAACACTGACACTGTAGAGATGTTTTTCTGCCTCCCAAATTCCCGCACCACCACTACAAATTGAACAAAATTCTGAAAAGATAATCAATTGACAGGGAAAGTCATACATTTTATATCACACAGGCCCACAGAGCTGTCTAAACCTTTGCTTGTTTCTCTTTATCCCCTTTCCTAGGCCCCATCTTCCAAGGATGTTAAGATTCAGCAGATTTAATTTCCTTTGGGTACATGAAAAAAAAAAAAAAAAAAACAAGGAAATCCTGTCTCTTGCAATAAAATGGATGCAACTGGAGACAATTATACTTAGTGAAATAAACCAGCACCTAAAATACAAATATCATATGTTTTCCCTGATTTGTGTTAACATGAAGAGTACAAAACAAGTACTTGTGTGGAATTGATTTGATTATTGTTTATAGCCCTTTCTGTATTCCTGAGGAACAGTGATTTTGCTACTCCCTACTTGTTGAATTCTTTATTCGGTGGATGGTTAAGCCTACGATTTTAAAGCAAATCGAAAGCTGTCATTGGGACATTTTTTGCCACAGTGTCTTGGCTTTCCATGCCCAAAATGCTCTCATGGGCATTTCAGCCAGACCAGAATGCCTTAAGGGCTGATTCTGAGGTCAATGTGCTACTTAAAGTGATTATCATTCTATGATGATAATCATAATCTCTATGGACTGCTTCCCGTGTTGGAGCATTCACTCCTTTTTAATTCTATCTATTATTATTACCAAATACTTAATCCTATTTATATGGTCACTTTAACACTTAATCCTATCCATATGATCATTTTAACACTTCAAATGCTTTTTGTTACCATCTAACTTAAGAGAATTTGGGGTCCCTTGGCAAGGTTTTAAGCTGTACCCTTAGAAGTAAATCCATAGGAATGTATGCAGAACTATACAGCTTTACACTTACAAACTTCATACACATCATAATTACAACTTTAAGAACATGGTGATTCTTCCCACCAAGCCCACCCTCCCTCCCACACTCCTATCCACCACCTCCTCCCTCTCTTATTCCTACTCTTATTTTTTATTAAGATAGATTTTCAATTAACTTTATACACATGTGATTAAATCTATGTTAAGTAAAGAGTTCAATAAATAGAATGAAAAAAAAAATGTTCCTCAACAGTCAAGACAAGGGCTGTTTAAAGTCATTGCTTCTCACAGTGTCAATTTCACTTCTACAGATTGCCTTTTAGGCACTCTATTAGTTATCATATTCCTATTACTGCAAAATTTGGCTATCCATCTTGAATTTCCACCTCATCTCAAGCCCCAGGCACCCACAGATCTGCTTTCTTTGTCACTGAATTTAACTTTTCTAGACATTTCACATAAATGGAATCATATGATGCGTTGTCTTTGTGTCTAGTTTCTTTCACCTAGTACAATGCATTGGAAGCTTATCAGTTTGGTAAAATGTATCATTGTTTTGTCCCCTTTTATTATTCAATCACATTCCATCAGATGGGTGTAGCACATTTTATTTATTTAGCAGTTGTTGGATATTTGGATTGTTTCTAGTTTGGGACTGCTATGGCTAATGCTGCTCTGAACATTTGCACACACATTTTTGTGAGATGTACTGACCCCTGTTTTGGGCATATTTGAGGAGTAGAATTGCTGGATCCTATAGTATACATATGCTGAATATTCTAAAAAAATTGCCAAATTGACTTCTACAATAGTTGTAACATGATCCACTCCACCAGCAATGCATCAGTATTTAGAAACACTTTTTTGTTGTTGTTTTCAAACATAATTATAATAATGATGATAATAAAATAATGTTTTAGTAATTTTATACTCTTTTTATATTTCAATTTTTATTCATCAGAGTCATATTTTTGCTCAAAAAATGAGTTTGGAATATTCTTTACCATCAACCTGAAACTCCACATGCATCTTAAACTGAATCTTAAGTGTCAAGAGTTTCCAATTTTGGATCTGTTCTACACTTGTATTTAATCATCAATTAATTACTATCAAAATTAGTTTACTAAAAGAGGTGTATTGTAGCAGAGTGGGTTAATTCACCACTTGTGACATCAGCATCCCATATCAGAGTGCTGATGAAGTTCTGGTTGCTTCCAATCCAGCTTCAAATTAATCACCTGGGAGGCAACAGGTGATGGTGCATGAATCTGTTCTACTCACATGGGAGACCTGTATGGAATTCCTGGCTCCTATCTTTGGCCTGGTCCAGCCTCCACTGCTATGGGCATTTGGGAAGACATTGAGCAGATGGTGAGATTCATTCTTTCAGTCTCTCTCTCTCTCTTTCTCTCTCTCCCTATCCTTCTCCCTCCCCATTATATTGCCTTTCAAATATTTAAGAATGGATAAATAAACATTTTACCTGTTGAAGTGAAATGGACACTATGAGAAACGGTGACTTGATCAGCATAGCCCTGACTGCTAATGAACAACTTAATACATTATCCCTCTTAGTAGTTTTTTAGTCTGTTCTACTTAATATGACTGGTTTAATTCTGTAATTAATACACAGTTATTCTTAAGTGTTGAAATTTAACTGAAATGTGATCCCTGTTAAACATAAGAGTGGGAATAAGAGAGGGAAGAGATGTACAATTTGGGACATGCTCAAGCTGACTTGCCTCAAATGGTAGAGTTAGAAACATACCAGGGGACTCCAATTTAATCCCATCAAGGTGGCATGTACCAATGCCATCTCACTAGTCCAAGTGATCAATTTCAGTTCACAATTGATCATAATGAAAGGACTAAGAGTCAAAGGGAGCACATAAACAAGTCTAGTACGTGCTAATACTAACTGATAGAATAAATAAAGGGGAGAGTGATCCAACATGGGAAGTGAGATACTCAGCAGACTCATAGAATGGCGGATGTCCTAAAAAGCACTCTGGCCTCAGAATCAGCCCTAAAGGCATTCCGATCTGGCTGAAAAGCCCATGAGAGTATTTCAGGCATGGAAAGCCAAGACACTCTGGCAAAAAAAAAAAAAAAAAAAAAAAAAACTAAATGAAAGATCTCTGTGAGTGAGATCCCAGTGGAAAGAACAGGTCTTCAAAGAAGGAGGTACCTTTCTCTGAAGGGAGGAGAGAACCTCCACTTTGACTATGACCTTGTCTAAACAAGAGAAGAGTCAGAGAACTCAAGGGGCTTCCACAGCCTTGGAAACTCATGACTGGTGCATAGGGAGATTACTGATGCCATAAACAGGAGTTTCAATTGGTAAAGTGAACAGGAGTCACTGTGCACTTACTCCTCATGTAGGATCTCTGTCCTTAATGTGCTGTACATTGAGACTTAATGCTATAACGAGTACTCAAACAGTATATTTCACTTTGTGTTTCTATGGGGGTGCAAACTGTTGAAATCTTTACTTAATGTATACCAAACTGATCTTCTGTAAAAAAAAAAAAAAAAAAAAAAAGAAGAAGAAGAAGAAGAAGAAATTATCAATTCCCAACTTGACTCTCACTGGGATTAAACATGACAATAGGTCTGATCTGATTTCATCATCATTTAAAAAATCATCTATTATTTTTCACTTTATGTTTCTGTGTGGGAGCAAACTGTTGAAATCTTTACTTAATGTATGCTAAACTGATCTTTTTTTTTTTTTTTTTTTTTGACAGACAGAGTGGACAGTGAGAGAGAGACAGAGAGAAAGGTCTTCCTTTGCCGTTGGTTCACCCTCCAATGGCCGCTGCGGCCGGCGCACCACGCTGATCCGATGGCAGGAGCCAGGAGCCAGGTGCTTTTCCTGGTCTCCCATGGGGTGCAGGGCCCAAGCACCTGGGCCATCCTCCACTGCACTCCCTGGCCACAGCAGAGGTCTGGCCTGGAAGAGGGGCAACCGGGACAGAATCCGGAGCCCCGACCGGGACTAGAACCCGGTGTGCCGGCGCCGCTAGGCGGAGGATTAGCCTATTGAGCCGCGGCACCGGCCACTGATCTTCTGTATATAAAGAGAATTGAAAATGAATCCTCATGTGAATGGAAGGGGAGAGGGCGTGGGAAAGGGGAAGGTTGCGGGTGGGAGGGACGTTATGGGGGGGAAGCCATTGTAATCCATAAGCCATACTTTGGAAAGTTATATTCATTAAATAAAAGTTAAAAAAAATCCAAAAAAAGAAAGAAATATCAAATATACAGCTGGTATTTACATATTTTTTTTCAAAAAGAACCTGGAAAATGTATTTTTCTCATAAAATCAGTGTCAGTATATTAAGTTGTAAAAATAATCTTCTTGCTTTTTTATTAATTTTTGCTATAACTGGATAAATTGATGATAATTATATATATGTATATATCTCCCATTATCTCCTACCCCATCCACCATTTCTTTAAGTGCTGTTTTTTTTTTTAACTTTTTACTTATTCTCATTTTATTTGAAAGAGAGACAGAGACAGAGATAAGCAGAGAAAGAAATCTTTAGTCCACTGATTCACTTCCCAAATACCCACAACATCCCTGGCTGGGACAGACCTCAACAAGGAAACAGGATGTCAGTTTGGAGTTGCACGTGAGTAACACAGATTGAAGTATTTGAACTATCATCACCTGCCTCCCAGGAGTCATAAGAGTGGGGTTACTGCAACGAGTCTCCACGAGGGTAATGCCAAGCAGAAAGGTAGGGTTGGAGCTGCCTCAGTCAGCCCCTACACACCAGTGCCTAATAGGCTGTAGAAATGAGAGTCTAACCTGTAAGAATAGAACATGGGCTAGGACCAGCCAAGCTGTAGGGGTGGTACTGCCGGAACAGTTGGAATCCCAGCTCCCAAAACAGTGTGCCCAGGACTCTAGACTTGCAACTTCAGATCTTAATGTTTGCCTTGCTTGTTTTCAGTCTGGCTTTGCCCCTATTAGTCCTAATTCCTTGACTACCTTGGAATGAAAATGTATACCTTTTTCCTTTTTCATTACACTACTGTATCTTGGAAGTGAGTATAACTTGTTCTGGTTACACAGGTTCCAAGTTAATTTGCTTTGAGTCTCAGATGAGAATTTGCACTATGGACTTTTAAATTGATGTTGGGGGGGTGGCACTTTGGAATAGCAGGGAAAGTAGAGGAGGATGGACCAAGTGCTTTGGCCCCTGCATCCACGTGGGAGACCTGGAGGAACCTCCTGGCTCCTGGCTTCAGTTTGGCCCAGCTCTGGCCATTGAGCCATTTGGAAAGTGAAGCAGCAGATGGAAGACCCCCCTCTGTCTCTCTCTGCCTCTGCCTCTCAAATAAATCTGCCAATCAAATAAATAAATATAACTCTTTAAAATTTAAAAAAATTGATATTGAACTGAGTTAAGACTTTGGGACTTCTAGAATGGAAATATTGTATGCTATATATGACAACGACATGAGTTTGGGGGAGCCAGCTATGGACTGAATTGAATTTGGATCCCCAGGACTAGCAGGTAAAGTCGCCACCTGCAACCCCTGGCTGCTCCACTTCCAATACAGCTCCTTGCTGATGTGCAATGGAGTATGGCCCAAGTTATTGGGCCCTGGTACTCACATGGGAAATCTAGATGAAGTTCCTAGCTCCTGGCTTCAACCAGGCCCATACCAGCCATTGCAGCCATCTGGGGAGTGAAGCAGCAGATGGAAGACCTCCTTCTGTCTGTCTTTCCCTCTCTCTGTAACTCTGCCTTTCAAATAAATACATAAATCTTAAAAAAAAAAAAAAACTTGGATTCCCAAAACTCATGTAGATGTTTAAACTGCTATCTGATGTCTTAACATCAAGGGTTGATGAATTAAGGATTAAGGATAGAGATTTGATGTAATTATAACAAAAGACAGGTCTGGTGGGAGGACTTTGGGTCATTGGGGACTTGCCATTTGAAAGTGGTCCTTAAGATAGTTGCTTACTGCAGCCTATGTCTGCCTAGCTTCTCCCTCTGCCTTCTGCTCGCTGGGTGATCGTCTCTGTGCACCCATTCCACCTCTGCCAGCCTTTATTACACATCAGATTATGGGGCTGTGCATTCCAGAACTGTGACCTCCAAACTGTAAGCTGAAATAAACTTTTTCCTTCCAAAGAAGTCCCTGAAACAGAAAGCTGACACACCTCTCCAACTCCTGTATAAAGAGTTTACAAATGAAGCTCACAGAATTTAGACCTATGTAGTGTTTTACAACTATAGTCACAAAATGTCTTAGACAAAGGCCAAAAAATTTTATTTACTTGCTACATTGTTTCCCATAACATACTTTTGTTGTTTGCTTTAATTGCTATAGCCTATTTTCAGTTTTTATGCATTGCTTTCTTAGATTTGTATTTTCTCTTTTTCAATTAACTGACAAGGAAAACTGTATCCATTTATATGACATTTTGACATATATATATTCATATGGAATGCTGAAGTCAAGGTATTTAATATAGGTATTACATTACATACATATCATGTAAGAATACAAAACTGTTATTGCATAGTGATGTAATCCACCCACTCTTTCCTGTTTCTTGCTTGTGAAACTATATGCAGCAGAAAATATTTCATTTCATATTTATTTGAAAAACTGTGATAAAACAATGTGTGACAGGTCAGATCACATGTATGGGAGTCAGTGAGGGTTGAACACAAGGAGCACAGAGAAGGCACTGCCATCAGCACTGGGACTCCCTGACCAAGGCAGGGGCTAGGGAGGACATTTCCTGTAGGTCACTGAACCAGAAGGGATCCAGGTCCTGAGAAATCACTCTCTTTGTAGAAGAATGAAGTCCACTTGGAACAACTTCTTCATGGTGTTAAGAATCAGGGACAGTTCTTCCCTGAGAGACACCATCTTCCCTTCAGCTCAGGAGACCTGCAGGGGACAGAGAAGAGTGTTACTGTATCAGAACTAACTCTGAAAATGGTTTCTGTTGCCCTCGCTCAGGGCTGCATTGATCATGCCACAGTGAGAAGGGAAACGAAAAACCTTCACTCTCCCTAAACTAATGTTAACACAGAACACAAGCCCTCCCCCTTTTTTTAAATGAAGAGAAGTCTTAGTTAAAAATGATGAGAGGTCTTATTCCAAGTTCTTTCCCATTATTTCAGTTTCCTGTCATCTCTGCTACCTGTTCATGATAAATTAATTATATGGTCTCTAGAAGAGGAAAAAAGAGCATTACCTCTTGGCTGCTGTCTAGAGTGTCCTGGAAAAGAGAGAAGATATGTTTAAAAGCCATGGAGGCAAATATGTCCCCAAACCTGATGTCCCCAACCCAAGATGTGTCATCTTAGATTTTTCTACTACCATGTCTTATACACCAAGCCCACCAAGACAGAAGCAGAAACCGGGAGCCTGAAACCAAAGAAGCTGCTGTTACCCAAATTCAGTGCAATTTTAATTACCCTTAGTGGCTCTTCCTTCACTGGCTTCGGGTTTCTGACTCACAAATGTCTATGCTTATACTTTCCTATTTCCTTCTGTCCATGAAGCATAACCATCAAACTCTGACACAGTAACCAAGGACTGTTGGTTTCTGAATTTCTAGGAAATTTGTGGTCAACTGGGAAAAAGAAACACTTTATTCAGGGCCAATGGCTTAAAAATAACTATTTTGAGCAAAACCATTTCTGCTCCTAAGAAAGTCTATGAGTCCTCACAGTAACAGGGCCTCACTTTTCTGATTCCTGCAGTAGACAAATAGCCCCAACCCAAGGAAGAGCAGACCCAGCACAAAGCCCCCAACTCCACTCAGCATCTTGCTCTGTGCGGATTCAGACTGTGCCCCTGAGAAAAGAAGCCAGCGTTAGACATCTAACCCCACAACAACCCCTGTAATCGAGACCCAGATTTGCAGGGCTTTTGGAGGGGGGAAGGAAGCCTGGACTAGAGGAGCAACAGTGATTAGCCAACCTGCAAGAAAGACTTTTAAAATCTTACTGAGGAGCCCCAAGCCTCAGGCATTCAGCTTACTGAAATAGAAAAAGCCTGAAATGACAGCTGAGGTGGGAAGCATCTGGGACTCACTGAGGTTCAGGGGCTTGGCCAGCACAGCAGAGCTAATGGCAGGCAGAGCAGAGACTGGACTCCCCTCGTGTCAGGAAAACCCTGCCTGCTCATCTTCTCTGATCACCACCAACAACTCAGAGTAGCAGAACTGGAAACACAAGCCCAGCCTCAGAAGCAGAGACAGAAGCCCAGAGCCAAAGGGGTGACCATGACCTGTGATGTTGGGAAAGTTCAAAACAGGAACAACCTCCCTCTCCCTGCAGGCATGGTCACCTCCCCCAGGCATGGAAGTGTATGTGGAAACCAGCACAGGACTACCTCAGGGACCTGTGCTGAAGGAGAGGTGCGCATGCAGCAGATGCAGACACAGTGCGGGGAGAGCAGCCTGACACTCGGGCACAGGCAGAGTCCCCTTCCTGGAGGGAGAGGGCTTTACGGGTCGGGAATCTGCTCACTCCATTCCATGGTGACAGGGCTGGCCACGCTCGGATGCTCCACCTGGCACGTGTACACCTCTCCACTCTGAGGAACTGTCTCAAGCATCACCAGGGTCTGGAAGGTCCAGTCTCCATTACGGATCAGGCCCGTGGACACCACCCCAGCCTCCTCTTCCTCTCCATTCCGGAACCACCGCACTTCAATGTGGCCTGGATAGAAGCCACTCACAGCGCAGACCAGGAGGTTGTGGTGCTGCAGGGGCTGAGTCTTTGCAGGGTACACAGTCACCGTCGGCACAACTAGGAGGCAGAGGGAACAGGGAGAAGTGAGGCAGGCACAGCAGTTCTCCCTCGTGGCTGCTTTCTGCCTCTCCATCCCCAGGCTCCAGTCTAGAGCAGGAGTCTTGAGGAGAGGGGTGTCGCTCCCCCTCTTCGTGGAGGAACGACACTAAACCCTGCCTAGGCTTCATATCCGAGTCACGGCACCATTATGTCGCTCCCCCTCTTCGTGGAGGAACGACACAGGACCCTGCGCTGTTCTTTCGTCTGCTCGGCCCTCCCCGGGTTTGCTGCTGGTTCTTCCCGGGTTGGCTACTGTCCCTTCCACCTCCGTGGAAGGGCAGTTCCCCCTGGCCACATTCCCCACTTCCGCAGGGGAGCGGCACATCGCCGGCCGGCTCTCTCGGGGGCTGCACAGGTGTTCCCTTAGATGTTCCCCTTAGATGTTCCTGGTGCATGCCGTCTCTCTCCTCCTTTATAGTCCTCCTCTGCCAATCCCAACTCGGCTGCCCACACGCCGAGTACGCTGCTCTCCTCCAATCAGGAGCAAGTCCTACAGTTTATTGGTTGAACTGGAGGCAGCTGTGCAGAAGCTGTTTACTTCTCTCCCAGCGTCATATTGTGGGAGAGCAGATGCATAGAATAAGTCTTAATTCCAGTAACTCAGTCTAGTCCGGATTGCTTCCCACAGAGGGGAAGGAAAAAAGAGGCTGTTCATTAAAAACCTCTCTTTATGATCAGCTGAACAACCCAGTTCTTTTGCAAAGTGAGCACAGCTAATCCAAGAGTTGTCTCTTTTTGTAACCTGACATCTGAGGCCAGAGCAGGATCTGTCACTCACTGACATGTGTTCCTAAAACCCAGCAAATCCTTGACATTGCCAACCTCAACAAATGGAAATTTTTAAAAGAGAAACCTGGTCCCCACCTTGTAACTGAATGTCATGTTTTTTATTCCGCAAAATTGTGCTTAAAAACCCCAGTACCATTGACCCCTTTGGGTTTTTGCCTCTCTTGGAGCCCCCTCCATAACACTGTAGCTGGAGGTCTTTGACTGTAATACATTCTGCTTTTAAATCTCAAAAAAATAAAAAAAGAGAAATCCGGGAGGGGGACATATTCATAATACATAAAATGATAGATTTTCTATTGGTGATGTCATTATGAACAACTTTACAGTATATTTCATTAAATAAAAACATTTAAAATCATACATGTAAAGCAATGAACGAAGTCATATATATAAACCATAAATGGGAGAAAATACAGGACCAAGTATCAACAAAGTATTAATAAAGTTTCTGCATAAGAAAACCAGAAAAGCTCTGGAAATCCAGAGGTCAGTGATAATAGATAATTCCTGGAGCAGTCATAACAACTGGCCAGTATTGGGAAAAATGTTCAAGAAACCTGGAAACAGAAGAAACAGACATTTAAAATACAACAGGGGAGATATGGTCGAGTGCAGGGTGCTACCAGATCCCCAAGCGTGATCAGGTATTTGAGGGAAAACAAGTGGCTGTACTGAACACTTACACTTCTGTCTCTTGTCATTATTTTCTAAACAACACGGTGTGACAAGGATTGGCACAGCATTCACACTGCCAGTGTTAGGGAGCCTAAGTGACCTGAGATGCTTTAAAGACCAGGGCAGGGTGTGCACAGGTCACATGGAAACACTACCCATTTTATATAAGGGAGTGGAGCACCATTAGATTTTGTAAAAGATTGGTTTATTTATCATTTATTTATTTATTTATTTGAAAGGCAAAATGATAGAAACAGGGAAAGAAAGAGAAAGTGGGAGAGAGAAAGATTCTTCCATCCCCTGGTCACTCTGCAAATGAGGAGAAGGGTCAGCACATGGCCAGGCCAAAGCCAGCCTCCAGGATCTCCATCCAGGTCACCCAAGAAGGTGTCAATGGGCCAAGCACCTGGGACATCCTCCATGCTTTCCAAGGTGCATTAGCAGGGAGCTGGATCAGACGTGGAGCAGCCAGGACTGGAACCTGCGCGCCAGCATCGTAAGCAGCAGCTTAACCTGTGCCACCACCAGGGCCCCTCATCCTCCCAACTGGACACCTGCGGGGCTCCTGGAACCGCTCCCCCTCTCACACACAGGCCAATGTATCTGAAATATCTTTTAATTACTTAACAAAGGGGAATGTGCGGTAAATTGTGTTAAAATGCACAGAGCAAAATATGCGCCTAATTCAATCCTATTGGCATTATTAAAATACTAACCTCAGTAGGTTAAGTTAAATTGTAGTGCTAAGCCGGTTTCACAATCATTTCAACAACGTAAAAATATTACACCAAAAAACAAACAATGAAAACATAGCAGGCAACTCAGACCTAAAATGGGCCTCAGAAGTCCTTGGTGCCTGGAGATCGCTGTCCCTGGCCCCGGGCTCACCTCGCCGCTGCACCAGGAAGCTGTCCACAACTCCATAGTTGTATCTGCAGTACGCGTCCACCGTGGCCCGCACTTCCTCCAGTCTGTCCGTCTGGCTGTTCCAGTACTCGGCGTCCAGCCGGCCCAGCTCAGTCAACGCCCTGTACTCCCCCACGTCGCTGTCGAAGCGCACGAACGAACTCCTCCCGGTTGTATAAGTGTCCATCCAGGAACCGCTGCGTCCCGTTGGAGAAATGACACTCATGTTTAACTTGCTGCATGAAACGGGCTGGAGGACACAGAGACCCGGTCACAGGGGCGGCCTCCGGGGAGAGACTGATGGTGACTCCCGCCTGTCGCCTGTCGGGGCGCGGGGGCGGAGGCGGGCCCAGGACATCCCGATGCACACACCGCGCCCCCAGCCCTGCGCCCCGCGTCTCTCCTCAGCCTTGTAGGGAGGGAGCTCCCTGCTGCTGGAAGCCCCTCTGAGCCGCAGCCTTCAGGACCCTCCGCCTCTGCGCAGCCTGGGACCTCCCAGCTGGGCCACAGCCACCTTCGCCCTGGTGCCGCCTGCACCTGCACCGGCCGCTGCTGCTGCCTCAGCGGGGACGCCACCGCCCGCCTCTCACCGCAGGGCTCTGGCTCTCCTGAAAGGCATCCACCTCCTCCTTCCTGGGAATAACACCTCAGTGTCCGCATAGTGCCCGGCCTGTGCCGACCCCGAGAACCCCAAGAAGAGAACAAGGGACGTGTCCCCTCCCCTCGCGGAGCAAAGTGCACTAAACGTGGTGGACGAAGGCCAAACACATGCCAATGTGAGGGGCGTGCAAGACCAGCACAGACAACGATGGCGTTGACCTGGGCCGCGGGAGGCGCCGAGATGACCCTGTGAGGAGCGACCTCTGAGGTGGGACACGAAAGGTTAGACTAGAGTGAGCTAGGAGTGGGGTGTGTGTGTGTGTGTGTGTGTGTGTGTGTGTGTGTGAGTGAAAGGCAGCAACGTTTAGGGAGAGGAAATGTGACGTCCGAAGGCCGATGAACTTCCTCAAGAAACCGGAAATGGCAGAGCACAACCAGGAAAAGGCCGGGCCCATGGCGCAGAGAGTGACAGGAGGGTGGAATACGGAGACTCGGCCTTAGCCACGTACTGAGGAGTCCTGTGGTCCTTGTAGGGATTTCAGATTTACAGCAGGTGATGGTAAAATACTGAGAAGTCGTCAGGAGACTAACTCTGATTCTAATACAGGTCTGCAGCCCTTTAAATGAATTTCCAAATCTCAAAAGCAAAGGTCTCCAGGTCTTTTAAAAATTTTATTCCAAATTCTTTGAAAATTTAGACCAGATGAAGTGTAGGTAAGGATGTGTCTCAGAGCTGTCCGGGCTCATCCATCACATGTGTTCCCAGTTTCCATTCATGCTAGCATACTTACATATGTGTTTCTGTGCATGAATTCATTACATAAATGTATATTTTTAAATTTTTGCTTTTTATTTGGTTAATATGAGAAAAGATCCCAATAAGTTTGCCAAAATTAATCCTGTGGTTAAAAGTGACACAAGCATCTGACAAGACCAGTAGTACAGCATGTGGGAATTCTGCAGGAGTTTTAAGCGTTTTATTGAAAATATTTGTGGCAGTCAACACTGCTGATGCCTTATAAAGCAAGTTATTGAAAGGTGACAGACTAAGGTGATGACTAAGAACTCACAAAAACTGAACAACATTGCACAGGGTTACAAAAACTAAAATGAAGGTATTGAATTTACACTTATCTAGTGGCTTCAGTAAGAAAGTGGTGAATTCCTATAACTGTAGTTTCATATCACTCTGTTTTATAATGAAATGAGGTAAAATAAACCATGCAGAACTGAATTGTGTAGTATTTGTATTAACATGAGAATCTAGAAGTTTTAGAATCAGCACAGTGTAAACCAGTGTTGCCCAGCTCAGCACTCCTGAAACTGTGGACCTGACATCTTGCCAACAGTTCCCTGTTGGAGGGATTTGGGGTGCAAAGGTGGGGAGTAGGATACAAAACTGTCCCCTGGTGAGAATCACTGGTGTAAACCACCTGAAAAAGAATGCATGAGAAAGGAACCAGCACTAATTACAAACAGATGAGAATTATATTGAAAAGATCTCCCAAACATTGTGTCTGATGAAAATCTTGGCCTAAACAAACACATTTTTTGAGAAACATACCTCTAAACGCAAAACATTTAAAATTGATTTGCAATGACTATTGAGACACTATCAAAACATATGGTTCTGGGCCGGCACCACAGCTCACTAGGCTAATCCTCCACCTGCAGAGACGGCACACCAGGTTCTAGTCCCGGTTGAGGCGCCAGATTCTGTCCCAGTTGCCCCTCTTCCAGGCCAGCTCTCTGCTGTGGCCCGGGAGTGCAGTGGAGGATGGCCCAAGTCCTTGGGCCCTGCACCCCATGGGAGACCAGGAGAAGCACCTGGCTCCTGCCATCGGATCGGCACAGTGTGCCAGCAGCAACACGCCAGCCGTGGCGGCCACTTGGGGGGGTGAACCAACGGCAAAAGGAAGACCTTTCTCTCTGTCTTACTCTCTCACTGTCTAACTCTGCCTGTCAAAAAGAAAAAAAAATAAATAAATAAAAACATATGGGTTCTAACCAGGGATATATTTTGTTATTTCTTCAATAACCACTGTTACAGTGGAATTATTTACAGCAAACTGTAAATTTTATATTGTCTCTATATAACTGTTATACACACCATATTTTGAATTTCTTATAAAAGGTGAAGTTTTGGCTTTTAATTCCTCCTAGGATGTTATCTATGTTAAAATATAATGACTAAAGAATCTTGTCCAATGAAGAGTAGGTACAAACACTTTTTTGAACTCTGTGTTTATTGTACTTTAAAGAGACTTCAGAATCCACATCTATGTAAGAAATCAGTTGATAGAGCTTATTATGAAGCTAAGAAATAAATAAATCTGAACAAGACTTGGCATAGTTTGAGATGTGTTCATATTTGCAAACAACCTAGTAAAGAGTATTTAGACGACCATATCATTAATGAAAAGAAAACCATATTGCACTTCTATACATGATAGAGATTATAACCCAATAATATAAATACATCAGGAGCAGCTGACATTAAAAATAAAGTACAGAACACTGACAGTGAAGTGAGAGGAAAATAGTAGTGGTGGCATTAATTAATTAACACTGAGCACAGGTGCAAAGATTCCCACAAAAGATATGGTGAGAATAAGGGAACAGTACACTGTTAGCCTAGCGTAATGGACACAAACTTTGGAACTATAAAAAACTGTGTTTCCCACAGTGAGAATCACTACTAGACAACTGTATTGGCAGTGGAAAAGGTCTTTAGAATGGCAATATGCAACTTCTGTGAATCTCATTCACTGAAATTGTGAGACTCTTAACTCTACTTGATGATAGTGATAACTGTGACCCTAACAACCTACTTATGTGAGATCCTCAAACCATAACTTGTAGTAAGCATGGCTGTGTATTAGCTTAGTAGTTAACTTAATGTGAGAAATTTTTCTTAAGCAAATTGTATTCTATATTTATTCTAACACTTCACCAACCATTTTGTTAGTATGAAAATATACTGGAATGCTATTTTTTTTGTCTTTGTACCCTAAGTATGAAGGAAAATGTAGAAGGAAAGGGATGAGATTGGAGGCTGCAGGGATAATCCAGTACGAGATTACGATAGGTAGTGCCAGGGAAGCAGCCTGCTGCAAACATGTGGCAGTTGGATTGGAGAGCTCTTTTAGAGACAGCATCCGCGACGCCTACAAGAGAAAGGATATGCTTGCACGGAAGTAAGTGTAGAGGCACTGTATCTAATGCCTTGTTCATCATCTCTTTTAATCCTCGAACAATGGAGGCAACTAAATGAGAGGGGTGAATTGACTTGTCCATGGTCACATGTTTCATGACAAGTCAAGCAAACAGAGGAGATTAGGAAATCTGGCAGTGGTGTCCTAGAATTTACTCCCTGTGAATGCTACATTAAGAACTCCCTGCCTTATGTCACAGCTCCTATGCAAGTCTCCATCTTAATTAAAAATTAATAGTAATCTTAAAATTCTTCAGTCCTGTTGCTTGTTCTCAACCATCATTTAATTTTCTCAGCAACGTTCAACAATGTTGACCACTGCCTCTTTGATGAGAGAGTAGGAAAACCTACTAAGTCTCAAAAGTTACTAACTCAGAAGTGACTGTCTGGCTGTGCTAATCCTATAGGCTCATCCAAAAGAAAATGGGAAGGGACTAAGACAAAATCCAGGATGTCTGAAAGATGTATGCTCTTATGCATTGTTTTTCAAAAATAAAAGTATAAACAAGCAGATAAACATTTTCTACTGTACCATATTCTCCTGGTTTTCCTCCAGCTTCTCCAGTTCTCCTTCTTAATCCCTTTTGGAGGCCTAGGCCCTATTCTTATTTTCCAAACACAACACTGCTCCCTATGTAACCTCTTTCATCTTTTTGGAGTTTAACACTATACATGAATTGGTAACATCACAGTTTCAGGAATATCTCTCGTTCTGGTCTTACACTGGACTGTAGTGTCTTGTATTCATTTGAAATCTTGAACAGCTTCACTTAAACGCCAAAAAAATTATTTCAAACTTAACACAAATAAAATCTTTAGTTCTAAACATAAACTTCAAATTATTTCTTGCATCATTCATTCTGTCAACCCAGAATACTGTACCCTGCAGTTCATTCAGTTATGAATGAAGGTGAAATAAAGACTTTCTGTAACAAACAGAAATTCAAAGAACTTGTCACCACCCATCCAGCCTTAATTAAGATGCTTAAGGGTGTGCTACACACAGAAATGCAGAAACATGGTCATCACTACAAAAGCAGGTAAAGGAAGAAAATCTGCCAAAAAAGCACATAGGAAATCCAAAATAAAAAATAGGAATATTTATGGAAAAATGGCAAAGCAAAATAGTTGCTTATCAATAGTCACCTTGAATGCAAATGGTCTCAATCTCCAGTTAAAAGGCATAAACTGGCTGAATGGATTTAAAAAACTCATTTATTTTATTTGCTGCCTACAAGAAACACATCTCACCAAGAAAAAGACATTTTTCTAAAGAGGAAATCCAAATGGCCAACAGATACATGAAAAAAATGCTTAGGATCACTAGACATCAGGAAAATGCAAATCCAAACCACAATGAAGTTCACCCCATTAGAACGGCTTTCATACAGAAATCAACCAACAACAAATGCTGCAAGGATGTGGGTGAAAAGGTACCCTAATCTGTTGTTGCTGGGAAAGTAAACTGGTAAAACCACTATGGAAGACAGTATGGAGATACCTCAGAAATCTGAATGTAGACCTATCATACGACCCAGCCATCTCACTCCTGGGAATTTACCCAAGGGAAATGAAATCAGCATATGAAAATGTTATCAGTATCCCCATGTTTGTTGCAGCTTAATTCAGAATAACTAAGATATGGAATCAACTCAAATGCCCATCAAATGAGGACTGGATAAATTATGGGATATGTAAGTTATGGAATACTACACAGCAGTAAAAAAAAAAGTAACTGAAATCTGATCATTTGCAACAAAATGGATGAAACTGGAAAACATCAAACTTAGTGAAATAAGCAATTCCCAAAGGGATAAATACTGTATGTTCTCCCTTACCTCTGATAATCAATAGGGCACCTAAAATGTAATCTATAGAAGTGAAATTGACACTTTGAGAAGCAATCACTTTGAACAGCCCTCTTGACTATTGAAGAACAGTATTGGGTGTTTTTTTTTCATACTATTAATTGAACTCTTCACTTTACATAGTTAGTCATATGTGTATAAAGTTAATTGAAAATAGATGTTAGTAAAAAATTTTTAGTGGGAATAAGAGAGGGAGGAGGAGGGGTGTGATAGTGTGGGGGGAAGGAGGGCACCGTGGGAAGAATCACCATGTTCAGAAAGTTGGAATTATGAAATGTATCAAGTCCATAACTGTAAAAAAAAAAAAAAAAAAAAAGAAAATTGTTAAAGTGGAGGGAAAAAAAAGGATTTGTTGTGGGAACTCTGAAAAGCAAGAGAGGACTCAAGCTTTTATTCTCTTTTGTTCTCATTAACATGCTTTATCCCTCCCACTTCCTGCACAGCTTGAGACAAACTTTCTCTTTCTCCTGCTTCTAGGCAGAAGTATTCACAAGTAAGGAAAAGATGATTTTCAGAAAGAGGGAAATTTTCATCACATCCTCTCCTCTGATGGATTTCCAAGAGTACTGAGAATCTGTGTGAAATCAGGGATTTTTAGTAATGGGAATGACACAACTGGATACAGAATAGGAAGGAAGTGAAGGTAGAGGAAACTGGACAAGGTTCATTGAGAAAAACAGATCATTATGAAAAATCATGAAATCTGGGGTAGGACCAGAAAGCCAATGAGTTCCCCTGACTTGCTTGTTGACTTTCAGCTCTGGGAGATGTTAACAACCTTCACACTGTCTCTGTACCACTGTATATGGGTGTGTGTGTAGACCAAGATAAAATTGCTGAATTTGTTCTATTTTTGACTTACAAAAGCAGAATTTGATACAATTTATGCTACATTAGTTGAAACCCTCTTGTTGATCTTCAGCCAGAGAATCTGGAGACATACTAGACAATTACAGTACTGAAAGTCTCATATAAATTTGTAAAGAGCTCTCACCTCAACTAGGATTCCAGAAGATGCTTTAAGTTCTACAAGGCATCAAAGAACATTCATAGATGCTCCTTACCTGCTGAGTCATCACAAACATTCAAGATCTTTGCTCCAGCTGCAAGGTGCTTTCCACTAGAGAAAACACTAACCTCAGCTCCTATCAGAGAACCTTTTATATAAACCCTTTATAAACATGGAGAAAAGGAAGGAGCTGACAGAGGGCAACTCGTGATACATCCTATCTGAAGGAGTGACATCAGCTCCAAGGAGCATGCAGAGCACCTAAAGCTGGTTGTTGTAGGATCCTTCGAATTCTTTTTAGTCCCCCAAAAAATATTCAAAAGAACATTTTTGGGGGCACCACTCATAGTAAGGGGCAGTGCTGCCTGGGAATTACCTTAGGAGAATCCATTTCAACACTCACAGCTGAGGAAATGTGGTGAGGGTCAGAGGGTGAGACTGGAGGAGAGCTGGGAGCAATGGGAGGGTCTCTTTATGCGATCTTACAGATAGAGGAGGCACCATGTTCTTTATGGGGGAAATAACTTAGGACTCATAGGATAAAGATAGGTGATCATTGAAGGACACACCACAATCATTTAAGAAACACATCATGAGCACAGAGGCAAATTAACTGCCTTCCTCCCCCACCATCCAATCAGGTATAAGGGCCCAGCATCCAGTGTATGCACTTACGTCTGGTGTCCCTGGCCAGAGACAAAGGAGAGCGCAGAACAAGCAGTGTCACAGTCAGAGCCGCCAGGCAGGAGCTTCTGAGGAGCCACAGACACAGCATTCTGGGGAGCAGGAGGGGCTGGCTGCCAGAGGAGCAGGCAAGTCCCAGGACAACTCTGACCCAGACACATCTCAAATAATAGAAACCAAGATACTCATGGCTTAGGGATTGTACTGACTAATGATAATTTGGAGAGCCAATCAGCATAGGACATGAAAAGCACCATCAGTTGCTGGCCAGACATTCAGAGTGAAGGTCCTGTTCAGAAACACATGAAGTGTGTTTTAAATTTAGTGTTGTCAAGTTTTGAACCTTACAGCTGCAGCATTTTCATCAGGGTGGGACGTGAGCCTCCTCTGAGGTGATCAGCAGTGATCTGTTCTGATTTGAACCTTGTAGGAGACATCACTTCTGACTAAGGACAGAGCTGTGTGGTCAGGTATATGTGTGAAGATGTTTAGAGTATAGGGCTGGAGGGAAGATGACTTCCCACGTCAGTGACTTTAATCTGCTCCTCAATGTACCATAACTTAGAGTTGTATATTTGGGGAAATTGCTTAACTTCTCACAGTTGAAATGAAGCTACTTTCGTCTTTCTAAAACTTCAATAGCAGAAGATGCTGTGGCTTTCAGTCAGCCCAAACATGGCAGTGACCCTGCAAGCTGTGGGCAGCTTCAGGGCACATCAGTCATGGGGGCACCAACCAGGTACAGCCACAGCCGCCAACACAGAATCAACCCGATGTGCCAAAAGCACATAACCTCAAGTCCATCTGGAAATAAGGGATCTGAAGACTGTAATATTAATGCTGAACAAGAGGCCCTGAAACCCTCACAGAAGTTCACCACTTCCTTCTGAGGCTCTTCTTGGATTGAAAGTCCAGGACATTTCCAAAGTGGGCTGGCAGTATTGTGTCCAAATGCCAAATTTCCAAAATTCAAGCACAGTGCCACAGGAGTGAAGGTGGGTCCCCCATCAGGATGTGGGTTTCCAAAGAAGGAGAAGGCAGGGTGAAGCTCCTTGATGAGTTGGTCCCCATATAGCCTCTCACATATTTTTATTGGATACTGGAAATGTCCATGCTTTAATTGAAGAAGAAATTGAAGAAATGGAGAAAGAGGGACAAGAAAGGGCTGTTGTTTTCACACAGTACCCCAGTACTGTTTTTCTACCATGAGCAGCAGCTTAAATGGAATTTACAGATACTGTAGTGGAGCAGGAAAGAAGCCTGCCATGAGGTGGAGCACTGCTGACTGTGGCCCACACATCCTGTCCTCATCCAGTGTTTTCCAGACCTCATTCTGAAAGTACTGGACCATTTTCCACTTAAGAAGAAAGGGAGGTGAATATTCTGTTCTCTGCTCACTTTCTGCCAATGTCAGTGTTCAACAGAAGGGACCCCTATCCTCAAGAGGTAGGTGCAACCATCCACAGAGTCATGGAAAGGCTGTGTTACTCCAACCCCTACCAGCTGCTTCTGCAGCACAAGGTTGGTCTGATTGCTGGTTGGATCCTCAAACAGATGAGGCCATCAAAGGGCTTTGTGAATGGGGGAGTTCCAATAATATTTATCAGTGATTACATTGATGCTTTGTAGGAACTGAATATCAAGTACTCCTCAATATTAGTCAATCAGAGTAGACAATGTGGAGTAGACAACTTCATAAGAGCAGAGTATCTTCACGGAAATGCTTTGTTCTCTAAGGCCTGGCTGATCTGGTGCACTGGTACATCCAGTCCAAAGAGCTGGGCTCCCAGCCCTTGACTGAGTTGTCTGCTCTGTGTAAATCCTGTCTGTGGAAGATGAAATCCTTCTTCATCCATCATCAGCTGTGACCTTGACCAAGGGTTCCACTGGGATTAGACAATGGCCACCTCCTGGTACTTCCAATGTGTGTTTAGAGATCAAGGAAGTCAGATGAGATAGGAGAGGAGTCATCAGAAAATTAAGAGAAAATGCATACTATAAAAAAAACTATATATCGACTTTGAATGCTTTGGTACCAAAGTAAAAAATTACATTTTTCCATGAGCTTTTTGAAGTACCATTGTATGTGTCCCATTGGGCACAGACTGTTTTCCAGTGAACCAACTCTGAAATCCTTACTACATGGTTTCTAATTTGTCAATCTCTCAAGAAGCCATTATATTTCCTCTCTGTGTGGATTTTCCCATTTGGAATGCCACCAAGTCATTCAAGGAATGAGTTTTAAAATCATCTTATGAAAGACATGCCTATTTTAAAAATAGATTTTACTTGTCCAAAACCCACCTGAGGAAAGATAATCCCCGGTTTGGGCTGTCAGTGTGAGTGAGATCTGCTTACAACCTTATACACATTATTACTGCTTGAAAATGAACTCAGTTAAGTTTATGAAACACAGTCTGACACAGGAATGTAACCTAATCTTTCCCTAAGTCCATGGGTGACTTGATGCTGGTGAGACAGCTTGACTGCTTTGCAGGCTGCTTTTTCCAGTGAGGCCACCATTCCTTGGTCACTTTGGCATTTGTGTGCGTCTCCTTTTCCTCACCATAGAACTGAATCAAGTGCTCTGATATCACACAGGCACATGCAGCTAGTAAACAAGTAGAAACTTAGTGTTGACCATTCATGCCTTGAGAGGAGTCCAGGTGCCACAGGGAAAAAGGCTCCTTCCTGCAGCTTCCTGTCCCAAGGACAGCCATGCCAGAAATCCCCAATGGTGGGATTGGCATTAAATATCCTCCCCACCCTGGTGAGCCTTTCTAGCCAGTGACCTCTTGATTTTTCTTTTGTCTCCTCTCTGCATATTGGCTTAAGAATTATTTCATAAGTTCATTACATTTTGTAACCATGAATTCCTTCTTAATTTGTAATCTTATTATAAATATTATATGGACAGGGACCGGCGCTATGATGTAGTGGGTAAAGCTGCCGCCTGCAATGCCAACATCCCATATGGACGCCAGTTTAATTCCTGGCTGCTCTACTTCCAATCCAGCTCTCTGTTATGCCTAGGAAAGCAGTAGAAAATGGCCCAAGTCCTTGGGTCCCTACACCTGTGCGGGAGACCTGGAGGAAGCTCCTGGCTCCTGGCTTTGGATCAGCACAGCTCCAACCATGAGGCCATCTGGGGAGTGAACCAGTGGATGGAAGGCCTCTCTCTCTCTCTCTCTCTGCCTCTGCCTCTCTGTAAATCTACCTTTCAAATAAATAAATAAATCTTTTTTCAAAAAAAGATTATATATGGGGTCGGCAATGTGTCGCAGTGGGTTAAATCCCTGGCCTGAAGCACTGACATCTCATACGAGCACCAGTTTGAGTCCCAGCTGCCCCTCTTCCAATCCAGCTCTGTGCTATGGCCTGAGAAGGCAGTGGAAGATGGCCCAAGTCCTTGGGCCACTGCACCCATGTGGGAGACCAGGAAGAAGCACCTGGCTCCTGGCTTCAGATCAGCTCAGCTCTGGCCATTGTGGCCATCTGGGGAGTGAACCAGCAAAGGGAAGACCCTTCTCTCTATCTCTCTCTCTCTCACTGTCTGTAACTCTACCTGTCAAATAAATAAATAAAATCTTTAAAATAAAAATCTCTGATGGACCCAGGAAAAAAGAAAGGAGCAGCTGTGATTCTGTGGACACATCAAGGAGAAACCCTGCCTGGTAAATGATGCTGTAACAGAATTAGAGCTATTGATTGGAGAGCATCATCTGAACCTCTTTATGGGTAGGAATGCCTACCCATAAAGGGTACAAATATCATATGTTCTCCCTGATCAGTGACAACTAACCAAGCACCAAAAAGGAAACCTGTTAAAGTGAAATGGACACTATGACAAATGTTGACTTGATCAGCCCTTGTCCTGACTGTTGATGTACAATTTAATACTTTATCCCTTTTAGTATTTTTTTCCTTGGTTGTTCTACTTAATACTATTGGTTGAATTCTGTAATTAATACACAGTTATTCCTAAGTGTTGAAACTTAACTGAAAAGTGATCCCTGTTAAATATAAGAGTGGGAATAAGAGAGGGAAGAGATGAACAATTTGGGACATGCTCAATCAGACTTGCCCCAAATGGTAGAGTTAGAAACATCCCAGGGGATTCCAATTCAGTCCCATCAAGGTGGCATGTACCTTCTCACTAGTCCAAGTGATCAATTGCTGTTCACAATTGATCATAATGATAGGACCAAGAGTCAAAGGGATCACATAAACAAGACTAGTGTCTGCAAATACTAACTGATAGAATAAAAAAGGGAGAGAATGATCCAACATGAGAAGCAGGATACACAGCAGACTCATAGAATGGCAGATGCCCTAAACAGCACTCTGGCCTCAGAGTCAGCCCTTAAGGCATTCGGATCTGGCTAAAAAGCCCATGAGAGTATTTCAGGCATGGAAAGCCAAGACACTCTGGAAAGAAAAAATGACCTAAATGAAAGATCTCTGCGAGTGAGATCCCAGTGGAAAGAACAGGTCATCATAGAAGGAGGTTCCTTTCTCTGAAGGGAGAACTTGCACTTTGATTATGACCTTGTCTAAATATGATCAGAGTTGGCGAACTCAAAAGGCTTGCATAGCCTTGGCAACTCATGACAAGAGCCTAGGGAGATTTCTGATGCCATAAACAAGAGTGTCAATTTGTTAAGTCAACAACAGGAGTCACTGTGCACTTACTCCTCATGTGGGATCTCTGTCCTTAATGTGCTGTACATTGTGATTTAATGCTATAACTAGTACTCAAACAGAATTTTTCACTTTGTGTTTCTGTGTGGGTGCAAACTGTTGAAATATTTACTTGATATATTCTAAATTGATCTTCTGTATATAAAGAGAATTGAAAATGAATCTTATGTGAATGGAAGGGGAAAGAGAGTGGGAGAGGGGAGGGTTGGGGGTGGGAGGGAAGTAATGGGGGGGGGCATTGTAATCCATAAGCTGTACTTTGGAAATTTACATCTACTAAATAAAAGTTAAAAAAAAGAAAGAAACTGAACATTAATAATTTGTGCAACCATCATGAAAATAGTTTTAGAACATTTCTTCTGTAGCATGTGGCTGTGTATCATGAATGTTTACCTCAGCACAAGCCCCATGCACCCACTAGTCTGCTTTCTGTGTTGATCAAATTTACCTTTTCTAGGTGTTGCATGTAAATGGGATCCGATAACATCATAGTTTGTGCCCAGTATCTTTCACAGAGTGCAATGTTGATGAAGTTCATGGGTTTTATAACATGCATCAGCATTTTTCTCCTTTATTGATGAATACTATTCCACTACATAGCTGTAGAACTATTCTTTCTCTGCTTATTTGTGGCTGGATATTTGGGTTTTTTTTTTTTTTCCAGTTTGAGGCAAATGCTAATGCTGCTCTGAACACCTGCACACACATTGTTGTGAGTACATGTTGTCCTCTGTTTGGGTGATTCAAGGAGTGCAACTGCAGAGTCCCACAGCAGAACTATGCTAGATAGTCTATGAAATTGCCAAATGGATTTCCGTAGTTATGACATCATCCACCCCACCAGCAATGCATCACTATTTAGAAAGGCTTTTGTTTTGAATCACAATTTCAATAATGATGATGGTAGCAAAATGTTTCAGTTATTTTATACTTTTTTATATTTTAATTTTTATTTCTCAGGGTTATGTTTATGCTGAAAGTGTCAGTTTGCAATATACTATATCAACAACCGGGAACTCCTTACTTCTTAAATTGAATCTCAACTGTTAGGAGTTCTAGTTTGGGACTCTGCTCTACATGTGTATTTAATCATCAATGAATTCTTACCAAAACATGCTCATTAAATAGGTATATTGTGGCACAGTGGGTTAAGTCTCCACTTGAGATGCTGGCATCCCACATCAGGGTGCCAGTTTGAGGCCCAGCTGTTCCCTTCTGATCAAACTTCCTCCTCATGCAGGTTCTCTAGAATGTTGGTTGTTGGAGAAAAGGTTCTCCTGGCTTCTCTCTCTGACTCCTCCTCAGCATGTGATCATCATCCCGGTTCACCCACTCCACCACTGCCAGCCTCCATTACACGCCAGATTACAGGGCTGCCCGATCCAGAGCTGTGACTGCCAAATGTAAGCCAGAATAAATTTCCTTCACAAGAAATCCGGCTTGCATATTTTACTTAGAGTAAAGCTAATACACATCTCCAACTCCAGTATAATAGCATATGAATGAAGCTCACAGATCTTTGTAGTGTTTTACAGCTATAGTTACAAAATGTTTTAGACAAATACCCAAGAAGTTTTTTATTTACTTGCTACATTGTGCCCATTACATAATTTTGTTGTATGTTTCTATTGCTACAGCCTGTAGCAGTTTTTATGCATTCATTTAGACTTTATTTACTTTTCTTTTGTTTTTTTTTTTAATTAACTGACAAGGAAAAATTGTACCTACATATAATTAGCTGCGTGATGCTGATATGTATGTATACATGTGAAATGCACACATCAAGCTATTCAACACATGCATTAATTCAAACACTTATCATAGAGGAAAGAACACTTACTATATGGTGATGCAAACCTCTCTTTTCTGTTTCTTGTCCTTGAAGTTGTATGAAGCAGATGATATTCATTTCATATTTATTAGAGAAAAATGTCATCAAAAATGTGCCACGAGTGAGATCAGAGGGGAGGCATGAAGGGCTGAACGCAAAGGAGCACACAAAACAGCGCGGAGAAGGCACTGCCATCAGCACTGGGACACCAGGTCAAGGGCAGGGGCTGAGGACGCCACCAGGGAGGACACTTTCTTCAGGGTCACTGAACCAGGAGGGAGCCGGATGCTGAGAAACCACACTCTTTGGGGAACAGGGAGAGCCACCCAGGGCACCTGCTGATGTGAAGAATCAGGGACAGAGGTTCTTCCTGAGAGCTGCCTTCCTCACTTCAGCTCAGGAGCCCTGCAGGTGACAGAGGACAGGGTTGCTGTCAGAACCAACTCTGAAGACAGCTGCTTTTGCCCTTTCTCAGGGCTGCATGGATCACACTGCAGTGGGAAAGATACAGAAAAATCTCAAGTCTCCTGAGCTAATGCTAACACAGAGCACAGCCTTTTGTATAACAAGAGAAGCTTAGTGCAAACTGCCAGAGCAGAGGTCTGGTCCCAGATCATTGGCCATTAGCTCAGTCTCATGTCTTGTTGCCCCTGCTACCAGTTCATGATAACCTGAACTTGTCTCTAGAAGAGGATAAAGGCGCATTACCTGTGGGCTGAAGTCCAGAGTGCCCTGGGAAGAGAGAAGATACATGAATAAAGATGTGGAGGCAAATATGTCCCCAGATACGTCCTCCTTTCTCTCCCACCACCTCTCCAGCAATGGTTCAGAGACAGGAGCAGAATCTGCGAGCCTGTGGTAGGGACGCTGCTGTCACACAAAGGCAGTGCCAATCAGGCAGCCCTGGTGGCTGTGCTGTCCTGGGCCCCAGGTTCTCAGTCTCTGTGCTGGTTAACCTGTCCTTGTTTCTATGCAGCACGACCCTTGTTCAGAGTGCCACACATTGCTGGTTTCTAGATTTCCAGGAAACTGTGATCCAAATGCAAAAGTACAAAGGGCCAATGATGGACAAATAACTAATTTGAGAAAAACCCTGTTTCTCCCCAGCTAGGTCTAGGAGAGTCCTCACAGCAACAGGTCCTTACCTTTCTGATTCCTGCGGTAGACAAAGAGCCCCAGCCCGAGGAAGAGCAGACCCAGCACAAAGCCCCCAACTCCACTCAGCATCTTGCTCTGTGCAGATTCAGACTGTGCCTCTGAAAGAAGAAGCCAGCGTTAGACATCTGATCTCATATGACCCCTGCAATCAGGACCCAGAGATGCAGGGCTTTTGGAGGGGGGAAGGAAGCCTGGACTAGAGGAGCAACAGTGATTAGCCAACCTGCAAGAAAGATTTTTAAAATCTTACTGAGGAGCCCCAAGCTCAGGCATTCAGCTTACTGAAATAGAACAAGCCTGAAATGACGGCAGAGGTGGGAATCATCTGGGACTCATTGAGGTTCAGGGGCTTGGACAGGACAGCAGAGCTAATAGCAGGCAGAGCAGAGACTGGACTCCCCTCGTGTCAGGAAAACCCTGCCTGCTCCTCTTCTCTGATCACCACCAGAAACTCAGAGCAGCAGAACCGGAAACACAAGCCCAGCCTCAGAAGCAGAGACAGAAGCCCATAGCCAAGGGGATGACCATGACCTGTGATGTTCAAAACAGAAACAACCTCTCTCTCCCTGCAGGCATGGTCACCTCCCCAGGGGATAGAAGTGTGTGTGGAAACCCGCACAGGGCTACCTCAGGGACCTGTGCTGAAGGAGAGGTGCGCATGCAGCAGATGCAGACACAGTGCGGGGAGAGCAGCCTGACACTCGGGCACAGGCAGAGTCCCCTTCCTGGAGGGGGAGGGCTTTATGGGTCAGGAAGCTGCTCACTCCATTCCACGGTGATGGGGCTGGTCACGCTCGGGTGCTCCACCTGGCACGTGTACACCTCTCCACTCTGAGGAACTGTCTCAAGCATCACCAGGGTCTGGAAGGTCCAGTCTCCATTACGGATCAGGCCCGTGGACACCACCCCAGCCTCCTCTTCCTCTCCATTCCGGAACCACCGCACTTCAATGTGGCCTGGATAGAAGCCACTCACAGCGCAGACCAGGAGGTTGTGGTGCTGCAGGGGCTGAGTCTTTGTAGGGTACACGGTCACCGTTGGCACAACTAGGAGGCAGAGGGAGAGGGGTGAGTGAGGCAGGCACAGCAGTTCTCCCTCGTGGCTGCTTTCTGCCTCTCCATCCCCAGGCTCCAGTCTAGAGCAGGAGTCCTGAGGAGAGGGGAAGGAGAGAAGAGGCTGTTCATTAAAAACCTCTCTATGATCAGCTGACAAACCCCACTCCTTTGCAACATGAGCACAGCTAATCCAAGAGTCTTCTCTCTTTGTAACCTGACATTGAGGGCAGGGCAGGGTCTGCCACTGACTAACATGTGTTCCTAACACCTGGGCAATCCTTGACACTGCCAACCTCAACTAGGCACTTTTGTTAAAAAAAAAAACCTAGGGAGAAACATTTTGATAACATAGAAAATGATAGATTTCTGCTTGGTTAAAAGTCATTATGAATGATTTTGCAGTAGAGTTCATTGATTTAAAACATTCATCGTCTTATCATGTAAACTAAAAAACATAGTCTAAATATAAACCAGAAATGGGAGAAAATGCATAATCAAATACCATCAAAGTGTTAATAAAGTTGCTGCATAAGAAAACCAAACAACATCTGGAAATCTCGTGGGAAGGATAATAATTTCTATAGCAGTTGTAATAACTGGCCAAATGATGTGAAAAATGCTCAAGAAACTTAAAACAAAAGAAACAGATATTAAAAATATAACACTTGGGGCCAACGTTGTGGAGTAGCAGGTAAAGTCACCACCTGCAGTGCTGACCTCCCATATTGGTGCCTGTTCGAGTCCCAGGTGCTCCACTTCAGATACAGCTCTCTTCTATGGCCTGGGAAGGCAATAGAAAATGACCCAAATTCTTGGGCCCTTGCACCCACATGGGAGACCTGGCGGAAGCTCCTAGCTGCTGGTTCCTGGCTCTGATTGGCACAGCTCCAGCCGTTGTAGCCAACTGGAGAGTGAACCAGTAAATGCAAGACCTCTCTCTCTCTCTCTCTCTCTGCCTCTCTTTCTCTCTGTGTGTAACTTTGACTTTCCAAATAAATAAATAAATAAATAAATAAATAAATAAATCAATCTTGGGGCTGGCACTGTGGCTCAGCAGGTTAAAGCACTGGCCTGAAGCACCGACATCCCATATGGGCACCAGTTCTAGTCCCGGCTGCTCCTCTTCCGATCCAGCTTTCTGCTGTGGCCTGGGAAAGCAGTAGAAGATGGCTCAAGTCCTTGGGCTCCTGCACCCTCGTGGGAGACCCAGAAGAAGCACCTGGCTCCTGGCTTTGGATCAGCTAGCTCTGGCCATTGCGACCATCTGGGGAATGAACCAGCAGATGGAGGACCTCTCTGTCTCTACCTCTCTCTGTAACTCTGTCTTTCAAATAAATAAAATAAATATTTAAAAAAATCTTTATTATTTATTTTTATATTTATATATAACACGTGAGACATGGCAAAGCGCAGTGTGCTATCTGGACCCTCAAGTGTGATCAGAGAAATTCACCCTGGAAGTATTTGAGGGAAAAAATTTTAAAAAAAGGTGACCATACTGAACACTTACACTTCTGTCTCTTGTTATTATTTCCTAAACAACATCACTTGACAAGTTGTGGCACAGCGTTTACACTTCCAAAGTGTGGCCAAAGCCAGCCTCCAAGAGTTACATCCAGGTCTCCCTAGTAGGTGGGAGAGATCCCAGCAGTTAGGCCGTCTTCGGTTGCTTTCCCGAGGCGCATTAGCAGGGAGCTGGATCTCACACGGAGCGGCTGGGACTCGAACCAGGGCCCCAGTACCACAAGCAGCAGCTTAACATGTGCCACCACCAGGGCCCCTCATCCTCCGATTTGGACACCTGCGGGTCTCCTGGAACTGCTTCCCCCTCACACACAGACCAAAGTATTTGAAATATTTTTTAAATACTTAACAAAGGGGAATGCGAGGTAAATTATGTTACAGATGCACAAAGTATGCGACTAATTCAATTCCACTGGCATTATTAAAATACTAACCTCAGTATGTTAAGTTAAATTGTTCTAAGCGGGTTTCACACTCATTTCAACAACGTAAAAATATTACACTCAGAAAGTAAACAATGAAAACATAGCAGGCAACTCAGACCTAAAACGGGTCTCAGAAGCCCTTCGTGCCTGGTGGTTCGCTGCCCCTCCCCCATCCCCGCCCCCGCTGGCAGGGACGCGGCCCCGCCCCGCGCTCACCTCGCCGCTGCACCAGGAAGCTGTCCACAACCCCGTAGTTGTGTCTGCAGAAAGTGTCCACCGCGGCCCGCGCGTCCTCCAGGATGTCCGGCTGGCTGTTCCAGTCCTTGGCTATAGGCCGGCCCAGCTCGGTCAACGCCCTGTACTCCCCCACGTCGCTGTCGAAGCGCACGTACTCCTCCCGGTTGTAGAAGTATCTATCCAGGAACCGCACCCGCTGCGTCCCGTTAGAGAAATGACACTCAGGTGCAAACTGATGCAGGAAACGGGCTGCGGGGACACAGAGACCGGTCACAGGGACGGTCTCTGGGGAGAGACCGACAGCGACGCCCGCCTACTCGAGGGCGCTGGGAGAAGGCGGGCCTAGGACACCCCTGAGGGACCCCACCGCGCCCCACACCCTGCGCCCCGCGTCCCTCCTCAGCCTCGGCGGGAGCGAGACCCCTGGGTCGGGAAACCCTGCGTGGTCCGCAGCCATCCGGATCCTTAGCCCTGTCGCCGCCACCCGCTTCTCACTTCTCAGCTCCGGCCTCTCCTGAAACGCCTCTGCCTTCCTCTCCTTCCCGGGAAGCCCTCTTGGAGTCCACACGCAGTGCCCGGCCAGTGCTTAGTTCCCATCTTGTTCTCGCAATCGCCCTTCCCCTCACAACCCTTAAAGCCCGGCAGAAGCGCAGGACCAAGACCAAATGCACGCGGGTGTGCCCGGGACTGAGCCAAACAGGACAGGTGCGGAGTCCAGAACCGAGAGCAGAGCATTGCCCTGGGCCACAGGAGGGCGCCGAGAAGGATGAGGAGGGACATTTAAGGTGGGACACAGAAGACACCACTAGGGCCGGGAACTTTTTTCTGCCAGGGGCCATTTGGATAGCTACAGATGTGCTGCTACAGATGTGCTGAAATTGGGTCCCATCTCTGGTTGCCCTGGCAGGGCCAGACCAAGCGTTCTCATGGCCTGCAAGCCAGACGTCCCCCAAAATGAACAAACCAGGATTCTGGGGCCTCCTCATTCTGGAGACCCTGGAAAGCAGGAAGGGGTGCAAACTCCTCCTTTGTTCTCATTAACACATTTCATCCCTCCCACTTCCTGTGGAAATTCGGACAGACTTCTCTTCCTCCTCCTTCCAGTGAGGAGTATTCATAGGCTGGCTTTCAGCCTCCTGGGATGCTAACAACCTTCCCACTGTCTTGGCACCCTGCACACAGTGTGTACTTGGGCACATATGACACTCCTGATTTTGGTTTCCATTTTTGACCTGCAAAAATAGAACCTCATATAATTTATCCAAAATTACTTGATTCCTGCTTGGTGGGCTCCAGCCAGAAAATGTAGGAGATGCAGTAGAAACTTTTAGAAGGATTCAAATAGACACTAAACTCAGCCAGGCTTTCAGAAGAGGCTTGAAGCTCTTCTAAGCACCAAAGAACAGCTCATATTTGCTCCTTGTCTGTAAGGTGACTCCAAGCACTAAGGATCTTTGCTTTGTCTCCAGAAGAGAGGGAGAGGGAGAGGGGGAAAGGAGAGGGAAAGGGAAGACAGAGAGAATGAGAAACACCAACCACAGTTCCTATCAGAGAATCCCAGCTTCAGGGTACAAGCTTTAGCAGAGGATGAGAGGAGACAGCAGAGGATGACCCGTGGTTCAGGCTGTGCACAGAGTGACACCAGCTCCACAAGTCCTGTGGAGCACATGGCTCCAGTTTGAGGATTACTTCAAATTCCTTTTGATTCCCAGTAAAGTTTTCAGAGGCACCTTCATTTTTCTGGAAAAAATTAACATAATAGAGAGAAATGTTTCATGGGGGATTCCTTTAACATCATTATTTCTAAACACTCTGAGACAGGAAACGTGCTGCATGGCTGGAGGGGCTAGACTGGAAGAGATTTGGGAGGAAATGGCTTGGAGCAGGAGGCCCCTTACGCAGATCTCACACAGAGGGCAAACATCCATGTTCCTTTCAAGGGAAATATTGAACATCCACAGGACAAAGATAGGTGTTCAGTGAAGAAAATGTCACAGTTTTTTAAGGAACAAAGTCTGGACTCAGAGACAAATTAACTCCCTTCCTTCCCCACCCAATAGCCCAGCATCCAAAGCATGCACTTACGTCGGGTGTCCCTGGCCAAAGCCGGGTAAGAGCTCAGCACCAGCAGTGTCACGGTCAGAGCTGCCAGGCAGGGGCCTCGGGAGAGCCACAGACACAGCATTCTGAGAGCAGGAGGGATGGCTGCCAGGGGAGCAGGCGAGTCTCACTGTGACACCTCTGACCCTTCTCCTCCTAAGGTACTCATTTCTTTGTGCCTGGATTGGATCGTCTCAGTGTGGAAGAACCAACCAGCATCACAGGTGAAAAGCATCATCAGTTGCTGGTCAGAGCTTCAGTATGAAGATTCCCTTCTGAAATATCATTTCCTTCCTTAAAAGGACTGCTTTAATTTAGTATGTTAAAAGTTTGATCCAGCTGCATTCAAAACAGATTAACTGGGCCTCCCTTGGAAGCCATCCCTGAGCTGGTCACTGTTATGTCCCAAGTTTGAGCCTTGCAAGAATATTCATCTATCAGTGGCTGTTTGCACAAGTGTATGTCTGAGGGTGTTTAGGAGAACAGGTGGAAGGAGAATGAATCCAAGTCAGAAGATTTTAACCTGGTCCTTGTTGTATCACACATTGAAATTATAAATTTGGGAAATTATTTAGCTTCTCTCAGTTTAGCTCAAGCACTGTAATCTTTCCTGTATTTCCATGTTGGAAAATGCTATGATTCTGTGGACACAGCAAAGTGTAGCACTGCCTGGAAACTGATGATGTGACAGAATCCGGTTTGTTGATTGGCAGTGTATTCTGTACCTCTTCAGTGGTAGGGTTGTTAACAGAAATAAAATGCTAGTCAATAATTTAACCCGAGGGAAACAGTTTTTTCCTTTGCTGATGCTGCCCCTGAGTCTAGCAGCCCCTCCAGAACACACAGGCCAGGCGCTTAGAGGAGGTGACCCTGTGGGATAGAATGCAGAGCACCTGACCCAACAGGACACTCCTGAATCAGTGTACTCAGGACGCTGAGAGAGCAAGAACACAAAGTCAGCCCTTGACACCACAGTCTGCTCTAAAATGATTAATATCTTTGCAAAAGGGTGTTTAATCTCTTAACCATACTTCCCATTTGATTTCCTTATTTTATTGAGACTGCACTGCTTTATTAGTCTCCTGCTCTTGCTTCATCAGAACATGAGATCTAAGAGGAATGTGCTAATGAGTACATTATAGAATGTTCAGGAAATAGAACACTACAGAAAAGGTATGGATTACATTATCAGTGTAGTCATATAAATTTAAACATATAATACTATTTTGGCTAATTATTCACTACATTAATATTAAAGGACATCTCTACATGTAAATTCCCCATTAATTCAAACTCCACCACTGTTCTAATAAGCAGTGATTTTTTTTAAGGTTTATTATTTATTTATTCAAAAGGCAGTGTTACAAAGAAAAAGGGATAGAGAGATTGAGAGACCTGAGCCTGGATCAAGGTGCAACTATTTTAAAATAGGCCTCCATCTTGTAACTCGGGCCTGACCAGGCCCTGAACCCTGAGCCAGAAGCTCCTAAAAATAAATAAATGAACTCCCCTTGCATTAAACTCTCCTAGCAACAACCAATTAGCAGATAACAGAAAAATACCTAGAGTTCCTGATGTCTTCTCAAGGCAATTAAGGTGACTGATAACTTCCCGAGACCCTGCAGTTTGGCACCCACACCCCAGCAGCTCGGACCCTATACTTTAGCCAATCAGTTTAAAAGGCATCAACCCCAAAGCCATCCAACCACCTTTACTAGGTCCATTCCCACCACTGGATGTACTAATCAGTTTTTAGAGATATTCTTTGAATTTCCCACAGGATGAGATGATTTGCTAAATGGTACTATAATGTATAGAATGTCTCTGAAAACCCTATAAAAACCTTGTTAACTGAAGAGTTGGCTCCCTCAATTCAAATCCACTGTGTCAGTGATAGTTGAGAGCCCAGGCCCGGACCTGTAATAAAACTCTCATGTGTTTTGCAGCAGTATCGGCTCCTTGGTGGTCTTTGGGGACAATCAAACTGGGCATAACAAGATTGCCCATCAGCTGGTTTACTTCCTAAAAGGTCACAAAGGCCAGGGCTGTGCAAGGCCAAGGCCAGAAGCCAGGAGCTCCATCTAGGTCTCCCATGTTTGTGGCAGGGGCCCAGGCTCTTGGGCTATCTTCTGATGCTTTCCCAGGTGCATTAGCAGGGAGCTGGATCAGAAGTAGAGCAACCCAGACACCAGCCGGCGCCTGTAAGGAATGCCAGTGTCACAGAAAGAGACTTAACCCAGTGCTTCACAACGCTGAATCCACCAGTCATTCCCTAAATACTGTAATACCTTAGTGACAGGGGCTGGTGTCATGGCACACCATGTTAAGCCGCTGTCTGGGATACTTACATCCCATATCAGAGTGCCATTTTGAGTCCCAGTTACTCCAATTCCAAACAAGCTCACTAGTTAATGTATGTGAGAAAGCAGCAAATGATGGCCCAAATATTTGGGTACCTGCCATCACCATGTGAGATGTGGATGGAGTCATAGTTCTTGCCTTCAGCTTGGCTCAGCCCAGGCTGTTGCAGGCATTTGGGGAGTGAACCAGCAGATGGAAGACACAGATGGAAGACACCCATATGGGATGCCGACTCTTCAGGCCAGGGCGTTAACCCGCTGAGCCACAGCACCAGCCCCAGCACTGTCTTTTTTTTTTTTTTTTAGTAGATGTAAATTTCCAAAGTATAGTTTGTAGATTACAATGGCTTTCCCCCCCCCCATAACTTCCCTCCCACCCGCAACCCTCCCATCTCCCGCTCCCTCTCCCATTCCATTCACATCAAGATTCATTTTCAATTATCTTTATATACAGAAGATTGATTTAGTATATATTAAGTAAAGATTTCATCAGTTTGCCACCACACAGAACAAAAAGTGCCAAATACTCTTTGAGCACTAGTCATATCATTAATTCACATTGAACTACACATTAAGGACAGAGATCCTACATGGGGAGTAAGTGCACAGTGACTCCTGTTGTTGACTTAACAAATTGCCACTCTTGTTTAAGGCATCAGCAATCTTCCCAGGCTCTAGTCATGAGTTGCCAGCGCCATGGAAGCCCCCTGAGCTCACCGTCTTTGATCTTATTTCGACAAGGCCATAGTCAAAGTGGAAGTTCTCTCCTCCCTTCAGAGAAAGATACCTCCTTCTTTGATGGCCTGTTCTTTCCACTGGGATCTCACTTGCAGAGATCTTTCATTTAGGTCCTCTTTTTTTTCCCCAGAGTGTCTTGGCTTTCTATGCCTAAAATACTCTCATGGGCTCTTCAGCCAGATCCAAATGCCTTAAGGGCTGATTCCGAGGCCAGAGAGCTGTTTAGGACAACTGCCATTCTGTGAGCCTTCTGTGTATCCCGCTTACCATGTTGGATTGTTCTCTCCCTCTTTTTATTCTATCAGTTAGTATTATCAGACACTAGTCTTGTTTATGTGATCCCTTTGACTCTTAGACCTATCATTATGGTCTATTGTGACCTGAAATTTATCACCTGGACTAGTGAGATGGCATTGGTACATGCCACCTTGATGGGATTGTATTGGAATGCCCTGGCACATTTCTAACTCCACCACTTGGGGCAAGTCAGCTTGAGCATGTCCCAAATTATACACCCCCTCCCTCTCTTATTCCCACTCTTATATTTAACAGAGATCACTTTTCAGTTAAATTTAAACACCTAAGAATAATTGTATGTTAATTACATAGCTCAACCAATGGTATTAAGTAAAACAAACAAAAATACTAAAAGGGATAAAGTATTAAATTGTACATCAATAGTCAGGACAAGGGCTGATCAAGTCAACATTTGTCATAGTGTCCATTTCACTTCAACAGGTTTCCTATTTGATGCTTGGTTAGTTGTCACCAATCAGGAAGAACATATGATATTTGTCCCTCTGGGACTGGCTTATTTCACTCAGCATGATGTTTTCCAGATTCCTCCATTTTGCTGCAAATGACCGGATTTCATTGTTTTTTTACTGCTGTATAGTATTCTATAGAGTATATGTCCCATAATTTCTTTATCCAGTCTACTGTTGATGGGCATTTGGGTTGGTTCCAGGTCTTGGCTATTGTGAATTGAGCTGCAATACACATTAAGGTGCAGACAGCTTTTTTGTTTGCCAATTTAATTTCCTTTGGGTAAATTCCAAGGAGTGGGATGGCTGGGTTGTATGGTAGGGTTATCTTCAGGTTTCTGAGGAATCTCCAGACTGACTTCCATAGTGGCTTGACCAGTTTGCATTCCCACCTACAGTGGGTTAGTGTCCCTTTTCCCCCACATCCTCACCAGCATCTATTGTTGGTAGATTTCTGAATGTGAGCCATTCTCACCAGGGTGACGTGAAACCTCATTGTGGTTTTGATTTGCATTTCCCTGATTGCTAGTGATCCTGAACATTTTTTCATGTGTTGTTGGCCATTTGGATTTCCTCTTTTGTAAAATGTCTATTGAGGTCCTTGGCCCATCTCTTAAGTGGGTTGTTGGTTTTGTTGTTGTGGAGTTTCTTGATTTCTTTGTAGATTCTGGTTATCAACCCTTTATCTGTTGCATAGTTTGCAAATATTTTTTCCCATTCTGTCGGTAGCCTCTTCACTTTCCTGATGTTTCTTTTGCAGTACAGAAACTTCTCAATTTGATGCAATCCCAATAGTTGATTTTGGCTTTGACTGCCTGTGCTTCTGGGGTCTTTTCTAAGAAGTCTTCGCCTGTGCCTATATTTTGCAGGGTGTCTCCAATGTTCTCTAATAATTTGATGGTGTCGGGTCATAGATTTATTCTTTAATCCATGTTGAGTGAATTTTTGTGTAAGGTTAAAGGTAGGGGTCTTGCTTCATGATTCTGCTCATGGAAATCCAATTTTCCCAGCACCATTTATTGAATAGACTGTCCTTACTCCAGGGATTGGTTTTGGATCCTTGATCAAATATAAGTTGGCTGTAGATGTTTGGGTTGATTTCTAGTGTTTCTATTCTGTTCCATTGGTATATCCATCTGTTTTTGTACCAGTACCATGCTGTTTTGATTACAACTGCCCTGTAGTATGCCCTGAAATCTGGTATTGTGATGCCTCCAGCTTTGTTTTTGTTGTACAAGATTACTTTAGCTGTTAGAGGTCTCCTGTGTCTCCATATGAATTTCAGCATCATTTTTTCCAGATATGAGAAGAATGTCTTCGGTATTTTGATTGGTATCGCATTGAATGTATTAATTGCCTTTGGGAGAATGGACATTTTGATGATATTGATTCTTCCAATCCATGAGCATGGAATATTTTTCCATTTTTTGGTATCCTCTTCTATTTCTTTCTTTAAGATTTTGTAATTCTCATCGTAAAGATCTTTAACGTCCTTGGTTAAGTTTATTCCAAGGTATTTGATTGTTTTTGTAGCTATTGTGAATGGGATTGATCTTAGAAGTTCTTTCTCAGCCATGGCATTGCCTGTGTATACAAAAGCTGTTGATTTTTGCCAGCACTGTCTTTATACCCAGAATATTTCCCAATGAGTAGTCATAGGGAGAACTACTGGAATTTACCTGGCATGTAAATTATTATTGTATATAGGAAGTGTTTTCCTTTTCCTTTTCTTTGATCTTGATCTTATATTAGCTGTAACGTGGTAAAATATTCATGGCTTCATCCAGCAAATATCTTGGGCAGTTTATTTTTCAAAATTCCATTTCCATATTCCTCTGGTCCACCTATTGGAATAATTATTATCAAAACAACAAAAGATAACACATGTTGGAGAAGATGTGAAGAAAGAAAACACTTGCACAGTTGGTGGGAATATTAATTTGGTGCAACCACTATAAAAACTATTTGGAGTTTCTTCTAAAAATTAAAAAATGGACTACCATGACCTAGCAGTTCAGCCACACTACTTCTCCATGTCTATCCTGAGGACTTGGAATAGTACAGGGAAGAGACCATCAGCACTTCCATATTCACTGCAATGTTACTTATCAGGGGTAAGCAAGCTATGGAACCAACCTAAATGTCCATTATGGATAAATGGGTAAAGAAATATTGATACACACACACACGCACACACACACACACACGGAAATATTCTTCAACCATAAAAAGAGAAAGAAAAATTCTGCCACTTTGAACAATATGAATGCTAAATGGGTTTCTAATAAAACAAAACAAATAATACACATTCTCACACCTGTGAAATCTAAAACAACTGAACTTGTAAAATCATAAGACTGGAGGTTATCAAAATCTGTGAAATGAGGAAAATGGGGGCGGGTACTTGGTCCATGGGTACAAAGTTACAGATAAATGGGGTGAAAATGGTAAGTATTTAAGTTAATGGAAAGATTAATGAGTCTAAGCCAGCACTGTGGCTCACTAGGCTAATCCTCCACCTGCGGCGCCGGTACTCCGGGTTCTAGTCCTGGTTGGGGCACTGGTTCTGTCCCGGTTGCTCCTCTTCCAGTCCAGCTCTCTGTTGTGGCCCCAGGAGTGCAGTGGAGGATGGCCCAAGTGCTTGGGTCCTGCACCCGCATGGGAGACCAGGAGGAAGCACCTGGCTCCTGGCTTTGGATCAGCGCAGGCGCCGGCCGTGGCAGCCATTTTGGGGGTGAACCAATGAAAGGAAGACCTTTCTCTCTGTCTCTCTCTCTCACTGTTTAACTCTGCTTGTCAAAAAAAAAAGATTAATGAATCTGGTTTAATAATTCTACATTATATGTATGTGATTTTTATAACATCACTTTGTATTACATGTACCTATAATTGTATTTTGTCAAAAATAATTTTTAAAATCATAGTAATATCTCCTATTTTTGAGTGTGTCAAGGTAAATCTCTTATAAACTTTAAAGACATAGCTGAGGTGGGGCTGAAAGCAGAAGTAAAATCTGGGGGATTAAACCCTGGGTGTTTACTGCCCATGTGTCTGTTCACGAGCTGTGCTTTTGCACCCTCCTCTCACTGTCTCCCACCCAAATGCAGAGGGTACATCTAGATTGTTACCAAACAGAGTGGTGGGGTTAAGCAGTAGAGCAATCCAGATACTTATCCCCACATATGAATATATACATATAAATTAATATTTAGATCTATAGTAATATATGTTTATTGAGTTCTTCCTAGGTGAAAAGCATTCTTCTCATCCAGAAAATACAGAGATACATGGGATTTAAATCCTACTTTTAAGGAAACTAGTGTCTATAGTTAAAATAGACATATAAATTTAACATAGAACTATTTGACAGGATCAACAGCTCCTGGCTCCTGGCTTCATATTGGCTCAGCTCAGTCCATTGAAGAGTGAAGCAGCAGATGAAAGACTCTCTCTCTCTCCCTCCCCACCCCCTCCCTCTCTATAACTCTGCCTTTCAAATAAATAAATAAATCTTTTTAAAAAATGAAGTGCTAACTTGTATTTGCAACAAAAAGGAAGTATTTACATAGATGTGAGTTCCAGAGGAAGTGAGACTCAGAACACAGAGGAAGAAGCTGTGTTTCGGGTTGGTCAGAGACCAGCTGGGGAACAGGAACAATAACAAAAAACATGAGGTAGTGGATAGTAGGGAGTCCTGTTAGACTGGAATTGAAATTCCTCCCTACGTAATGCTGGTAGAGCTGAGCGGCCATGCAAGACTGAACAACATTGGAGGCAGAAAAGAAAATTGGCCAGGAAGGCATATCTTTTAGAAATGTGAAAACAACAGCAGAAAAATTATTAACTGGGGAAAAGTTTATCAACCCAAGATTAATTATGAAGGGCTGGGCACAGAAATTAATGTAAGGACAATAGGAATGACAACAAGAATACTGCGCTACTTTTGGATCCCCAGACATACATTAGTAACTGCGTACTTAAGGACAAAACCTGAGATCTTATAGAAGATTAGAAGAAATGTATTTTCTTTCCTTTTGGAGGTAGCACCCAAAGGATCAATCCTTGTATCCATCGAGGTGTTGACCTTTTGCTTTTTGTGTGAGAGGCTTTGGAGAAAAAAGAAAAAGTTTCACTGGAAATCCCCATCCCTTCTAAGGTAACTGATTTGTGTGTGTGTGTGTATTTTTTTTCTGTAACCAATGGGCGTAGAGAGTGGAGAAGGATCACTTATCTCCAGCAGATGCATCTGACAGACAGTTACAGAGAGAGAGACAGAAAGAAGGGTCTTCCCTCTGCTGGTTTGCACCCCAGCTTGCCACAACAGCCGGTCAGACACATCTGAGCAGAACATCTTATACAAAATCTTGGCAAGAAGTGGATGAAGGACAGGATGACTAAATCAGATATTGATAACAAAGGTTTGAGGCTTCAATTTGCAGGATAAATTATGACCTACGTGGTTACTTGGTTAGCAAGGAAGGAGTTTCTGAAAAATAAAACAAAATGTGGGGTGAAAATAGGAGGAGCTGGATATCAGAGTTCCTATGTGGGAAATCCTCACTAATATTAAAAGCACAAATTAAAATCTGCAATGCTGGTATCACCCTGTATTTGCATTACAGAAGAAATGGAGACATGAGAGAGATGTACTGTATCAACTTTGTCATGGTTTTATGCATAGACAAATGAAAGGAAGACCTAATAACTGATTACCATTGGTTTTCTTCCAGGCACTGAGTTACATTTCCAGATGCTTTATTTCACTCAATTCTCATTATCACTTTGTAGTAGGTATATACACATTGCATTTCCAGCTAGCTGTTTCATCCCTGCATATTTAAAAATATTGATCATTTAGTACTCAATAAATAATAATTATTTGAGTTTGGTGAGGAAATTATATATTTTACATTTTTAAAACTTTACGGTGAAAGAACATATGTATAGAAAACCACATGAAGCACATGTTCATTGACAAATACAACTAAAGCAATTGTTACACTGTCAACGTCCAAGAACTACCACCCGGATATTGAAACAAAACTTTAGCAACTCGTAAGCCCTAATATGCCTCCTCCTTTCCATACTGCTTTCCCCTCCCACCAAGAAAACTCACTCTTTAGACTTGGGTAGCAAGTGCTTCTTTGCTTTCCCTTGTACTTTCATGGCCTAATCTTTATCCTTAACCACACTCAGTAACATTATACAAATTAAATTACACAGTATGTTCTCATTTGTGCCTTTTTATTGTTTAATTTTCTTTTTAAATAATATCTATTTATTTGCTTGAAAGGTAGAGTGACAGAGAGGAAGAAACACACACACACACAGAAAGAGGGAGAGAGAGAGAGAGAGAGAGATCTTTCATCCACTGGTTCATTTCCCAAATGGCCACAATGAACAGAGATGGGCCAGGCCAAAGCTAGGAACCAGGAACTGCATCTGGGTCTCCCACATGGGTGCAGGGGCACAAGTACTTGAACCATTCTCTGCTGCTTCCCCAAGTGCATTAGCAAGGAGCTGGATCAGAAGCACATAGTCAGGACTGGCATCTGTGTTTTTTTTTAAATTTTATTTATTTATTTGAGAGGTAGGGTTACAAACAGAGAGAGAAAGAAAGAGAGAGGAAGGTCTTCCATCCAGTGGTTCACACCCCAAATGGCTGCAACTTTCTTATTGGTTTCCTTTAAAGTACAAAAGTTTTCAATTTTTTAAAAATATTTTATTTTATTTGTTTGAGAGGCAGAGTTACAGACAGAGAGAGAGAGAAACAGAAAGAAAGGTCTTCCATCTGCTGGTTCACACCCCTTGCCACAATAGCCGGAACTGGGCAGATCTGAAGTCAGCAGCCAGGAGCTTCTTCTGGGTCTCCCACATGGGTGGCAGGGGCCCAAGCACTCGGGCCATCTTCCACTGCTCTCAGCAGAGATTCTGGATCTGAAGAGTAACAGCTGGGACATGAATCAGTGCCCATATGGGATACCAGTACTGCAGGCAGAGGCTTAGCCCACTAGGCCACAGTGCCAGCCCCTGGCACTCTCATATGAGATGCCAGCATCATAAGCAGCAGCTTAATGCACTGTGCCACAACACCAGCCCCATCTAATTATTTTTAATTGAACATCCAGGAAAGGATAAGCTTGTCTGTCTGTGCTGCAGGGTCAGCAGGATTTAAACAAAAATGAAACCTGGGGTGCACATTTTGTATAGTGGATAAAGCTGCCAGTTAGGACACCTGTATCCCATGTGAGATATATATATCTCCTTCTGTGTCTCTGACTCTCAAGTAAATACATAAATATAAATTTTTAATCATCATTCACAAAATTAATTCCAGTAAGATTCTATATCTATATGTGAAATCAATACAATAAAATTTCTAAAAGACAATAGAGAATATCATCATGGCAGTGAAGCCGAAAATGCATTTCCAAATAGGACACCAAATTCACTAATCATAAGGAAAACAATTAATCTGCAGTAAGAAATATAAAGTGTTAAATAGAGAGAATAAGGAATTACTGAGCGTGCTAGTGGGTGCCTTGGGAGGCTGTCGGAAAGCTGCTGATGAGGATGATAAACGAGCCTGTGGCTCGCTACCCTGGCTGCAACACTTGTAGCTAGGAAACAAGGCAACAAGGGAGGAGCACAAAGCAGGAAGTCACAGAAGGGAAAGGGTAGGAGAATCTGAGAAACATCAGCATGCACGTTGAGGAATGACCTGGTGGAGAAGGAGAAGAAGCAGTGAAGGACACAGCTCCAGGAATGCTTTGTGATGGATGGGATTCCTGGTGGCTGGGCCAGTTCTGTCCATGTTTTGGTCACTAAACTATTCCCGTCCATATTTTCACTTTCCCGCCTTAGAATGGGTTCGTGGAGCACTTCCTAAAGCATCCAGTGTTCACTGCCCTCTTTAGGAAGTTGGTGAACTGGAATACGCACATGCAGAGGGGGCAGGAGAGTGCTCGGCAGAGGTCGCCTTCTCAACCATCACTGCAGTCCAGAAAGCAAACTCCACCTTGATGTCAGTCTCAAACTCCTCTTGATGCTGGGCTATTTTTTTTTTTTTTTGACAGGCTGAGTGGACAGTGCGAGAGAGAGAGACAGAGAGAAAGGTCTTCCTTTGTCGTTGGTTCACCCTCCAATGGCCGCCACGGCCAGCGCGCCGCGGCCAGCACACCGTGCTCATCCGATGGCAGGAGCCAGGTGCTTCTCCTGGTCTCCCATGGGGTGCAGGGCCCAAGGACTTGGGCCATCCTCCACTGCACTCCCGGGCCACAGCAGAGAGCTGGCCTGGAAGAGGGGCAACCGGGACAGAATCCGGTGCCCCGACCGGGACTAGAACCTGGTGTGCCGGCGCCGTTAGGCGGAGGATTAACCTAGTGAGCCACAGCGCCGGCCAAGGGCTATCTTTTTTTAAAATGTGTTTTATTTATTCGAAAAGCAGAGTTAGGGACAGAGAAGGAGAGAAAAAGAGGTATCTTCCATCTGCTGGTTCACTTCTCAAATGTCTGCAACAGCCAGGGCTGAGTCAGGCCGAAGTCAGGAGCTTCATCCACATGAGCAAAGGAGCCCAATCACTTGGGCTATCTTCCACTGCTTTCCCAGGTGCATTTTTAGGGGAACTGGATCAGAAGTGGAGCAGCCAGGACTTGAACTGGTGCCCATATGGGATGCTAGTGTCTCAGGCAGCAGCTTAACCCACTACGCCACAATACCAGCCCTTAATGCTGTGATTTCAATATTTACTTAGTATATGCTAAATCGATCTTCTGTATATAAAGATAATTGAAAATGAATCTTGATGTGAATAGAATGGGAGAGGGAGCAGGAGAGGGGAGGGTTGAGAGTGGGAGGGAAGTTATGGGGGGGAGCCATTGTAATCCATAAGTTATACTTTGGAAATTTATATTTATTAAATAAAAGTTAAAAAACAGCAAATCTTAACTTATAACCTATAAATGACAAGTGGTATGCTAAGTACTATGTGGACGATAGAAGCGTGGGGTGGAACAGATGAAATCAAGAGCGAACACTTATTGGACACCTCCTGTGTTCAATGGAGTGTGCTAGGGGATGGCATGTCATGAAGATCAACATTTACCAGGAAAGAAACACACATAGAGCAGAAACTTGATAAGTCTAGGACTTTATTTTCTTTGTGCACTATTCTCAGCTCCTAGAAAGAAAAGTTAGATCCAAAATGGGCAATTGCTAATAGCTATTGAATTAATAAACAATGTTTTAAGTATACATTTTTATAAATTACAATAAGTATACAAATGGTTATAGATCAAGATACAAAATGTAAGGATTGTAGAGAAAGGATATATTCATATACTCATAAATTGGAGTTTTAGAGAAAACTTGAAAATGTTGGTTCATTCACAGAAATGAGAACTGGAGCAGAGAAGTGGAGGACATGACTCAGAGGAAAGGGCAAATGTGAGCTACATGGGCAGGAGCGGTACTGAGGCGGGGTTACAAGGTGGAGATTAAATTAGGGGGAAGCCCTGACTGGCCAGAGTGAATGTGCCACTCACAGAACAGTGTGGGACACAGAGACGCAGAGAGGTGCTGTGGTCTGACAGGCCTTGGAAGCTGGGCCGAGCCGCTGCTGCTCAGGGACATGATGGACTGAGATGTGCACATGGGAAACAGAGCAAGCACTGGGAACCCAGGAGCTGTACCGACACAGGAGACGTGGGATGACCGCAGGACTAGAGTACTGATATTGCTAAGTGTCCTCTGTCCTTCCAAACTTGTGTGAGTTGCTGCCGTTGAATGGGTAGGGCAAGAAAATGTTGAGTGTTTTTAGAACTGTTTTCTTCCTTCAGAGATAGCATTCCAAACCTCAGGCCACTTCTCTATCCTGATTTCAGGCTCTGTACTTCAGGATGAAACAGGTCGATTTTATGGACAAAGGTAATTTGTGAAACTCTCCATTACCTACCAGTTTCCTCCCTATACATCCAATGGGTGAAATAACACCACCTGCCTCCTGCAAATTTGAGTTAAGACTACTGCAACAGTTCTGGCATTAGTCTTGGTTTGTTTTTTGTTTTTTTGTTTGTTTGTTTTATTAGATTTGTTTTTTATTTATTTGAAAGACAGAGTTAGAGAGAGAGAAAGGGAGAGATAAAGATCTTCCATCTGCTGATTCACTCCCCACATGGCCAAACAGCTGGGGCTGGGCCTGCCCAAAACCAGAAGCCCGGAGTTTCACACTGGTCTCCCACTTGCATACAGGAGCCCAAGCACTCGGGCCATCTTCTGCTACTTTTCCCAGGCTCATTAGCAGGGACCTGGATCGGAAGAGGAGCAGCTGGGATTCGAACTCACACCCAAACAGGATGCCAGAGTGGTGATTTTACCAACTATGCCACAGTGCCGGCCCCTAGACTTGTTTTAAGATCATGTGAGAAGGTGGCATATGGGGCAGATTATGAGTTATGTGGAGAGCAAAATTTAGTGTTTTGAAGAAATGGGATCTGGTCATGTGGATGTCCAAGAACTTCCCCTTTTTTTTGCAAGCGTGCCAGGATGGGTGTAGAATACTAGACCGAAGAAACTTATTCCTTTCAGGCACAAATGGAAAGCCCTTGTCAAGGACTTAATGGCAGAGAAAGTGCTAGGTTATTAGTGTTTCATTTCTGGTGGAAAATTTAAATCTGTGTTGGGAAGGAGATTGACAGGAAAGGAGAGAGAAATTTATCAAGAGTCATCTCCCATCTGCTGGTTATCGGAAGAAAACACAGGGACAATGATGGAAAAAGAATCAATAGTTCTAGGCCCTAACTAGGCATTTTCAGTTATCTCATCTAATCTTTAGACCAATTCTGCAAATAACATTTTATACCAGTTTTGGAAGTGACAGTAGGAATATGGGAATTATATTCTGGCTTTAAAAAATTCTCTTTGGGGAACATAAATTTATTTAAAGTGTATGAGCACTGAAATTACAAAAAGCATTCTTCAAGGTGCGGGTATATAAGAATCAATGTGGGCGCCAGCGCCATGGTACACTGGGTTAATCCTCCGCCTGTGGCGCCAGCATCCCATATGGGCACCAGTTCTAGTCCCGGTTGCTCCTCTTCCAGTCCAGCTCTCTGCTGTGGCCTGGGAAAGCAGTGGAGGATGGGCCAAGTGCTTGGGCCCCTGCATCCACAGGGGAGACCGGGAGGAAGCTCCTGGCTCCTGGCTCCTGGCTTCGGGTCGGCACAGCTCTGTTGTGGCCATTTGGAGAGTGAGCCAACAGAAGGAAGACCTTTCTCTGTCTCTCTCTCTTTCTCTCTCTCTGTAACTCTACCTGTCAAATAAATAAATAAAATTTTTAAAAATATCAATGTGATCTGTAGATTTTATTTTGTAGGAGTTCAGAGACAACATAAATATAACACAACAAAAGCTGCAACCCATTTGTTTATAAAATACAATAAGAGCATAAATTTCAGGCATCATGAGTTTTCAAAAGGTAGAAAAACTGTTAAAATGTTTTACAAATCTGTAAGAACTTTCAAAATTGGATTGGAGTTCTCCGCGTGTATGAGATAGTAAGACTCCTAAAAAGGAGGACGAGCATGCTTCAGGTTAAAGAAGGGAGCAAAGGGGAAAAGAATGAACAAAATGGTACTGCAGGGACAAGGAAGAATGACAGACACAGGTAGAGAGAGCAGTTCTGCCTGATGTGAGCAGAGTCTTCTCTGTTTGTTTTTTTGTTTTGTTTTGTTTTGTTTTGTTTTTACCTTAGAGGCAGAGTTACAGAGAAAAGGATAGACAGAGAGAGAGGTCTTCCACCCGCTGGTTCACTCCCCAGATGGCCACAGTGGCCGGAGCTGGGCCAGGATCCAGGAGCTTCTTCCAGGTCTCTCAAGTGGGTACAGAGGCCCAAGGGACTTGAGCCACCTTCTACTGCTTTCCCAGGCCATGTCAGAGTGCTAGATTGGAAGTGGAGCAGCTGGGACTCGAACCGGTGCCCATATGGGATGCTGGGACCACAGGTAGAGGCTTAGCCTACTATGCCACAGTGCTGACCCCAAAATAAATGAAACTTAAAAGAAAAAAAATTATACAGCTGTAGATAGAAAGGAAAATCAACAAGGAAACCATTTTGGAAATTCCTGTGTAGTTAAAAGGCTAAGAAAAAGCCATTAAAATGGAGGGTTTGGGTTTGTCCAGCACTAACATTCTCATCATCGTACTACAGCGTATCATTTGATGAAAATGGAAATATGAGTCCTTGGGAAGAAATACATCTTTTCTCTGTTCACAGGCAGCTCCCACAGGCTCAGCCCTCAGACCCAGATTCTGCCACATCGTTCTCAGTTCAGGCCGATTCCTGTTGGAAAAGGCTTCCAGCTTTTTGCACTGAGACATTTTAAGAAAATCATTCCTGGAAATCCCCAGCCCTTCAGTGCTTTTTTCTTCAGCCAATAGGGATAGAGAATGCAGTAGCATCACTAATCTCCAGCAGATTCTTCTGCTAAGAAGGTCTAATCTGACCTCAGGTCTTGGGGGAAGGTGGAGAAATGACAGGATGACTGATTTATGGTGAAGGGAAGCCTAACAACCTAGTTTCATGGAAAGAAATAAGATACATCATGTGGAGAGCCAGGAAACCACATTTTATAGTGTGAAGCAGAATGGAGAATGAGGATTTAAGGATTACTGGGGATGGGGGAGGGAATGGTACCTGATATTTTTCAGACATGTGTGGGAAGTCCCTGGTCAGTTTTCATAGAGAAGGAAATGAAAAAAAAAAAAATAGAGAAGGCAATGGCTGTGACGCTGGACTCTGCTGGCTGCTGATGCACTGATACCTGTGGTAGACGAGATGGAGATTGTGAAAAAGTCCAGGACCCCACCTGTGATAGTCACAGGACAATTGGAAGGAAAGTCCGATTATTTCGCTCCAGCAAAGCAGCACCTCCCGGTGCACATCTCAATCATCATAACAGAATCATAACTCCTGAGTCTTTGACACCTAAGATAACACTCAAAAATATTTGTCAAATTAATTAATGTGAGTAGTGGTCTAAGAATTGATCATTTTAAGCGATCCAACATAGTCATTTTTAGGATTCAAACCCAGTTCAAAGCTTGTGAATTTAAAATATTAATTTATCTGAATTCATCATAAAATTTGAATAAGAATTGAGTGAACCTTCATTCTATGAATTCCACATCCCTTAAAGTAATATTTCTTCTCCCAATTTCCCTCCAATAGAAGGCAATAGTTTGCCTGAGCAGGGGTAACTATTGCCAGAAGCAAGTTAGTGAAATATAGTTACACAGTCAAATGCAAGGAACAGCATTGCGTTCCAGGTCATGAGGTCAGAATTCTGGCACTCAATTCGCCCCCTGGCCAGGTGACTTACCCTTTTGAGCTTCTATTTCCTTATCACTAAAATGGAATGGTTGAATTACATGATCTTCCATGTCAACACCTACTGATGTGGAAGATCATTTATCATATTCCTGAAACATGATAAATATTACCAAAAATTTAATTTTTATTCCACTTCTTTTGGTCATTTCACTAGCTAAATATAACTACAGAAAGGGAAAGGGACTGGTCTGAAAAGCAAATTCAACAAAAAAATTAAAACTTAATTATCCCAGAAGAAAATCATTCCTCAATATAACTAAACCATGTTGGCTAATTTAAAAAAAAAAAAAAAATCCCCTTTTGAAGTCTTCTTTACGTATCCCTTTGAAGCAAGACCAATATTTGTTACAACTATTCTTAGAATAATTATGCTCACCAGAATTCAGGAATTGATTAATACTCTTTGCCACTTAATATAGAATTATGGAATAGAATCTTCTCTTTAGCTAGAGAAGCTTTATAACTTAGTTTTCATCATTATGTGCTTACTTTCCAATTCATTCCTTGACTACTGACTGTGAGGGAGGATTATTAGTTACTCCCTTTCTAAATCCATGTAGGAGTCACTGAAGCCTGTCATCGGTGCTTACGCTTCCAACGAAGTTGGATGACTTCACAACATTCCAGACTTGCTACTTCCTAAAAAAATAACGGTGAAAAAGAGAAATCTCTGCTTTATATATGAACTGGGAATTGGAAAAGATCATGTAGATAGAAATATCTTCAAGTAGAATTTAGTGAGGATCCATAGATCTCAATTCTCTTCTAGAATATAGGAAAATTTGTCAAAGGAGAGAAATAACCAAGTGATCTGCCATCCTCAGCACTGAAAAGAAAAAATCAGTAGTCAAATAACAGAGTTTTTTTTTAATTTTATTTATTTGAAAGGCAGTTACAGAGAGAGGTAGAGACAGAGAGAGAGAAAGAGAGAGAAAGGTCTTCCATCCGCTGGTTCACTCCCCAATTGGCCGCACAGCTAGAGCTGCGCCAATGCAAAGCCAGGAGCTTCTTCCAGGTCTCCCACATGGGTGCAGGAACCCAAGGACTTGGGCCATCTTTCACTGCTTTCCCAGGCCATAGTAGAGAGCTGGATCGAAAGTGGAGCAGCTGGGACTCAAACCGGCACCCTTATGGGATGCCGGCACTGCAGGTGGTGGCTTTACCCACCCTACCACAGCACCAGCTCCAATAGCAGAGTTCTACTCTGTGACTTAAACCTTGCCCCAGAATGAAACTGTAGCTATGTGTCCACGGCTACCAAGGGAAAAATGTGTTCATGCAAGCATGTGTCATAATTTTGTCTGCTAGAATATCTTTCAATAGTAGATGCCTTTTTATTAATTAAATTTGTGATTTTCAGTCTGTTTCCTATTGTAAAAAATAACACACACGTTCTGTATGCCCTTTACCCAGGTAACATCTTTAAAAACTGCAGTATAATATCACTACCAGGACATTAGCATTGACCCAGTCAAGATACAGAGCACTGCCATCATCACAAGAATCGTCTTCCCCTTTTATAGCCACACCTGCTTCCCCGCTGCCCTCCACACCTACCCTACCTACCCTTAACCCTTGGCAACAACTAACTTACCTGCTTCTATAATGTTTTCCTTCAACAGTGTTATGTAAGGAGGCAGACTGTTGGCATGACAGTGTAAGGAGTGCTGCTGACCCACTCTCCAGTGTAAGTGAAGAATAAAAAGAAAACATTTAAGACCTCTGAAAGTATGCTAAGGACAAACAGCAAGTGAAAATGTAAAAAAAATCCAGTAAGAAAGGCAAGCCTGCAGTACCTGAATCCAGAGTATTTCTTTATTCCCACTCTCAGCTCAGCAAGACAGAGATTCCACTCTAGGCAGTGGCACAGCAGGTTAAGCCCACACCTGAGACACTGGATCCAGCTCCCTGCTAATGCACTTGGGAGGGCAGCAGAGGATGGCCCAAACGCTTAGGCCCCTGCCGCTCATGTAGGAAACCTGGATGAAGCTCCAGGCTCCTGGCTTCAATCTGGACCAGCCGTGGTCACTGCTGCCATTTGGGGACTGAATCAGCAGATGAAAGGTCTCTCTCTCCACTCCACCCCCTACTTGTTCTCCCTTTTTCTCTCTTCAGCTGTCCTGTCAATCTGCCTTTCAAATAGATAAATAAATAAATCTTTAAAAAGAGAGAGGGATTTCACACCAGATCTTTGCAGCCAAGAACAAAGGATCCCTCTCCCCACAGCTCCAAGTCAGAGAACCTAGTTCTTATAAAGAATGGGATTTTAGAGCTGCTCATCCTGCCCCACTCCCCTGTCTGCTCGCTGCTGAGGCTAAGGCGGAGTTAAGCACCACTGAGAAGTGACAGTTCCCTTTTTCTACCCAGTCCCCAATTGAGGGATGGAAGGTCTACCATGGGTGTGGCGTGTTATGACTACTGGGGCTCCAGCAAGCCTTGCCCTGAAAGAGGCAACCTGAGAGGAGATCAGACTATTGGCTGCACTGTCAGTGTTCAGTGCTAATAAACGTATATTCTTCTCAAGCACACATGGAACATTCTCCAAGATAGACCATGTGCTAGAATGTAAATCAAATCATGCTAAATTTGAAGGCATATATGTTACCGGAGAAGCAAAGGGTCCTTGTCTTCACACAAGAAAGAATTCAGGTGTGAGACAGAGAGCAGGAGAAAACAACATAACAAGGTGTATTAGGGTAGGGACATCCGTAAGAACAAATGGGCACCTCTCCAGACAGGACCTGGGAGAGAGTGCACAGCTTACATTTAGGCCCAGGTTTTTAAGGGGGTGGGTCTTGCCTTCCCACCTCTTCTCCTTCTCCTCCAGAGCAAAGGACTTGTTGGATGTAAATATGAAAAATTCCTTTCTGAGTGCCCCCCCCCCCCCCGCCAAGTTATCAGACAAGGGAAGCCTGGCTGACATCGGCCGCCTTAGAGGAAGGATGGTTATCTGGTAGAAGGGGCAGGACCCCCTGGAAGGTCAGATCCAGGCAGGACATTTGAAGTGCAGGTTGACTTTGAGATGCAGATGCTGGACCCCTGTAGATGTCAATTCCTTAGGCCTTTGTCACACACACATAAGCTCATCTCTGACTTCCTACCTAACATACAGACTCATATAATACAAAGTGTGTTCATTGAACCCAATGGGTTAAAACCAAAAAATTTTGTGAAACTCACAAATACATGAAAATCAAACAGCACATCTCTAAATAAGCAGTGAGTCCAAAAAAAGGTTCAAAAAATAAGCCAGAAAACATTCTGAGATTAACAAAAATTAAGACGCAATATACCGAGGCATGGAATGCAGCTCAAGTAATGCTAAGAAAACATAAGGCTAAAGCTTCATTAACTTGGATTTGATAATAGATTCTTAAATGACACCAAAAGCCTAAACAGCAAAAGAAATGATAAACTGGACTTGTAAAAATTGAAAACCAGGGCTGGCGCTGTGGCGTAGGAGACTAAAGCCTCTGCCTGCAGTGCTGTGATCCCAGATGGGCACCAGTTCATGTCCCAGCTGCTCTTCTTCTGATCCAGCTCTCTACTATAGCCAGGGAAAGCAGTATAAGATAGCCCAAGGACTTGGGCCCCTGCACCCATGTGGGAGACCCAGAAGAAGCCCCTGGCTCCTGGCTTCTGATGGTTTCAGTTCCGGCCATTGTGGCCGTTGGGGAAGTAAACCAGTGGATGGAAGACCTGTCTCTGTTTCTCCCTCTCTCTGTCTGTAAGTCTGCTTCTCAAATAAATAAAATAAAATATTTTTTAAAAAATGAAAACTTGGCCGGCGCCACGGCTCACTAGGCTAATCCTCCACCTTGTGGCGCCGGCACACTGGGTTCTAGTTCCAGTCGGGGCGCCGGATTCTGTCCCGGTTGCCCCTCTTCCAGGCCAGCTCTCTGCTGTGGCCAGGGAGTGCAGTGAAGGATGGCCCAGGTACTTGGGCCCTGCACCCCATGGGAGACCAGGATAGGTACCTGGCTCCTGCCATCAGATCAGCGCGGTGCGCCGGCCGCAGCGCGCTGGCCACGGCGGCCATTGGAGGGTGAACCAACGGCAAAGGAGGACCTTTCTCTTTGTCTCTCTCTCTCACTGTCCACTCTGCCTGTCAAAAAAAAAAAAAATGAAAACTTTTGTACTTCAAAGGGGACACCAACAAGAAAGTGAGAATGTTACCGGAGAAAATGCAGGGTTCTTGACTTTGCGCAAGAAAGAATTCAGGCGTGAGACAGAGTAGTGGAAAGTAAAAAGTAGCAAAGTTTATTAGGGTAGGGACATCCGCAAGAACGGATTGGCACCTCTCCAGACAGGACCTGAGAGAGAGTGCCCAGTCTCTCGGACAGGGGTGGGGGGAAGCGAGGTTACATGGTTGAGTAGAGAGATTACACCTGGGCAGGCCAGGCGGGCAGCTCAACAGAGAGGCAGAGGGCTGAGCGCACAGTCTGGTTGAGGCCGGGGGTTTTTAAGGAGATGGGTCTTTGTCTTCACATATCTCCTCCTGAAACAAAGGATTTTATGGCTGTAAATATTAAGAAGCTCCTATCTGAGTTTTCCCTTGAAGGTATCAGACAGGAGGAAGCCTAGCTGGCGCCATCCTGGGTTCAGAGGAAGGGTGAACAGGACCCCCTAGAGAATGGGGATCCAGAGCAGGGTATTTGAAATGCAGATACTGGGCTGCACCTGGGAGATTGTGGAAGACTGTCAGGCAGAAGGGGCAGGGATCTCCACCTGGCAGGTTATCAGGTAGAAAGGGGCAGGGCAGGATGCGAATGCCGGGCTGCCTCTAAAACATTATCGGGATGACTTTGAGATGTATGCTGGACATAGATATCTTCTCTTTAGGCCTGTCATACACACATATGTGGGGAGCAGCCCGGACTGGACTGAGTTACTGGAATTAAGACTTATTCTATGCATCTGCTCTCCCACAATATGGCGCTGGGAGAGAAGTAAACAGCTTCCGCACAGCTGCCTCCAGTTCAACCAATAAACTGTAGGACTTGCTCCTGATTGGAGAGCAGCGTACTCGGCGTGTGGGCAGCCGAGTTGGGATTGGCGGAGGAGGACTATAAAGGAGGAGAGAGACGGCATGCACCAGGGAACATCTAAAGGGAACATCTAAGGGGAACATCTAGCTGAAGGAACACCTGTGCAGCCCCTGAGAGAGCCGGCCGGCGGTGTGCCGCTCCCCTGCGGAAGTGGGGAATGTGGCCGGGGGAACTGCCCTTCCACGGAGGTGGAAGGGATAGTAGCCAACCCGGGAAGAACCAGCAGCAAGCCCGGGGAGGGCCGAGCGGACGAAAGAACAGCGCAGGGTCCTGTGTCGTTCCTCCACGAAGAGGGGGAGTGACACACATAAGCTCATATCTAACTTCCTACCTAACAAGAAGACACATTCCCACAAAATGGTAGAAAATATTTTCTGATCATACTCCCAATAAAAGGATTTACATTTAGAATACATAAAGAATTCTTACCATTCAATAATAAAAGGACAAATAACCCAATTCAAAAATGGACAAAGAATCAGAATAGACATTTCTCAAAAATAATAAGCATGTAAGAATATGCTCAACATCATTAGTCATCAAGGAAATGAAAATCAAAGTCACGATGAAATACCACATCATATCCAGGCTTAGTAGAATGCTTCAGTGAAACCATCGAGGCCAGGGGATATCATTTGGGGGAGTTTTTCACTTTATAGATTCAATTTCCACAACAGGTGCAGGGGATATTCAAATTATCTGTTCGGGAGTCAGCATTTGGCATGGCAGTTACTCTGCTTAGGATGCCTGCATCCCATATTGGAATACCTGGGTTTGAGTCTCAGGTCTGCTCCTAGTTCCAGCTTCCTGATTATGTGCACCAGAGAGGCAGCAAGTGATGGCTTGAGTACTTGGGTCCCTGCCACCCACATGGGAGACTTGGGTGAAGTTCCAGGCTCTCAGCTACAGCCTGGCCCAGCCCCAATTCTTGCAGTCATCTGGGGAGTGAAGCAGAGAATGGGAGATCTGAGTTTCAAATTAAAAGAGAATGCAACCATCTATTCCATATTGAATTAATTGTAGTGGTTTGTGATTTTTAGGAAAAAAAAAATCTACCCCATGTGTTGCCATATTTGTTGTTAGTGAAATGGTGCTCTCTTATCTGAGGTTCCCCTCAACATTATCTTGTCCATCAGGTCAATAGGCCATCCACTCCATTCACACCCAAGGTTGACCTTCTAGGACTGGCATCTGAGGATTAAAGGAGCCCAGACTCCCACTACCCGACTACGGCCATCACTCCCCGGGAGCCCAGTGTAACTGTGGTGGTAGCAGGTAGGCCAATTTCTTTCCTCATTAACACAGGGCAGCCTTCTCAGTCCTCACCCATTATTGGGGGACACCTCTGCTGCCTCACCCTCCATAGTTGGGGTAGAGGAAAACCTTGCCTCTGCAGACTCCCAATCTATTCTGCATGATTTATAAGACACCCTTCTCTTACTCTTTGCTTGTTATACCTCGGTGCCCTGCTCCCTTCTGGGAGGAGACATACTCTATCAGTTTGATGCTCAGGTAGCTTCACCTTCCAGTCGTCCTATCCTCCAGCTCACCCTCGCCCCTCCCCCTCCTGCTCCAATTTTACCATAAGAATAGCAAGGGAGTGGCAATTCCATCCTCCTGAGCTCACAGTTTACTGTAAACAAGTCACCTGTCCCACTCTTCTAATGACTCTTTGCTTTATCATGAGCAAGCCAGGCAGGATAATTAGGTCTTTCGATGGGTTTTCTGCAGTTAGGATGTCAGCCAAAAAATGCATTCTGTTCTTCCTTCCTCTGAGATTAATTTGTGCGTGAGACTGGGAGCAGCAGCCTGGAACAAGGCCATGGGCTCTGGGCTCCCTGCCTCAATGAGTTTTTCCTTTACCCCAGATCCTGACAAGACCTCCATCTCTCTCTGCTCCTCTAAGTGCCTTCCATACCTCACCAGATCTCAATTCCTACAAACTCAATTTCCTGGTCTCATTAGTGGGTATTGCCTACATATTTTGTTTGTTAGCTTTGGGTCAACAGCCAAAACTGCCTCTCTCCTTCTAAACCCTTCTCCATTCTGCCACTCTCTCCTGAGTACAAAAAATACTGTAAACGCTAACAAAATGTTTACCACTATAAAAGCCCTGTGCTTGGGACATTCCAAACTGCTAAAACAATACACTGTAAACTTCACCAAAGAGTCTTCCTCTCATCCTCCACCCTCCTTATCAGAGTCCTTGGGGTGCTCTACATCTCCCCCAACAAGCAGCTCTGAGGGCCAAGGCTGACTTCAAATACCCCCACTTTCTGTCTGGGCAGACTCAGCTCTAAAGTCTTCTCTAACTAGCCGCCTCCTCTTCTTTGAAGCCTAAAATCCTAAAACCTAACAAAATAAAGGTCTCCCTCCAAAGAAAAGATTACCCTGAGAGATATCTCTCCAAATCTGTGTAAAAATAATGACCAAGACTCTGGCCCTTCAAACAAGCAGGCTCACCAGGTTAATAACTATATCCAGACATAGCTCCTTTTCCCTAATTGCCCCTTACTCTGTCACCTATCAGATTCTCCTTAAATATCTCTCTCTCCAACCAGAGAGGTATCCATCTACTATGATGGATGACTTCCCCCATTAAACCTTACATAAAGGTGAACAATCTCCAGTGGAAAACTAGAACCTGTAGGAGTTGGAGTCCCCAGCTTGCTAAATGCCAGTTTCACTTCTGTACTCTGGCTTGCTTGCTTGCCTGCTGTAACGCCATGACAGGCCTCATCCTGGACCAGGAAGGAGGCAGGCCGGATCCTTGAGAACAAAGAGAGTTAAGTTCTAGAGTTTATGGCCTGTTGCTTCCTGCCAGCTCCCCTGGAATTTATGGCCCAATGCTTCCTGCCAGTTCCTTTGTGTAGTTCTGCCTCCATCTCCTTTGTGTGTCATTCCCACATTTACGTTTAAATGAACCAATAAATATGCTAGGTCCATATAGAGAATAAGAAGGTAACCTACATACCAGATGACATGCATCCTTGTTAATGTAAGGCTATAAAAACCTCTCTAGGCTGCCACCATGGCTCACTAGGCTAATCCTCCACCTACAGCGCCAGTACTCCAGGTTCTAGTCCCAGTTGGAGCACCAGTTCTGACCTGGTTGCCCCTCTTCCAGTCCAGCTCTCTGCTGTGGCCCAGGAGTGAGTGGAGGATGGCCCAAGTGCTTGGGCCCTGCACCCCATGGGAGACCAGGAGGAAGCACCTGGCTCCTGGCTTCGGATTGGCGCAGCGCCGGCTGTGGCAGCCATTTGGGGAGTGAACCAACGGAAGGAAGACCTTTTTCTCTGTCTCTCTCTCTCTCTCTCACTGTCTAACTCTGCCTGTCCAAAAAAAACAAACAAACAAACAAACAAACCTCTTTTACACAAAGAAGGAAAGAAGAGGGCTTCTTGCCTGTGCACTGCTAAATGGCTGTGTGTGGGTAGGAGGTCCCAGCCAGCTGGTAACAAATAAACCTCTGCTTTTGCATCTGCGACTGTGCCTTATGCATTGATTGGGAAATTCGAACACAACAAACCCAAATTCAATTAAAATCTAAAATTATGTCTTGGTTAAATAACAATCTCATGCATGAAAATTTGGTTCAGCTGTAGCTGGACATTGGGTTTAAAGGAATTTCTCTCTTTTGAATCTAGGGAGATCACTGCCTTTCAAAATATTTCTTTGTAACTTGCCAAATTTGTTTTGCAATGTGGTTTAACAGGTTTCTGATGATATAGCAATGCAATCAGTACTTGTCATAGCCCCCTAAGATAGATTTTGCAATTTCTCGTTTAATGTCACTGATTTATAGCTAGAGTTTTATAAAAAGGACTAGAATTCCATATTATTACAATTTTCATTTTAATTCAGATAAAGGTATGATATAGTATCAGTGTCTTCAGTCATCTAGGTGTAATTGTTAAATGTAAATTGGGTAAAGGCAAATGATAAATGTGTCTAAATGTAAACATTGATATTCTTAGCACCTTATCTTCTGTAAAAAACTATTGGGTTTGTTAACAAATATGTTTTCATACAAAAGCTATTAATCTATTTTTCTCTGACATAAAATTAAAATCTGATCCTCTCTCTGAAGGGAGGAGAGAACTTCCACTTTGACTACAACCTTGTCTAAATATGATCAGAGTCAGTGAACTCAAAAGGCTTCCATAGCCTTGGCAACTCATGACAAGAGCCTAGGGTGATTACTGATGCCATAAACAAGAGTGTCAATTTGTTAAGTCAACAACAGGAGTCACTGTGCACTTACTCCTCATGTAGGATCTTTGTCCTTAATGTGCTGTACATTCTGATTTAATGCTATAACTAGTACTCAAACAGTATTTTTCACTTTGTGTTTCTATGTGGGTGCAAACTGTTGAAATCTTTACTTAATATATGCTAAACTGATCTTCTGTATATAAAGAGAATTGAAGATGAATCTCGATGTGAATGGAAGGGGAGAGGGAAAGGGAAGGGTTGCGGGTGGGAGGGACGTTATGGGTGGGGGAAGCCATTGTAATCCATAAGCTGTACTTTGGAAATTTATATTCATTAAATAAAAGTTAAAAAAAAATCTGATCCTCTCTTTGACTCTCAAAGGGAAAACTTGCTCTTGGTTTAGACAGCACCTTTCATAGCCCTCAAATAATGACTCTGTCCTTTGTTTTATCTAGCCCCCTCAGGCCTCATTCCTTTGTAATCACAACTTCTACTCTTACATCAATCACTGTACTCCCGCCCGTGTGTATTGGTGGTCCTCTCCCCCCACCTAGCATTGTGCGATTGTTCAGAATTTTTCTACAGACAAACCCTGCTACCTGCAAGAGACAAGCAGCGTTTCTCCCAGTTTTGGTTGGGATCAGCTTTGCAGCCTCCTTCTCCTCTGTAGTGATTTCAGGAACAGCTTTGGGCCACACGTTATCTTGACCAACCAATTCCAAAACAACTCCAAGAGGAGATCACCAGGTCCAAAGCCAAATCACCTCACTAACAGGCATGGTACTACAGAACAGACCTGCTTTAGAACTTATAACAGTTAAAAAAGGGAAACTTGCATCTTTCTGGGAGAACAATGTTGTTATTAATGTCAATCAATTGGGCCAGGTACAACAAAATATTAAATTACTTGGTTAATGCCACTCCTAGGACCATTGGCTGCTGTCCTCACTCTGGCTTTTATACTGCCTTGTCTGTTTAAGTGTTTACAGGAGGTGATAATGGAATGAACCAAAGCCTTCACCAACCAAGCAGTCAACCAAATGTTACTACAGGGATAAATCCAGCTCCCCACCCAGGAGATCATGACTTGAGGTGTTGCCCCACCAGGGGAGAGTGACTCATTGCCCCATGTCAGTAGGAAGTAGTTCTACAAGATAGATCATCATCCCTCCACCTCTCCTGGGCCTTTGGAGCCAGTGTAATCCCATGCAATACTTGCTTTATAAAAAATAAAAGGGGGGAATGTTAGTGAAATGGTGTCTTCTTATCCGAGGCACCATCTTAAGCTCCAGGTGCCATCTTAGTTTCTGGCCCAGCCGCCACCTTGTACACTAGGTTCAGTCACTCCAGGTGCTGGGTCACTCCAGGACCCAGCTTACAAGGGTCAGGTGACCAAATGGCCCAACCATAAGCGGCAACTCTACCCCCACTCTAACAGGATTCACTGTTCCCACTCCCTCATCCCTGCAAAGCTATGACAAGGCCTGCTTTCACACACAGGCCCTTTCTCTTTTCTCTTTTTCACCCTCTCCTTCCAGCCTATCGCTGCCCCCCAACAATAAACTTTTCCTTTAACTCCAATGTTTGGCGTGCTTTGTGATGGCCTTTCATTTGTCTCCATAGACATTTCCTAGTATTCCCTTGTTTTACTTTGGATATCTGTAGAGTCAGTGCTTGTGGGGTTTTTCTAATGAGGAGACAGGACACGGGAATGACCATTCTAAAAGTGTGCTGCTGGCTCAATTCACAATAGCTAAGACCTGGAACCAACCCAAATGCCCATCAACAGTAGACTGCATAAAGAAAATATGGGACATGTACTCTATAGAATACTATACAGCAGTCAAAAACAACGAAACCCGGTCATTTGCAACAAGATGGAGGAATTTGGAAAACATCATGCTGAGTGAATTAAGCCAGTCCCAAAGGGACAAATATCATATGTTCTCCCTGATCAGTGACAACTAACGGAGCACCAAAGGGGAAACTTGTTGAAGTGAAATGGACACTATGAGAAACAGTGACTTGATCAGCTCTTGTCCTGACTGTTGATGTACAATGTAATACTTTATCCATTTTAGTATTTTTTTTGTTCTAGTACTATTGGTTGAACTCTGTAATTAACACACAATTATTCTTAGGTGTTTAAATTTTAACTGAAAAGTGATCCCTGCTAGGAATTTGGAAATCATTATGCTGAGTGAAATAAGCCAGTCCCAAAGGGACAAATATCATATGTTCTCCCTGATCGGTGACAACTAATTGAGCACCCCAGGCTGTGCCTCTAATTTCAGGGGAGTTTGCCCCCGCTGAGAGATGCTTAGGCAGCATCTCTACAAGTGCTAACATCTGTTTCAAGCCTGATGCTACTAATTTTTCTTCTCCCTTATTTCTTTATCTAGCTTGCTGTAGATTTGTCAACATAATGACATTTTCAAAGAAATTGATTTTTTCAATTTATTTATTTCATTAATTTGTGCTTTATTTTTATTGTTTTCTTCCTTCTACTTCCTTTAGGTTTATTCTGCTCTTCTTTTTTTTAGGTTTTTAAAGTGGGGATTGGATTAATGATTGGATTTTTTTTCTTTTCTAATATTTTCATTTAGTACTGTAAATTTTTTCTAAGCACTGTTCTAGTCATGTCCCACAATTAACATATGTTGCATTTTCATTAAATTTAATATTTTCAATCCTTTGTGTCATCTTTTTTGACTCAAGTATTATTTAGATGGGTTGTTTTAGTACCTGTGTGTTTGGAAATTTCCTATTATTTTTTCTGTTACTGAGTTCTAGTTTGATTCCACTGTAACTATAAACATACTCTTTATTCAATTATTTCAAATTAAAGTATTTTGGATTTATTTCTTTTGAACTTCTTGAGGTTTGTTTTATGGCCCAGGATATGATCTCTTTCAGTATGTGCCTACTGCACTTGAAAAGAATGCATATTCAACTTTTACTGGGTGGGGTTCTGGAAATGGTGATTAGATACTGCTGACTAATTGTGTTGTTGAATACTTCTGTATCCATGCTGATTTTATGTCTAGTTCTGCCAATTTTGACAAAATGGATGTTAAAGTCTTCAGCTATTCGAGGAGTTTTCTGTGTCTCCTTCTAGTCCTACCAGTTTTTGTTCTAAGTATGTTGCTGCTCTGTGGTTTAATGCATGAACACACAAGATGCTGCATCTTCTCAGTGGATTAACTTTGTCATTATTACACATGACAGTAATATTCTGTCCTTCAAGAAAGTCTACTTTATCTCATATTATTGCAATCATTTCTACTTTTTTTAGGGTTTCCACATCTTTTTTCCATTCTTTTACTTTAAAACTGTATTTTTCACCATATATGAAGTACATCTCTTATAAACATAAGGTTGTTTCATGTTTTGATTTCCTCTGCCAACTTTTTTTTCAGCTACTTAAGTCTGTTTTTTGTTAGTTTTCTCTATTCATTTCTGGGGTTTTTTTCTGCTTTCCTGTGAGTTACTAGAACATTTTAGAATGATTCATCTATACTATTCTTGAGTGTATTCTTTTATAGCTTTTTTGGCAGTTGTTCTAGGTATTAAATTATTTATATATGTGTGTGCATATATATATATAAATCATCATAGTTATCATGCCCTATTGTTCTCCCCTAATTATAATAATTACTTTAAAAATTTTTTCTCAAATACATTTACAACTCTCCCAGTGTTATAATTTTGCTCCAATCATCAAACACGATTTATAAAAATAAAAAAGAAGTACAGTTTATTCTATTTATTCATATTTTTTCTTACTGGAATTTTTTCTTCCTCTCAATGTCTCAGGGTTCCTTCCTTGGTCATCTTCTTTCTGTTTTATGAAACTTTCATGAACCATTCCTTTAGGGTAGGAGTGCTGGTGATGGATTCATTTAGCTTCCTTTTATATCAGAATGTTTTGATTCCTCCTTCATTCCTGAAGAATATTTTCTCAGCGTATAGGACTCTGGATTGATAGTTCATTTATTTGAACACTCAGAAATTATTATTACACTTTCTCTAGAGAGAAATTCTCTGATGAGAATTATGTAATTCAAGTTGTTTTCCTCTGTAGGTAAGAAGTATTTCTCCCACTTTTTTTTTTTTTTAAGACCATTTATTTGAAAGTTAGAGTCATACACACACACAGAGAAGGAGAGGCAGAAAGAGACAGGGGTCTTCCATCTGCTGGTTCACTCCCCAGATGGCCACAACAGCCGGAGCTGAGCCGATCCGAAGCCAGGAGCCAGGAGATTCTTCTGGGTCTCCCATGTGGGTGCAGGGGCCCAAGGACTTGGGCCATCTTCCACTGCTTTCCCAGGCCTTAGCAGAGAGCTGGAAGTGGAGCAGCTGGGACTCAAACCGGCACCCATATGGGATGCCGCCACTGCAGGAGGCAGCATTACCCACTGCGCCACAGCACCGGCCCCATCTCCCACTGTTTTCAATATCTTTTTTCTTTTATTAGACGTTTCACTAGGATGTGTGTTGTCATGGGTTTTTGAGCTTGTCAGGGTTCACTTAGCTTCTTTGATTTACAGGTTGATAATTTTTTATGTTTGAGAAGTATTCAGACACTATTTATTTTTCACCCCTGTATTCTTTATTGTCTCTTTCTGGAAACTTGACAAAAGGAATTTAAATCTTGTTCCATTCCCACATACACCTTAAGTTCTATTTTATCTCTGACACAAATTCCTCCCCGTGCTCCTTCCATTCCACCATTGAGCCCAATCATTAAGTTGAATGTTTTGGTTATTTTATTTTTCAGCTCTGAAATTTCCATTTTTCTTCTTTATAATTTCTACTTCTTTGTTGACATTTCAAATTCTTAGTTGAGACATTCTACTTTTCATTTTCTTTAAGTATGTTTGTAAATACATTTACAGGCATTTTTGATGGTTTCTATAAAATAGTTGTCAGACTGATGTGGGAAAACTCAAGGTAGATAGCTAGTTCATGAGCTGGAGGCCACAACTCCCCCACCCCCACTTGTCAATCAGACTACATAACCACTTCCCTTTTGGAAGTGGATAAGAAGCGTGGTGACAGGGAGGGCTCTCTCTCTCTCTCTCTCTCCTCTCTTGGACTCAAGTAAATCAGGGTATGGAAGTCCCTGTTTCCCCTTCCTATCTCACTCTCCCTTAATAAAGCCCTCATTTTCCTGTGTATCCTTCTCACTCTGCAAATAAACCTTATCATGCTGCGTGTTGTGTTTTGTGCCTGTACTTAGATTTCTCTAAATAAAAGGCAAGAACCTGAAACAGGAGTTTGAGCTTATTGCAGCTCACAACAAATCATTCTAACATTTCTGTTATGTCAGTGGGGGCATCTATTTAAATTTATTTCTATCTATACATATGTTATTCTTAAACTTGTAAAAGTAACAAAGAACTCAATGCCACTCTAGAGTCCAGAGATAGATTATGAGAAGGAAACACAGCAAGTCAATACTCACGTGAAAAGGCTCCAAACCTTATTAATATTCAGGAAAACACATTTTCAAGCCATTAGGAAGTATCACAAAGTATACAACAATGAGCAAAAACAAAAAAGTCTAACAATATGAAGAAGTTGCAAGAAAGTTCATTAGTGGGAATAAACTATACATGGCTAGTAGGGGTGCTAATTAATACAACTAGTTATATCTAGTTAAATTGTTTATGCACATACAACACACAGCAATTAGAGTCTTGGCATATGTTTTAAAGGAATATTATCATGTCAGCAGACATGACAAGGATGTGAAGAAAGGTGTAGGTCATAATAGCAAACAAAAATAAATAAATAAGAAATAACCAGAATTCTGTTGTGTGAAGGGTTCTCAGAATTCCTTCACCATTGGCCAGCAATTCAGAGGGACCTGATGTGAAGGAGACATTCAGATCAAAATGCTCACAGCAGGAGACCTAACTGCCTTTCACTGAACCACTGGCAAGTGCAGATCTCCCTGTGATCAACCACACAAAGCCAATCACATCCTTCGAATTCCCCAGGAGACATATAGAAGACTCCTATGTTAAGTGGGCCTCAAAAATGAACACACTACCAAAGAAATTTACCCATTTCCTGAGTTGACTTTAGACCCCCAGACTCTCTCATTATTAAGAAGATGTATGAATAAGGAAGAAAACAGAAAGATGCCTAGGGGCCAGCGCTGTAGCTAGCAAGTTAAGCCTCCACCTGCAGTGCCAGCATCCAATATGGGAGCCAATTTGAAACTCGGCTGCTCCACTTCCAATACAGCTCTCTGATATGGCCTTGGAAAGTAGTGGAAGATGTACCAAGTTCTTGGGCCCCTGCACTCACGTGCAAGATCTGGAAGAAGCTCCTGACTCCTGGCTTCAGATTGGCCCAGCTCCACCATTTTGGCCATTTGAGGAATGCACCAGGAAGACTCTCTCTCTCTCTCTCTTTCTAAATCTGCCTCTCAAATAAATAATATTTTTAAAAAAGATGCCTCTTTTTGGTTTCCAAGTGTCAGAAAGAATTTCTAGTCTTAATTAAAATTTAAATATAAAAAAGACTAGAAGATACTACAGAATTTATAAGTTTACTTGGTGATGTCTCAGCAAGAATGAAAAAGATACAACAAAGTACAAGAGAGAAAAAGAGAAATAAAAATAAGCATTCCATGGTACCACTCTTACTATAAACTTCCTAATATTGTGCATATCTTTATCAGTACCACTGCAAGTGGGTAGTGAGACATATTTCTTGCCACTGGTAAATTTGCAGAGCAATTGATAATCCTGTTCTCATTCTTGAGCCACTACAACAAGTTGCTGTGGAGTCAGTAATCACATAACCCAACTTGGCTGAAAACACCAGCCACCGTACTTTGTGAGTTCTGTAGCATACAGCAAGTTAGGGATGATCTATTACATTTGCCACTGGGTGGGGTGTTGGAGAAGAGTGCACTGGTTAACTCAGCCTGGACCTTGAAGAGTTCGTTGTCCTAGAAAATGAACTTGTGCCCTAACTCATGGCCCTGCATATGCACAGGGTTCAAGGCATGGTTCTCCAGTGGAAGGCCCTTGCATTGCCCAGAACATGAACCTGAGCTGACCATCAGCTTGGTTCCAACCTCTGTTCAACTGTGGTCTCTATAAATACAACCTCCTGGTAAATTCAAGCCTCACCCCAGCCCAACAGGTGCACTGGGAGATGGACAAGCACCCTGATTCTGTGTGCTTCTCCCTGAGCTGTACATCCACCTTCACAATTCAAACCTACGCAATTGCAAATCATTTTTATCACTACAGGTTTCCCATCTGCTTTTCCCTCCTTAGGAAACGTCTACAATGTGATTACTAATAAACTGGATTCATACAGCCAGAAAGTATTCTTCAGAAAAATGTCTTACAGAAAATTGTATTCTTCATAGCTGGAAATCTTATACTATATATGCATTTGATACCTTTACTTGTAGATAGTTTTGTTCTCATGTTCTGCACATCATGTATGAAGACTGTTGGACGAATCATTAAAGAATGTACTTCTAGTTAAAATTCACATGAAGAATCTCAGAAAAACTAAGAACTTGTTGGGTACTTATAGAAAAGAAAGTGCTGTCTGGGCATGGGAAGTGGTTACTAGACAGGAGCTGTGGTTGAAGAGGAAGGATGTTGACATAAATCTTTGCATAAACCACATTTACGTGAAACCACGATACATCATCAAATATTCTTCTTTCTGACTAATAAGGCAAAGGAAGGAGGCCACATCAGTTGTCTCTGGCAGAATAAGCTATATCAAGGAGATATACTCAAGGTTAGGGGAGGGGAAGACACCCCATTAACATTGGGAATTATAGAAAATATCAAAGAATAATTTTCATAAGAAATATGTAAAATCAATAGAAAACAAGGAAAGTAATTTATTGAAAAGAAAACAAGTCATAAATTAATAAAGAGATCAAGAACTCAGATGGAGATAAAATTTATAGGTTTAAGACAAATTTTATTCAAAATCTTTACTAGATTTTCAAACTTAATGCTCTAGAAGTTTATGAAAAAATATTACATTGTACTGATCCTTTTCCCATGCTGTTAATTTTCAAAGGTTTTAATTGCTATATTATGAGCAAAAGATTAACAGTCAATTTACTTGTATTATAAGAAGGCTGCTTTCTCCAAATTTTGTGAAAATAATAATTAAAATTTTGTTTGGCTTTTTTTGTTTTATGTATATGTTTTAAAGCTACCTTTAATCCCTGAATTATCTGTTTTCTCTAATATAGTTCTCTTTTTCTGTTTCTTTCTTTATCCCTATTGCTCTTTTAAAATGTTTTCTTTTCTTTAATATCATTTCACACTTAATAGTGACCAAAAATTATTTTTGAGTTCCAAGAAATCAGCTGAGATTTGATGGCAACTGGGGGATAATCTTTCAGAGTCTGACCCTTCACTGGGGGACCATGAAGGCTGTATATGGAATTATTTTCTTTGGGACCATTCAATTTATCCTAAAAGGAAACCACAAGGATTTTGTTTGAGGAGTACTCACTAGGCTGCCTATGTGGTAATGGTCATGGTAGACAAGAGATTGTAACTATGGGGCTGGCGCTGTGGCGCAGTGGGTTTAGCTTCCTCCTGTAGCGCTGGCATCGCATACAGGCGCCGGTTCCAGTCCTAGCTGTTCCACTTCAGATCCGGCTCCCTGCTAACTGCCTGGGAAAGCAGCCAAGGATGGCCCAAGTGCTTGGGCCCCTGTACCCACCTGGGAGACCTAGATGAAGCCCCTGGCACCTGGCTTCAGATCACTTCAGCTTTGGCTGTTGTGGCCATTTGGGGAGTGAACCAGTGCATCTCTCTCTGTCTCTATCTTTCTCTGGAAGTCTGGAACTCTGCCTTCCAAATAAATAAGTAAATCTTTAAAAAAAAAAAAAAAAAAGATGAGAACTAAGTATTCTACATCTAATCTTTAATTTAAATTCCTTAAATATCCCAAGTGAAAAATAATAACAAATACAATTTCAAGTATATGGTAATATTTTTATAGTCACTAAAGATAATATTTTATAAGACTATTCTTCATTGATACAGAAAATTATCTTCATAGTTGAAGTGAAAAAAGTTATTACACAGACCAAATTCTAATTCTGTGAAATTTGTTTGTATTTGTACCAATGTCTACATACATATTTGTAAAATCAGGATGGACCTTAATGACTCTCCAGGGACTAGAGGTAGATGACAGAGCAACTACATCTTCTTCCTCTCAATAGTCTTAATGTTAAGATAAGTGGTCTTTAGAGACATTAGTTGGGGAAATTTATATGTAGAACATTTGCATGTAGCACATTAAATGGAAACTCTAAGTAGCTTGTCTTGGGCGCCCCTCCCCACGAATCCTCTGCCTTTGTTTCTCTCCTGCAGGTCCTCACGGTGCTTCCGTGATCACAACCACAACGTTCCTGTTCTCAGCTGAGCCCTCAAGTCTACTTCTTAAACCTGTTACATAAATCTCTACTTCTCACTTCCCACTAAAATACTCTTCTTTTATCCACTTGCCTCATGGAGCTAAAACAGTGGCCTCATAACAGCTCACAGAGAGGAAAGGCAGAAATAACTCCCTAGATGTGAAGTGCCTTACATTTTGAACTCAGAAACCCTGAGTGCTCAGGTGGGCAGAGACAGAAGAGCACCCCCGAGGTTCACGCTCCACTCCCTGCAGATGTCAGATGATGCCTCCAGTCTGCAGTGACAACAGCATAACCTCGGGGATGGGGAACCAGCTCTGCCTCTTCAACCCTAGTTAGTGATGCTCTCAGCTCAGGAACATTTCTCCAGTTTTTAATGAAGCCAAAAGGTTTTGTTAGCCTCGAGGTGTTTGACCTGTAAGATTGCTAAGGACATCTGACTGAATGAAATTGCAGATTCATCAGCTAAGTATGAGGACCCCCAAAACCTGTCATCCATTTAAAAACCCTGCAGATGCATTGCACTGGCCCTGACCATTCCTGTGTGCATGTATGAATCACATTCTCTATCAGGCACAAGAAATGCCAAGAGGAGGGAGAGCCCTGTGCAGTTCATAGGAAGAGCGCAGAGAGGGGCTTAGTGAGTTGTAACAATGCAAATTTCCACCTTCCAGCTTCCCCTGCAGAAACACCACCAGGTAAAGTCAGTTGAAAGTTATGTATCCAGGCCTCTGTGTAATTACTTCCTTATAAGAATTAAGTGGGTGGTTCAACCAGTGGCTGAGCTGCCTGGGTTTGAATCTCAGCTCCATGTCTTAGGCAGATACCCAACTCCTGGTGCTACAATTTCCTAACTGATAAATAAGAAAGAGAAATATCATCAATATATCCACCTCATGGTATCCTTGAAAAGATCCAGTCAGTTAACACAGGAAAAGAACTTAGAAGAGTTTCTGGCAATAGTAAGCACTCCATAAATATTAGGCCTTATTGTTATCTTTATTAATTATGATCATCAATGTATCTCCATTTTCTCACGGGCCTGGCTGGTAAGGACTCAATATTTGGTCCGGAAGTTGCTGTACTGTCACTGCAGACTGGAGCTGCCATCTGAAATTTGCAGAACAAAGTATAAATCTCAGGGGTGCTCTTCTGCCTCTGCACACCTGAGCACAGCAGGGTTTGTGAGTTAATATTTAAGTCGCATCACATGTGGGGAGAATTCCTGTCTTTCCTCTCTGTTTATCTGGGAGGTATTAAGAGGTCTCTCTTGTCGGGTTCACAAACCAAAACCAGCCAAACTTCCAATATATTGGATGGGAATGGAGAAGAGGGAACTTTGTGCTTCAGGTTCTGCTCTTCCCCTCTCCACCTCCAAGAGACTCAGCTCCTCCTGGATATCTGGGGAGAGAGGGCTCATTCCCTCAGTCTCCTCCTGATTTCCTTTCCACAACTGATGCATCAGAATGTGCTGGTTAGCTCTGAAAATTTTTTTAAAGATTTATTTATTTATTTGAAAGTCAGAGTTACACAGAGAGAGGAGAGGCAGAGACAGAGAGAGGTGTCTTCCATCTGCTGGTTCACTCCCCAATTGGCTGCAATGGCCAGAGCTGCACTGATCCAAAGCCAGGAGCCAGGAGCTTCTTCCCAGTCTCCCACGCAGGTGCAGGGGCCTGGACTTGGGCCATTTTGTACTGCTTTCCCAGGCCATAGCAGAGAGCTGGATCGGAAGTGGAGCAGCCGGGTCTCGTACCGGTGCCCATATGGAATGCCAGCACTTCAGGCCAGCGCGTTAACCCACTGCGCCACAGTGCCAGCCCCAGCTCTGAAATTAAGAATCAGATTCACATCAGTAGACAAACTCGAAATTGGTTTGCAACCTTATTGACAGATTCATAACCAGAGCCAAGACCAGAAGATCCAACTGGACTGTCCTGAAACTCCCTGGGGACTGAGCCACAAAGTATCCTCTGCATTTCAAAGGTAGAAACACCTTGAGATGTTTGTATTTATCGTTGTCCATTCCTGTCAGGCCTGTGGGTGTGAGCCACCTTGGCTGAATTTCCAACCCTTGGTTGTGACCCAGGGAATAAAGATAACACCTGTTCCCTTACCCAGCTACTGTACCCTCCCTTCTCTGCATATGGAATATTTTTCTAGACAGGGAAGCAGCACACTCTGGAAGACACCCACTAAGTGCTGTCTACAAGTCCTCGTTCCCGTCCCCGACTCTTAAACTCCACATTCCTCTGTGTAGGCTTTGGAGGCAGCCTGTGTGGAAGCTGAGTTTAAAACAAGTGACACAAAAATAAGACATTGGATGCTTTCTTCTCCCATGTATTAGAACCATATCTGAGACAGCATCATTTGTCTTTGCAGGCTAAGCCATAAAGAAGCATAAGAAAGAATATTTAAGTATAGGAATAAGAAAAAGGTGTTCATTAACAAGGACAAAAACAAGAATTCCTAATTCATACTTTTAACAAGGAATATAAATAATAAAAGAAAATACCACAAAACTTTATTTTGAGACCCAAAAATATGAGGACTATGTGGAGAAGAATACAGTGTTCCTAGAGAGTAATTCAGTATGTACACTTTATAGTTTCATTCAGTATCTACATGAATTTTTCAAACTTTGTATGGGGTTTCTAAAAGTCAATATGAAAAGTGACTACACTCCTGTATAAATTTTTCTAAGACTGCCACAGTACAGAGCAGTTCTTAAAATAATTGTTGTTGGATTTCTCCTCTACTATATTTCTTATTTTTCAAAAACCTTCTCTTTCTTTTTATGTTATTTTGTTGTTCCTATATGGAGACAATATATTCCACTGCCCATTAGAACACAACCAGTTATTATAGCTTTGGAATATAGAGATAAACCTTAGAGATAAATTCAAGATGCCAGGGCATAAAACAAAAGGAAATGGATCCTCGGGGCTCTGCAGTCCTACTTCACCCTTCTCAATCCCACCCCACCACAAACTCATCCCTAAAAGCTAAACTAGAAGTGACTGATCAAGACCTTTGCAGAAAATGTGCTTAAGTGAAACAAAAATTTGAACCTTGAACCTTGAACATGTTCTTTCCAGCCAATGAGGATGAGATGTAGGGCAGGATCATTTGTCTCTAGGAGACTAAGCTAAGAAGAAAACTCACAGGAATAGCTCTGCATTTAAAAAGTGTTCCTTTCACAATACCAACAGAATCTAGAGCATAAGTACACGTGACAAAGGACTCATCAATTTTACTTTATTGGTATTATTTAATGATTTCTTTATTTAAAATTCATTTGATGAATGAGTGTGTGCCGCGGGGCACCGAAGACAGGCGCGTATCAACGCCAAAAAATAAAAAGAAAGGGGGATCTGTGGGGAGCAACTCAGACTAGACTAAGTTACTGGAATTAAGACTTATTCTATGCATCTGCTTTCCCACAATATGGCGCTGGGAGAGGAGTAAAACAGCTTCTACACAGCTGCCTCCAGTTCAACCAATAAACTGTAGGACCTGCTCCTGATTGGAGGAGAGCAGCGTACTTGGCGTGTGGGTAGCAGAGTTGGGATTGGTGGAAGAGGACTATAAAGGAGGAGAGAGACAACATGCACCAGGGAACATCTATCTGAAGGAACACCTGAGCAGCCCCCGAGAGAGCCGGCCGGCGGTGTGCCGCTCCCCCGCGGAAGTGGGGAAAGTGGCAGTGGGAACCACCCTTCCACGGAGGTGGAAGGTCGGTAGCCAACCCGGGGAAGAACCAGCAGCAAACCCGGGGAGGGCCGAGCAGACAAAAGAACAGCGCAGGGTCCTGTGTTGTTCCTCCGCGAAGAGGGGGAGCAACAACAATAGCCAGCACATAGAATGAACCAAGGTGTCCATTATCAATTAATAAAGAAGCAAGATAATTTTATACGCACATACACATAATGGAATGCTATTCAAACTATAAAAAAGGAATGAAATTCTATCATTTGCAGCAAAATTGTTGGAACTGGGGGACATCATGTTGAGCTAAATAAGCCACACAGGAAGATAAATACCACATGTTCTCCTTTATATGTAGGAGTTAAATATAAACGCACACACACGCACACACATACACACACACACACAAAGAAATGCCCCCATGTATCAGTTCTGCACAAATAGTCTTTTGTCAAACTTTAAGTCTTTGACAAACAAATTGATAGACATTATATACTACTGTAGTTCTAATGCTTTTGTGACTATTTTAAAATCTACTTTAGGCACCAGCATTGTGGCAGAATGGATTTAACCGCCACCTGAGACTCTGGCATCTCAGCTGTGGGCCAGTTGGTGTCCCAGCTGTTCTGCTTTCAATCAAGCTCCCTTCTGCTGTGCCTGGGATAGCAGCAGAGGGTAGCAGGAGACCCAGTTGGAGTTCCAGGATCCTGGCTTCCACCTGGCCCTATCTGGCCACTGCAGCAATATTGGGAGTGAACCAGTGGATGGAAGATCTCTGTCTCTGTCTCTCTCTGTCTGTCTCTCTCTCTGTCTCTCTCAATTCTGACTTTCAAACAAATAAATAAATTGTAAAAAAATAAATAAAATGTACTTTATATGAGTGAAATTGAGCATCTTTTTGCTTATTTACTGTATACAGTCCTTGCCTAATACCCTGCTGGACTACAGTCTTTTTACTTTTTATTTGTCAAACTCTTTATTTAGCAGAACTACTAAGCCTTTGACTATAACATGAATTAAAAATATGTTATCTCAAAAGAATAGCATCCTTTTTTTCTAGTATAGGTATAAATTATTCTGTTAGCATTGTTTTAATTACATTGCACACATTTTCTAACTCTAATTTTGAGAGGATTTTATTATTGAACTTTAAAATTTTTATCAGTAATAATTGTACATTTCATGGATTATAGCATGATATTTCATACATTTATACCATGTATGCTAACTGAAACAGAGTAATCAGCACTTCCCCTTCTGTGACATCACTTCATAATTGGAGACTTGGAGCTTCGTTGTTTTATTTATTCATACAATCTATACCAGGATATTGTGAGCTATATTCTCTCCACTAGCTGTGGAACACGAGAAACTTATTCTCCTAATGTAACGCTGATTTAGTACCCATTACCCAGACTTCCTCTATGCCCCCATCTCTACCTTCCTCTAATAATCTCATTCTGTGTTTAGATTGAGTTTTGTTTTTTTCCAGCTCCACCTATAAGCACGACATGTGGCATTTGTCTTTCTGTGTCTGGCTTATTTCACTTAACATACTGTCCTCCACTTCCATCCATTTGCTGCAAGTGACAGGATTGTGTTACTTTCATGTAGTGTTCCAATGTGTATTATATGACATTTTCTTCATCCATTCATCTCATGATGGACACCTTGATTGATTTCATATCCTGGCCACTGTGAACAGTGCTGCAATATCCATGGTAGAGCAGGTGTTGCTCTGATACAGTGACTTTGTGTCTTTTGCACATATACTCCATAGTGGGGTTGCTACCTCACATGGCAGTTGCATTTCCAGTTTTTAAAGAAATCTCCATACAGTTTTCCATAGTGGCTTCACTAATTTACATTCCCACCAACACTGTGTAAGACTTCCCTTTTCTCCACATCCCTGCCAGCATTTGTTCCTCTCTGTCTTTTTGATAACAGCCATTCTGACAGAGATGAGGTGATATTTCATTCTGGTTTGGATTTACACTTCCCTGGTGGCTACTGCTATAGAGAATTTTTTCAAGTATTGTTGGTAATATGTATTCTTTTGAGAAATTTCTACTCAGGTTCTTGGCTCATTTCTTAATTGGAATGGTAGGTATTATTGTTCAGTGTTTTGAGTATCTGATATATTCTGCATATCAATCCTTTGCCAAACATGGAGCATAAAAATATTGTCTCCCATTCTGTTGGATGCCTCTTCACTCTGTTATCATTTCCTTTGTTATGCAGAAACTTCTTTGTTTGATTTAATCTCATTTGCCTAGTTTTTTGTTATCTGTGCTTTTGGGGGTCTTATCCAAAAAGTTATTGCCTACACCAATGTCTTTAGTGTTTTACCCATGTCTTCTCCCACCAACTTAATAATTTCAGATCTTACATTTAGCTCTTCGATCCATCATGAGTTGATTTCCATGTGCATACCCAGTTTTGCCAGCATCTTTATTGGAAAGACTATGCTTTCTCCAATGTATATTTTCTCCAATATATGTTCATAGCATCTTTATAAAAAATCAGTTGGCCATATGCATATAGATTAATTTTTGAGTTCTCTACTCTGTCACATTGGTCTATGTGTCAGTTTTTATGCCAGTGCCATTTTACTTATTATAACCTTGTAGTACGCTTTGAAATCTGGTATGGTATTGTGATGCCTCCATCTTTATGGTTGTTTTGTTTTGCCAGGATCACTTTGGCTGTTTGGGGTTTTTTTGTGCCTCCTTATGAATTTCAGGATTTTTTTTCTTTTTTATTTCATGTTTTATTTTAATTTTAATTCATTTTTAACAGATTCAGTATGATTTGTAGATACAAATTGAATAACATAATGATATTCCCTTCCTCCCTCCCTCCCATCCTCCTTCCTTTTACCTTTCTCTTTTTTTTTTTTTTTTTTTGTTCTAATTCTGCAAAGAATGTCATCAGGATTTTGATAGGATCTGCACTGAATATGTAGCTTCCTTTAGTATGTAAGTTTTAATGACATTAGTTTTTCAAATCCACAAGCAAGAAATATCCTTCCGTTACTGAGAATCCTTGAAGATTGTTTTCATCAGTGTTTTAACATTTTCATTGTAGACAGCTTTCATTTCTTTGGTTATATGTATTTCTAAATAATTTTTAGCTGTTATGAGTGGAATTTCTTTTCCTTTCAGCAAGATCATTGTAGGTGTATGAAAATTTTGCTAGTTTCTATACATTGAAATTGTGTTCTGTGACATTACCGAATTGATTTGTCTGTTCTAACAGCTTTTTGGTGGCATGTTTAGGATTTTTCATGTCCAAAATCATGTGTGAAAAAACGGATATTTCAACTCCCTCCTTTCCATTTTTGATGTCTTTTATTTCTTTCTCTTCCCTAATTGCTCTTGCTCATACTTCCAGTACTACAGTGAATAAGCATGGCAAAAGTGAACATTTTTGTTTCATTCCAGACCTTATGGGATATGCTTTCAGCTTCTCCCCATTCAGTACATTATTGGCTAGGGGTTTGCCATAGTTAACCTTTTTTAAAAGATTTTATTTATTTATTTATTTATTTGAAAGGCAGAGTTACACAGAGAGAGGAGAGGCAGAGAGAGAGAGAGAGGTCTTCTATCCACTGGTTCACTCCCCAATTGGCCACAATGGCTGACGCTGAGCCAATCCAAATCTGGGAGCCAGGAGCCCATATGGGATGCCGGTGCTGCAGGCTCCGGCTTTAACCCACTGCACCACAATGCCAGGCCCCTCACTGACTGAAATCCAGTCTATTCATTGGGGTCTGAACAACCTCTTTGCCCCTGTGAAGGAACCCATAATGCTCCCTCCACTCCCCAGGTCCCACACCTGAACTGCTGTGGTACAGCCACTGCTAAACTCCATTCTGTCTTAGGGGACAGCAAGTGGCCCCATCACTATCAAAAGCCCTCCAGAGAAAGAACTAGGGCACTTCAAAGGGCAGAGAGCAGGCCTCTATGCAACGTGATGCTGTGAGATTGCAGGGTCCAAGATCCAGAGCCACACTTGCTCACTCTGTTCAGATCTAGAGAAATTTCCCTTTGCTTCCTGGTACTTGGCAGCAGTAGCAGGTGCTACTCAAGCCTAGAGGACCTGAGGAAGTCCCCTCAGCACAGGTGCTGGGTGGCAAGGACGCAAGTCCCAGCATCACTCTTGAAAGACCTGTGGGAACTGGGGGGCAGTCCTCTCTGTGTCCTGCAGCTCTGGGGCCGTGGCTGTTGGTCCTGTAGCCCTGGAGTAATTTGCATTCATTGGTTGGATCTGGAGGGCCTTATCTGCATTTCTCTGTTTCAGACTACAAAGATTAAATCAAGAATATGCAGAAAATCTAAGCAGATTCATAACAAATAATGAAATACAAACAGTATTTTGAAAGTGTCTCATCAAAGAAAAGTCAAGGACCTGATGGGTTTTCACTGAATTCTTCAAAAACATTGAAAGACGAACTAATTCAAGTACTTCTCAAACTATTTAAAAATATGAAAAAGATGGAACTCTGCAAAGCTCTTTTTATGAGGTCAGCATTTCTCTGATATTAAAACTAAAGAAAGACACAACACAAAAAGAAAACTATAGACAAATATCCTTGTGAAATACGGATGCAAATATTTAACAAAATGTTAATAATCAAATCCAATGCTACATTGAAAAGATCATACATCATGATCAAGTGGAATTTACCCCAGGGATGAAAGGACAGTTGAACATTCACAAGTCAATAAATGTAAAAAATATTGTATCAACAGAATGAAGAACAAAAACTATAAGATCATCTCAACAGATGTGGAAAAATGATTGAATGAGATCCAACAACCATTCATGATAAAAAAAAAAAAAACTCTCAACAAATTATGTATAGAAGTAACATACCTCAAAATCATAAAGGCTATTGGGGCCAGCACTGTGGCATAGCGGGTTAAGCCACCACCTGCAGTGCCAGCATCTCATATGGGTGCGGGTTTGAAACCCAGCTGCTTCACTTCCGATCCAGCTCTCTGATATGGCCTGGGAAAGCACTGGAAGATGGTCCAAATGCTTGGGCCCCTGCACCCACGTGGGAGACCTGAAAGAAGCTCCTGGCTCCTGGCTTCAGATCAGCTCGGCTCTCGCCATTGCGGTCATTTGAGGAGTGAACTAGCAGATGGAAGACTTCTCTCTCTATCTCTAGCTCTACCTCTCTCTCTGTAACTGTCTTTCAAATAAATGAAATAAATCTTAAAAAATAAATACAGTCAGTGAGGACTAGAAGTTCTCCTGTAGTTAGTCTGCAGTGAAGGCGGTGGCTTCCTATGTACCTTCACCAGCAGTGCGGCATCTCCCTGGCCAGTGCAGGAGCAACAGTATTCTTCGTTCCTGTTTCTCTCTATTAGCTTTTGGGGTCTCTGCACTGCCTGGAGTTTCCATTCCATATTTACTGCAGTTTTCTCTCAATTGATCTCCTGGAAACAGGTATTGCCTTTCTGGTGCTCCTCTATGACAAAGACCAGCACAGTATCTCTCTACTTAGCTAACTTGGATCTCCCTCCACATTGCACAAATTTTAATATGTTAGCTTTTAATTTGATTTCAATTCAAATATTTTTTGATCACCCTTATAATTTTTACTTTGACCAGTGGATAGTTTCCAAGTCTGTTTCTTAAATTCTAAACATTTCAACATAGACTCCAATTATTTTTCTTCTATTCATTGCTATTTTAATTATCTTGGGGGCTATTTTAATTATCTTGTGGCCCAGAAAAACATGCATATATTGTATGATTTCAATTCTTTGACACTTCCAAATATTGTTTTATGATACAGCATTTGGGTTTTTCTCTTTTGTTTTTATTAAAGCTAGAGATTTATTGTTATCTTGTGATTAAGTCAAATTGATTATTTCACCATCCCACATTGTACCACCATTCACCATACACAAGTTTTTAAACTGGTCTGAGACATAGGGAAAAAGAGCAAAGACACATGGATACCTTCCTTAACAACCTCCTCTGGCCACCAGCATACTGTTTATCTTGATGATTATTCTACACACATTTAAACAGCAAGTGTTCTGCTATTTTGTGGAATTTTCTATAAGTGAGACTTTGTCAAGTTAGTTGGTAGCACTGTTCAGTTATTCCAAGTCCTCATTGACTAAGTTTTCTGCCAAATACTGAGAAATGAGTGTAAATGCTTCCATTATAATTTTGAATTTCTCTATTTTTCCTTCCATTTTTATCAGTTTTGACTAATATATTTTGAAGCCCTGTTTTCAGGCACATATACACTTATGATTATTTTGTCTTTTGGATTTAAAGCCCATTTTTCTTTCGATGATGTTCCTCTTTATCCCTGGGAATATTCCTAGTTCTGACACCCATTTTGTTGAATATTGACATAGTTATCACAGCTTCCTGTTGATTTTGTTCACAGGGTACATATTCCCTCTGCTTTTACTATTCATGTAGCTATGCTTATCTATTAGAAATCCAGTATTTGGGGCTGGTGCTGTGGCACAGTGAGCTAAAGCCCCGGCCTGCAGTGCCAGCATCCCATATGGGCACTAATTCAAGTCCCAGCTGCTCCTCTTCCAATCCAGCTCTCTGCTAATGTGCCTGGGAAAGCAGTGGAAGATGGTCCAAGTGCTTGCGGCTCTACACCCACGTGGAAGACCTGGAAAAATCTCCTGGCTCCTGTCTTCAGATCAGTCTTGCTCCAGCTGTTGCAGCCATTTGAGGAGTGAGCCAGCACCTTAAAGACCTCTCTCTCTCTCTCTCTCTGTACTTCTCTCTTTGTAACTGTCTTTCAAATAAATAAAATAAATCTTTAAAATAAAAAAATGCATTATCTTTACGCAGATTAGAATTCAATTAGGCCATTTCTATTCACTCTGATCTTTATCATTAAATTGGTATATTTATATCAATTATATTTAATGCAGTCATTAATATCAGATTATTTTGTTAGATATTTTCAATTAATTATATTAAATATTTATTTTTTAAAAAATTCTTTTCTGGGCCAAGAATTTGGCACAGAAGTTAACATGCCAATTGGAACATCCACACCCCATATCAGAGTGCCTGAATTCATTCAAGTCCAGATCCACTATCAGTTCCCACTTCGTGCTAACAGGCACGTTGGGAGGCAGCAAGTGAGAACAAAGTACTTGGTATCCTGCCTCCATATGGGGATATAGATTAAGTTCCATGTTCCTGACTTCAGACTGGCACGTTTTTTGGAAAGTAAACTAGTAAATGGAAGTTCTCTCTCTCTCTCTCCTCTCTGATTTCTTTTTTTTCTTAAATATTTATTTTATATATATGAAAAAGTTACAGAGAGAGAGAGGTCTTCCATTCCATTAGTTCACTCATGACCACAACACCCAGAGCTGAGCTGATCTTAAGCCAAGAAACAGGAGCTTCTTCTGGGTCTCCCACATGGGTGCAGGGGCCCAAGGACTTGGGCCATCTTCTACTGCTTCCCCAGGCCATAGCAGAGAGCTGGATCAGAAGAGGAACAGCTGGGACTCGAACCTGTGCCCATATGGGATACCAGCGCTTCAGGCCAGGGCTTTAACCTGCTGCACCACAGCGCCGGTCCCGTGATGCCATATTTCTAACATATGAAGAACTTTATTTTACAATTCTTATAGTGCAAAAATTCATGGATTCCAACATTCCCACATCTCAAAGGTAACAATTAATACATGACTAACAAGTGTGCAGGAAGAAAAAGTCAAATGGCTTTGGGTGCATCCCCTGCCCCCACCCTCTTTCTCCAGTGCACACTCCACAGCTCTCAAGTTCTTCCATCTCACCAATGCAAGCATATCCCTGCCAATATTTTCTTTCCAATGGAATATTTTTAGAGAAACACAGTCAAGCAAGAACAACTAATATTCAACTTCCATTATTGTAAACACAGTTTTATAAGATATTTCTATTGTTTGCAGTATTTTTCAAAATTTCTAAACTTTACACATATATGGATTACTTTTCCCTAATATTGTCTGTTATTAAAACATTAGAATGCTGCTTACATGATCATCTGTATTTTTTAAGTTCTGGCTTTATGATAATTTTAAAATATCTAGGTTAATGCTGGCACTGTGGCTCAATAGGCTAATCCTCCACCTCCGGTGCCAGCACACCGGGTTCTAGTCCTGGTCGGGGCACCGGATTCTGTCCCGGTTGCCCCTCTTCCAGGGCAGCTCTCTGCTGTGGCCGAGAGGGCAGTGAAGGATGGCCCAAGTCCTTGGGCCCTGCACCCGCATGGGAGACCAGGGGAAGCACCTGGCTCCGGGCTTCGGATCAGCGCCGTGCGCCGGCTGCAGCGGCCATCGGGGGTGAACCAACGGCAAAAGGAAGACCTTTCTCTCTCTCTCTCTCATTGTCCACTCTGCCTGTCAAAAAAAAAAAAATCTAGGCTAAATGCATTAAATATACATGTTGGCATTTGATTAAAATATATAACTTAAAATAAATAATTGCATTTAAAATTTCAATTTAAGATTTTTTTTCATTTATTTTACTGAGTCATGTCAGGCGAAGGTTTCTGTACAAGAATGTTCATAATATGTATGTATATTATGACTGGAGAATTCTTGTGAGGAGAACCAATCAGCACAGGGTGTGAAGAACCTCATTTGTCTCCGGGCAGTCTGTTCCATAGCCGGCTTCAGATGAATTAAGAACTTATATTCAACTCAACGAGCATTTGTTGATTACATACTTCACTCATAGCACAGAGTCTTATGAAACAAACTACTCAGTCTAGCTGAAGAGTAGCCATGAGCTATACAGCTAAAAGTAGATCTGGGAATGTAAGTAATTTTGAATGTTTTCAAACAGAAATTAGTAGAGAGCAGTCTTCTGTTTCACATTATTTTTATTGTGCAATTTATTAAAAGAATCATCTAAATCAACTAACTCATACACATAGGACTTGTTGGTGACAAAGAATCAGTGGGAATGATGTTGAGCAAAAAACAGAATTGTTGCCTTTGCAAGGTCATGTGCTTCACTAACTTTATAACTGAAGAGATTACATGACTATCAGTATTCAGGCCTTTGCATCAACATGGCATTCTTGGCAGCTATAAAATGACTACGTACAGTTCTCCAAGTTCCTATATTTTCAACTGGAAAATTCTGAAAAAGATTTGAGAACAAATCATAGCAATGTTTCATATTAAAATTCAATAGTCCTTCATTCCATTCTCCTTTGAGAAAGTTGTTCTTCCAATGGGAAAAAAGTAAACATAAAATTACAAGTTGGAATCGGTTTCAAATATGGAGATTCTGCAATCCTCAGACAGCAAATTTACCCAGAGGACATGATTGATAAATCGTAAAAAATGGTGAAAACTTCTTAATCCCCCTCCTGACTTCAGCAGGTACTGTGACTTGTTTTGACAGGTAGAATATAATGGAAGTGATGCTTTCAGTTCTAATTTTAAGTTCAAGAGGCCCTGCTTTTTCGTGAATGAGGGAGCCCTCTATCACCTAGGAACAAGCCTCAGCCAGCCTTGCTGGATCAGCAGCCCACATGGAAAGAAGCCCAGAAATCCTAGCTGAACGAATGCTGCAGACAAGTGAGGGAGCCCGCTGAGCACAACTGTGTTTCCCAGCAACTGTTTAGGGCTTCTGTGCCTCACAAGCTCCTACACACTCACAGTGGCTCAGGGAGAAGGCTCAGTTGCTGAGGTTACAGGCTGTCCCTGGGTAGGCATGATGTTATTATTGTTGTTATCATTCTGAGTATTTGTCATTATACAATATCTATCACTTGAAAATATTTGTCATGTGCCAGGCACTGGACTATGTGAGGGATCTTTGCAAAGTTCATGAAAATATTATGAAAAAAATGCATGAACTTCAAAAAAATTGCTTGCACCAAAATAAATTCATCTTTTAATTCTCATAAATTTCTTGAAGTATCCTTACATTTGAATTTTATCATTTGTGCTTTTTTATAACTTCATGATATTAAATATCATATAATAGTTTTCATCCCACTTTATAAAAAATAGCTCCAAGGCTTAGGTATTTCGAGTAATTTTACCAAGATGGTGCAGCTTATCAAGGCCAGTACTAAAAGATTATTTATTTTATTACAAAGCCCATCTTATTTTTACTTTGATACTCTGGACTCTTTTTTTTTTTTTTAAACACTTTCAGCTACTGCAATACAGTAGAAGTCTTGACACCAAAACACAAAATACAAAGATTACTCAAAACAGGAAAAAAATCTGTATAAAACTCATGCAGTTACTTTGGCATCTCATGGCATTATTACCCCTTTTGCTGCCCTGACAGAAAACACGTGAAGCTTTTGAGAATTTGAGAAGAATTTGGCCAACTGGGTTTATTCAAGTAGAAAAAGCTACTGCCGACAGAGATCACCTGGGTAGGCAGGTCAACTTAAGATCTAGAGGACTCCATGTGCACTGTGGGTACACAAAGAAACACAGCTAACCCACATTCAGAAGCCAGAGAACAGGGAGGGGGTGAGGACTGCCACAGAGGGGAATCAACTCAGGGAAGAATTCTGGGAACCATAACTCAGAAAATCCTGAAGGACAACATATTGCTGACGCATAGTCCCCACCCCCATGCTACTCGCAGACACACACACATGAGAGAAAGCTCTGATTCAGTGTCCTCCCTCCACTCATGGAGAATTCTCTCGGTACACTCTAGAAGCGGGCATCAGAAGCAGGGGATTTCCCTTTTTTGCCTCTGGGCCTCTTGAAACAGGCTCTGCAGCTGGCAACTGAGGTGTCACCATAGGAGATTTTTCTGATTGGCCAAATGCTGACCTGAAGGGGTTTGGTTTGGGTCCTCTTTAGATTAGTTGGCTCAGTCCTCGATTTCTGTGCACCTCAGAGCAGCAGCTGCTGGGACCACCTTGAGAAGAGAATGATTCCCAACAAAGCACTGATCCTGGGGGCCCTTGCCCTGACCACCATGATGAGCCCGTGCAGAGCTGAGGACATTGTGGGTGAGTGCATGGCTGATGGTTGTCCCCTGGAGCTGAAAAAAGAGATAGAAATTGGCTAAGAAATAGTAGAGATTTCCTATCGGCCTTCTCAGTATTAAGAGGTTTAAAAATTATAGCTGTTGCTCTTTTGGGAAACTAAAGCCCCAACCCAGTTTCTTTGCTACCTGTGCTGTTGAGAGTTCCCTAAGGATATTCTTGCATTTATGACAGAGCCAGGGAACGTGGCCTGGAAGTCTCTGTGACACTCGATCATGAATACCTCAAAGTCCAGGGTCATTTCCACAGTGGACCACATTTCATTATTAAATATTTATGAACTATTATTCCCAAATTTCCCTGACCAATGTTTGAAGCTTTTTATATGTCTCCATAATATATTTTGGGTTAAATAGTTCCATGAATTATGTATGCTATACCCACATACAGTTAAGACGTCTTTTTCTCCAGTTTAGATTTGGACACAGTGCTGAGAACTGGCATCAGTGGGGAATGAGTTAGCATTCCAGGAGACACAGTCCAGCTTTAGTTGTGACTTTACCACATGGGTCTCTTAAACTCAGTTACCTCATGTGGGTAAGATGGGCATGTCAATATGCTTTATAAATAGTAGAAACACAGCAGTGCCAACACTTACTGATTTTTACTTATTCCTATCACAGATATAACATTGTATTTTTTTCTTTAGCAAAGAAAGGAATATATTCACTTTTCTATTAAAATTGAGAACTTTATGATTAGAATTTTGGTAAATCAAATTATTTTATTTTAAAGTCATTAATACAAATAGCCTGTTCTTCAGCCCATCTAGTAAAGGAAAATGGGCAAGTACAATTATTAATGATTTGCTCCTTTGGGTCTCCCTGCATTGTTGTCCATCTCTTTCCACCCTTTCTCCATGCCATGCTTTGCCTTTCCTTTCAAGATCCATCCCTGACTCTCTGCCATTTTAGAGACATGGATTTTTAAAAAATGAAAGTTGAAAATCAAATAGTTAAAAGGGAAAATGAAATGGATGTTACTCTCATCGTTAGCAAGCTTATTAACCCTGACTACACCCATTCTTACTATGTTTGATAGTAGACGTTCTTCCAGAGCATTTGGCTTATTTGTTCTGCATTTCCTGTCTTCAATATCGCACTTGAATATCTTGGTCAGATTTAACATATCCATTTGACACAGTGGGCACAATGCTGAAGGCCCATGATCCTTATAGGGTTACATAAAAATGTTTAACTCTTTGTAACATTAGAAGAAAAATGAAGTTACATACTGTAATTATCTTTACATTAGTACAATCATAAAACATAATTTTCAGTATTTTTTGAAGAAATAGGTCCATGAAAGCAACAGTACATGGAATTCACAAGTCTTAGTGCACCCTGACTTTCATATGCAGAAGCTGCTACCCATGTGCTCACTAGCCTTATCCCTAATTTCTGTGATCCTCAATAGCAACTATCATTCAATATACATTTTTGAGTGCACAATGAACTAAGTTTTAGGGACTAAGAGATGGAAAGTTGTGCCGTCTGCCCCCTAGTGGTTGCACACACTACTGCTGGAAACAGAATGTAGTGCAAGAAAGCAGAAGGGCTGGTCCCAGGAATATCATGTCCTCCAGCAATGGTGAGCAGCCTAGGACAAGTTCCACGTGAAAAAAAATGATTGCCTATGTTCATGCTAGAAAAGGGAGTCACAATTTATGGTATGTATATGAAGAATTTGTTGGATGCTCTGTTAAGTGATCAACAAAGGTGATCTTGCTGGGTAAAGCAGAGTGAGTCAGAAGAGGACAATAACCTTGGAGAGCAAGGCATTGGAATGAAAGAGTTGGAGGCCGTATTGTGGTCATAGACAAGTTACTGAGAGGACTTAGCTAAGAAATTTGGTGACTAAGCCAAAAAAAAAAAAAACCCTCCAGGATGGAATAGATATATACAGGAAGTTCTAAAACAACAATATCAAAACAGATCCTGGGCTTGGTTTGACTGGCAGATTCTTGTGGAGGTTGTTAAGCTGTACAGCTGTAAATACCCTTACCACAGAACTCACCACACCATATCGTGTCTGCTCCTTTACTTGCCTGACTCAACAGCTAGTCAGTGATTTGTGATGGGAGAGACCTTGCCTGGTTGGTGTTCTCCTTACTCCCTGCTTTGTCTGCCACTTGTTGATATTCAGTAAATGAAGACACAAGGAAAGATGAAATGTTAAACATTCACAGATGTCTTGATAAAATGTACAGTTAGGTGGGTTTAGGAAGAGACAGACTGCATCAGTTGCCATTCTGCTTAGGCATCTTCGGAAATGCACAGTGTCCACTGGAGAAGAGCCTCAACTTACTGAGCCTTCAACTGAGAATAAATGCTGAGTCAGAAAACAGAGAGGAAAAATGGGGTGGTGAATGACAGAAATGTAAAACTGAATAAAGTTTCCATTTTTATTTCAGAGAAACCAGATACTCCACCCTAAGGATCACTACAATTAGCAAAATAGACACCTAGGAGCATTGTTTAGTTTTTATGTATTTTGTAAAGCTGTTGTTGTTTTTTAATACCCTTTTCTATACCTTATAATAGTTATGTAAAACTTTTAAAATAATCAATTCCTGTGCTTTCCTTTGGTTATAAAGAAAAAAAGGAAAGGATGTTGGTATTGAAAATGACCTTCTCTGAGCTGGTTCTGGGAAGAGGAGCCATAGTCAATGTGCTATTAACTGATGAAAAGTTAGGAAGCAGAAGGAAGCAAACTGAATCTCAGAAGCTAAATATTGTGATCATTCATTCATTTCTTCTTCCATCCAGTACAATATTTATCACAAGCTTATAATATGCCAGACACTGAGTTAGAATAGCAGTAAAGAAGATGTGACATTCTGCTCTCGTGGGGCACACGTGATAGTGGGAAAGGCAGACTGCATTCTGACTGGGCAGCTACCAATGCAGGGGAGGCTAAAGCAGACATTGGGAATTTTGTCCAGAGTCTTTGCCAGAGATGAAACCCACAGCATTTGGAAGTGAGTTTCTTTTGTCACTTTGTTTATTAAGTTTTTTTACCTTTTGTGTCTCATCTTTCACTCATCAGCTGACCACGTTGGCTCCTATGGCATAAACGTCTACCAGTCTTATGGTCCCTCTGGCCAGTACACCCATGAATTTGATGGAGATGAGCAGTTCTATGTAGACCTGGATAAGAAGGAGACTATCTGGAGGCTTCCTGAGTTTAGCAGATTTGCAAGTTTTGATCCACAGGGTGCACTGGGAAACATAGCCACAGAAAAATACAACTTGGACATCATCATTAAACGCTCCAACTCTACTGCTGCTGTCAACAGTAAGTGTCACCATCTTGAATCCATCCCTTCATAACAGGTCTCTCTCCCTTCTTCCCTAAGGATAGATACCCACTCATCCTTATATAAAACTATCTCCTTTCCAAGGAGGCCCAAGATCTTCTTGCAGTTATTACTGAACTCCTATCCTCTCTCATCTCAAAATTCAAATATTTCCATGTAATACCAAGTCCTTCTCTCATAAGTATTTCCTTGCCTCCTTCAAGAAGTCCCCTAGTTCTAAAACCTTAATAAGCATTCCACAGTAGGGCACATTGCTGAAACATTGGCAATTGCCAGTGTTTCCCAAGCAGAAGGGAAATAAGAGCTCTTCAACTATCAGTTGGGAAGTTCTGGTGGGAGGGCTTCTCCGTGGTGCAGTGCAGAAGCCCAGGACAGAGCTACCAGCAACTCACACCACTGCTGTTTCCTCACCACAGAAGTTCCTGAGGTGACAGTGTTCTCCAAGGCCCCTGTGAGGCTGGGGCAGCCCAACACCCTCATCTGTCTTGTGGACAACATCTTTCCTCCTGTGATCAACATCTCGTGGTTGATCAATGGGCACCCAGTCACAGAAGGTGTTTTTGAGACCAGCTTCCTCTCCAAGAGTGATCACACCTTCTTCAAAATCGGCTACCTCACCTTCCTCCCTTCTGCTGATGATATTTACGACTGCAGAGTGGAGCACTGGGGCCTGGAGAAGCCACTTCTGAGACACTGGGGTAGGTATAAGTTCTGCTTCTTTTTGATGCCTTCTTGCCTATCAGGTCAAAAACATCCTGCCTTTTAGCCCATAACTCGCATGTTCCAAAACTTGTCTTCCATACTTTTAGAAGGGGTTCTAATGATAAACTTTGTTCTGCTTCCTAAGCCTGGTGCTTCTTTTCTTTGCAGAACTCCCCTACCCTATTCCACAGATAGATTCACAAACCCATACTCTGTATTCTGACCTCTGCAACTTCACTTTCACAGAACCTGAGATCCCAGCCCCCATGTCAGAGCTGACAGAGACTGTGGTCTGCGCCCTGGGGTTGGCTGTGGGCCTCGTGGGCATCATAGTAGGCACCATCCTCATCATCCGAGGACTGCGCTCAGGTGGTGCCTCCCGACAGCAAGGACCCTTGTGAATCACACCCTGGTAGTGAAGGTAAGGATTCAGCCACAAAAAAAGGAAGAACAAAAGTGGGCGGATGTTGTAGACATAAATATGGTTGTAAAGTTGTAGGATAATTGGAAAATGGCATGATGATGGCACAGAAAGCCCCTCAATCAGTCTCATGTCTGTCCCATTTTTACAGGTACATTGCCCATCTACAAAAGCAGAAGAGTCGATGTGCTGGATAACCTAGCACTATTTTCTGGCCTGGTTCATCACATTTTGTGTCTCTTCCAATCATTTCTCTTCTCACCTCTTTTATGGACTTCAGATGCTACATTCACCCAGAGTTCACTTATGCTTGGAATTCTTCCCTCAATTTTCTTTCCTCAAGTGTTACCTAATGTGAGATTCCTTAAGGTAGTCCTTCCAGCTACATAATCCCTCAGTGACCCAAATATGAAGGCAATAAATATCCCCTAATAAATCTGTTGTTCAATTTTTTTTCCTGATTTTCATCTCAAGTCTGACTAAGACTGTGACTAAGGGTATGAAATAGTCCACTTTCATCACTTAACAAAAATACCTACAACAAGCTTCTTGGGAGAGAAAGGGTTTATTTTGACTTACACAGTTTGGAGGTCACAGTTCAAGATCAGACAGCCCTATAACCTGATATCTGGTGGAGGTTGGCAGCATTGGATACAGAGGTAGAGAATGGATCACATGGTGAACCAGGAAAGAGAAACAGCCAGGCCAAAGTTGTACTCATATAACCACTCCCTCAGGATAACCACCCCACAAAGGGCATGCCCCTAGTGACCCAAAGACCTCCACTAGACCCTTCTCTCAGATGCCATAATTAGATAAGTCTTTGCCCTTAATCCATCCACTTTAACACAACCACAACGCTGCAGAGTTTAAACCTCTGCATGAGTTTGGGGGAAACTATTTCTCTTCAATCCATAACATAATAGAAAACTCTTACAGTTCAGGATCTTTTAATCTCATTTCTCAGATCATGTTCCATGCTCTGTAACACAACAACCAAGTATAACCTGCTAATAACTGTTTGTAGATCTTAGCAGAGGCTAACATTTCTCTCCTCCTGTGGTCTGAATACTTTTCCTCTGCCACCCATAAGGAAAGGGGACACAGATTGGTGTCTCCTCACAGGGGGCACCAAATGTAAGACAAAAGGGTGCAGAAACAGAGAGAAGACAGGATATGAACTCACAGCCAGACTGCTCACAGACCAAACGCATGTCAGAGGGCTCAGACTCTAGGGGCTGGGCTTTTTTATTTCTCAGGTGGACAAGGGGTCCAAAGTGTAGTGGGGCAGTTGATAGAGATGAATTCCTTCATACAGGTTCTTTAAGTTTGGCCTGCTGGCTTCCAAACCTGGGGAATAATGCAAGGGGTGGGGAACAATATCATGTGAGACTGAATTGGGATTCAGGAATAAGGAATAAACTCAGGGACTTCAAAGGATATAGGGATAAGGGATAAATGCTGATTTTATCTATCTTTTGGGCAATGAGCTAGAATGGCTGAGGCTGATGTCTTTGTTCTATCACAACCCCCACCCACCCACCCAATTCAGGCATCAATGAAGCTAATACATGCCCTCTCTCCATGGTTTGGCTTTTGATAGCAGATATTTAAAATCCTAAAAATCTTATACTAAATATACTTATGCTTATTTTAATATAGCTTTTAAGTTACTGCAGAAAAATAAGAGAAAACAATTTTGAACCTCAAAAGAATCTCAAAAGAACCAGATGTCAAAATATTAGTACCAAAAGTCAAATTTGGTAGTCAAAACTTTAGATTTGTGAAAAATGCATGGTGATAGTAGAAATTTTCCTCTCCTGAGGATGAAAGCATTCTGTATATAGGAAAATAAATGTAATCAGAAGAGCAACAGAATAAGACAAGGATGTGAGCATTGGGAAGAACCAAAGACATTGCCCTCACTTACAACTGGTAATGATGGAAAAAGTAATAAGGGTAAAAAACGAAAATATATTTAGGGATCCTAGTTGAAGAGGCCTAGGTGGAGTACTTTCTTAGATAGGGCCCTGAGAAATAATCATATAGACTTCCCCATGCCACCATGGATGTCAGACACAGTAGCGTGAGTGGTGCCACAGGTGCTTCTAGGCAGATAATTCTAAATCAGGCCCATGTACCCCCATGTTTATTGCAGCTCAATTTACAATAGCTAAGATATGGAATCAACCCAGATGTCCATCAACTGAAGACTAAATTAAGAAATTATGGTATATATACACTATCGAATACTACACAATGGTTAAAAAAAAAAAGAAATCCTGTCATTTGCAACAAAATGGATGCAACTGGAAACCATTATACTTTGTGAAATCAGCCAGTTCCAAAATGAAAAATACCATGCTTTCCTTGATCTGTGGTATCTAACAGAGTACCTAAAAGGCAGTCTACTGAAGTGAAATTAACACTTGAGATGTGATGATTTTGAACAGCCCTTTCTCAACTGTTGGGGAAGAGTGGGTTTTTTTTCTTCATACTATTTGTTGAATGCTTTTCTTAGTGTAGGGTTAGCCTTATGAGTATAAAGTTAACTGAAAATATATCCTTGTAATAAATAAGAATGAGAATAGGAGAGAGAGGAAGAAGAAGGGTGGGAGTTCAGGCAGGAGGGAGGGTAGGGTGGAAAGAATCACTATGTTCCTAAATTTGTATACATGAAATGCATGAAGTATGTATACCTTAAATAAAATTTTAAAAAATTAAAAATAAAAATAGGAAAAAGAAGCACCAATATTGTGGCACAGTGAGTTAAGCTACTGCCTAGGATGCCAATATCATATATTGGAGTTCTGGTTCAAGTCCATGCTGCTTTGCTTCTGATCCAGTTCCCATTAATGCACCTGGGAAAACAGCAGAAGTTGGCCCAAGTGCTTGGGCCCCTGCCACCCATGTGGGAGACTTGGACTTGGATGAAGTTACAGGCCTGAATTCTGCCTGGCCCAGTCCTAATTTTTGTGGCCATCTGGGAAGTGAACCAGTAGATGGAAGATTCTCTCTCTCTCTCTCTCTCTCTCTCTCTCCTTCCCTCTCTCCCTCCCCCTCTGTCACTCTGCCTTTCAAACAAATAAATAAATAAATAATAGACAAAGGAATTGGAAAGTCACTTTTCAAAAAAAGACACACAAATGGCCAACAAGCTTATAAAAAATGCTCAATATCTCTAATCATTAGAGAAATGCTTAGCTGTTATCAGACCTATTAGATTGACTATTAGCAAAACATATAAAAATGTTACATCATCATGTGCTATCACATCTGCTATTAGATTGGCTATCAGCAAAAACATAACAAGTGTTTCTGAGGATATGGAGAAAAAGGAACCCCTAGATATTGTTGGTGGGAATGTGAATTAGTACAGCCATTGTGGAAAACAGTATGGAGATCGCTTAAAAAAATAAAAACAGAATTACCATATGATCCAACAATACAACTACTGGACATATATCCAAAGAAATTGGAATCTGTTTGCTAAAAATGTGCCTGCATTCCATATTCACTACAGAATTATCCACAATAGTCAAGATAGGAAATAATCTAACTGTTCATCAATGAATGAACGAATGCTTAAAAAAATGTCAGAAGAGGGCGAATATTGTAGCACAGTGGGGAAAGCCATCGCCTGCAATACTGGCATCCCATATGAGAATCTGCTCAAGTCTGACTGCTCCATTTCTGATCCAGCTCCCATCCTGAAGATGGCCCAGGAACTTGGCCCCTGCCACCCATGTAGAACAGGATAGAGCTTCCATTTTGGCTTGTTGGGGAGTGAATGAGTGGATAGATTTCTCTCTGTGTCTCTCCCTCTGTCTCTATAACTTTCAAATAAAGTGTCAGAAGAAAGATAGATAGATGATAGACAGATAGATAATTGATAGATGGATAGACTGTTAATAAATGGCAAATTGCAACGTAGATGAGCCTAGAGAACATTTTGTTACATGAAACAAACCAGGCACAGAGAGAAAAATATTGCATGATTTCACTTATATGTGACAGTCTAAATTGTCAAACTCATAGTAGAGAGTAGAATAGAGATTACCAGAGGTTTGTGGGGGTGAAAGTGGAAAGGAAAGACACCTTGGTCAATGACTACAAAGTTGTAGTTATATAGAAGGAATATGCCCTAGTGTTCTACTGCACAGCAAGGTGACTACAGTTACTAATAATGAATTGTGTATTTTAAATAATTAAATGATAGATTCAAGTGTTTTCATCACAGAAAATGATACTTGATTTGATTTGATCATCCTACAATGTATACAAATACTGAAACATCATATTGTGTCCCATAAATACACAAAATTATTACTTGTTGACTAAAACTTAAACTTCTTAAAAATCAATTGGTGCTTTTATTTTCTGGGATCCCAGTGAAAAATCCCATATCAAATGTTAACACAGGGATTTAAACAACAAAATCCAGAATACAGGCAATTTTACAAGACAAACAATTCCGTTTCTTCAACATATAAACTTCAAAGAAAAAGAACAGAAAAAGAAACTAGTTACTAAAAAAAGATTAAAGGATATATCAGCCGAATACCACATTTTGTATATGTATTCAAACAAAACAACTATCAAATGTTTTTATGAGATACTAAGAAAAATTGTCACTAATTGTATGGAGAAATTATTCATAAAATTTTGAATGTGGTAATGGCATTGTTGTGTTTTTATAAAGTCACTATGTTTTAGATTTTCATAACAATATAATTATTGGGGCACAGGAGGTTAAAGCCCCAGTCTGCAGTGCCGGCATCCCATATGGGCACTGATTCAAGTCCCAGCTGCTCCACTTCCAATCCAGCTCTCTGCTGTGGCCTGGGAAAGCAGTGGAGACGGCCCAAGTCCTTGGGCCCCTGCACCTGCATGGGAGACCCAGAAGAAGCTCCTGGCTCCTGCCTTTGGATTGCTCAGCTGCAGCTGTTGTGGCCAGTTGGGGAGTGAACCAGCAGATGGAAGACCTCTCTCTATCTCTGCCTCTCCTTCTCACTCTGTGTAACTCTGACTTTCAAATAAATAAATACATCTTTAAAATATATATAATTATTGATGAAATTACATTATGTCTGGAATTATCTTCCAAACAATCTATGTCCTTATGAAAGTAAGTAGGTAGATTTATAAAACTGCTCATGATGGGTTGTTCATGCATACTATTCTCCATTATATGTAGTTAAAATTTTCCATAACAGTATTTTGATATTTTGGAAAATCTAAAACAAAATAGGTAAAGAAGCATTCTGTTTGATGTTATATTGATTTTTAAGGTTGTAATCATTTTTATCACTTTTAGAAAATCCTAAATCCAAATCCTGTTTTAGACTATATGAAGCACTCAGAAATGTACTCCAAAACAAGGTATATGCAACAAGAAATAAGAACAAAGTGATCGGAGCTGGCACCATGGCGCAGTAGGTTAATCCTCTGCCTGCGGAGCTCCAGCCGTTGTGGCCATTTGGGGAGTGAATCAACAGATCGAAGACCCTTCTCTCTGTCTCTCCCTCTCATTGTCTGTAACTCTACCTGCTGCTCCTCCGCACGCGGAGGAGCCGCACCGGACCGGGCGCTTGTTGTTCCCCTTTCTTTACAAGTCCTTTCTATAGTAAAGTAAGAATAAGTAAACAGCAAACTCCCAAAGCAAGAATGAGTAGAGAGAAATGAGAAAGAACGAAGTAACGAACTTCCCCGCGAACTCTCCAACGCACTCTCCAACCAACCCACACCACCATGCCGTCTCTCTCCTCCTATATAGTCCTCTCCACCAATCCCAACTCGGCTGCCCACACGCCGAGCACGCCGCTCTCCTCCAATCAGGAGCAGCTCCTGCAGCTTGTCAAGTTGGTGAGAGGCAGCTGGGTAGAAGCTGTTTACTTCTCTCCCAGCGCCATATTGTGGGAGAGCAGATGCATAGAATAAGTCTTAATTCCAGTAACAGTATAGTCCGAATTGCTCCCCACAGATCCCCCTTTCTTTTTATTTTTTTGGCGTTGATACGCGCCTGTGTAAAGTTCAGTGTGATCTTCATGCTATTGACTCTTGTTTGTCGTGCTACTTCAGAGTTTGTTGAAAAATGTCCCGTATTCCAAAGATCTCAGGGATTGGTTATTCATTGTTTTCTTCCTCAAATGGAGTTTTCTTCTTCTAGATCTTCTGCTGGCAGGTTTATCAACCGAATTCTTCTCTCAGGGGTCCATATTGGTTGTGCCGCACCCTGTGGAAAAAAACAAACGGCGCCTCGTACTCTTCTGAGTAAGGGGAACGGGCCTTTCCATTGGTTGTCCTGTAAATCCTTCCACATTACCCACTGTATTGATTCCTTATCAGCTGATTGAGTATGCATTTCTGCAGGTGTTTTACCGTTCTTTTTCTTGTTCAAAAAATTAATTGTATAAAGAGCTAGGGCCAAGACGTCCTTGTTGGATGTGGCCATTTCCCCTATTCCCCCTTTTTGTTTAATTATTAAATTTTTTAAATATAAGTGAGCGCGTTCTACCACAGCTTGCCCCTGTGGATTGTATGGAATACCGGTAATATGGGAGATTCCGAATTCTTTCAAAAATGCAGCAAAACGCTTTGATGTATACGCTGGGCCGTTATCCGTTTTGATCACATGAGGAACTCCCCAGGCTGCAAAAGCCTGCAAGCAGTGTTGGATTACTTGTTGTACTCCTTCTTTATTCATGGCTGTGGCCATAATTACACCTGAGTATGTATCTACAGTGACGTGAACACAGCTTTGTCGCCCAAAAGAGGGGATATGTGTAACGTCCATCTGCCAGATATGTCCTGGTTTAAGGCCACGGGGATTGGCTCCCGCAGGAATCTTTGGAACTATGGTAACAACGCACTTTTCACAGGATCTAATGATATCTTCTGCTTGCTTGCGGGGAATATTAAATTTAAAACTTAAAGTGTGGGTGTTAACATGCCATTTAGAGTGATATTCTTTAGCTTGTTCCAAAGCGGTGCATGCAAGCAAGAATCTTGAATAGTGATCTGCCATCATGTTTCCTCGAGTAAGTGGGCCAGGTAAATTAGAATGAGCTCTTATGTGGCCTATGTAAATAGCATGCTCTCTTTGATTTAATAACCCCTGAATTTCACTTAGATAAGAATAGACTGAGGAGGATTTAAGAATAAGGCACTGTGTAGCGAGCATCTGAACTGCATTCACCACATATGCACTATCAGACAAAATATTCATGGGTGCGCTCTCTCTGCGTAATACTGTTGCGATAATAGCTAATTCTGCATGTTGTGGAGAAGGGGATGCTGTTAAAACAAAATATCATTGATTGTTAAATATAGCTGCTCCTGTTCCGCCTTTAGCTCCATCCGTAAATACGGTAACTGCCCCTTGAATTGGATCCCTTCGCACCTTCTGCACCCGTTTTATTGAAACCTGTGTGCAGAAGTTAACAAATGGATGGCGAGGGTAGTGATTGTCAATCTCTATTTGTAGAATGAGAACTATGTATGCCCATTGCCAGCATTCCCTTGTAAAGGCTTCTACTGCCTCTTGAGCAAAGGGAACTACACATCGCTTTGGAGTCTTCCCCGCCATTTCTGTCGCCTTTTTTATTGCTGTTAATATTAAATCAGCCACCGCAATGCCTTGGGTGTATAGTACACGCGGTGCATGTGAATGTGGGTATACAAACAACAAGGGTCCTCCTTGCCAAATGACTGCAAAGGGATACAGCTGTTCCATAAAAATTAATATTTCTAGGGCTTGTTGTGGATCACATCTTTCCATCTGCATTGCTTTAATTTGTTTTTCAATTTTCTGTAACGCCAAGCGGGCTTCTATTGTCAATCTACGAGGGGAATCAAGCTGGGCATCTCCTTCTAAAATATTGAATAATGGCATCATATCTTCGGTAGTTAATTTACAATAGGGCCTCAACCAATTTAAATTGCCACATAATTTTTGGAAGTCATTAAGGGTCTGTAACCCATCTATTGCAATTTCAAATTCTAATGGGGTTACCTTTTCAGAAGTTACTTTAAGTCCTAAGTACTGTACTACTTCCCCTTTTTGTATTTTCTCTGGCGCTACTTGTAACCCAACTTTTTCCAAATATAATAGCAGCAGCTTATATGCTTCCATTAGGTGACTTTCACTTTCAGCCGTTATTAACAAGTCATCCATGTAGTGTAAAATTTGTACTTTTGGGCACTGTTGTCGAACCGGCTCTACTGCCTGGTCAACATATAGCTGGCATATGGCAGGACTGTTGGTCATTCCTTGGGGAAGCACCTTCCATTCATATCTTTTGTCGGGACCTTGATGATTAATGGAAGGTACGGTGAAAGCAAACCTCTGAGTGTCTTGTTCATGTAGAGGTATGCTAAAAAAGCAGTCCTTCAGATCGAGTACTATTAGTGGCCAATGCTTTGGAATCATAGTAGGAACCGGGAGTCCGGGTTGCAATGCCCCCATGGGTTGCATCTGCTGATTAACAGCCCGTAAATCATGCAACAACCGGTATTTCCCTGATTTTTTCTTTATCACGAATATTGGCGTATTCCATGGGGAGGTTGATGGTTGCAAATGGCCTGCCTCTAATTGTTGTGATACTATATCATTTACCGCAGCCAACTTTTCCTGGGTAAGGGGCCACTGTGGTATCCACTTTGGCTTGTTGTCCAGCCATGACAATGGCAGCGGCTGCATCTCAGTGGCCCCCACGAAAAACCCGTGTCCTGTCTTTTAAAATCGCCTTTGGGCTGGGCTAGGTCCCTTCTGCCTTCTCTGGAGCCTAATCCTCTCTCCTGATATCCCTTTTTATACATAATACGCCGTCCTGTAGAACTCTCCAATTGATCCTCATTTGTTAACGTCAGTCCCAATTGTTCTAAAATGTCTCTTCCCCATAATGTGATGGGGAGTGCACTAACATAAGGTTGCACATTTCCCTTGTTCCCTTCTTGATCCTGCCAATGAAGCACCTGAGCACTCCTTGATGGTGTCATGGCCGCACCTAGGCCTACTAAAGTATTATCTCCTGGCTGAAGGGGCCATGACTTCGGCCAATCATTTTCCGAAATTATACTTACATCCGCACCTGTGTCTAGCAGGCCCTGAATCGACTTTCCTCTAATGGTTAAGGTCCACAGAGGTCGATCTGCTAGAGATAGGGACAAGGCTGCAAATTTCTCCCCTTGGGGTCCATTAACATCCTGCGCTCCAATCATGATCAGTATTTGAGCCACAGGTTCTTCTGGTTTGATTTGAATAATACCCTTTGTAGATTGTATTAGCACTTTTAACTTATCAAAAGGTAATTGAATGACTCCGGTGATGACCATTAGGCCTCTCAAAGCATTTGTTTCTTTTCCTACGATTATTCCAAGTCCGTTATGCTCCGCTGAAATTGTTTCTGCCCTCACCTCTATGGCTTGTGGCCCCATTTGAGGTGTCAGTACCGAATATTCGGTGGCTCGTAACTCTGCGCGGTAAATATTTGGTTTTGGGACCGTGGCACCCACCGATTGTTTTGGCCCCGGGGTGCAGGGGCCCACATTCCGTTTTTTTGCTGTTGACCATATACACCTGATCTTCTTATGGGGCCTGGCTCATTGGGCATCCTCAGGGGATTGCCTGCGCTGTTTATTTTAAAGTAACATTCACTGACCCAATGATTTCCTCTTCTACAGCGTGGGCAAAGGCCTGGTCTTCTCGAGTTCTCTATGCCCTGCCGATCTCGGGCTGGAAATCTGGCCCTACATTCCCTCATTAGATGCCCTTCTCGACCACATCTAAAGCATATACGTCCCCTCATGTTCTGTCTAAATTGTCGGGTTACTGCTACTGCAGCATGTGATCCAGAAACTACATCATCCATGACATCCCTACAGATTTTCAAAAAGGTAGGGATGTCCTTATGCTGCCATGGTCTAAGAGCTTCCCGACATGTTTTATTGGCCTGTTCATACGCCAATCTTTTGACTAAGGGCATTGCTTCTTCCACGGTTTCGAAAATGTTTCCTGCTGCTTCCATTAATCGGTTCACGAAATCAGCGTAAGGTTCGGTAGGGCCCTGTACTATCTTAGTTAGGCTGTGTCTTACTTCTCCTTTTCTGGGTATCACCTTCCAGGCTCTTCTTGCTATCTCTCTCACCTGTAAGAGGACAGCTGTTGGTAATCGGGCCTGCTCATCGGGACTGGCAAATCGCCCTTCTCCATTTAACATTTCCTCATCCCATGCTTGATTCCCTGTTTGATAGTTCTGCTTTGAATATTCTCGCGCAAATTCTTTATAAGCAGCTAGCCATAAGAGGAAGTCACCCCCGCCTAACACCGCCTTTACTAAGTTTCTCCAATCCTCAGGTATTAGGCCTTGCTGCCCAATGTTATCAAGGATTGCCTGAGTGTAACTTGCATGGGGCCCATACAATTGTACTGATTGCTGCAACTCTTTAAGTAATTTATGGTCAAGAGGCGTCCATCCCCTGTTTCCCTGTGGATCCTGAATTACAGGAAACACCTGGCCTGGTTCCTGGTACTGCTCCCAAGCAGGTTTTCTATAAACAGCTCCCCTTTGCTTGTTTTCGGTTCTTGGCCTTTCTAGCTCCTCCTGCATACCTACTCCCTCCATCACTCCTTCTTCCTCCCACTCTTCTTCAATCTCATATGGAAAAAAGGGGCTTTTCTTTACAGGAGGAAACTTTGGTAGTACCAATGGGCGATACCGGGGTGGTGATTCATCCTTTATGGTTGAATTTGCCAGCCTTGTATGGCCAGGATATATTCTTGGCATCTCTCTCAGGGGCGAGGTTCCCTCCTCGGCTTCCTTCTCCCCCCCATAAGCTTCCTGGCTCTCTAAATCCTTCTTTGATTTTCTTCTCACTTGTTCGTTACAATAGTTGCTCGCCTGGCTGCCCTGCCATAATTCTTCCTGCATTTCACTCCCCTCATTAAGCAACAACTCGATCCCTTCCGTGGGGTTCTGAAGCACCTGATCAACGAGTTGCCACAGCTTCAGCACTTCTATCGGTTCCCCAGCCTCGCGCATTTTCCGTCCCACCTGCCTCCACTGCTGTGGAAACCAGGGGGACGTCTCTACGATTGCTCTTACGAATGCATGAATTTTCCTCCCCCCTCGTTTCCCTTGCTTAGAGGAAAAGCTGCGAGGAGGTGGGGAGTAGGAAGAGAGAGAGAGAGAGAGAAACCATATTTAGCCCATAGATGATCTTTAGGGAGAAACAGAGGATGGTGCCCAGCAGGAGGAAGAGGTAGCCAGTGGGCAAAGAGTAGCCAAAGAACTCCATTGTCTGTACCGTCTGTGACATGTTGGAGCAGTGGGCGCAATGGAAGACTGAGTCTCCCAGACGTTCCCAGTTAATACCTCCTTCCTAGCTTCTAATTTTCTTCCCCCGTGGCTTTTTTCCTAGGTTTTAACTAGCTTTTCACCGGCACTCTTTCCTTCCGGCCTTCCCCTAGGCTCTTTGCTAGTCTCTCTCTCCAGTAATTTCCCACTTCTTCCCGGTCTTTCCCTCCTAGGTTTCCTATCCGAGTCACGGAGCCACTTGCTGCTCCTCCGCACGCGGAGGAGCCGCACCGGACCGGGCGCTTGTTGTTCCCCTTTCTTTACAAGTCCTTTCTATAGTAAAGTAAGAATAAGTAAACAGCAAACTCCCAAAGCAAGAATGAGTAGAGAGAAATGAGAAAGAACGAAGTAACGAACTTCCCCGCGAACTCTCCAACGCACTCTCCAACCAACCCACACCACCATGCCGTCTCTCTCCTCCTATATAGTCCTCTCCACCAATCCCAACTCGGCTGCCCACACGCCGAGCACGCCGCTCTCCTCCAATCAGGAGCAGCTCCTGCAGCTTGTCAAGTTGGTGAGAGGCAGCTGGGTAGAAGCTGTTTACTTCTCTCCCAGCGCCATATTGTGGGAGAGCAGATGCATAGAATAAATCTTAATTCCAGTAACAGTATAGTCCGAATTGCTCCCCACATCTACCCTCTTAAACAAATAAATAAAAAAATCTTAAAAAAAGAATAAAATGATCTTTGCTTTATTATTGACTGGACTAAGCTCAAATTCTGAATATATTTATATTAATTCAATCATTCATGAGACAATGACCAGGTTTGTAAGCAGTACCGTGCTACATCCTGAGTACTAAAATAATTTAAAAACAGACATATACAGATACATTCATTGTCTTCACTGGACTTATACTCCAGTGAAAGGACACAGAGATAAAGGGAGAAAGAAAGAGAGAGAGAGGAATACAGTGAGAGAGTATTGAGCAGGGCCAGGGCCAGGTATAATTCGGTGAAGCTTAGAGGCTTGAAGAAATGTATCTTGAGATGAAACCAGTAGATGAAGAGTATATGAGCAAGGCAGACTAGATATTTCATTAAAATCTGCAGTACAAAAGAGAAGACTAGAATAAAATAAAGACAGAATGATAACAAATTTAGTAGAGGGCAAGGTATTGGCACAGTGTTTGGGATGCCCACATTCCATATTAGATTGGGTTCCAGTCCCAACTCTACTCTAATTCCAGCTTCCTCACTCTGCACAGCCTGGGAAGCAACAGTTATGGCTCAGGTATGTGGATCCCTAACACCCACATGGGAGACTCAGATTGAGTTCAAGGCTCCTGGCTCCACCTGGCCCAATCCCATATTGCAGGCATTTGGGGAATGGTCCAGTGGACAGAAGCCCTCCCTATGTCTTTCTATTTGTCTCTATCTTTCTCTGTGAGTTTCTGCCCTTCAAATAAATAAATTATAAAACATTAGTAGAAAAAGTTCATATAAGGACAAATAACCTACATAAAATATTTCTAATTAGAATTCTTAAAAGTAGAAAGATACTGCAGCTATATAAATAATAATGGGATGCTATTTTAAAATTGGAAATTTTAATAGAAATATTAGAAAATTGAATCAGGAAAATCTCTTTGAAATTAAAGAATACAAATAGATATAATATACGTTAGAAAAGGTAACACATAACGAATAGACCCAAAAGGCACACCATCAAGTGGCAGAGATAGAAAGAACCACAGAGAAAATGAAAGGGTAAATTACCAAAACAAATTTAAAAAAAAACATCTTCTAGGCATAAGGAACCTAATTCTTTACAGAGAAAGGGACTATCAAGATTTTTAACAGAATCAAGGAAAATGACACACCCCTAAATATGTTGCTCAAAATTTGTCCACAAATGGTTCAGGGAAAATCATAGTCACTGAGTAGAAACAGAATAGGCAAAAACTGACTCAAGGAGTAGACGTTGCGGCACAGCTGATTAAATCACAGCTTGTGGGGCCGGTGCTGTGGCGCAGCAGGTTAACGCTCTGGCCTGAAGCGCCAGCATCCCATATGGGCGCTGGTTCGAGACCTGGCTGCTCTACTTCCAATCCAGCTCTCTGCTGTGGCCTGGGAAAGCAGTGGAGGATGGCCCAGATACCTGGACACCTGCACCTACATGGGGGACCTGGAGAAGGCTCCTGGATCCTCTCTTCAGATTGGCGCAGCTCCAGCTGTTGCAGCCAATTGGAGAATGAACCAACGGAAGGAAGACCTCTCTTTCTCTGCCTCTCCTCTCTCTGTGTAACTCTGACTTTCAAATAAATAAATAAATCTTTAAAAAATAAATTTAAATTTAACTGAAAAGTGATCCCTTTTAAATATAAGAGTGGGAATAAGAGAGAGAGGAGGTGTACATTTTGGGACATGCTCAAACAGACTTGCCCCAAATAGTAGAGTTAGAAACATGCCAGGGGATTCCAATTCAATCCCATCAAGGTGGCATGTACCAATGCAATCTAACTAAACAAAGTGATCAGTTTCAGTTCACAATTGATCATAATGATAGGTCTAAGAGTCAAAGGGATCACACAAACAAGACTAGTGTCTGCTAATACTAACTGATAGAATTAAAAAGGAGAGAATGATCCAACATGGGAAGTGGGATACACAACAGACTCATAGAATGGCAGATGTCCTAAACAGCACTCTGGCCTCAGAATCAGCCCTTAAGGCATTCGGATCTGGCTGAAGAGCCCATGAGAGTATTTTAGGCATGGAAAGCCAAGACACTCTGGCAAAAAAAAAAAAAAAAAAAAAAAAAAAAAAAAAAAAAAAACAACTAAATGAAAGATCTCTGCGAGTGAGATCCCAGTGGAAAGAATGGGCCATCAAAGAAGGAAGTACCTTTCTCTGAAGAGAGGAGAGAACTTCCACTTTGACTATGACCTTGTCTAAATAAGATCGGAGTCAGCGAACTCAGAAGGCTTCCATAGCCTTAGCAACTCATGACAAGAGCCCGGGGTGATTACTGACACCATAAACAGGAGTGTCAATTGTTAAGTCAACAAAATGAGTCACTGTGCACTTACTCCCTATGTAGGATCTCTGTCCTTAATGTGTTATACAATGTGATTTAGTACAACACAAAGTACTCAAACAGTACTTTACACTTTGTGTTTCTGTGTGGGTGCAAACTGTTGAAATCTTTACTTAATATATACAAAACTGATATTCAGTACATGTAGATAATTGAAAATGAATCTTAATGTGAATGGAATGGGAGAGGGAGCGGGAGATGGGAAGGTTGCGGGTGGGAGGAAAGTTATGGGGTGAAAAAGCCACTGTAATCCAAAAGCTGTACTTTGGAAATTTATATTTATTAAATAATAGTTAAAAAAAGAAAAAGAAAATAAATAAATAGCTTGGGACACCTGCGTTTCATATCAGAGTGCTGGTTCAAGTCCCATCTGTTCCACTTCCAAACCAGCTTCCTGCCAATTCATCCTGGGAGGTAATAGATGATGGCCCAGGTGCTTCAGCCTCTGCCACCCACTTTGGAGACCTAGCTGGAGTTCTAGGCTCCTGGTTTCAACCTGCCCCAGCACTAGTTGTTGCAGGCATTTGGCATTTGGGAAAGGAACCAGTGGATGGAAGATATGCCTCTCTCCCTCTTGCTCTCTTTCTACCTTGAAGTACATGAAAATAGATAGATAGATAGATAGATAATTTGTTTAAAAAAAACTGGCCCAAGTTCAAACTGTCAGAAACTTCTGCCATTAAAATCAGAAAAAAAATTGCAGTTCTAAAAGATAATTTTTTTAAATATTTATTTATTTGAAGGCATAGTTACAGAAAGGGAGAGGCAGAGAGAGAGAGGTAGATACCTATCTGCTGGCTCACTCCCCAAATGGTCACAATGGCCAGGGCTGGGCCAGGCTGAAACCAGGAGCCAGGAGCTTCATCCGGGTCTCCCATGTGGGTTCAGGGGCCCAAACATTTGGGCCATTTTCCACTGCTTTCCCAGGCACATTAGCAGGGAAATAGAGCAGCCAGAACTTGAACCGGTGCCCATATGGGATGCCGGCACTTCAGGTGATGCCTTAACCCACTATGCCACAGTATTGGCCCCGAGGATAATTATTGCTATTCACAAACACATAGCTTGGAGGCCAGCTCCTGGTTTCAGATTGTCTCGGCTCCAACTCTTGCAGCCATCTGGGAAATGAACCAGCAGATGGAAGACCTTTCTCTTTGTTGCTCCCTCTCTGTAACTCTGCCTCTCAAACAAATAAATAAATAATCTTTAAAAAAAAAAAAACAAATACAGAAGTCTTTCATGGCCATCAGTCATGAAAACAGAATAAAAATCCTATCAGGCATGAAAAGATGTAGAATTTATTTGTCATTCAGTTTTATTGGAAACATAAGTACATGGTTTAATAAAATTAGGTTGCTAACCAGGAAATTGGAAGGCAAAAGATCCAAGGAACAGTGGATTCAACTCAGAACATCACTGAGTGGGGCTTCAAGTATGACAGCTCCACAGCAAACTAGAAAAGTCGGTTACATAAATGACATTTATAAAGTCATAAATAATTCTTCAATTTTTATAATTAAACAAGGAGAAAAGCCCAAAGATAAATGTTGTAATAGCAGAATGTCAATACTTTTAGTTTAACAATATAAAAAAGGCAGATACTAAATGACTAAAGATTGGATCACCAAGTACAACAAATGACCGAATCAAGCATAGATAGCCAAAACTAGGATATATTAAAGCAGTAAAATATAATAAAATTTACACTCTATAGAATACTATACAGCAGTCAAAAACAACAAAACCCAGTCATTTGCAACAAGATGGAGGAATTTGGAAAACATCATGCTGAGTGAATTAAGCCAGTCCCAAAGGGACAAATATCATATGTTCTCCCTGATCGGCGACAACTAATGGAGCACCAAAGGGGAAACTTGTTGAAGTGAAATGGACACTATGAGAAACAGTGACTTGATCAGCTCTTGTCCTGACTGTTGATATACAATGTAATACTTTATCCATTTTAGTATTTTTTTTGTTCTAGTACCATTGGTTGAACTCTTTAATTAACACACAATTATTCTTAGGTGTTTAAATTTTAACTGAAAAGTGATCCCTGTTAGGAATTTGGAAAACATTATGTTGAGTGAAATAAGCCAATCCCAAAGGGACAAATACCACTTGTTCTCCTTGATAGGTGACAACTAACTGAGCACCAAAAAGGAAACCTGTTAAAGTGAAATGAACACTATGAGAAACGGTGACTTGATCAGCCCTCACCCTGACTGTTGATGAACAACTTAATATGTTATCCCTCTTCGTATTTTTTGTTTGTTTGTTCTACTTAATACTTTTGGTTGAATACTGTAATCAATACACAATTATTCTTAAGTGCTGAAACTTAACTGAAAAGTGATCGCTGTTAAATATAAGAGTGGGAATAAGAGAGGGAAGAGATGTGCAATTCGGGACATGCTCAAGCTGACTTACCTCAAACGGTAGAGTTAGAAACATACCAGGGGATTCCAATTCAATCCCATCAAGGTGGCATGTACCAATGCCATCTCACTAGTCCCAGTGATCAATTTCTGTTCACAATTGATCATAATGATAGATAGCCCATGAGAGTATTTCAGGCATGGAAAGCCAAGACACTTTGGAAAAAAAAAAAAAAAACTAAATGAAAGATCTCCACGAGTGAGATCCCAGTGGAAAGAATGGGTCATCAAAGAAGGAGGTACCTTTCCCTGAAGGGAGGAGAGAACTTCCACTTTGACCATGGCCTTGTCTAAATATGATCAGAGTCGGTGAACTCAGGGGGCTTCCATAACCTTGGCAGCTCATGATAAGAGCCTAGGGTGATTACTGATGCCATTAACAAGAGTGTCAATTTGTTAATTCAACAACAGGAGTCACTGTGCACTTACTCCCTATGTAGGATCTCTGTCCTTAGTGTGCTGTACATTCTGATTTAATGCTATAACTAGTACTCAAACAGTATTTTTCACTTTATGTTTCTGTGTGGGAGCAAACTGTTGAAATCTTTACTTAATGTATGCTAAACTGATCTTCTGTATATAAAGAGAATCGAAAATGAATCTTGATGTGAATGGAAGGGGAGAGGGAGTGGGAAAGGGGAGGGTTGTGGGTGGGAGGGACGTTATGGGGGGGGAAGCCATTGTAATCCATAAGCTGTACTTTGGAAATTTATATTCATTAAATAAAAGTTAAAAATAAAAAAGCAGTAAAATATAATAAAATTTATAATTTATATATGGAATTATGTAAATGCCTCCAAATCATGCTATTCACTGATAAAAGCATGGTTGTATAGCAGGTTAAAGCTCTGCCTACAATGTTTTCACCCCTTATCAGAGCACTGGTTCAACTCCTGGCTATTCCACTTCTGATCCAGCTCCCTGTTAATGTGTCTGGGAAACTAACAGAAGATGGCCCAAATAGTTAGACCCCTGCCACCCATATGGGAGACCTGTATGGAGTTCCTGGCTCCTGGCTTCAGCCTGGCCCAGCCCCAACTATTGCAGCCATTTGGGAAGTGAGACAGAGAATAGAAGCTTGATCTCTCTCTCTTTCTCTCACTCTCCCTCTCTCTCTGTGAATCTGGTTTTCAAATAAATAAAATAAATCTTTTAAAAAATGATATCTACAGTCTGTGTCATTGGCATGTACCAACATATACATAAAAATGCATTAAAAACTATTGAAAGCATATATACCAGGGGCTGAGACAGTGACATAGTGAGTAAAACCATAGCCTGTGATACCAGTATCCCTTATGGGCACCAGTTCAATTCCTATCTTCTCCACTTCTGATACAGCTGCCTACTAATGCCCCTGGGAAATTAGGGGAAGATGGCCCAAGTGTTTGGCCATTGCAACCACACAGAAGACCCAGATGAAGCTCTTGGCTCCTGGCTTTGACCTGACCCATTACAGCCATTTGGGAAGTGAACCAGCAGTTGGAAGATCTCTCTCTCTCTCTCTCTCTCTCATTCTGACTTTCAAAGAAATAAATAAATCTCTTTTTAAAAAAAACACATACCAGGGACCGGCACTATGGCGTAGTAGGTAAATTCGCCACCTGCAGTGCCAGCATCCCATAAGGGCGCTGGATCAAGTCCCGGCTGCTCCACTTCCAATCCAGCTCTCTGCAGTGGAAGATGGACCAAGTCCTTGGGCCCCTGCACCCACATGGGAGACTGGGAAGAAGAACCTGGTTCCTGGCTTCGGATCAGTGCAGCTCCAGCCATTGCAGCCATCTCAGGAGTGAACCAGTGGATGGAAGACCTCTCTCTTTCTCTGCCTCTTGCTCTCTGTGTATAACTCTGACTTTCATAACTCTGACTTATATATTACATATATATATATACCAAACTGAGGAGAAAAAAGAAAATTATTGGTGTGAGAGAGAGGCAAGCATTACATTGGTGATGAACAAAAAGAAACTTTGGCCTTGTATATGAAATGTTTTAAAAACTGGAAGACCAAGGCCGGCGCCGCGGCTCAATAGGCTAATCCTCTGCCTAGCGGCGCCAGCACACCAGGTTCTAGTCCCGGTCGGGGCGCCGGATTCTGTCCCATTTGCCCTTCTTCCAGGCCAGCTCTCTGCTGTGGCCAGGGAGTGCAGTGGAGGATGGCCCAAGTGCTTGGGCCCTGCACCCCATGGGAGACCAGGAGAAGCACCTGGCTCCTGCCATCGGATCAGCGCTGTGCACTGGCTGCAGCACGCCGGCCGCAGCAGCCATTGGAGGGTGAACCAACGGCAAAGGAAGATCTTTCTCTCTGTCTCTCTCTCTCTCACTGTCTACTCTGCCTGTAAAAAAAAAAAAAAAAAAAAAAAAAAAAAAAAAAAAAAAAAACTGGAAGATCATAGTTCACAATAACATATTATATTCAGTAAAAACAGCTGGAATAGAAGGAACTGGTAGGTTCCAAATACAAAGGAAATGAGAAAGGAAGGAGGAGGGAAGGTGAGAGAATGAGCAGGAGGGAGGGTGGGGTGGGAAGTATTGCTGTGCTCCTGAATATGTGTATATGAAATATATGAAATTTGTTCACCTTAAAATTTTTAAATAAAAATTAAAAAGGAAATGAAAGGAATTATAAAGGCTAGCTGCCTACTATGATTGTTTATGCTATGTATATGTGTGTTGAAATACCGCACTGTATTTTATGTAAGTGGTTGAGGCAGCTCTTGTCACCTAAGGCAATTTGGAAGCAGGGCTTTCAGATGGCAACATTCCCACTGAGTGAGTAAACCTTCAGTCCTGAAAGGAGGAATCTAAATGAAACACGACAGCATGTGCTACAGGAGCACTGTCTTAGTCACACACATTACGGTGGATATAAGCAAATAAATGTTCATTAAAACACAGTCTCTTAGGGGCCATCAATGCTGCACAGTGGATTAAGCTGCCACTTGCAATGCTAGCATCCCATGTGGTCATCGGTTTGAGTCCCCACTGCTCCACTCTCCAGGACGGGAGACCTCTCTTTCTCTCTTTCTCTTCCCTCTCTCTTTATAACTTTGCCTTTCAAATAAATAAACAAATTTTTTTTAGAAATTCTGTCTCATATTTTAGATTGATTGATTTCAAAGTCAAAATTAGAGAAAGAGGGAAAGACAGAAAGAAGGGTATCGTCCATCCTCTGGTTCACTCCCCAGATGGCTGCAAAAGCCAGTGCTATGCCAGGCCAAGCCAGGAGCCAGGACCCTCATCTGGATCTCCAGCGTGGTGTCAGGGGCCCAAACACTTGGGCCATCTTCTGCCAATTTTCCCAGGCCATTAGCAGGAAGCTGAATCAGAAGTGGAGAAGCCTGTACCCAAGCTGGAGCCCATATAGGTTGTTGATGTTGCAGGCAACAGCTTTACCCACTATGACACAATGCTAGTCCCAAAAAATATAGTCTCTTAACTCCCATTGACACAATAAACCGACCCTATAACTTAAGAACTCTCTTCTTGGGGCCAGGTTGTGGCACAGCAAGCTAAGCTGCCAGCTGAGACATCAGCATTCCATACTGGAGCACCAGTTCAAGTCCCAGCTGCTCTGCTGCCAATCCAACTCCCTGTTAATATGTCTGGAAAGGCACTGGAGAATGGCCCGGATGTGTGGGCCCCTGCCACCCACATAGGAGACCAGAATGAAGCTCTGGGCTCCTGGCTTTGGCCTGACCCAGCCCCAGTCATTGCAGCCATTAAGGAAGCGAACCAGTGAATGGACGATCTCTTTCACCAACTCACTCTTGCTCTGTCACTTTCTTCTTTAAATAAAATAAACCTTTTTTTTTAAAAAAAAAAGGCTCTCTTTTTTGTTTTTTTGTTAAATGTCCATCACTAGTCAGGAAAGGCAAAATTGTTTGACGTAAGATGTTAACCCCCAGTAAAAAATAATTCTCAGTGTTATACTGCAATGAAATGAACTCAGTTCCACAGTCTATCAAGGACTCAAGTTATGGGTCTTATGTTTTAATTCAGCAATGGCTTCTGGGTTTTCAGATAGTAGAGAAAGACAAAATAAAAATATCTTACACCATCTTTTGGTTTCTATTGGCTGGTACTAATCACATGACCCTGCCGGCCGCTCACTGGGCTGGCGCCTGCACTCAGGGTTCTAATCCCCGTTGGAGCACCGGTTCTGTCCTGGTTGCTCCTCTTCCAGTCCAGCTTTCTGCTGTGGCCCAAGAGTGCAGTGGAGGATGGCCCAGGTCCTTGTGCCCTGCACCCACATGGAAGACCAGGAGGAAACACCTGGCTCCTGGCTTCGGATCGGTGCAGCGCATCAGCCTTGGCGGCCATTTCGGGGGTGAACCAACGGAAGGAAGACCTTTCTCTCTATCTCTCTCTTTCTCTAACTCTGCCTGTCAAAAAAAAAAAAAAAAAACTAGTCACATGACCCCAACCTAACAGCAGAGGAGGCTGCGAAATGCACAGGAACTTTGGAATATGGTGAGCACCACTGTGTCTGCAAGGCATTACTTAAGCTAAGGCCAAATCCTCACAATGAATACGTTGTCATCCACTACATTTTCCTCCATGCTATGTGCATACTAAGACTCACTTCTTTTTGTTATTAGACTTGCTTATAAAAGATGCACTGGTTATTTTCATTAAATTGTCAATTGAAGGCTATGTTAGAAAATTAAACCTGAGTACAAAATAGTTGTTTCTACAAAACTACCACTGGAATAAAGATAAAACTCTGACCCTCTCTTTAAGAAGCAATCTTGCCAACATGGGGCCAGTGTAACAGTATCAAATTGAGGGCCGGCACCATGGCTCACTTGGTTAATCCTCTGCCTGCAGCACTGGCATCCCATATGGGCACTGGGTTCTAGTCCTGGCTGCTCCTCTTCCAGTCCAGCTCTCTGCTGTGGCCCAGGAAGGCAGTGGAGGATGGCCCAAGTGTTCGGGCCCTGCACTCACATGGGAGACCAGGAGGAATCACCTGGCTCCTGGCTTCAGATCAGCATAGCCCCGGCCTTGGCAGCCATTTGGGGGGTGAACCAACGGAAGGAAGACCTTTCTCTCTGTCTCTCTCTCTCAATGTCTAACTCTATCTGTCAAATAAATTAAAAAAATTTAAAATAAAAACAATGTCAAATTGAAAGAATGTCCTAAGATTGATTTATTTATTTGAAAAGCAGAAATACAGAGAGAAAAGGAGAGAGAAAAGGAGAGAGAGAGAGAGAAAATCTTCCATCCAATGGTTCACTCCCTAAATGACCACAATACCTGGAGATAGGCCGATCCAAAGACAGGAGCCAGAAGTTTCTTCTATGTCTCCCACATGGGTTCAGGGGCCTACAGTACTTGAGCCATCTTCTGTTGCTTTCCCAGGTGCATTAGCAGAGAGCTGGATCAGAAGTGGAGCATCCAGGACTCCAACCAGCGTCCATATGGGATGCTGGCACTTCAGGCTTTACCCACTATGCCACAGCGCCAGCCCCATAAAATATATTCTACAACCACCCTAGTAATAGCTCTTGGTTTCAATTAGAAAAATTAGACTTTACCATCTCTCTAAACTCTAAGTCTACTTTAACCCTGAACCCTGCCCCCTTCTTTTCAAGAACAAAAGCAAAGAGATGGGCCAAATATTTGGTGCTATAGTTAAAATATATGTATCCCACATTAGAAGGCCTGGGTTCAAGTCCCAGCTCTTCTCCAAATTCCAAGTTCCTATTAATGTACACCCTTGGAGGCATAGGTGGTGACTCAAGTACTTGGGTCTCTGTCACTCATGTGGGAGAGCTATATGGAGTTCTCAGTCCTGGCTTCAGCCTAGCCCAGCCCCTACTGTTATGGGCATTTGGGGAGAGAACCAAAAAATGGAAGATCTCTCTCTTTCTCTCAAATAACTAAAATAATTTATTTTTAAAAAGAAGCAGAGAGCTACATATAGAGACCAGAGTCTCCATGGATGACCCAGCACAAATCCTTCCCATTTTCCTAAGAGTATCACTCCCTACTGGCCCTTATGGTAAATGACAAGGCTCACCCTGAAAAGATGACAAAACTTCTTACTCAGGATCTTGCTCTGGGCAAGTTCATCCTACAACCCCAGGGAGCAGAAGCTCGAGTATCAGTGTCTGTCCCATACCCACCCCATCTGATGACCAGCATTACAGCCTAGAATACAGGAGATGAAGAGTCCAAGGCAATCTAGTTCGTTAACTTTGTCCAAAAGCAGGAAAGACCTGCAGTCTCCTCGGCCCACGGGACGACTAACTCGAGAGAACAGAGAGGGCAATTTCTGCTCCTCCTGGGCATGGCCTTCCATAACCTCAGCGAGGCTCACAGCCACTTATCCTGATGGTGAAGCAGAGGCTGAGGAGACCAGCTTTCAGTGCTGGACCCTCAGTGTGTCCTCTCTAGCCCAGGGAAGAGGATGTCTTCAGTAATCAACAGGTCACTAAGTCCACAGAAAGAAAGCTCTAGTCCCTATTCCGGATCGATAGTACAGTCAGGTGACTGTGCAAGAGTCGAGGGGCAGGATGAGTATGAACAGGTGCCCCACTGAGGGATCCCAGATCCAGAGAAAGCTCTATTTGTCTTGCAAAGTCTGTGATGCAAAGAAACAAACCCCTTCCCACCACTCCACGGTGGTGGGGTTCTGAGGCTAAGGTGCTCTGTGTGGCACACATAGACATCTTTATGCTGGAGGTACTTTCCTGCATCCCCAGGTTCAGGAAATTTCAGCCCCACTCCTAGTAAGGGGGTGGATGTCTACATGCATCTACAGAATGGCATTAAGAGGTGTTCATGTGACCCAGGATTAGCCTATCAGAATCTTTCTCAACATGCTGATAGACACAATGGAAACACACACCACAGACAGACACATACACAGAAATAGAGATGAGATGTGAGGTGATCAGAAAGAGAAATGCAGAAATTAGACTTTCAAAATGAAATAGAAAGAGGGCTACAGATAGTGGCAAAGGCACCAACAGAAACAGAGACAAACACAGAGGCAGCAATGTAGTGAAAGCCAGAGACACAGCAAGGGAGACAGACAGACAGACAGACAGACATAAAAATATGCAGAGAGAGACACTGAAAGAAATATGGAGGGATAAAAAAGGCAGAGAATGAGAAAAAGGTCCAGGGAGAGAAACAGGAAGAGAAAGGAGAGATGAATATAAATGTCTCCATGTATTTGCTACTGAAACCAGCTTAAACCCAGACTTCCTGTTTTTTTTTTTTTTTTAACAAAATAAGATTGAGTTGGCTTTCTATTGTTTGGAAGCAAGAATATAGTGTTTTTATTGCTGGTTCTACCTTCTAAAATTAAAAAGGTCTCAGTGTAACTTTCCAGGTTACACTTGAAATATTTCGGTTCTCTGTGCCACCAGGTGCCATTTATGTATGCACACAAGTAATGCATGCTTACATACACAAGTCATCAGACTGTAACGGACTGGGATATCCTAAGATTGTTCCACTGAGCATCATATTAAGATTGTGAAGGGTGTGGCAACTTAATGAGTTTCTATTGCCTCTGCCCCCCCACACACACACACACACATGGCACCCCATGGTGCTTCTATTATCCTTTCAAGAATTAACTCCTCCTCTGGCCACAGGTTGGCTTGGTCACCTCAAAATCTCTTCCTTCATTCTGTAGCAGTCTCCTTCTTCCACCCAATTAAGAGGCTTAGGACACAAGTAACTCATAGTCACATTTAATTATGAAAAAAAATTCCAAGTTCAGGAAAATGGTTTTGATGTACTTCTCTTGAGCAATCTGTGGGAGTGGGGAATGGAAACGAGAAAACCCTGAGGTCTGAGTAGACACAGCTGGGAGCACACAGGCAGAGACTTCAGGGTCAGTGTAGGAAGTTGAGCCACAGCCAGATCCTTAGGGTGGGATCAGAGGAGGTGAGCTGGCAGCTGCAACCGGGTCTGTAGGACTCTGATTTCAGAGGGGCACAGGTTAACTGGGGCAGCAGGGAGTTTCAGGCAAGGACAGGAAGGCAGGCATTACAGAAGCAATAACCAATCCTGGGTTAAAATGTCCTCAGGAGTCAGTGCAGAAGCCCTGTTGAAGAGAAGGGGGAGTGATCAGCACACAGCCCCTGAAGGACATTCCCTCCCCTCCCTCCACAGCTCCCCCTGCAGAATCAGACAGAGAAAGCTGAGAGCCAGGGCATATCATCATCACTTCTCCCAGTATCTATGTGAAGCTGAAATCAGCTAAAGAGGACATGGAACTTCAGGTGATGCAGGTGTATCAGAGGTGAGACAGCTGTTACTTTTCCAGGGAAAATAAAGGGTTTAATCTTTTGAATGAATTACATAACTCACCTCATCACCACTATTGGAGTCACTTACAAAAGTCTACAGATAGTAGCAACCAATACGTGGGCATCATTCTGTGTCTGACACCTAAGATGTGGCTTTGACTCAAGTTTCACAGAAAGAGTCCAGAAAGTTATGATTTGACTCTGGGGAGCAACCTCTGGAGCTTTTTACAGAAACTCACAAATTTCTCTCCTAACTCTTAATCCTCATAGCAGAGAACAGGCTATGAATAGAGACCACTGTGCCCAGGTACACCCACCTCATGCCCTTTCCTCTTATACCTGTCCCCCTGCCACCCAAGGATGAAATATTACCTGTTGGTGGAGACCCACGAGATCCTACAAAAGAAAATTATACAGAGAACAATTTCATTATACAAACCACCACTCTTACCCCAAAGAAAAATGCAACTTCATTGGAGAGTTATATTTTCTCCCTACTCATACTCCAAATGCCTCAATGCCCTAACCTAAAGTCTTCCAAGACAAATGAAACTGTCAGTAGAAAAAAGAAAAGCTGATGACCTTAATGGAGGAAGCTTTTGGAAGGTATCCAGTGAGACAAGGATGATGTAAGGAAGTCTTAGGATAAACTCTGCCAGCTCTGTGGCAGGGCTGCCTTTCAACCAGAAAATCAGATTCTGAAGTCTCCCCCTAGGCTGCCCCACCTCCTCCAGCCCAGCTTCCTTCCTTTCAGGGTCAGAGGAAAGGAAGCAATCTGTAGAGGCAGAGCCTCAGGAACAGAAGGTCTCAGGCACAGCCCACCTTCCCCACTTCCCCCCAGAGCTCCTCACCTTTCTGACTCCTGTGATGGATGATAAGGCCCAGCCCGAGGAAGATCAGCCCCAGCACAAAGCCCCCGACACCACTCAGCATCTTGCTCTGGGCAGATTCAGACTGCACCCCTGGGGAGAACCTGAGTGTCAGCATTTATTCCCACATCACACAGTGTCCCTGGCTGAGGACTGAAGTCTAATCTAAAGTACAGAAGGTGGAGACACCAGTGGAGTCTAGTTCCGCATTCTGACCATCTCTTACAGGAGAGGACCAGCCAATAGATCCTCTGGACATGGGAGGTAGGGAAGGGAGAGGAGGAAGTACCCTGTTCCTCAGGGACACATCCACAACCTACATAGTCCCGCAGGGCCATTAGGGCTGGCTTTCTGGCCTACCATGTATAGAGTAGCCTCCCTCCATCTGGGAAGAAAGTGAGATCAGAAATCTTCCAATGTTTCCGCCATGGGACAAGAGTTGCACCAGTCTCCTGTGATTCCCAGCTCAGCAGCCACCCCAGGGATAATGGATAGGATGTGGCAGAGGGAGCTCCACCCTCTGTCTTGTGGGACCAACAGTGAAAGAAAACGATCTGCCCCTTACGCCACTCCACCGTGATGGGGCTCTCGACGCTGGGGTGCTCCACTTGGCAGGTGTAGACATCTCCTCGCTGGGGAGTCATTTCCAGCATCACCAGAATCTGGAAGGTCCAGTCCCCATTCCTAATAAGAGGGGTGGACACAACGCCAGCTGTCTCCTCCTGGTCATTCCGAAACCAGCGGACTTTGATTTGGCTGGGGTAGAAATCTGTCACTGAGCAGACCAGCATGTTGTGGTGGTCCAGAACCTCTCTCTTCGACGGGGAGATGGTCACCATAGGCTTCTCTGGGGGCAGTAACAGACAGGAAAAGACAGAGTAAGTGAGACATGAAAGCACATGGCAAGTCTCCCAATGGGGAAGAGTCACCCCTTGACACCAAACTAGACAGATTCCTGGATTCCAAGTTGTGAATTAGAATGTGAACATTGTTTCTTACTAGCTTGAGGACATGTATTAGTCCATTTACTTTTCAGAGAAATAAGGAACAATAAACACCATTCTGTGGGAGTTACTATTTGAAAAATATTGAAGCCTTTTAAAACTGTAAATCAATACATTATGTGGCCGGCGCCACGGCTCACTTGGCTAATCCTTCGCCTGCAGCGCCGGCACCCCAGGTTCTAGACCCGGTTGGGGTGCCGGATTCTGTCCCAGCTGCTCCTCTTCCAGGCCAGCTCTCTGCTGTGGCCAGGGAGTGCAGTGGAGGATGGCCCAAGTCCTTGGGCCCTGCACCCCATGGGAGACCAGGAGAAGCACCTGGCTCCTGGCTTCGGATCACCGCGGCAGCCATTGGAGGGTGAACCAACGGCAAAGGAAGGAAGACCTTTCTCTCTCTCTCTCTCCCTCTCTCACTGTCTAACTCTGCCTGTTAAAAAAAATACATTATGTAGGCCTTCACAAAAATACTAACAATAGTAAATCCTGATCCCCTTCCTCCTATTGAAACTGAAGGTCATATGCTAGATAGTGATACTGCTTTCTGTCAGTACCAGTGCTAACCACAGTACAGAAAACACAACAGCTATGACTTTTGCCTGCTAATGTGAAACCATCAACATAAATCTCAGTCCAGTGAACACTAACATAGGCTGAGAAATGTCTGGATAACAGTGACCATCACATCAGTTCTACATGCAGTGCTCCTCCATCAGGCTATATTTCATAATTTTTAACCTGTAATACAGAATTGCATAACAAAAGCACTCCCTACCTGTTGTCAGTCAACACAGCATCCATCCCTCTCAACTTTTACCCTAACCTTGGCTCAAATGCCATTCTTTCTATGATGAACCCTGACACACACACATACAAATGTATATTATTGAATACATAAACTTCAATCTCCACATCATATACACCACCTATACTTTATTTCATTCATGCAACATATATAAATTTGACAAGCACTGGGGATCCACAGATAAACAACAGACCATGGGCCTTGTCTTTATAAAATTTGCAACCTGTAAACAGAGCCAAACAAATGAGTATGTTATTTCAGAAGTTTATGTGCTTGGAAGGAAAGGTAAAGAAGCCTTTAAGGAAAAAGACAATATCAATAAAATATCATGCTTGGCCACACAGCAGACTCATAGAATGACAAATGCCCTAAACAGCACTCTGGCCTCAGAATCAGCCATTAAGGCATTCGGATCTGGCTAAAAAGCCCGTGAGAGCAATTTAGTCATGGAAAGCCAAGACCCTGTGGCAAAAAATAACCTAAATGAAACATCTCTATGAGTGAGATCCCTGTGGAAAGAAGGGGCCATCAAAGGAGGTACCTTTCTCTGAAGGGAGGAGAGAACTCCACTTTGATTGTGGCTTTGTCTAAATAATGTCAGAGTTTGTGAACTCAAGAGGCTTCCATAGCCCTGGCAGCTCACAACAGGAGCCTTGACTGATCACTGATGTCACAAATAAGAGTGTCAATTGTTAAATAAACAATAGGAGTCACTGTGCACTCACTCCCCATGTAGGAGTAAGTCCTTAAAGTGTTGTACTAGGTGAATTAATGGTAAAACTAGTCTTCAAATAGTACTTTATACTTTGTGTGTCTGTATGGGTGCAAACTGTTGAGATATTTACTTAGTATAGAGCTGATCTTCTGTATATAAAGAAAAATGAATATAATATGAATATAATAATATGAATATAATAATTATATTAATAATATAATGTTATGATATATAATTCTATAATTTTAATATATTGAATATAATTATATATAATTTAATATAATTATAACCATGTAAGTAATAATTATTTTATAATAATTATCTGATTATAATATAATAATTATATTAATGATATAATACATATAATACTATGAATATAATATGAATATAATGATAATAATGAATATAATGAAAAATGAATCTTAATGAAGAATGGGATGGGAGAGGGAGTAGGAGCTGGGATGGTTTGGAGTGGGAGGGCGGGTATGGGGGAAAGAAGTGCTATAATCCAAAAGTTGTACTTATGAAATTTATATTTATTAAATAAAAGCTTTTTATTTAAAAAAGCTATTCCAAGACATCAGGTGACAACTTAAAAAAAACCATGCTTGCCCATGCCTCTCTTCCTTTATTTTCTCAATTGCCACTTATGATCAAATATGACACACATTTCCCTGCCTATTTTGTACGTCTTGCCCCTTACTTCTCAAATTATTTAACTGTACTTTCTTATTCTCCTGATGTAAAATTAGAGTCTGCTACTGACTAGTAATACTAATTGCTGTCATTACTGTTACTAATGGTGTTCTTTTATTTATTTGGTGTTCTCTCATTTTCTTTTTTTCCCCTTTTAATATTCAAGTAAAATTAATTACTAGTTGTTTACTCCATTCTCTTGCTATTACTTCCTTCCTTCCTTGTTCTGAAATCAGACATTACTACATATGTTCTCTTTAAAAAATATTCTGAGATTCTTACAGAGGTTGGTTTGAGTTCATGTGAATGTGATATGAGCACATAAACATAACTGAGATTAGCCGAGATCCCCAGGTAGTCCCTGCACCCAATTAAATGGCACTCATGAGCATCATCTGGAAGGCACTGTGTTTTCAGTTTGGATTTTTTAACTCATGTTCAGGTTCTCCTTTCTACAGTCTCACTGAAATCCAGGCCGGCTATACATACTCATCAAATTTGTTCATCTTACAGAGATTGGGATTAAATATAGGAAGCATATTTTTTTTTCATGAAAAAGAATTAAATAGCAAAAATCAAATTGGTTGCATTAGGATGTGGGCTAGAAGTAGGCAAAAGAGTATAAAGTAGGATAAAACTGGAGTCATGCTAGGGATTAATCATGAATTTTTAATCCTTGAAGGATCATTTCTATCCCACTAACAGTGAAAATAGACAGGAATAGATTCATATTGCTGCTTCTGATCCTACCCAGCCAGCTTCAGGAGGTTTTGTCTCTGTTAGATTCTTATATGCATGAGAACTGTCAGGTATTTGGGAGAGGCTTCAGGACGTGTTGAGTAACTGTAAGCTAACAATATTAACGCATGTAAGATGATGATGCTAATCCGAAACTGCAAGATAGCTGTGAGAACAGATGGCATAATGTAGATGGTATTTGGTAAGGTAATCACCTACAGGTGCTCATTAAGTGAGTATAATTATCTTTCAGAACATCTACCCCTGAGGGATGTGGAATTGCAAGGGGTGGAGGGAGCACAAGCCAGGGAATGGGAGTCGGGTCTACACCAAAAGAAGCCTGGTACTTCAGTGGATTAAATTTATCTATTGAAACTCCTGCTCTTTGAATTAGGCAACTCACTGCGTTTAAAAAAAATTAATCACTAACCCACTGTTGGTGGGAATGCAAACTGGTTAAGCCACTATGGAAGTCAGTCTGGAGATTCCTCAGAAACCTGAATATAACCCTACCATACAACCCAGCCATACCACTCCTTGGAATTTACCCAAAGGAAATTAAATTGGCAAACAAAAAAGGGGTCTGCAGCCTAATGTTTATTGCAGCTCAATTCACAATAGCTAAGACCTGGAATCAACCTAAATGCCCATCAACAGAAGACTGGATAAAGAAATTATGGGATATGTACTCTATAGAATACTATACAGCAGTAAAAAAAAAATGAAATCCAGTCATTTGCAACAAAATGGAGGAATCTGGAAAACATCATGCTGAGTGAATTAAGCCAGTCCCAAAGGGACAAATATCATACGTTCTCCCTGATCGGTGACAAATAACCGAGCATCAAAAAGGAAACCTGTTGAAGTGAAATGGACACTATGAGAAACAGTGACTTGATCAGCCCTTGTCCCGACTGTTGATGCACAATTTAATACTTTATCCCTTTTAGTATTTTTTTGTTCTACTTAATACTATTGGTTTAACTCTGCAATTAATACACAATTATTCTTAGGTGTTTAAATTTAACTGAAAAGTGATCCCTTTTAAATATAAGAGTGGGAATAACACAGGGAGGAGATGTACAACTTGGGATATGCTCAAGCAGACTTGCCCCAAATGGTGGAGTTAGAAATGTGCCAGGGGATTCCAATTCAATCCCATCAAGGTGCCATGTACCAATGCCATCTCACTAGTCCAAGTGATCAATTTCAGTTCACAACTGATCACACTGATAGGTCTAAGAGTAAGAGTCAAAGGGATCACACAAACAAGACTAGTGTCTGTTAATACTAACTGATAGAATAAAAAAAAGGGAGAGAACGATCCAACATGGGAAGCAGGATACACAGCAGACCCATAGAATGGCAGATGTCCTAAACAGCACTCTGGCCTCAGAATCAGCCTTTAAGGCATTCTGATCTGACTGAAGAGCCCATGAGAGTATTTTAGGCATGGAAAGCCAAGACACTCTGGGGGGGGGGGGGGCCTAAATTATAGATCTCTGTGAAAGAGATCCCAGTAGAAAGAACGGGCCATCAAAGAAGGAGGTACCTTTATCTGAAGGGAGGAGAGAACTTCCACTTTGACTATGACCTTGTCTAAATATGATCAGAGTCGGCAAACTCAGAATGCTTCCATAGCCTTGGCAACTCATGACAAGAGCCTTGGGTGATTACTGACGCCATAAACAAGAGTGTCAATTGTTAAATAAACAATAGGAGTCACTGTGCACTTACTCCTCATGTAGGATCTCTGTCCTTAAAGTGTTGTACAATATGAATTAATGCTATAACTAGTACTCAAACAGTATTTTACACTTTGTGTTTCGGTGTGGGTACAAACTGTTGAAATCTTTACTTAATATATACTAACTTGATCTTCTGTATATAAAAAGAATTGAAAATGAATCTTGATGTGAATGGAATGGAGAGGGAGCGGGAGATGGGAGGGTTTCGGGTGGGAGGGAAGTTATGATGGGGAAAAAGCCATTGTAATCCATAAACTGTACTTTGGAAATTTATATTTACTAAATAAAAGTTTAAAAAAATTAACTCTTCCTTACAACACCATTGACTGCTTATTTTTTTAACTTTTATTTAATAAATATAAATTTCCAAAGTACAGCTTATGGATTACAATGGCTTCCCCATGCATTTTATTTTTAGCAAACACTAATCCTAGGACTTTGCATTCACAAATTCTAAACTACTGAGATCCAAATCAATAAGGGTTATTTGAAGCACTAAGTAAAATAGTAATGAACAATTAGTTAAGTCCATTTTTAAGGCTCTATTTACCCTCCAGTTTCTCTTGAGCCTAACTGGTAGCCAAGAACAATGGTTTCTGGAGTTCACCCTACCTACAATCCAGTGTGACAGTCCCCCCCTCGGAGGGCTCTAGGACTTGAGACTGCTACTTAAGAAAACAGAACTGGGGTAGGTGTTTGGTGCAGCAGTTAAGCCCTGGCTAGGGATGCCCACATCCCATATGTCATGCCTGGGTTCCAGTCCCAGCTCCACTTGCCGGCACACTCCAACTTCCTACAAATGCTCACTCTGGGAGGCAGTAGATGCTAGCTCAAGTACAGGTGTCCCTGCCACCCACATGGGAGACACGAATGGCTTTTGTCTGGTCCAACCTCTGCTGCGAGAATTTAGAGATGAGTGAACCAGAGGCAGAAGTGCACGCTTTCTCCCTCTCTTGTCTCCGGCTTACTCTCTTTCTTTGAAAGGAGACAGAGAAGAAAGGGGGGAGGGGAGGGGAGAGGGAAGGGGAAGGAGAGAGGGAGGGGAGGGGGAGGGGGGGTGAGGAAGGTAGAGGATGAGGGGCGGCAGAGATGGAGAGAAGGGGGAGGGGCGGGGGAGAGAGGAGGAGGGGGAGGGACGAGGAAGGGGGAGAGGGAGATGAGGAGAGGGGGAGGGGCGAGGAAGGGGGAGGGGTGGGGAAGGGGAGGAGGAGCAGCAGGAGAGGGGAAGAGGGAGAGGAAGGGAAGGTGGAGGGGAGGGGCAGGTGGAGGGGTGGGGAGGAGAGGGAGGGGCGAGGAAGGGGAGGGGGAGAGGGAGACGAGGAGATGGGGAGGGGCGGAAAAGGGGGAAGGGGGAGGGGAGGCTTAGGGGGAAGGGGGAGAAGGGGAGGGGAGGGGCAGGAGAGGGGGAGAGGGAGAGGAGGGGAAGGTGGAGAGGAGAGGAGAGGAGAGGAGAGGAGAGGAGAGGAGAGGAGAGGAGAGGGAGGGAGGGGAGGGGAGGGGAGGGGAGGAGAGGAGAGGTTGGTTTGAAACCAAAAGGTCAAAATACGACTATAGTGTGCTTACTACAGTATGTGCAAGGTGCCCAGTGAGCGGTGGCAGGGCAGACCTAGGTCCAGCCTGCTGGGCGTCTCAGCGGCCTGAGCTCAGCAGATGGGCCCTGGGCCCTGGGCCCTGCTATCTGGCTCCAAGGACCAGAGACAGAGGCTGAGGCCGCGCTCTCCTGGCGCCCTACAGCGCACAGGTAAGGAAGGAGGCAAATGGGCCTGAGAAGACCAGAGGACCAGGCGGACCACAAGGCAGAGCCACACGGGGCAGCCGCGCCCGCCTCTGCAGGGAAGGTCCAAGGACTGCTGGGGTCCGGCCCCCGCCCTCCCCTGGGTCGCCGCCCCGTCCCCTCCGCACTCAGGGGTTCGCGTCCCAGAGGCCGGCCCCTCCCCGAGCAGGGAGACCCGGCCGGCGGCGGAGGGGCCGCACTCACCTCGCCGCTGTAAGGAGGTGAGGAGTTCTGCCTGGTAGTTGTGTCTGCAGACCGTGTCTATCTCGGCGCGCGTCCGCTCCAAGTACTGGCTGTTCCAGTACTTGGCGTCCGGCCGGCCCAGCTCGGTCACCGCCCGGTACTCGCCCACGTCGCTGTCGAAACGCACGAACTCCTCCAGGTTGTAGATGTATCTGGTCACGTACTGCACCCGCTGCGTCCCGTTGGTGAAGTAACAGTAGCTCTTAAACTGGTACACGAAATCCTCTGCTGGGCATCAACGCGCGGCAGTCAGGCCCCGGCCCGGCTCAGCCGCACCGCCCCTTGCGGCCGTCGCTGTGCGGGGCCGGCGTTGAGGTCGGAGGAGCCGGGAACCCGCCGCTTCTCCTTCGACTCCCACAACCCAGCCCCGCGCCTCCCGAACCCGGGTCTCCCAGTGGGCTCCTCCCGCTCCTCCGAGGGCTCCCGGGATCCGCCTCACCCGAGGGGCGGCCGAAAAGGCGGGGCGCTGAGATGGTATCTAATACCATCTAAATTGTTATAACAGAGTGTGTTTTTATCTATTATCTTAGATGCAGAGGAGCCTCGTGTTGTGGTGGGAAGAACAGGGTTCTTAGAGAGAACTGGCTATGGGGTTTAATTGTGTAAAAAGAAAGTCACAAAGGTGGCGCTTTGCCATGGGGGTTAAGCCCATGACTGCAGTGCCAGTATCCCATATAGGTGCCTGTTAAGAGTCCTGGCTGCTCCGCTTCTGATTCAGCTCCCTGCTAATGTGCCTGGGAAAGCAGCAAGAACAGCCTAAGTTCTTGGGCTCCTGCCACCCATGTGAGAGGCGGGGAAACAGCTCTTGCCACAGCCCTGGACATTGTGGCCACCTGGGAAGTGAAACAGCAAGTAGAAGATTCTTTCTCTCTCTCTCTCCCTTTCAAATAAATACATACTTTTTTTAAATGTCACAATACCTGCACCTAGGCATGTTGGAAGGTTGAGAGAATTTATATAAAGATATTAATCCTGTGTCCGCAATGTCTCACTCTCTCCATCTCTTTCTAATTTATTCAATAAAAACAGAATTGAGAGAATGGTTAGCAATGAGTGGTTTCTCAATACACATTGTTCTTTAATTCTCCTGTTCTTTGCATACTCCTTTTTCCCTGAGTTCAGCCCACCATCAACTCATGCCTCTGACTCTTGGTCAAGTTATCATTTGCCCCTAAGCCAGTGGGACCTGAAGGTAAGACTCCCTATCTGTGGTCAGCGCTTGGCTTCAGTTAGCAGCCAAGTGTTTGCCTCCATGAACTTTTCACTCAGATCAGGAATATAGGCTCCTTGTCCTCAGAAACCAGAGGCTATTGCTGCCTTGTTTCCCCAACCCAGAATCACAAAATAAATCCCTGCTATTTAGCAAAGATAAAGCCTTGGGGGATCCTGAAATAACAAACCTGTGTTACTCTGGAAAAAATCCTGTCTTCGAAAATAATAAAGGCTATGCATGTGATCCCCTCCCTCTTAGTGTAACATCCGCAGGCTTGAGCCCATGGGAAGGAGACCACCTGTGCTCATCTTATGATCAGAAGGCGGACACCAGGCTGTCTGGAAAAGAGGAAATTAGCTGGTGATAGAGCGCTGTATTCTAAGCTCACGGAGATCACCGTTCCCCACACCCCAGCCCAAGGAGGGTTCCCTGAGTGGGGGCCCTGGGTAGCAGCCGTCCTGCGCTTACGTGGGGAGTCGTGGCCCTCTGCCGCCGGGGAGCTCAGCACCACCAGGATCGCCAGCACAGCTGCTCTATGAAGGCTTCTGGGAAGCCGCAGCGCCATCCGCCGAGACATACTTGAGAACAAGGGAAGAAGCGAATGGCAGTCAGCAAAGCTTGCCCCAAATAGATCTGATGTGCCCACCTGGGAGAATAAAAACCTGAGAAAGCTTCCAGGCATGTTGGGATTGGAGGATCCCCAGGAACAGAGCCAATCAGCGCTGGAGCTTCAGGTCGTCATCTGTCTCTGGGCAGACATTTGTTCTGAAGGTTCTCTATCAAACGCCTGGCACTGCCTTCACCAAATTGCACTGGGTGAACATTTAATGCCTTTGGATCAAACTACAGAAGATGTCTGTCTAGATCTGAAGACTGAATGTCTTAGTGGTTTAAAGAACCAAAAATCAAAAGCGATTCAAGAGTGGACATCTTGTTTGAACCTCTGGTGGGCCGTGGCAGGGAGGGCATGCTGCAGGTTGGGATGTTCGTGTCCCACACTGGAGTACTCAGGCTCGGTTCCCAGCCCAGCTTCCTACTAATGCCGACCCTGGAAGGCAGCAGCAATGGCTCTTGCGACCCGTGTGGGATACCTGGATTGGGTTCCCAGCTCCCCGGCTTCAGCCCAGCACAGCCACAGCAGTTCCACCACTAATATGCTTTATGAGTCAACAAAGACTGAATTTCTTTTTGCCTGAGGCTTCCTTTTGTAAAATATGGACTGTGATTCATGCATTTGGATTTGAATCTTCACCTACACAAATACAAGAGTAATATGAATTGTTTAATATTGCAGTTTCTCTGCTGTCTTGCGTAATGGCTAGAAATACCAGGGCAATGTGTGAGACAGGAAGATTAGCCAACTCTGCTAGCAAGGGATCCTCCCATGCAGGAATCTATGACATGCATTCTCTGCGGTTGGAAGTATGTAAAATGTTAAGTTTATTTTTCTCTTATAATCTCTTCACCTGCTTAACTCCCTCTTGAACCATGAAACTTCTCCATCTGATGTCAGCAAAGGCACATCCACAGACCTTCACAGCAAGTGGATACGATTGCCTCTAGTTACAAGAACAGAGAGCAAAATACATGAGAAGCATTTCCTGGGGCCTTGATGATGTTAATGAGTGATCAGATATGCAGAGTTGTAGATTTTACTGTGCCAGCTCTAAATACAAAGTCCTGATGGCAGAAGCATCCTTACTTATTTTAATGACTTTGTAATTTGTAATGTCCCTCCTGTGCATATCTAAAGGCAGTACTAAGTGGTTATAAAACAATTAGAACAACGCCTGCTAAGCAGTAATAGTGATCCTAAATAAGACAATACCTATCTTCCCCCTCCTCTTTCCCTCCCTGTCTCATCCACCAGTTTGTATTTTTTTTTAATATAGGACAGGATATAAAAGCAGAGGTAAGAAGTTCACCGAGTAAGAGGCATCAATAACTTTTCTTTAGTGGCATATTTATTAAGTTCTTCAATACTCTATATGAGCTGCATGGTTCTGCAGCACCTAAGACCAGCAGTGGTGTTCTCACGATCAGCGCAACCCCGGCATGACAGTCTCCACAGGTGCTGTGGGAGCGTCAAGAAGGACCATCAAACTCAGCCCTGGAATGGGGATTGGGGCAAGGGAGAATGGTCAGAGAGAAGCACTGAAGGTGCTCCCAGCGTCCCAGCTCCCATCTCAGAGTCGTTCAGCGTAAACCGAGGCCTCCCGTCCCGCCCCCTTCCTCCTGTCCAAAGCAAAAAGTTCCCTGGGTTCTACTCTGGGCTGCGAGGCAGCTGTCAGCCCTGGGGATTTCCCAACGTCTAGGGCCTCTGGACCCAGACTATTCAACTAGCAACAACCGCGTCAGCCTAGGACCCTTCCCTGATTGGCTGAAACCTCATCCACTAGGGCTCTGGTTTGGACTTCTGCCAGCGGCTTCCGGGCAGCCCAGCCTTCCTAGATCTTGCGCTGTCCGTAATTCCCCCTGCTGCATTCAGGGCAGCATAGGACTGGTGATGACGATTTGTTGTATTCATTCATAAAATTTTTTCCTTATGAGGAGGATAGGGACTTAATGATGTAGAAGTCATGGCAGGCATTTGTGAGTGTGCTGCCCCAGGACTCCATGGCTCAGAGAAGTGGTCAGTGAAAAACCTGAAATAACTTCAACAAAAAAAATCTAACGTGCAACTTCCATTTTTGTGTTTTACATTTCATTGTAGTGTGTGAGCCTTCCATGTGAGCCTGGAAATTTTAGTAAAAGATGCTTCACACAACAGACATACTTGTGGTTTATGGAGACAGAAGAGTAAAGAAATTCAAGGAAAGAATGGGTTCCATAAACATGTGCACCAAGCAACAGGTAACAGGTTCTGATATTGGATGGGATGCTGTCACCCTCACGTAACAAAAATACTGAGAATGGCTCATATGTTAAATACATTTATTATATTTCATAAGAGAAAATCCAGAAATAAGGCAGTCTTCAAGATTAATTCAGTCTTTATCCATGTCAACACAGTTATTTCTAACTCTGCTCATCTGTCTACCAGCGTCAGTGGTAGATTTCCCATGTGATCACAAGGAGTTTGCTGGTTATCCTTAATTTGCTGGGCTGGGATTATTTGCAGTCCCTGTTGGCCCTGCTTTGTACCCCCAAGGCTGAGCTAAGGGTTACATCCTGTGGTCAGACTTTCCATGTGGCGGCTAGTTGACCTTAGTGGGTGGACGGCACCAACAGGGGATCAGAAGGCTGGGAGAGAAGAGGCCATGGGCTTCCTCTCCACTCCTTCCCGGCTCTGGAGCACAGTTGTCCTGGCAGTGACTGGTCCCACCTTGGCCGTAGCTTTGCCAGTTCCCCTTGCCTCTTCAGACTTCCCACTCCTTCTAGTGTCTGGGCTAAAGAAAAAGATCTAAACATTGGTGAAATAATTAAAGATAGGATCTTAGAATATTTGAAGGAGGGAAGAGAAATGGAAAAGAGTAAAAACATGGATAAATACAATAAGTTTTCCTTCTCCTTTTGAGTTTTTAAAATTATATTTAATATGTAGCAAAATTCTAACGATGTCTGATGTAGTTCTCAATAGAGAGGAAATATTGAGACAATTCTGTTCTAAGTGTGTAAGGGTGACAGATATAAAGGAAAGATTTTGACATCACTCAAGTTGATTAACTGACATCAGCAATTTTGATAAATTAGAGAAAACTAAAATATCTACATGAAGATACACAAAATCACCGTATAAATCAAATGGAATTCTTTAAAATGTTCAAGAAATCCATAAAGAAAAGAAAAACAATCTTAAAAAGAAAGAGGTGAAACATAAAATTGCAGAAGTAATCCCTAACACATAACTAATTTCATTAAATGCAATTGGTTTAAATATACTGGCTTTTTTAAATGATTAATTTTAAAGTTTATTTATTTTTATATTTGAAAGTCATAATTACATAGAGAAAGTGAGAGATAAAGATTGACCTTCCATCCACTAGTTCACTCCTCAGATGGCCACAATGGCAAGGGCTGGGCCAAGCCAGAGCCAGAGCCAGCAGCTTCATCTGTGTCTCCCACGTGGGTAGCAGGACCCAAACACTTGGGCCATCTTTCATTGCTTTTCCCAGGCCATTAGCAGGGACTGGATCAGAAGTGGAGCAGCCAGGATATTGGCATGGCAAGTGGCAGCTTTCCCACCATACCACAATGCCAGATCCAACACAGATTAACTTTTAAAAAGTATGATCCATTTATATGTTTTCTAAAAGAAATTAACTTCAAATACAATGATACAGGTAAGTTGAGAGTAAAAGGATGTAAAAAGAATTTAAAAATTAATCAAAAGAAAGCAGGAGTGGCCACATAAATATTAGATAAAGTAGACCTAAGAGTAAAGAAAGGGGTGGGTGTTGCTGCACAGCAGGTTAAGCTGCTACTTGGGACACCCACATCCTAGACTGGAAGGGCAGTTCAAGTCCCGGCTACTCTGCTTCCAATCCAGTTCCCTGCTAATGCACCTGGAAGGCTCCAGATGATGGCCCAAGTGCTTGAGTTCCTGCTAGCCATGTGGGAGATCCAGATGGAGTTCCTGATTCCTGGCTTCAGTCTGGGTCAGTCCTGGTTATTGCAGCACTGTGGGGAGTGAACCAGCAGATGGAAGATCTTTCTCTGTTACCCTGACTTTATAATAAACAAACACTTAATTTAAAAAAAATTTTAAAAATTATCAGTCAGAGAAAAAACACTAGTAATAATAAAAGGATAAATCCTCCAAGAACATATAATAATCCTAAATACAGGATTCACCGCTGAATTCTACCAGACATTTAAAGAAGAACTAATCCCATTTCTTCTCAAACTATTCAGAACAATCGAAAAAGAGGGAATCCTCCCAAATTCTTTCTATGAAGCCAGCATCACCTTAATCCCTAAGCCAGAGAAAGATGCAGCACTGAAAGAAAATTACAGACCAATATCCCTGATGAACATAGACGCAAAAATCCTCAATAAAATTCTGGCCAATAGAATACAACAACACATCAGGAAAATCATCCACCCAGACCAAGTGGGATTCATCCCTGGTATGCAGGGATGGTTCAACATTCGCAAATCAATCAATGTGATTCACCACATTAACAGACTGCAGAAGAAAAACCATATGATTATCTCAATTGATGCAGAGAAAGCATTTGATAAAATTCAACACCCTTTCATGATGAAAACTCTAAGCAAATTGGGTATAGAAGGAACATTCCTCAATATAATCAAAGCAATTTATAAAAAACCCACAGCCAGCATCCTATTGAATGGGGAAAAGTTGGAAGCATTTCCACTGAAATCTGGCACCAGGCAGGGATGCCCACTCTCACCACTGCTATTTAACATAGTTCTGGAAGTTTTAGCCAGAGCCATCAGACAAGAAAAAGAAATCAAAGGAATACAAATCAAGAAGGAAGAAGTCAAACTATCCCTCTTTGCAGACGATATGATTCTGTACTTAGAGGATCCAAAGAACTCTACTAAGAGACTATTGGAACTCATAGAGGAGTTTGGCAAAGTGGCAGGATATAAAATCAATGCACAAAAATCAACAGCCTTTGTATACACAAGCAATGCCATGACTGAGAAAGAGCTGCTAAGGTCAATCCCATTCACAATAGCTACAAAAACAATCAAATACCTTGGAATAAACTTAACCAAGGACGTTAAAGATCTCTACGATGAAAATTACAAAACCTTAAAGAAAGAAATAGAAGAGGATACCAAAAAATGGAAAAATCTTCCATGCTCATGGATTGGAAGAATCAACATCATCAAAATGTCCATTCTCCCAAAAGCAATTTATAGATTCAATGCAATCCCAATCAAGATACCAAAGACATTCTTCGCAGATCTAGAAAAAATGATGCTGAAATTCATATGGAGGCACAAGAGACCTCGAATAGCTAAAGCAATCTTGTACAACAAAAACAAAGCCGGAGGCATCACAATACCAGACTTCAGGACATACTACAGGGCAGTTGTAATCAAAACAGCATGGTACTGGTACAGAAACAGATGGATAGACCAATGGAACAGAATTGAAACACCAGAAATCAACCCAAACATCTACAGCCAACTTATATTTGATCAAGGATCTAAAACTAATTCCTGGAGCAAGGACAGTCTATTCAATAAATGGTGCTGGGAAAACTGGATTTCCACGTGCAGAATCATGAAGCAAGACCCCTACCTTACACCTTACACAAAAATCCACTCAACGTGGATTAAAGACCTAAATCTTCGTCCTGACACCATTAAGTTATTAGAGAACATTGGAGAAACCCTTCAAGATATTGGCACAGGCAAAGAATTTCTGGAAAAGACCCGGGAGGCACAGACAGTCAAAGCCAAAATCAACTATTGGGATTGCATCAAATTGAGAAGTTTCTGTACTGCAAAAGAAACAGTCAGGAGAGTGAAGAGACAACCGACAGAATGGGAAAAAATATTTGCAAACTATGCAACAGATAAAGGGTTAATAACCAGAATCTACAAAGAGATCAAGAAACTCCACAAAAACAAAACCAACAACCCACTTAAGAGATGGGCCAAGGACTTCAATAGACATTTTTCAAAAGAGGAAATCCAAATGGCCAACAGGCACATGAAAAAATGTTCAAGGTCACTAGCAATCAGGGAAATGCAAATCAAAACCACAATGAGGTTTCACCTCACCCCGGTTAGAATGGCTCACATACAGAAATCTACCAACAACAGATGCTGGCGAGGATGTGGGGAAAAAGGGACACTAACCCACTGTTGGTGGGAATGCAAACTGGTCAAGCCACTATGGAAATCAGTCTGGAGATTCCTCAGAAACCTGAATATAACCCTACCATTCGACCCAGCCATCCCACTCCTTGGAATTTACCCAAAGGAGTTTAAATTGATAAACAAAAAAGCGGTCTGCACCCTAATGTTTATTGCAGCACAATTCACAATAGCCAAGACCTGGAACCAACCTAAATGCCGATCAACGGTAGACTGGATAAAGAAATTATGGGATATGTATTCTTTAGAGTACTATACCGCAGTAAGAAACAACGAAATCCAGTCATTTGCAACAAAATGGAGGAATCTGGAACACATCATGCTGAGTGAAGTAAGCCAGTCCCAAAGGGACAAATACCATATGTTCTCCCTGATCGGTGACAACTGACTCAACACCAAAAAGGAAACCTCCTGAAGTGAAATGGACACTATGAGAAATGGTGACTTGATCAGCATAGCTCTGACTGCTAATGGACAACTTAATACATTATCCCTCATAGTATTTTTTTTTGTCTGTTCTACTTAATATGACTGGTTTAATTCTGTAATTATCACACAGTTATTCTTAAGTGTTGAAAATTAACCGAAATGTGATCCCTGTTAAACATAAGAGTGGGAATAAGAGAGGGAAGAGATGTATAATTTGGGACATGCTCGGGCTGACTTGCCCCAATTGGTAGAGTTGGAAACATACCAGGGGATTCCAATTCAATCCCATCAAGGTGGCATGTGCCAATGCCATCTCACTACTCCAAGTGATCAATTTCAGTTCACAATTGATCATAATGAAAGGACTAAGAGTCAAAGGGAGCACATAAACAAGTCTAGTATCTGCTAACACCAACCGATAGAATAAATAAAGGGGAGAGTGATCCAACATGGGAAGTGAGATACTCAGCAGACTCATAGAATGGCGGATGTCCTAAATAGCACTCTGGCCTCAGAATCAGCCCTAAAGGCACTCGGATCTGGCTGAAAAGCCCATGAGAGTATTTCAGGCATGGAAAGCCAAGACACTCTGGCAAAAAGATCTCTGTGAGTGAGATCCCAGTGGAAAGAACAGGTCTTCAAAGAGGGAGGTGCCTTTCTCTGAAGGGAGGAGAGAACCTCCACTTTGACTATGACCGTGTCTAAACAAGATAAGAGTCGGAGAACTCAAGGGGCTTCCATAGCCTTGGAAACTCATAACTGGTGCATAGGGAGATTACTGATGCCATAAACAGGAGTGTCAATTGGTAAAGTCAACAACAGGAGTCACTGTGCACTTACTCCTCATGTAGGATCTCGGTCCTTAACGTGCTGTACACTGAGGCTTAATGCTATAACGAGTACTCAAACAGTATATTTCACTTTGTGTTTCTATGGGGGTGCAAACGACTGAAATCTTTACTTAATGTACACTAAACTGATCTTCTGTAAAAAAAAAAAAAAAAAAAAAAAAAGAAAGAAATTTTCAATTCCCAACTTGACTCTCACTGGGATTAAACATGACAATAGGTCTGCTCTGATTTCATCATCATTTAAAAAAAATCATCTATTATTTTTCACTTTATGTTTCTGTGTGGGAGCAAACTGTTGAAATACTTACTTAAGGTATACTAAGCTGATCTTCTGTATATTAAGATAATCGAAAATGAATCTTGATGTGAATGGAAGGGGAGAGGGAGTGGGAAAGGGGAGGGTTGTTGGTGGGAGGGACGGTATGGGGGGGGAAGCCATTGTAACCCATGAGTCGTACTTTGGAAATTTATATTCATTAAATAAAAGATAAAAAAAAAAATCCTAAATACATATACCCAAACAACACAGTTTCAAAATATGTATAACAGCAAGGAGAAACAGACACAATTAGAGTGGAGTCCTTGGCACTCCTCTCAATAACTGTTAAAACAACTTAGATGAAAAACTAGCAAAACATGAAAATATTCAGTACCGGGGCCGGCGCTGTGGCGCAGTGGGGTAAAGCCCTGGCCTGAAGCACCGGCATCCCACATAGGCACCGGTTCTAGTCCCGGCTGCTCCACTTCCAATCCAGCTCCCTGCTATGGCCTGGGAAAGCAGTGGAGGATAGCCCAAGTCCTTGGGCCCCACACCCACATGGGACACTGGGAAGGACCTCCTGGCTCCTGGCTTCGGATCTGCACAGTTCCGGCCATTGTGGCCAATTGGGGAGTGAGCCAACAGATGGAAGACCTCTCTCTCTCTCTCTCTCTCTCTCTCTCTCTCTCTGCTTCTCCTCTCTTTGTGTAACTCTGACTTTTAAATAAAATAAAAAATAGATAAATAAAAAGAAAATATTCAGTACCACCAACTACAAAATTTAATCAACTGTTTTGGGACACTTCACCCAAGAACAGCCACATGTGTTTTGTTTTTGTTTTTGTTTTTGTTTTTGTTTTGTTGTTGTTTTTGTTTTTGTTTTGTTTTTTTGCCAGGCAGAGTTAGACAGTGAGAGAGAGAGACACAGAGAGAGTTATAGACAATGAGGGAGAGAGAGATAAAGGTCTTCCTTCCGTTGGTTCACTCCCCTAATGGCCACTACGGCCAGCACTGCGCCGATCCAAAGCCAGGAGCCAGGTGCTTCCTCCCAGTCTCCCATGTGGGTGCAGGGACCCAAGGACTTGAGCCATCCTCCACTGCCCTCCAGGGCCACAGCAGAGAGCTGGACTGAAAGAGGAGCAACCAGGACTAGTACCCGGTGCCCCAACCAGGACTAGAACGCGGGATGACGGCACCACAGGCGGAGGATTAGCCAAGTGAGCCATGGTGCCGACTTGCATGTGCATTCTTTCCAAGGGCCTGTGGACTATATTCCAAGGTAGACCATATCCTGGGCCATAAAACAACTAAAAACCTTTAAAATAATTAAAATCATATACAGTGAGTTCTCTGATTACGCTGGGATCCAACTAGAAATTAGCCACATGAAAACAACAGGACAAACTCTAAACACTTAGAAACTAAACAACACATCTCTGCAGTAATGCATGTATCACAAAGGAAGTCTCAAGAGAAGTAAAAAATAACAGAATGAAAAGTAAAACGCAACATATCAAAATTTGTAGAATATAGATAACAGGAAATTTATAGCATTAAATGCTTACATTATACAAAAGTATCAAATCACTCATCTGTGTTCCTTTCTCATAAAACAGACAATCCAGTCTAGACAAAAGAACAAAATAAACCTAAAGCAAACAAGTTGAAAGAAACAATAGATAATAGATAAATTAGCGAAATAATAAGTAAAAGACAATGGAGTAAATTCAATTCTTTAAAAAACTGGTTTTTGGCCGGTGCTGCGGCTTGCTAGGCTAATCCTCCGCCTTGGTGCACTGGCACACCGGGTTCTAGTCCCGGTCGGGGCACCAGATTCTGTCCCGGTTGCCCCTCTCCCAGTCCAGCTCTCTGCTGTGGCCAGGGAGTGCAGTGGAGGATGGCCCAAGTACTTGGGCCCTGCACCCCATGGGAGACCAGGAGAAGCACCTGACTCCTGCCTTTGGATCAGCGCGGTGCGCCAGCCGCAGCGCACCGGCCACAGCAGCCATTGGAGGGTGAACCAATGGCAAAGGAAGACCTTTCTCTCTGTCTTTCTCTCTCACTGTCCACTCTGCCTGTCAAAAAAAAAAAAAAAAACTGGTTTTTGAAGAGACTGATACAATTTACAAACCTCTAGCTAGACTGATGAGGAAAATTACCTACATAAAAATGAAACAGGTGACGTCACTACAGACTGTATAGCTGTCAAGAGGATAATGTGAGAATACTGTGAACAATTCTAAACACACAAATTTGATACCTCACACAAAATGGACCAATTCCTCAGAAGGAAAAACTACCACAACTTACCCAATGCAAAATAGATCATTTTAATGGCCCTGTAGCTATTGACAAAGTTGAGTTGACAAATTCCAGTAAGTTCATGATGGGTGTTGTGGCTCAGCAGGTTGAGTCGCCACTTGGCACACCCACATCCCATACCAGAGTACCAATTCAAGTCTGAAGGGCAGCAGAGGATGGCCCACGTGCCTGACCCCTACTACCAACGTGGGAGACTTGGATGGAGTTCCAGGCTCCTGGCATCAGAGCTCAGCTCTGGCTCTTAGGGAGTGAACCAGTGGATGATGGAAGACTCTCTATCTATCTATCTATCTACCTCTTTCTCTATCTCTATCTCTCCCCTCCCCCATCCCCCTTTCCCTTTCCCTTTCCCTTTCTCTTTCTCTTCCTCTCTCCCCATATGTATGTGCATATGTGTGTGCATGTGTGTGTTCTGCCTTTCAAGTACATGACCTTTTTCAAATTGATTCTTGCCTTGGCTATGTCATTTGCAGATAAGCTTGTCAATACACTCTTTATTTCTGTTAATTTTTTTTTATTTCTGGAATTTTCATTTGAATGTTTCTTATAGTTTCTGTCTCTCTGCTGAAATTTCCTATCTGATCCTGCACATTGTCTATCTTTTCCACTAGATATGTTAACATATTAGTAATAGTTTTTTGGGGGGGCTGGCACTGTGACGCAGCAGGTTAAAGCCCTGGCCTGAAGCACTGGCATCCCATATGGGCACCAGTTCTAGTCCCAGCTGCTCTGTGTGGGCCTGCTGCACCAGTCAAACAGAACCTGAAGGAGGGAATGGGAATGAAAAGAGGGACAAGGGCGCGGAGAATGGAGCCAAGACAACAAGGCTGATCAAGGCTCGTTTATTCCAGTGTCTCAGCAATATTTATACATATCCAGCTGTAGAACAAAGAAGCACAAAAGATAACAACATACATAAGCAACTTATCAGGGCCTCCAGTAGCACAGATAATTTTAACAGGGTGTTCTTGATTAACATCCTCCTTCAGGATGGGAGTATGTGACTTTCTTATCCCAGGAATTTCACAAGCCAAGATTGGCCTTGATTTGTCCAAAGGCTGCCTACACTGCTCCACTTCCAATCCAGCTCTCTGCTATGGCCTGGGATAGCAGTAGAAGATGGCCCAAGTCCTTGGGTCCCTGCACCCATGTGGGAGACCTAGAAGAAGCTCCTGGCTCCTGGCTTCAGATTGGCACAGCTCCGGCAGTTGTGGCCAACTGGGGAGTGAACCATCAGATGGAAGACCTCTCTCCCTGTCTCTACCTCTCTCTGTAACTCTGTCTTTCAAATAAATAAAAAAATATTTAAATAATAATAATAATAGTTTTTTAATAATCTACCTGATTGTTTCAACATTATGTTGTGACTGAATCTGATTCTGATGGTGATTACTTGGTCTTGTTAAAAAAAAAATGAACAAATTGAGTTTTAAACATTTAATTGGCTTTTATTAGAGATTCGTGAATGAGTATCCCATTCATAAAACAGAGAGAGCTCCAAAGAGCTGAGTGGAGAAGGTGGATTTCATGAGTAGCCAAGGGCTGGAGAAGCAAGAACAAGAAGTGGATCTGTCATTTCAAATTTACTTTCCTTACAAGGTTAAAATGAAGGAGACTCTACCATGTTGGTTCAGCCCCTTCTGATTGGTCACTGTGAATCTCCTCTCTTTTTAGGAAGCTGGTCCATTCAATTTGACTCCAAAGCACCTAGACAGAGTGACTCCATTCTGATTTGGAATGGTCCTGGGCCTGGTGCAGGAGCTCAGTCGAAAGCAATGGTCCCATAAATTTTATTTGGTAGTCTTTTCTGACTGTGTTTGCCTTTGGAATGCTTCATAATTCTCTTGTTGGAAAGCCAGACATGTTATACAGGACAGAAGATGTCACGGTAATTATTTTATACTTGGAGTTGAGTACACCTTTCCTTTTGCAGGGACCTCACCATGGAAACTTTTGTTACTTTAGTCAGTGATTGAACCGGGTTTGAAGTTTGTTGTCATCATGAGTGTTCTTAGAGCTTTATCTGCATTTGTCTCCCTGCCTAGCTTTTTGTCTTCCCTTTGTGCTGCTTCCCAGAGATGAGTTCCTTGAAATTCCCCCTACTGTATATCATGTTGTTATTTTTACTCAATCTTGTTAACACGGTGGTTGGTGTGGGATGGAGTCATTCTCTGATTTTCTGATTATGCTGTGGTCTTAGGCAAGCACTAGGTGGCCTTCACAAGCATTTCCTCCCCTCCCTAGAAATTCGTCCTCTGCCCCTTCTTCCCCTCACTGGAGGCTGTAGTTTCTACCAGTGTTGCTCAGGCTATGGTTTGTGTGCCCTCCCCGATGTACATGAAGGCTTCTGTTACTTAAGGGAGACAGGAGAGGTAAATCCATCCAAATAATTTTTTACTTCAGACACTACAGCTCCATTTCTAGAAGTATATATTTTAATTATTTTTCTAGCTTCCATTTATTCACTTTCCATGTTAATGTTTTCCTCTGAATTCTTAAGCATATTTTTCATAGGTGTTTTAGCATCTTCGTCTGATTTTTCCATCATCTTTCTCATTTCTATTTCTTGAACCATTGATTTCTCCTTATGGTTCACACTGTTCTTGATGTGTCTAGTAATTTTCATCAGACGCTGAACATTGTTGTTTTATTATGTTCAATGTTTTATTTTGTTATAGTTCTTTAAAGAATGATGTGATTTACTTGCATACTTGCCCAGCACTTTTGAAGTTTATTTTTGAGTTTTCTTATGACTTAGATTGTTATAGAGCTCTTTTGGCCTCACTACTAAGGCAAGATTTTCCTAGGCTCCACTGAATTCCAGATGTTCAAAGAAACTCTACACTCTGGATGATGGAAACTTGAGTTCTTCTAGTATGTGAGCTCCAGGAATTCTTAAGATCAGGCTTGGGATCACTCTTTTACAGGCTTCAGTTTCATCTTGGGCATTACAGCTTCATATACAGCTACAGTCTCAAGGAGACGCCATGTACATTTCCAGAGCTTATTCTCTCTGTGAAACTCTACCCTGCAAATTCCATCTTCCGGCTGGCACTGCGGCTCAATAGGCTAATCCTCCGCCTTGCAGCACCGGCACACTGGGTTCTAGTCCCGGTCGGGGCGCCGGATTCTGTTCCGGTTGCCCCTCTTCCAGGCCAGCTCTCTGCTGTGGCCCGGGAGTGCAGTGGACGATGGCCCAAGTGCTTGGGCCCTGCACCCTAAGGGAGACCAGGAGAAGCACCTGGCTCCTGCCACCGGATCAGCGTGGTGCGCCGGCAGCAACGCGCCGGCCGTGGCAGCCATTGGAGGGTGAACCAACGGCAAAAGGAAGACCTTTCTCTCTGTCTCTCTCTCTCACTGTCCACTCTGCCTGTCAAAAAAATAAAAAAAAAATCCATCTTCCTTAGCTTTCCCAAGGTCCCGGCAAGTTCACCTGGTCCTGCTTGTGACCTTCTTCCGTGTGCCTTGTTTTGAAGAAGAACTTCAAGGCAAAAAATCCAAGGCAACCATAGGGTTCCTCCTGCTCAAGTCCTTCTCTCAGTAATCACAGTTTTGCCTGACCTGTTGTCTAATGCATACGTATGGTTGCCTGGCTGCTTTTTGATCCTGTTTTCTACTTGTTTATATTCAGAGGGTACACTTGTTATCAATTACTGTACCAAGCCTTAAAGTGAAAGTCACAGCTCAAACTTTTTGATCACTTCCTTCATACTAAGCACACAAAATGTGGCCACAAGAAAATTTCTCTAACCGTAACTTTGCATTAATTCTTTTGTTCTAAAGCAAAGACCAACTGTTCATCCACTTCCTGTTAGGCACTTAGCACACTAAGCGGCCAGGTAACTGAAACTGTCCATGATGATGCTGGGTATTATAGGGTTCATGGAGTCATACATTTAGGTAGCTACAAGTACAGTCCATTGTACAAGTAAGTGGCAAACTTGGAACAAGACTTGAGCAGGCATAAAACATTTTAGAGAATTACTGAATAGCAAGTCAAAACTCACATCTCCTACTTACTTCTCCTGCACCATCACCTATCCCTAAACCTACATTTATGTCATTATGAGGATTCTATTTAATTAAATGAAGAAGAAGGAAAAAACTCTGGCTGAGTTTCACAAAAGGCTGGGTTGTATGATGATATTGTTTGGAAGTGTGCTGATGCTGCATTATAGCATCACTTGGTAATAGCTCTGAAAAAGATTTGAACTTTCCTTTTGAGTACAGGGTGAGGTGGCCTGAGATTTTTATGTTCACTCAGGCAGTGGTGAACAGGTCATCTGAGTGATCAAATTCCTAAAAGGACCAAGACTATTAGATGAGGAATAAGGAGGAACATGAAAGAGGCATACAGGTCACCTCCATGAGAGGACACAAAGTGTGTGGATTTTTGTGTTTCCCATATATCCTCACCAGAAATCATCTTCATCAGAGGCAGCTCTCAACATGACTAGGACAATTCACCCTAGGACTGTCCTCCTGCCTCCCTCCTTGTCCACTGCAGTAATCATTCAATGATAGCCCATGAATGGTGTGGTCATCATGGTAGGAAACAGAGGTATTTATGGGTTCAAAACCCAAGACTTACAGTCAACAGGGGTTATCTAGTTAGCAACACTGCTAAGTCCTGCCCTACCAGCATTAGGCAATGACACTAAGCTCTTTTTTTTGGGGGGGGGGGGGGGGACAGGCAGAGTGGACAGTGAGAGAGATAGAAGAGAGACACTAAGCTCTTAATATGACACCATTGCTTGGGGAGACAAACCAGACAATTGGTATCAGAAAGACTCTATCAGAACCCTCCACCTTGGAGGAGAAGTGATTTATCCTTCATGGGATTGATATATATTTTGGATATGGGCTTGTCATTCTTGCTTACAGTGCCTCCAGAACAATCATTATTTAAGCATTTATTGTCATAATAATCTGGACAACAATACCTCAGACCACAGATCCCATTTAATAAAAAAGAATCTTGGGAAAATATTCTAGCTGATGGATGATGCCAAATTGGTGGTTAAAGTTTGTGTGTGTCTAGAATTCTGACCATATCAACCTTCTCTGCCCAGCTCTCTCCCTGTCCTTCAGAACATAACCTCCTCCTTCTCAGTTTCCTTTCCCCTCATGTGCTAAATCAGAACATGGGGCTTGGCCGTCATTGACACACGGACATGGCCTCCTTTTTTTTTTTTTTTTTTTTTTTTTTTTTTTTTTTTTGACAGGCAGAGTTAGACAGTGAAAGAGAGAGACAGAGAGAAAGGTCTTCCTTCCATTGATTAACCCTCCAAATGGCTGCTACGGCCAGTGCACTACGCTGATCTGAAGCCAGGAGCCAGGTGCTTCTCCCGGTCTCCCATGCAGGTGCAGGGCCCAAGCACTTGGGCCATCCTCCACTGCCCTCCAGGGCCACAGCAGAGAGCTGGACTGGAAAAGGAGCAACCGGGACAGAACCAGCACCCCAACCAGGACTAGAACCTGGAGTACCAGCGCCACAGGCAGAGGATTAGCCTAGTGAGCCGGGGGGGCTGGCCCACATTGCCAACTAAGGCTGTATCAATGAAATCACTTCTGATTATCTTGAAAGCACCTTATAGCAAGACCACTTTGTTGACAGGTGTCTTGAAGTCTGGACACTCTGTGCAATGCTCTTATGATACATCAAAATTGTATATATCTATATTCTTCACATGTGTGAGCAATTGTTATAGCATTGAATACAACTTAAAATAATTTTTGTATCACAACTATAGGAATTTGGGAAGAAGGCTTCAGTTAGAAGCTAATACATAAAACTAGCAACATAGACACTCAAAACAAGAGAAGCAATAACTAAGTGACATAGAGGAAATTTTTTATCACATGCCTTCCTCCTGGAGGGGAGGAGGGTTGACTTAGCTGAAGGAAGTGGTTACCAGATCATGGACGAACCAAATATGGGATTCTGCTTGAGAAAAAAATTCACAGAAGTTGTGTGTAAATCAAACCATTGAATCGTTTCCTGTCCAGCCAGTGAGGAGATGTGAGGCAGAGTCACTTGTTGCTGGCAGAATAAGCTACTCAGTGAGTCCCAGGAAAAACTTCATGTATAAAAGCAATAATTATACAGACTATGAAGACTTGAACAGCCATGTGTGATATCCACAGAAAAGAACAGAAGTTTATGTAAGGACAGAAAGAAGCTCAAAAAGAAAGGTGTCATGTTCTTGAACAGCACAACTGTGTCAATTTTCCAAGCAAAATGCAGAGTTAGTGATGCTTTAATGTGAACATCAACAACATTTGCTTATGAATGAAATACTTACAACATTTTCAAGAATCATAAATGTACAGAAACAGCTCTTAGTAAATATAGGAGTTGCTCTAATAGATCTTTACAAATGATCACAAAACTAAACAAAACATGTTCATAACACTACAAAGAAAGGACAACTGTGGGATAAAATTGCACAGAAACAGAATCTAATTTACATTCAGGTTCATGAGATTGGGAAATCTGTTTATTTTGTTTCAAAGAAAGTGCTAACTCTTTGAGAACATTTTGGATGAGAGATTGCTAAGAAGCCTTATGTTGTTTACTTCTCCATAGCACAGAAGGATCTACACCCCTCCTCTGGACTCAGTCCAGCTTTGTGGGGTAAAAGGGAGCAGCCAGTGGGAACTGGAAGTCAGGAGGACAGAAGGCCTAGGAGGCAAATCTCATCCATGTGACACTATCACTGGGTTAGAAGGAAAAACAGCACAGCGGTGAGAAAGCCACGAGTGAGGATATTCAAGATGAGATATTTAGGGAAACAAGGTATTTTAAATAATTTTTACTTAACAATTTTTCTTAGTATTAAAAATATAATCCAAATTTTATAGCTCCCAAGAGACTGCAATGAAAATTTAAATTGTGGGGCTAGCGTCATGGGGTAGCAGATTAAGCACTGCCTATGATGCCTGCATCCCATATGGGTACCAGTTTATGTCCTGGCTGCTCCACTTCCCACCCAGCTCCCTGCTAATGTACCTGGGAAAGCAGTGGAAGGTGACCCAAGTGCTTGGATCCCTGCCACCCACGTGGGAGACCCAGATGAAGCTCCTGGCTCCAGGTTTTGGCCTGGCCCAGCCCTAGCCATTGTGGCCATTTGGGAAGTGAACCAGTGGATGGAAGACCTCTCTATCTCTGTCTCTCTCTCTCTATCTGTAACTCTGCCTCTCAAATAAATAAATAAATGTTTAAAAAAGAAGAAGAAGAAGAAGTAGTAGTAGTAGTCTAGGCAGGCTCATCTGGTCTCTCTCTCCTTAAGGACTCACAAAACAGACATCACAGCTGGCACTGAAGTTCTCATCTGAGAACAGGGTCCTCTTCCAAGCTCACAGGTGTAGGCAGAATTTATCTCTTTGTGTGACGTAGGTTCATGTGTTCAAGCTGGCTATCAGCCAGATATAACACTGTCAGCTCCTGGAGGCTGCTCTGGGCTCCTGGATCCTCTCAGACCTTTGCTAAGTGGCCTGTTCATCTTCCAAGTCAGCAACAAAGGAGCTGAGCTCCCAAGAAGAATTCAGTCCCTTTTAAGGGCTCACCTGATGAAGTCATACTCGCCCAGAATAATTTCCCCTTCTGAAGGTCAGTCGTGGTCTCCTTTGTTCTTCTGTTACGACAGGCATTCTGCAGACCAAGGTACCCAGGGCAACCAAGACTGGTTAGTTGTAATTTATTTACAGTTTTATTTTACAGAGGAAGAGCTGTACTTTTTAGAAACAACAGCCATGGAGTCTGGGCAAAGAGAGGAGACAAAGTTTCACTCCACAGAGAGAGGGCTGTGAAGGGCCGGGTGAGAATCAGCAGCCCAGAGAGCTGGGTCCCAGGAAGCCCAGAGGGGCTCGGGGATGCTTTATATCCTGGGTCTGACTGCTGCACAAGGAACTAGCAGCTGTGGTGTCTTGCAGGTGCTGTGCTTGTACTCACCAGACAGGAAGCTTGCTGGCTAGGGGCTTGAGCACGTGTTCTGAGAAGTCGCCAACATCCCCAGTGTGATCTCCTGTGAGAGAGAACTCAGAGAAAAATAAATTAGCTGAATGTAAATTTTTGTTGAGTTTGGGAGGGAGTCCTTTTTCCCTGATATCTTATATGTGGGAACTAAATCTTTTTTAAAAATCAAAACACAAAAAATAAATGCCTGTGTTTATCAATATTGCTGACATATAATTTGTCAAACTTTGTTTTATCATTGCCAAATTGTGAAGAATGATATAGAACTATAGTTTTAATGATCCATGATTATTTAAAATTTACTGTATATGAGTGAAATTAACATCTTTTCATTTAATTACTGTTTATAGCTCTTGCCTCTATTCCTGTTGAACTACAGTCTTCTTGCTTTTCACTTGCTGAACTCTTTCTTTAGTGGAGCATTGAGCTTTTGACTATAATGTAAATTAAAATATGGTATCTCAAAAATTATGTTACTCAAAAAACAAAATATTTTTGAAAATGAATAAAGACAAACTATAATTTTCATAGAGAAAAATAATTGTGGTCAAAACACAACCAAATCACAATAGTGATTATCCCACCTTATTTTTGGATTTTACTCACACTCAAAAGAAAGGAATTTTATGAGGCATGTACACCTGGGGGCAACAGTCTTATTAATCATCTTAGAATCCTGCTTGCCATACTCGACATTCAAATCACTAGTAATTCATGTCCTTCCCAAAAGGAAAATACTTCAGCCCTGCTCCAGGTTCTCCCCAATAGCCAAAGTTGCATCTCATTACAGCATGAGCTCAAATCCAAATTCTGTCCAAGTCCTATCCAAACCTCATTAGCTCAAGGTCCAAATTCTCAGCACTTCCTACCAGATTACAGGAGAGAATCAAGAAAGTTGACAAAATGTCCAGTTACAACGGCCAAAGAGGTCATGAGATGGGTATATATTAAAATCTTACCCATGGGACCACAGGTGTGAATGTCACTGGATCCCTGGGGACAGACAGGAAAGCACAGGGATCTGACGAGGTTTACAGACACTAAGCCGGGAGGACGGGATGCCAGCTATTCTTACCATCCAAGTGAGCTTTGCTAGAGGACAGTGAGAAGTCATGCCTGTGAGGATATCTAATCTCACCTACAGGAGCCTTCACCAACGCAGAGAGAAAGATAAAGTCACTCTGTTGGCGTCATCTGTATCTGTATTTTACGTACTTCCATGTGAATTTCACCTCCAATGACCCTGCGTTCAAGATGTTGACTGTGGTGCCCATCTGCTTCACTCCCTCTCCCTCCTCTGTCCTCACCCTCCATTCTTCCTATCTGAAGTTTCTGGACAGCTCCACCTCAGCGCGTCAGGCTCCCAACAAAATCCCAGTTCTTCGATGATCACTCAGGCTTGTGTCCTGTGATTTTACCTGGGTCAACACTCCTTTTAGGGCAGTCATGGTTGACTTGCCTCAGCTCTGGTATCTCTCATGTTCCTGGGTCTATAGCACATCAGTGTTTGCAAATATTCTCTTCAGCTTCCTTAAAACCTGGGAGAGCCCCACCTCAGCAGAAGCAGAAAAGTCCCTATTTGGCTCTCCTTCCTGCTTAAAGCACTTCTAATTGCTATCCCTCCTGGAGGTTAAATTTCCAAGCAATCATGCCTCCTTCTAGACATAGAAGTCAAGAATAGCTCATTCACACATTTCTGTAGTGTATGAAGTTCTCAGAGCTTTTGTATTTGCTTACAAACATAGTTTTTTAATCCATGAATATTTTTCCAGAATATGTATTTCCCATTAATTTTTCAAGATCCCATATATATGTGGATTTCAAAAAAATTACACCAAAATAAATGTGTCTTTTAATTCCACTTTTTGGGATCTTTTTGAAGTATCCTCACATAGTATTTCCAACACACACTGGCAGCAGATGTAAATAGCCTGTACAGCAAGTACAGTAGTAGCATGTAGTAAAATAACTAGGAAGTGATGCATTTTTAGTATTTGTTCTGTTGTTTTAACATTAATTATAAGTTTAAATTAGTTTTAGTTTAGTTAAATTAATTAACTTTTTTTAAAGATTGATTTATTTATTTGAAAGTCAGAGTTACACAGAGAGAGAGAGAGACAGAGAGAGAGGTCTTCCATCCGCTGGTTCACTCCCCAGCTGGCCACGACAGCCAGAACTGTGCAGATCCGAAGCCAGGAGCCAGGAGCTTCCTCCAGGTCTCCCATGTGGGTGTAAGGGCCCAAGGACTTGGGCCATCTTCTAGTGCTTTCCCAGGCCATAGCAGAGAGCTGGATCGGAAATGGAGCAGCCAGGACTGGAATCGGTGCCCTAATGGGATGCCGGCACTGCAGGTAGCAGTTTTAACTGCTACACCACCGCGCCAGCCCCAATTAATTCAATTTTTAATAATAGCAGTGTTTAATGAATGATATCCAAAATTTATAGAACAATTGACTCTTGCATATTTGTATAAACCGGCTCCAGACACCACTGCAGATATGAAAAAATAATTCTAACTGCCTTGATATGGTGTGTCTTCTTCCAATATCTCCATGAAATATTAAGTTTCAGCTTCCACTGACAGCTTTAGCTGGAATTTCCCTGCGTGATTCTGATAGAGGTAGATCTCCCTTCTTACATCTTTAGCTCTTTGTGTAGTTTTAGTGTGATGATTATCCAGCACTTTTGTGTGTTCAGTGTAAGTAGATATGTTTCCCAAGAAATTTCATATTGCAGTATTGGTAGGTACCTGATTTCTTGCATTTTTACCACTCATTTCCCATTGAAAATTAAACTCATGTTTTTTGGGGCCAGCGCTTTGGCACAGTGGGTTAAAGCCCTGGCCTGAAGCGCCGGCATCCTATATAGCCACCAGTTCTAGTTCCTGTTGCTCTTCTTCCATTCCAGTTTTCTGCTATGGCCTGGGAAAGCAGTGAAAGATGGCCCAAGTCCTTGGACCCACCTGGGAGACCTGGAAGAAGCTCCTGGCTCCTGGCTTCAGATTGGCACAGCTCCAGCCGTTGCGGCCATCTGGGGAGTGAACCAGCAGATGGAAGACCTTTCTCTCTCTCTGTCTCTACCTCTCTCTGTAACTCTGTCTTTCAAATAAATAAAATAAACCTTTAAAATAAATAACTAAATAAACTCATGTTTTTATCTCTTACCCTAGAGTTTCATTCACTAATACTATAGATATACGGAAGTTATTGGTATTTCCTGCCCTGGTCTTGTGTTTGGTGACAGACGCTAGGATTTCATGCTTCTATCAAGGGTAATTACTCAGAGATAGAGTGTGAAAAATAGAAAGGGTGTATCATACAAAATTAACTAAACAAAATGATATGACTACTCAGGAAGGGAGACTGAGTGAGGGAAAGGGGAAGGGAAGTATGGCTATCTTCCTCGAACTGTCCCTATGAAATACATGAAATCTATTCTCTTTAAGTTAATAAAAAGGGAAAAATAAAAGAGAGAACAGATGTGATAATGACTTCCTGCAGAAGCATGGTTAAAGGAGGCCATTAATATCATTAAGTACATTTTTCTCCAACAAATTGGGAGAATGCCAGGAGGCAGGAAGTCTAAGCCACTAGTAAACACAAATAAAATATATAGTAGCAATGCAAATCAAAACCACGCTGAGATATTACCTTACTACAGTTAGAATGGCCAATATCAAGAAGATGAAAGATGGCTAGTGCTGGCGAGGATGTGGAGAAAGGGGAACACTTATACACTGTTGGTGAGAATGCAAATTAGTACAGTCATTATAGAAAACAGCATCGATATACCTCAAAACTTTAAAAATAGAACTATCATATGTTACAGCAATCCCACTACTGGATGTGCATGCAAAGGCAATGAAATCAGTAAACTGAAGAGAAAGCTGTACTCTCAAACTTATTGCAGCACTGTTTACAGTAGCCAGGAAGCGGAAACAACCTATGTGCCCATCATCTGATGAATGGATAAAGAAACACTACTAGTCAGTCATAAGAAAGATGTTGCTTCTGTTGTTTCTGGCAACATGGATGGATCTGGAGGTCAGCATGTGAGGTGGAAGAAGCCAGGCACAGAAAAACAGCTATCACATGATCTCACGCATATGTGGAATCTAAAAACGTTGACCTCATGGAAGTCGGGAATAGAATGGTGGTTACCAGAGGTTGGGGAAAGTAGGGAGGAAAAGGAGAAAGGTTGATAAATAGGTCCTAAGCTACACCTAAGAGAAAGAAGTTCTCCTGTCCTATCACACAGGAGGGTGACTATAGGTAAAAATAATGGACTATATGTTCTGAAGAAGTTTCAATAAAGGATTTTGATTGTTTTCATCACAAATAAATAAATAAATAATATTTGATAAGATAGATATGTTTACTCTGATTTGAATATCATACAATATATAATATTCATACACGTGCATTTTTCCCAGAAACCTTTTATTTAAGGTATACAAACTTCATGCATTCCATAAACACAACTTCAGAAACATACATGATACACTGTCTCCGAAAATATATGCAATTTTTCTGTTTCAATTAAAATAAATGAATATATTTTTAAAGTGAAGAGACACCAATAGATCTCTGCTGTTTGCTATGTGTGGATACAATGAAAACAAAGCTATCCAAAACTAAATAAATGTATACTGCATCTGCTATACCTTCATCTTAGAATTTCCACCCTCTACAACTAAGAGAAATTAAAATTTGTTGTTTAAGCCATACACACTCACACACACACACATACACACTCATGTATGTATAGTACTTCATAAAGTTAATGGAAAATATTGAACAATGTTTGTTTTAATGCAAAATTTTTTCAAGTCCATGCAACTATTTTCATAATTTTCTTTTTTTTTTTTTTTGACAGACAGAGTGGACAGTGAGAGAGAGAGAGAGACAGAGAAAAAGGTCTTCCTTTGCCATTGGTTCACCCTCCAATGGCCACCGCGGCCGGCGCACTGCGGCCGCCGCACCACGCTGATCCAATGGCAGGAGCCAGGTGCTTCTCCTGGTCTCCCATGGGGTGCAGGGCCCAAGCACTTGGGCCACCCTCCACTGCACTCCCTGGCCACAGCAGAGAGCTGGCCTGGAAGAGGGGCAACCAGGACAGAATCCGGCACCCCGACCGGGACTAGAACCCGGTGTGCCAGTGCCGCAAGGCGGAGGATTAGCCTAGTGAGCCGCTGCGCCAGCCCCATAATTTTCATGTGCATCACCCATAAACTTTTTGAAGAAGATTCCTCGTGTGTGGAATAAATTTCCATCCAAAATCACAATAGACATAAAATTCCAATTATTAAATTCCACAAAGATACAATTTTTTCTTACAAAAATTATTATGGTGCATAAAATCATGAATAATTGAAGATATACTATGCTCACAGATGAGGATATAATTTTCGGCTTATATTTTTTAAAAATTCATATGAGAATTCAAAAAACTAAGATTAAAATGTAACAAATTTAATTAAGTTGATAGCAACACTCTGGTTATATAAGAGAATATTCTTTTTCTAGGAAATACAAGCTGAAGTACTAAGAATGAAAGACTTAAGGATGAAAGCCACATAGACAATTTCAAGAAAAAAAATGTAATTTTTAACTACACTTTACACTTTTACAACTAAAATGGAAAAAACCCACATGAGGGTACAAAAATAGTATCTCTATAAAATAAAAAAAAAATGTTGTGGAAAAAGGAACAATCAGAAAACCAAATGATCCTAAAACTCATTTAAAAATGGTGTTGGGTGGGGGGGCCAGCGCTGGCGCAGTGGGTTAATCCTCCACCTGTGGCTCCAGCATCCCATATGGGCACCGGTTCTAGTCCTGGCTGCTCCTCATCCAATCCAGCTCTCTGCTGTGACCTGGGAAAACAGTAGAGGATGGCCCAAGTCCTTGGGCCCCTGCACCCGTATGGGAGACCAGGAAGAAGCTCCTGGCTCCTGGCTTCGTATTGGCGTAGCTCCAGCCATTGCGGCCATTTGGGGAGAGAACCAACCGAAAGAAGACCTTTCTCTCTGTCTCTTCCTCTCACTGTAACTCTACCTCTCAAATAAGTAAATAAGTAAAATCTTTAAAAAAAAAAAAAAAGAAGATAATGGGTAAAATTAGCCAATTAAATGCATTGGCTCCTGTTGCTACAATATCACTTTTTTTTTTAGGATTTATTTATTTGAGAGGCAGAGTTACAGAGAGATGGAGAGACAGGTGTTCCATCTGTTGGTTCACTCCCCAAATGGCTGCAACAGCCAGAGCTGAGCTGATCTGAAACCAGGAGCCAGTAGCTTCCTCTAGGTCTCCCACGTGGGTGCAGGGGCCCAAGCACTTGGGCCATCTTCTACTGCTTTCCCAGGCCATTAGCAGAGTTGGATCAGAAGTGGAGCAAACTGGACAGGATGCAGTGCCCATATGGGATGCTGGTACCGCAGGCAGAGACTTAACCTACTGTGCCACAACAACGGCCTGCAACATACATGGTTATATTTTCCAAAAAGCTTTCTTGTTCTCTGATTGTTTCTATTTTCATACCATTTCAAATCTCCCTGAGAATAATGACTGTTTGTTTATTTGAGTTTTTTTTCCCTGCCTTACCTTGAAGTCATTTTTTTTGTTCATTTAATCCCTCTTTATTACAAAGTTGGTTTGTTTTTTTGTTTGTTTTTTTGTTTTTGACAGGCAGAGTGGATAGTGAGAGAGAGAGACAGAGAGAAAGGTCTTCCCTTGCCATTGGTTCACCCTCCAATGGCCACCGCAGCCGGCGCACCACACTGATCCGATGGCAGGAGCCAGGTACTTATCCTGGTCTCCCATGGGGTGCAGGACCCAAGCACTTGAGCCATCCTCCACTGCACTCCCGGGCCATAGCAGAGAGCTGGCCTGGAAAAGGGGCAACCGGGACAGAATCCGGCGCCCCGACCGGGACTAGAACCTGATGTGCTGGCGCCGCTAGGTGGAGGATTAGCCTATTGAGCCGCGGCGCCGGCCACAAAGTTGGTTTTCAAAAACCTATCTTCTCTTCTTCAGTAAACAGCTCTTGTTTAAAAATGAACTACATGAAAACATTTTAAGAGACAGCAGGGGCCAATGCTGTGGCATTGCACATAAAGCCGCTGCCTGCAGTGCCAGCATCCCATATGGGTGCCGGTTCGAGTCCCAGCTGCTCCACTTCTGATCCAGCTCTCTGCTATGGCCTGGGAAAGCAGTAGAGGATGGCCCAAGTCCTTGGACCCCTGCACCAGCGTGGGAGACCTTGAAGAAGCTCCTGGCCCCTGGCTTCAGATCAGCCCAGCTCCGGCTGTTGCGGACAATTGGAGAGTGAACCATCGGATGGAAGACCTCTCTCTCTCTCTCTCTCTCTCTCTCTCTCTCTGCCTCCCCTTCTCTCTGTGTATAACTCTGACTTTCAAGTAAATAAATGAATCTTAAAAAAAAAAAAATCAGGGCCGGCACTGCGGCTCAATAGGCTAATCCTCTACTTTGCGGCACCAGCACACCAGGTTCTAGTCCCAGCCGGGGCGCTGAATTCTGTCCCGGTTGCTCCTCTTCCAGTCCAGGTCTCTGCTGTGGCCCGGGAGTGCAGTGGAGGATGGCCCAAGTGCTTGGGCCCTGCACCCGCATGGGAGACCAGGAGAAGCATTTGGCTCCTGGCTTCGAATCAGCACAGTTCGCCAACCGCAGCATGCCGGCCGCAGCGGCCACTGGAGAGTGAACCAATGGAAAAAGGAAGACCTTTCTCTCTCTCTCTCTCTCTCTCTCACTGTCCACTCTGCCTGTCAAAAAAAAAAAATCAGCAGTAGGGATTCACAAGAAGATGTGCGGGTTTCACACACAAAAAATAGTGTGAAATATTTGGAAATATTTCACTGGAAAATCATAATCTGAAGTTTCTCTCTTTCAGTGTACTCTTATATTCAAAAAGGAAATTTTCTACTTTTTAGTTAGGAGTAGAGTGAAGATACGGTAAGCAAACTGCTACTCCAGGTTTGTTGTAGAGGTGAAAATTAATGATGAAAGATGCTTTCAATTATTTACATAAGTAATCAAAACTTAAAGTATTAAGTAAATAAATTTATGGCAAAACTACTATCATCCTTCAAGTAGTATATTTTAGAAAAACATTTAATGATGAAATAAAATTGTGCATCAGATGTCAAATTAAAAAGAAGTTACAAATTAGCAGATGTGCTATGCTCTCAAGCCTCAAAGCATTTTTCTATTTTATCTACCTTTATGTCTTTGAAGCCCAGATGGAATAAAATGTCACCCAAAGACCTAGAATACAATAAAAGTTATTTTGTTGTCTCCTTTTCCAGGTTCCAAGACGGTCTTGCAGGTCTATAGCGTTTGGCTTTAAAAACACAGCAGCTAAATGAAGTCTGTGTGTGGAGCTGTTAGCTCCACGTGGAGCTCCTGAGGCTGAGCAATTTATTCACCTCCACTGGGTCTGTGCTGCCCCCTATTGTCAGAGCTGTGTGTTTACAGTTTTCAATATTGAACTGCTAAGTCATTCTCAATGGTTTTACAAGGCTGTCATCAACCCTGTTCATTTTCATCATATATAATTCAGGATTTAAAAGAACTTCATCTTAAGGAAATAAAACTCCATACCCTATTTCATAAAAAATAAGAAGAAAAATCTGAAACTCCCAAATGTCCACGTGATTTAAGTCTTGAACCCATAAAGATTCAAGTATCCCAGTGCTGAGATGAGAAAGTGACTAGGATGGGGAACTCACTTCCACAGGGGAAGGGAGTTGACAGAAGTGCTCACCACCATTTCAGGCACAGAAAGCCAAGACTCTATGGCAAAAAATATCCTACACAGAGGATCACTGTGAGACCTCAGTGGAAAGAAAGTGTCATCAAAGAAGGATGTACTCTTCTCTGAAGGGAGGAAGAACATCCACCTTGCTTATGGCTGTGTCCAAATACCAATGGAGTCTATGGTCACAGAAGGCTTCCATAGCCTTGACAGCCCATAGCAAGAGCCTCAGGTGATTACTAACTTCATAAATAATAGTGTGGATTGTTAAAGGAACAGCGGGAGTCACTGTGCACTTACTCCCCATATAGGACCTCCATCCCTAGTGAGTTGTACTACGAGAATTGACTGCAGATTTTGTTCCCAAACTGTACTCTATGTTGTGTGTGTGCATGGGTACAAATTGTTGAAGTCTATGCTAGCATGGAGTTTGTCCTCTGTATATAAAGTCATACTAAAAATGAACCATAATGAAGGAGATGGGAGAGGGAGAGTGTGGTGGGATGGGAGTTGGGGGGGTGGGTATGGGAGAAAGAACCAGTTTATTCCTAAAGTTGTATCTACGAAAAAATGCATTCATTAAATACAAAAGAAGTGCTAACCACACACAGGTGCGTGCTCAGACCCAGCATCTGTCAGCCTAAGTTGACCACAGTTTATTACCTGGTATGAGAAGACAAGAATTCCTACCCTCATGTGTCCTTCATAAAATGTCTGCATAACATAAATGCAGTCACGGGTTCCTAACTGTGGCAGCCACAGGTAGTCGCTCCCTTTGTGTACACTTAAACATATGAATGGAGACTTCCTGGCACAGATAATTGGGCTAGGGAAGAGGCAGGAAGAACCTAAACCTCTCACAAGAGATAATATAGATAATCAGTCACACCTGAAACCTGCATTTATCACCTAAGTGTTTTATTGTAACCTTAAGAGCCTTTTTTGATATGTAAATCTTCTGTGCTCCTTCTTGTAAACAACTGGTCATGTTTAAATACTACTGGATTTGTTCAATAAACGAGCCTTGATCAGGACTTGTCTTGGCTCCATTCTTTGCGTCCTTGTCCCCGCATTCCCACTCTGTTTCAGGAAGACCCAGTTCATTGTGCCGCAGGCCGGCACACCTAACCTGTGCAGGTTCTGTACCAAACACATTCAGACATCCATCCCCACATGCATATGCTTATTTACAAAGTACTTATTTTTGTTTACTAGACACCTATTTAATAGATTCCAGGGCTTGTTTGTACTGAGAACACAGAGCTATCCACCAAGACCTTGCCCTTGTAGAATGAACAGAAAAGCAGCAGCAGCCCTGCAAATTCCATCTCCCAAGACACGGCGGATCCTGAATGTGGGATGATGGGAGGGGCAGCTCAGCAGACCTCTTTATTAATTCATTCATTTATTGCAGAGAGACTTTTCCCATCTCCTGGTTCACTCCCTAAATACCCTCAATGGCTACAGCTGGGCCAAGCCAAAGCCAGGAGCCAGGATTCAATCCAGATCTCCCACATGAGTTTCAAGAGTCCAACTACTTGAGCCATCGTCACTGCCTTCGAGGGTCTATATTAGCAGCAAGCTGGAGTCAGGATATGGAGCGAGGTATCAAACCCAGGTACTTCAATGTGGGACATAAGTTCCTCATTCAGCATCTTAACACTAGGCTAAACACCAGCCCCCAGACCCGTACTTAATTATCTTATTTCAATAATAGAAGTGATGATCTTAAAGACAGCGAGCCAGTATTTGTAAAGTACATGAAAAGATACTTGGCAAGTAGTGAGCTCTTGGTAATAAAACCAGATTAATATAATAGCCTGCATTACACTATTGTGACTGCAGGACAGCCTGATACAACCTCATGAACCTGACCCCAGGACTTGAAAAGAGGATCTGAGGTCCAAACGCATTTGACAGAAAGCAGCCAAAATTTTTCTTACGTCAGGTAGGATGGTGGAAGGAAAGGAGGCTTTGAGCAGCAGCCACTTTGTTTTAGGGTTCTGCAATTCCCTTAAGCTCCTTGAAAAACTGAATTCATTCCCAGTTAGTTAAACATCTGGTTACCTTTTCCCTAACTTTGGTGCTATTCTCTTCTTACCCACTAGTGCACCAGAAACTAGTTCAGTTGACCCTGAAGCTGTGAGAAGCAGCTACTCGCCAATGGGAGTGGAGCCGTCACTCATTTTCACTGATTAGAGCCAGGACCAGCCCACAGCCAGGTTGTAATTGCTGACTGTGAGTGGGCGCCATCATCTGCAGTTCCCAACAGGGACCCACATTAAGGTGCCGACATTTATGTTCACTTGCAATGCCTGCTCGTGCTGACCACCCCCAGCTTAAGATCCACGTCCTGTCTGCAATGTGGAACACTGACGTGAAATCTGTCCCCACATTCTCCTTCTGATCCAGCTGTCTCCCTTTGAGATCAGGGCAATGTTGAAGAGGCAAGGGTGGGGCATCCTGGAAGATCCACAAATGTGCAAAGGGGATTCCTACCGCTGCTTCCTTCCCCAAAACTCTGACATTTAACTCTAACCCTCGACTCACGCTAAAAGGAAGCATTGATGACAGCACTGATGACAGAAGGCTTTGCAGAAGCTGTTTAGAGAACATGATGGTTTCCTCTTCAGTCAATGAGGAGCAGACGTGAGGCAGCATCACCTGTTTCCGGCAGATTAAGTCACTAAGGCGGCAGACAAGAAGCATGGAGCTGCAGTTGGGGGCAAGTACAGCATAAAATAAACATATCAAGAAATCCGTGGATGCATTAGGAAATTAGAGACACCTGTGAAGCCATACAGCCAAGACTTCAAGGGTGCCAGGCTCTAAGATTTAAAGGAACAATCAAAATCAATGGGATTTCAAAGGACTATCTGCAAAGATAAATGGGCAAGAACAACCGAGAAGTTTCTGTCACTATACTTTTCATTTATAATTAGCTCTTTAATACACTTTACTTCTTTCTCTCTTATTGCTTTTATCAATTTTTTTCTTATTGTGAGGAGACAGTGCTGCAAAAATACTTCTGGAAATTTATAAATACATACTTTATTGAACATGATAGGGCTATTTTCTTAAAAGAAAAGGACCAAGGGCAGGATCAGCACTGTGGGTTAAGCCGCCGCCTGTGATGCCAACATCTCATATAGGGAGTCCCCACTGCTCCACTTCCAACCCAGCTTCCTGCTAATGCACCTGGGAAAGCAGTAGAAGATGGCCCAAGTGCCTAGGCCCCTGCACCCATGTGGGAGACCCAGAGGAAGCTCCCGGCTCCTGGCTTCAGACTGGCGGAGCTCTGGTTGTTGCAGCCATTTGGTGAGTGAAGCAGCAGATGGAAGGCCTTTCTCTCTATCTCTCCCTCTCTCTCTGTAACTCTACCTCTCAAATAAATAAAAATCCTTAAAAAAAAAGATAGTAAACATTTTAAAAGCTTTATGGTCCAGAAGACAAAATCAAGGATTAAAAAAAGATTTATTTATTTTGAAAGTCAGAGTTACAGAGGGAGGGAAATACAGAGAGATATCTTCAATACGCTGGTTCACTCCCTAGGTGGCTCCAATGGCCAATGCTGGGCCAGGATGAAGCCAGAAGCTTGCATCTGGGTCTCCCTTGTGGATAGCAGGGGTCCAAACACTTGGGTCATCCTCCACCACTCTTCCCAGACCATTAGCAGGGAGCTGGATCAGAAGTGAAGCAGTCAGGATATGAACCGGCACCCATATGGGATGCCAGCATTGCAGGCAGCGGCTTTACTTGTTATACAACAACACTAGCCTCAAAATCAAAGATGTTATGCAGATACTTACATGATCATCCTAAATATAACCATTTAAAAAGTCTAAAAACCATTTTACCTCATCGATTTTACAAAAACAAGTGTTTGACTGGATTTGGTCTGATAGCCATAGTTTGTCAATCCCTGTGACCAGAGAGAGCATCTTATGAAGTTTCAAAAATGCAAGGTAAGGGAAAAAATGACCTAGCAATGTTTCAGGACATAAATTCAATAAAGATTAATTTTTCTAAGTACTATGAATGAACTATCAAAAATTGAAATGTGTAATTTCATATGCAATAGCACCAAAGTATGAAATGCTCAGTGATAAGCTTGATAAAATATGTGCCCAACTTGTAGACTGAAAGCTACAAAATGTGATTGAGACAAATGTAAGGACACCTAAATAAATGTAGAGATATAACATGTTCAGGGAGTGAAAGAATGAATATTGGTAGTCGATCAATTATCTAATTGATGCACAGATTCAAGAAAATTCTTATCCAAATACACACAGATTTTTTAAAAGAGTTACAGAGAGAGAGGAGAGATAGAGAGATCTTCCAGCCACTGGGTCACTCCCCAAATGTCCACAACAGCCGGGGCTGTGCACCAGGCCACAGCTAGGAGATAGGAGCTTCTTCCTGGTCTTTCACCTCAGAGCAGGAGCCCAAGGACATGGGCCATCTTCTACTGCTTTCCCAGGCCACAGCAGCAGAGAGCTGGATTGGAATCAGAGCAGCTGGAACTCAAACCATCACCCATGTGGGATGCCAGTACTGCAGACAGCACTTAACCAGCTGTGCCACAGCGCTGGCTCCTACACTTAGATTTTATGGAAGAAATCGAGAAGCTTGTTCTGAAGCTTATATGTAAGGATATAGAATAGGAAAAGCAATTTTGAAAAAGAGGGTTAAAATCAGAGGTTTATGATACCCAGGTTCAGGACATTGTATATACCTAGATTAAGACGTGGTCAGGCCAGAGGCAGGAGGCTGGAACTAAATCTAGGTGTCCCATGTGGGTAGAAGGGACTGCAGTATTTGAGCCATTACCTGCTGCATCCCAGGGAGCACATTAGGAGGAAGCTGCAACAGGAGCACAGCCAGGTCTTGACTCCAAACACTCAGATTTGGGATACAGGTATCACACAATCTCTCTCCCTCTGCACCAAACACCCCATCGCATTGGTCTCAATTTAGAGAGAAAGCATTTATTCTTTAACTGTTATGTTTAATGTTAGTGGTAAATTTTTCTTAGATGCCCTTTGTCATTGAAAAAGTTTCCTTCTAGCCCTTGCTTACTAAGAAGTTCCATCATGAATGAGTGTTGGGTTTTCTTCAGTGCATTTTTTTTTCATCAACTGAGCTAATAATTTTTGTTTTTGTCTAAAAATATAATTTACATTGATTGATTTTTGAATGCTAAAGCAGCCCTGCATTGTACTTGTGTACACTCCACTTGGTCTGGTGCATTTTGTAACACCTTGTCAGTAGGGACTCCATTTTGGAGCACTTGAGACTCCATTCTGGGAAGGTGCCCCCCCCCACTGTGAGACTCTGGTCTGAAACTATGATCTAAAACAGGTGGACAATAGCAGTCCACTGCATCACACTTGGCAGAGCACAGAAACCCCGTAGCATGATCGCTCAAGCTTGGAAGTGGATAGGTTGCACCTGGGTTAATGATAAAAATGTGATTTGTCTATGTCCTACATATGATTAAAACCAATACCTGGATTAATGTCAAGATTATAATTGAAATTGTTAAGATTGTAACTGGTACTGTCAAGATTATAATTAATACTAGTTTCACACAGGTTTTAGGTCAGCTTGACCCCCATAACCATGTATTCTCCCCCTGTTCCTAGCAACCATGAATTCCCCTCCCGATTCTGTGGTTTTTGCCTTTATAAACCCTGTTGCTTTGGGCTTCAGGGTCGAGAGTTCTTTGGGGCACGAGCCCACTCTCCACTGCCGGCAATAAAGGACCATCAAATTTTATTAATGTGTGGAGCTCCTTTGTTTGCACTCGCTCAGGTACAACACATTATTCCTTGCATGTATCACTGGGTTTAATTTACTAAAGTTTTGCTAACACTTTTTGCACATGGGAGTTGTGACGCAATGAGTAAAGCCACTGCTGGTTCGAATGCTCATTCTAGTCCTGGCTGTTCCACTTCCAATCCAGCTTCAGCTAACGTGCCTGGGAAGGCAGCAGAAGACGTGAAGATGGCCCAAGTGCTCATGTTAAAGTCATCCACTAACTTAGGAATGTATGGCTATTTTCTTAATTATATATGCATAAAGGATTATTTTTTCATTAAAACATACCTTATTATTTAATTTTTAAACTGCATATGTATCTTCTAATATAAAGTAAAATATCACTCTTTTTGCAGCATCAAGAATATATCTGATAGTAGCAGAGGATAATGGAAGCTCAGGGTGAAAGAGGATAGTGGTTTGCAGTAGACTGATGCCGGTCGAGGTCTCTTTTAAGCTTGTAATTCTATATCAGCTACCTCTCACCTGCGAGAGCATGAGAAAGAATAAGCTCCTGGGCCTTCAGACAAAAGTTAGCTTCATGTCCTGCTCCATTGCAGGCTTCTTTGCTTCTCAAACATTCGAAGCCACATCTCAAGTTTGCATCCTACGTTGGCGACATGAAGGAATAGTCAGGAATACAAGAGCTGGCCTGGTTGCTACCCTCTACAAAGGAACACTGGCCTTTGCAGGTGTAGCCCTGGGAGTGGGGAGGGAGGAGGGAGAGCAGCAGCTTGCCCTCTGCTTCTACAGTGCGCTGTCTCCACCTGCTGGTGTACACCACTCAATAAATAGCCTCGTAACCCCATATCCTAGGGAACTTGAAGTTCTTCAAGTAACATCAACGTGTTTTAGCAATTTTCCATCAAAAGAAAGACAAAATATAATTGCAAGATATGGTTAATATGCTTTATATCTGAATGTATAGCAATGAGGATTTTAAATCGTGCCACACAGTGCAAGTAGTAAAATAGCACCTTCATTAGCATCTCCTTTCCCAGCAATGCCCCCTCCCAGCTTCTGTCAGACTTTCTCTCTCCCTGTCCCTCAGCCATTTCCCTGTTCAATTTTCTCTTCACTGTCTCTCCTGCAAATACCCGACTCTTTCCCATGCATTAAATTAGCCTCCTTGTTTCTCTATTGTTTTCTGGCTTCTGCTATTTCTGATAAATGTTTCTTGTGCTTATCCATTAAAATATAAATTACTGGGGCTGGCATTGTGGTGTAGTAGGTAAAGCCACCATCTGCAGTGCTGGCATACCATATGGGTGCCAGTTCAAGTCCCAACTGCTCCATTTCCAATCCAGCTCTCTGCAATACCTTGGGAAAACAGTAGAAGATGGCCCAAGTCCTTGGGCCCCTGTATCCACGTGGGAGACCTGGAAGAAGCTCCAGGCTCCTGGCTTCAGATGGGCCCATATCCAGCCATTGCGGTTATTTGGAGAGTGAACCAGCAGATGGAAGACCTCTCTCTGTCTGTCTCTGTAACTCTACCTTTCAAATAAATAAATAAACAAATATCTTAAAATATATATAAATTATTTTGGTTAGCTTTTATTTCTTTTCTGGAAGCTTTTAGATCAGTTTTAAATTGTTAATCATTTTCTTTGTTTCTGATCTGGTAGTCCAAATACGTCATCACCATATATGAAGGGTTTGCAAATTTTCAGTATATCTGTATATTACCTTTACAATGCAAGAATCTCATCCATCTAGAGACTAAAGTCTTCCCTCAGCTCAGGAAAAAGTCTTCTATTATTTAAGTTTTTAATGTTCTGTTTTGCCTTTTATTTTTAAAGATTCATCTATTTATTTGAAGGATGGTGTTAGAAAGAGAAATTTTCCATCCGTTGGTTCAAACCCCAAATGGCCAGAGCTGGGCTGATCAGAAGCCAGCTTCTTCTGGGTCTCCCACTTGGGTTCAGGGGCCCAAGCACTTGGGCTGATCTCCGCTGCTTTCCCAGGCCATTAGCAGAGAGCTGGATCAGAAGTGGAGCAGCCGGGACTCAAGCTGCCATCCATATGGGATGCCGGCTCTGCAGGCAGCAGCTTTACTTGCTATGCCACAGAGTCAGCCCTCTGCCTTCTTTCTAGTCTCTTTCTCTAGAATGCCTATTATCCAATAATTGGAGAAGTGTGTAAAGAACTTTCTCTGTGTTGTCTGAGTTTTACGTGGCTCAGGGCTGCTACAACAGGCGTCTGGCTTTCCTTCATTCTTTCTCTCCTATCCCTCCATTTATCTATGGCTCTGGGGTCATTACATGAAAACTCTGACAGCTGCTTGGTACTTCCTCACCCACCTCAAGGAGAGCCTCTGCAGTGAGCTCAAGAATGAGAAAGGGATGGGTATTTGGCACAGTGGTTAAATCACAGCTTGTGGTGCCCGCATCCCGCACACGGGTGCCTGGTTCAAATCCCAGCTCTGCTTCTTTTTTTCTCTAAAGATTTGTCTTATTTATTTGAAAGAGAGAGAGAGAGAGGAAGAGAAGGGGAGGGGAGGAGAGAAGAGAGGGGAGGGGAGGGGAGGGGAAGGGAGGGGGGAGGGGAAGCAGAAGACAGAGATCTTCCATCTGCTGGGTCACTCCCCACATGGCTGCAACAGCCAGGGCTGGGCCAGGCTGAAACCAGGAGCCAGAAACACCATCCAGGTCTCCCACGTAGGTGATAGGGACCCAAACACTTGGGCCATCTTTTATTCCTTTCCCAGGCACATAATCAAGGAAGCAGCACCCAGGTCTCAAACTGACGCTCAAATGGGATGCCGATGTTGCAGGAGGCAGCTTAACCCACTAGGCCACAACACCAGCCCCCTACATTCTACTCTTGATGTACATCTTAATAGGTTCCAGTTTGTGTTTATCATGATTAGCTCTGTTACATTCGGTCTTTCGTATGCCTTTTGTTGAGCATGTGAACTCGGTTCCTTTGAGCATGTACCTAATAGTGGAACAACTAGATCTTAGGGTATTCGCCTACTTTTGCATTAGTAGATTTTGCCAAAGAGAATTTTTAAGTATTTTCATCAACTTAAATTCACACCAGTAGCACAGAAGAATTCTAATTGCTTCATATCCATGAGTATGTCAAAAAGTTTGCGGAAAATAGAATTAAAGGATAATTTTATTTTGGTAAAAAAATTGAAATTCATACATATGAGAAGTCTTCAAAAACATAATGGAAAATGGGTCTTGTAAAAAAAAAACTATGCATGGATTTCAAAAGTTTTTGCACCAAAATAAACATCTTTTAATTCCATTTTTCAATGAACACTTTTAAGTTCTTGTGTACATTTTTTCATTCTTTTACTTTAAATCTGTGTCCACATAATTAAAACGAGTTTCTTGTGGGCAACATATAGCAGGAAGTCTTGCTTTTTTACTCAGTTTCACAACATCCATTTAATATAATTCCAGACGTGATGGAATTTAAGGCTAACACCTTGCGGCTTCTTTACTTTGTGCCCCACCTGTTCTTCAACTCCTCCTTACCTGCCTTTTTCACTCTATGTTTTCTGTCTCTTCTAATGGGGGTTGAGTGCAGAGACATCAGCACTTGAGTCTGTAAGATCTGTGGAACTGGAGTGGGAAGTCGTAGCAAGAGGAGCAGCACAGAGAGCCCCAAGCCCTGTGTGACAGGAAGCTGCGGGCAGCTTAGTGCCCCTCCTCGAGTCTTCGTTCCTTTTTGTGGTTTTCCTCCTCCGTTTCAGCAGATTCTTTCGGTACCAAATTCTGGCCTCTGCCTTCTCATCTTGGTACGGCCGCAGCTTTCTGCTCAAACTCTGCCCCCACCTACTGCTGTAAACTGAAAAGCACCTTCTGGGGAAGGTCGGGAAGACGCTGCACTCACCCTGCTTACGCCCCTTTCTGCAGTAACTGTCTCCCCCGCGTGCCGCTTGCTCGGAATGACTTCCAACGCTTTCAAATAATTTGTAAATCTTCTTGTTTGAATTTTGTAATTTTTATTGGTAGAAGAGCTACCTGCATGGTTTTCAATATAAGTAGCTGGCTATAGAAACAAAGGTATAGGGGTAGGCATTGTGGAAGAGTGGGCTAAGCGGCCACCTGGGACACCTGTCCCCCATATCGGAGTGCCTGGGATGGAATCCTACCTCTGTTTCTTCTCTTTTCTTCTTCTTTTTTTTTTATTTACAGAATTTATTATGAAATAGTTTTCCACTTATATACTGAAATTTAGTTGTTTATGAAGCTCAAAAACTGTGGGTTATAGTGATGGCTTATAAATAAAATTTAAGCTTTTAATACAAGCTTTTTCATATAGTAAAAAATACTCCACATCTTATAATCAAAAACTGTCTTGAAAACTTTTCTATGCATGTTATGTTAAAGAAAAACAGTTTCAGCTATTATGTCACTATTTTCAATTTCAAGGTAACTAGTTATCATCTAGTATTCCACTTCTGGAACCACTAAACTTAAAAATTCAAAACTGTGGCGCCTGTGCTGTGTTGTAGCAGGTAAAGCCGCTGCCTGAAGCGCCACCATCCCATATGGTGCTGGTTCAAGTCCCGGCTGCTCCACTTCCAATCCAGCTCTCTGCTATGGCCTGGGAAAGCAGTAGGAGATGGCCCGAGTCCTTGGGTCTCTGCATCTGCGTGGAAGACCCAGAAGAAGCTCCTGGCTCCTGGCTTTGGATCCGCACAGCTCTGGCCATTGCTGCCAATTGGGGAGTGAACCAGCAAATGGAAGACCTCCCCCCCCCCCACCGTGTAACTCTGACTTTCAAATAAATACATAAATCTTTTTAAAAATTCAAAATTGCTAGTTAAATCCATATTTTAAAAACTGCATTTTGGAAATGAACTTACAAGGATGAAAACAAATAGTAACAAAAATGTACAAGATATCAAAGTTGGGCCACCGCCGCGGCTAACTAGGCTAATCCTCCGCCTGCGGTGCCCGCACCCCAGGTTCTAGACCCGGTCGGGGCACCGGATTCTGTCCCGGTTGCTCCTCTTCCAGTCCAGCTCTCTGCTGTGGCCCGGGAGAGCAGTGGAGGATGGCCCAAGTGCTTGAGCCCTACACCCGCATGGAGACCAGGAGGAAGCACCTCGCTCCTGGCTTCGGATCGGCGCAGCGCGCTGGCCATAGTGGTCATTTGGGGGGGTGAACCAACGGAAGGAAGACCTTTCTCTCTGTCTCTCTCACTAACTTTGCCTGTCCAAAAAAAAAAAAAAAGATATCAAAGTTGGTGTAAAAATGCATAAGGTGTCACAACTCCAAAGGCAGAGTTCCATCATCCTAAAAGGTTATAAGAAATTTCAATACTGGCCGGCCCTGTGCAATAGTAGGTTAAGACTCCGCTGCAGCGCCCGCATCCCCGTCCGCCTAGGGTCCAGGCCATGGAGAAGGCAGGCCCCGCACAGGCTGCGCGGGAAAGCGGCCTGGATCTGCAGGGCTCCCCGGGGATCCCCGCCTCCGAGCAATGCGGAGGGCGACTTTCCGGACTCGGCCTCCACCTGGCGGTGCCAACGCGCAACTACATCCTCCGGGCTGGGGAGCGCTGCATGAAGGCAGCCAGGCTCAGGTGCCAGTTTGGAATGTTTCCACCGGAACTGTACTGGCTGCTTAACCTGGGTGCTCTCGGTTTGACCTGGAAACCAGTCTTCTTTCAGCTCATCTCCCTTCTACTAGGGATGCCATAGATGAGACTTTCCCAAAAACCCCACCCAGCCTTCCCTCCCCCAGCGATCACCATATCTCCCTGCGCAAGAAAGAAAAGGCAAAAGCCCTCTGATGAAGCAGGATGGAACTAGCGCGACTTCCAGAGAATCCCCAGTTCAGGCTTGCTGCCAGGCGCTCTGTGTGGAACCCGAGTGGCGTGGCAATCTCTTGTATACCATCAGTTAATCCCAGAAAGTGGGAAACATGGCTTCGTGGTGCACACTGGGGCCCTGTCACTGACGGTCCTTCCACCCCATGTCTCCAAAATGAGTCAGAGACATATAAGGACCAGCGGAGACCACCAAGATAGACGTGATCAGCCCTGCTGCTCACCACCCAAATCAGAGCAGAAATAGAGACCCCGCTCACCTGGAGAGCCACCAAGGCTAAACCTGGAGGTGGCGCAGGCAGAGAGGAAGCCGGAAACGGTGAGCCCCGTGCTCCGCGGTGAGAGCGTTCCTGACTTTCCTGTGACCCTGAGGATGCGGCGCGGGTTAGGTGAGTTGCTGGTGGGCGTTGGTGGCACGCCGGCAGGCAGCACAGGAGCCACGGCACAGGGGACCCGGCTGCATGGCACTAGAGCAGCAGCTCATTATTAAGCACCTGTGGGGTGTACACCTGTCTGCCTCCAGACACAGGAAAAGTTAGCAGCATGGAGTCCTGCTTACCATCAAGGAGACACATAAGCAAACCAGAGGGCTTGGAGAAAATGTGTATAAAGGATCAGGAAAACTTCATATTGGAAATGACACCCAGTGGGACCCACAAGGACCCAGGGCGGCTCCGACGTCGAATAAAGTAGGCTAAGCAGGGAAACATGGAAGACGCTGAGGGCGGTGAACAGAGTCGGGGGTCCTGCAGGTGGTGACAAGGAGTGCACCATGAGCAGGTTCGCACTCTGATGGAAAGACTGGGCTAGAGGGGCACAGATTAGAAGGAGAGAAGGCAGGTGAGCAACTGGCAGAGTAACATGGACCAGAGCTAAAGTAGGAGGGGGGTGGAGAGGGCCAGAGAGAGGTCCAGAAGCAGGTGCAGCAGGATGTGTTGTCATGAGGTGTGAATGGGGGAAGATCCTTTGTGGGTAGTGGCCCCAGACAGCAGGAAGGGTGGTGTGAAAACAAGAACGTGTTGCATCTGAGTTTGTATTCTCAGGGCCTATGGGTCTTTCAGATGGGACTTCCTTCTGCATGGTGGACAGAATAATACTCCTCTACCCCCACCCTCTCCCCCTGCAAGATGCCATCTGCTAGCACGTTACCTGACCTCACAAAAGGACTTCGTGTTGGTGATGGAATTAAGGATCTTCAGGTTGGGAGAGTGGTCTGGATTCTCCAGTGAGCTCAGAGAAATCACAAATGAGTGTAAGAAGGGGCAGGAGAGCAAAGAAAGACACCGAAACAGAAGCAGAGGTCAGAGAGAGGTGATTGCTGGCAGGGCTGCGAGCCATGGAACCATCCACTGGTCCGCTCCCCAAATGGCCACCTTGGCCAGCGCTAGGCAAGTCCAAAGTCAGGAACCAGGAGCTTCTTCCAGGTCTCCCATGTAGGTGTAGGGGCCCAAACACTTGGACCATCCTCAGCTGCTTTCCCAGGCCATGAGCAGAGAGCTGGATAGGAAGAGGAGCAGCCAGGACATGAACCTCACGCCCATATGGGATGCTGGCTCTACACTATTCATCACAGGGCTGACCTCCATTTTTCAAAGATTTTATTTATTTGAAAGGCAGAGTTACAGAGAGAGGGGAAACTCAGCTATTTATTATAAGAACATATAGGGGCTGGTGTTGTGTTGCGGACATGGTGTGTGTGTACTGGCATCCCATAGGATTGCTGGTTTGTGTCCCGCTGCTCTGCTTCCGATCCAGTTTCCTGGATGCACCTGGAGGGTGGTAGCATAGTGGGTGAGGCTACCGCCTGCAATGCTGGCATCCCATGTAGGTGCCAGTTCAAGTCCTAGCTGCTCCACTTCTGAGCCAGCTTCCTGCTAGTGGCCTGGGAAAGCAATGGATAGTGGCCAAAATACCTGGGCCCTTGTACCCATGTAGGAGACCCAGATGAGCCTCCTGGCTCTTGGCTTTGACCTGGCCCAGAGCTGGCCATTTCGGCCACCTAAAGAGTAAAACAGCAGATGGAAGATCTCTCTCTCTCTCTCTCTCTCTCTCTCTCAATCTCTCTGGCTCTTTCAAAGTAAATAAATAAGTCTTAATGCACCCAGGAAGACAGCAGAAGATGGCCAAAGAACGTGGGTTCCTGCCACCCATGTGGGAGACCTGGATAGAGTTCCTGGCTTCAGCATGGCCCAGATCTAGCTGATCTCTCTCTTTCTGTGTGTGTGTGTGTGTGTGTGTGTGCACGCGCGCGCATGTGTCTTCCTTTGTCTCTATCACTATGCCTTTCAAATAAATAAACAAATCTTTTTTTTAAATGTACTTTTAGCTGGGTGGCAGATTGTTTGCACCCTGGTCGTTTGCTACACAGGACTTCAAGTACAGAAGCGTTTTGAGGTCAAATGTAATTAAATGCAATGTGACTGACTTCAGGCTTAAAACTCCCCAGACTGTCAGATAATAAATTTGTGTTGTATAAAACCACTCGACCGTGGCAATGTTAGAAAGGGTCCCTTAGACCTGCGAAGGCAGCAGATGGCCCAAGTCCTTGGACCCCTGGACACACGTGGGAGACCCAGAGGAAGTTCCTGGCTCCTGACCATTGGGGCCATTTAGGAAGTGAACCAGCGGAGAGACAATTCTCTCTCTCTCTCTCTCTCTCTCTCTCTCTCTCTCCCTCTCCCTCTGCTTTTCTGTAACTCTGCCTTTCAGATAAATAAATTATTTCTTTTAAAAAGGGGTCCCGGGGCTGGCGCCATGGCTCACTAGGCTAATCCTCCGCCTGTGGTGACGGCAACCACAGTTCTAGTCCCGGCGGGCGCCGGGATTCTGTCCCGGTTGCCCCTCTTCCAGTCCAGCTCTCTACTGTGGCCCGGGAAAGCAGTGGAGGACAACCCAAGTGCTTGGGTCCCTGCACCCGCATGGGAGACCAGGAAGAAGCACCTGGCTCCTGGCTTTGGATCAGCACCAGCTATACCAGCCATTTGGGGGGTGAACCAATGGAAGAAAGACCTTTCTGTCTCTCTCTCACTGTCTAACACTGCCTGTCAAAAAAAAAAAAAAAAAAAAAAAAAAAAAGGTGGTCCTAGGGGGCTAGCGCTGTGGCGCAGTGGGTTAAAGCCCTGGCCTGAAGCGCCGGCATCCCATATGGGCACCTGTTCAAGACCCAGCTGCTCCTCTTTGGATCCAGCTCTCTGCTATGGCCTGGGAAAGCAGCAGAAGATGGCCCAAGTCCTTGGGCCCCTACACCTGCGAGGGAGACCCGGAGGAATCTCCTGGCTCCTGTCTTCAGATCAGTGCAGCTGATCTTGCGGCCTTCTGGGGAGCAAGCCAACGGATGGAAGACCCCTCTCTCTATCTCTACCTCTCTCTGTCTGTAACTCTGTCTTTCAAATAAATAAAATAAATCTTTAAAAATAAAGGGGGGTCCCTTAGAGCAGGAATGGTAATGTCAGCAGAGATGAGTGAGGAGTTCTTGTCTTCACGCAAGAAAGAACTCAGGCATGAGACAGAGCAGTGCTCAGCAAGGTAGCAGGGTGTACAGGGGTGGGGCATCCGTCAGAACAGATGGGATAGAACCCGAGATACAGGGCCCAGTCACTCAGACTGGGGAAAGCAAGGTTACGTGAGTAAATGGAGAGAACACAGCTGGCAGGCCAGGCGGGCGGCTCCACAGAGGGCTGAGTGCCCAGTGCGCCGTCTGTATTCATCTGGGGCTCGTGAGAGAAAGTGTCCAGTTCTCCTCCCCCCTCCCTTCTCCTCAGGACAAAGAGTTTGCTGAGTGTAACTTAGGAAAATTCCTCCCCAGGTTTTGCTATGGTGCCATCAGACTGGGGAGCCCACCTGGCACAGACAGAGGAGCGTCCCCTAGGGGGCCTGCCTGGAGGAAGGGGCAGTGATTTATCACTCAGTGTATCAGGCCAGGGGCCCACTAGATGCTGAGGAGACAGGATTCTCCTGGGAGCTTCCTGGGGAGAGGGCTGAGACCACCCGGACAGTTATCAGGGTCTGGGCAGGACGTCACAGTGTGAGATCCTGGCTGCTTCCAGGGTGGGCTTCTGCAGATGTTCCGTTTTGCACAGGTCCCTTTCACATACACGCATAGGCTAATTTCTAACTTCCTACCTAGCAGTAAGAAGGTGGAGAGGACAAATGGGCGAAAAGCAGGCTCAGCTGTCCAGGCCACACAGCAGGTGCGGTGGCTGGGTTGTCCGGGACCAGTGTTGGGAGTTTGCTGAAAACAACCAGCTCCCCCCACCCACAGCCCGAGACAGAACTTCTTCTCTGTCCTGTACAGTCACAACCACAGGGAGGAAGGACAGATAAGAAGGCAGGAGGAGCTCGCCACTCCTGTAAACTTCCCAGCAGGTGTAAAACCCCCACATCACTGCCTTCAATGTCTTTTTCCTTCTGAAGAAGCCTCTCCCAGCTGCTTTCCTGGGAGCTTGCTCTCAGCTCCTCTTTTTATTATTATTTTAAGATTGGAGCAGGCATTGTGGAGTAGCAGGTTAAGCCTCCATCTATGGCGCCAGCATCCCATGTGGGCACCAGTTCGAGTTTTGCCCGCCCCTCTTCTTATCCAGCTCTCTGCTATGGCCTGAAAAAGCAGTAGAAGATGGTCCAGGTGCTTGGACCCCTGCACCCACGTGGGAGACCTGGAAGAAATTTCTGGCTCCTGGCTTCATATCGGTGCAGCTCTGGCCATTGTGGCCATTTGAGGAGTGAACCAATAGATGGAAGACCTTTCTCTCTGTCTCTCCCTGTCTGTAACTCTACCTCTCAAATAAATAAATAAATCTTTGCTTTTTATTTATTTATTTTATTTGAAAGCTAGAGTTATGGGCAGGGAGTTATAGGGGAAGGCAGAGAGAGAGAAAGAGAGAGATCTTCCGTCTGCTGGTTCCAACAGCTGGAGCTAGACCAGGCCATAGCCAGGAGCCAGGAGCTTCTTCCAGGTCTCCCAAATGAGTGCAGGGACCCAAGCACCTGGACCATCTTCCACTGCTTTCCCAGGCCACAGCAGAGAGCTGGATAGGAAGAAGAGCAGCCGGGATTCAACCAGCGCCCATATGGGATGCAGGTGCCGCAGGCGGCAGGTATGCCACAATGCCATCCACTCTCTCTGTTCTTTTAACCCCTTTCCTCTTTAAAATAAAACTCTTTTGCTAAAAATCCCCTTCTTAGTTTGTTCATCTGCCTCACATTTCACTGAGGATAGAACAAGTTCCCGGATTGAAATCAGCTGTAAGGTTGTGGGGAGCGCTCCCTTCCACTTCCAGCTGTAACAAGTTGACACAGTGAGGGCAGAAAAGGAATAAGCCCCATACGTGAAAAGGCTCAAAGCCCAAGCTCTGGGGTCAACTTTGAGTTCTCATCATAGTTCTGTCACTTCCTGCCCACACGAATATGCATGTGCCATCTCTCTAGGCCTCCTTTTTCCCACCTGTAAGAGGGGACCATGTAATAGAATTAGTGTCAGGGAAGAGAAAATGGGGAGACAACAGGGCAGCTCTGTTCCATAACAGGTCTTATAGAAATACTTTATATTTTAAACCACAACCAGGTATAACTTTTGTTTTTTTAGATTTATTTATTTGAAAGGCAGAGTCACAGCCAGAGAGAGTCTTCCATCAGCTGGTTCACTCCCCAGATGGCCACAATGGCCAGTGGGCTGAGCTAAAGTCAGGAGCCTGGAACTCCATCCAGATCTCCCACATGGGTCAGGGGCCAAGCACTTGGACCATCTTCCACCGCTTTCCCGAATGCATTATCAGGGAGCTGGGCTGGAAACGGAGCAGTCAGATGCCAGCGTCCCAGGCAGCAGCTGAACCTGCTCTGCCACGATGCCGGCCCACCATGGATAACTTTTTAAAAGATGAAACAATTTTAAAATATTAAAATAATTAAAGAAATAAAAAAGATAAAGTGATTCTTATTTTTATTTTCTAAGATAAAAACTCTGACACATTTAACTCTTAATTCTTCCCCCCAAAAAGAGTAATTACCACACTTGCGAGATTTATAGAGTTCCTTACAGTTAATATAAATATATTCCTACACAAGAATCTAATGCAAATTTAATTATATTATGTTAAAATGCTAGCCAGATTCTGCTAGGTTATCGCTGCTGTTTCTTGCACAGCTTCAGGAAGCTCAGGAGGTTGTCTACAGAAGAGACAGAACTCACACAGCAGTCACGGAAAATCGGAATAAGAAGGTCTCAGTTCTCATTATGCTGTGGACACTCCAAAGAGTTCTTTTAAAAAAAAAAAACTATTTATTTATTTATTTATTTGAGAGGCAGAATTACAGAGGGAGAGATAGAGATCTTCCATCACTGGTTCACTCCCCAAATGGCTGCAACAGCCTGAGCTGGGACGATCCGAAGCCAGGAGCCAGGAGCTTCTTCCAGATCTCCCATGCAGGTGCAGGGGTCCAAGCAATTGGACCATCCTCCGCTGCTTTCCCAGACCATTAGCAGAAAGAGGGGCAGCCTGCTGGTATCACAGGCAGAGGCTTAGTCCACTACGCCACAGCGCCAGCCCCTCCAATGTCACTTTGGACAGAAAGTACTAAGAAACTGACAAAAGCAAACACTCTACTTGGCTGTCAGCCACACAAACCAAGAAAAAGTGCAAGTGCTGACTGCAGAAGCAGCTTTCCAAGCGTGGCGACAAACCCTGGCAGATGATTTCAGATCTAAAATATGTAGGAGACAAGTCAAGATTATCTTTCTGATAACTCCGATAGGACAACTTTGAATACTTTAAATGTAACCAAATTAGCCTGCGTAGCCTTCAAAGTAGGATTGGCTCTCTGGTAACAGGCTCTCTGTAGGAAACAGAAAGCGCATCAGAACTCCGGGGACCCACAGCAGGCAGTGTGAGGGGCGGGGCTCTGGGACCCACAGCAGGCAGTGTGAGGGGCGGGGCTCTGGGACCCACAGCAGGCAGTGTGAGGGGCGGGGCTCTGGGACCCACAGCAGGCAGTGTGAGGGGCGGGGCTCTGGGACCCACAGCAGGCAGTGTGAGGGGCGGGGCTCTGGGACCCACAGCAGGCAGTGTGAGGGGCGGGGCTGGGGATCCACAGCAGGCATGTGAGGGGCGGGGCTCTGGGACCCACAGCAGGCAGTGTGAGGGGCGGGGCTGGGGATCCACAGCAGGCAGTGTGAGGGGCGGGGCTCTGGGACCCACAGCAGGCAGTGTGAGGGGCGGGGCTCTGGGACCCACAGCAGGCAGTGTGAGGGGCGGGGCTCTGGGACCCACAGCAGGCAGTGTGAGGGGCGGGGCTCTGGGACCCACAATGGGCAGTGTGAGGGGCGGGGCTGGGGACCCACAGCAGGCAGTGTGAGGAGAGACAGCAGCCCGGTGGCAGAGGATATGCAAGCATGGGGAATCCAAGTGTACTATACACAGAGCTTGCTTGTGAAACAGACACGAGGGGTGTAAAATAATCAAATAGAAGTGCAGTCTCATAACAAAACTAACCTGAACGAAGCCTAAAAACCAAAACAAGTGCTTACATAGGTGAAATAGGATCAACTCCGTCAGCAACTGGAAAAAGGAGTTACGATATGGCATGGAGTCCACAATCAGAGACTCATGTAGACGCTCTGTGGGAAAAATGAAGTCACTTGAGGAGCAGTAGAAAAGGCAGCTGTGATACAGTATCATTGATGTCCTCTGCAGGGTACTGGGCTACATAATTCAACATCAACCCATGACAGATTCTCAGAAAAATGAGAATAGAGAGGAACTTCCCCCAGCTTGGTAAAAAAGCATGTTAAAAAAAAAAAACTTAGAGCTAACATTGTGGCAAAATACAGAATCTTGTTCCCCCACAGATCAAGAACAAGGCACACTGACCATACTCACTAATCGTAGTGGTAGAAGTTCTAGCTGGTGCACTAGACAAGAAAAAGAAATAAAAAGCGCACAGATTGTGAAGAAAGAAAGAAAACTGTTCCTGTTTTCAGATGATACATAGAAATTCCAAAGAATCTACATATGAACTACTAATTGAGTAGATGAGTTCAGAAAAATCACAGAATGCATGATAAACATGCAACAATCAACTGTATTTCTATAGAAAGTACTACCAAAAATTCGTGGAAAATGGAATTAAAAGATAAGTTTATGAGGCCAGCCTTGTGGTGCAGCAGGTTAAGCTGCTGCTTGCGATGCCAGCATTCCATAGGGTGCCAGTTGGAGTCCCAGCTGCTCCATTTCCAATCTAGCTCCCTGCTAATGACCCGGGAAAACAGGGGAAGATGGCCCAAGTACCTGGGCCCCTGCCACCCATGTTGGAGAACCAGATGAAGTTCCAGGCTTCTGGCTTCAGCCTGAGCCAGCCCTGCCATTGGGACCGTTTGAGGAGCGAACCAGTGCATGGAAGATGGTCTCTTTCTTTCTCTCCCTCTCTCTCTTTCTCTCTCTCTCTCTCTCTCATGCACCTTCTGCCTTTCAAATAAATAAATCTTAAAAAAAAAAAAAACTCCATCAAAAAACTGTTAATACTAATGGCTCAAGTACTTGGGCCCCTGTACCCACATGGAAGGCCCAGAAGAAGCTCCTGGCTCTTGGGTTCAGTCTGGCCCAATCCCAGTTGTTTTGGGGAGTGAACCAGCACATAGATCACTCTCTGTGTCTCCCTCTCCCTCTCTCTCTCTCTCTCTCTAAGTCTTCCTTTAAAAAAAAAAAAAACAAAAAACAAAAAACAAAAAACAAACAAAAAAAAAAAACATTTGTTCACATCACCACAAATCTCAGCAGAAAGGTCTTTAGGTAGTGAGAAGTGTAGCAAACACTAGTTTCCAAAATTTTTAATTTTCTCTTGGAAATCTCATTTTCAATGTATGGTCATCCTTAAAATTCTAGACTTATTGTGTCCAATTGGAGAAAATGTTTACCAAACACCCACACTTGAGTAACCATGGTGTGTCATTCGTTAAAGGGAAAACAAAGTTCCTTTAAAACAAATGGCTCTATTTTCAACCAAAACAGTTTTACAAGGCAGGGCCTTTCCATCAATACACAACAGAAATGTTGCCGGTTTTGTCACACTATCTATTAAAACAAAGGGTACCTGAGGTTGGAGATTTAGTAAAACGAATGATTCATCGAGGCCATTCATCGAGGCTGGGATTGTTACTGCCCGTGCAGGGCAGGGAGGGCTACAACAACCCCCTGCATGGTTGGGTGTCACTCCTTCATGGGTGCTAAGTCACCACCATTTTATACCACAGATTTCGTGCTCCCAGTGCAAATGTCAGTGAAAAGTTAAACCACATCTTGCTACTATTACAGAAACAGTTTTGACCTCACTGGTCACTTGGAAGAGTTCCAGGGACTCCCAGGGGGCCATGGGAATACAGAACCTTGAGAACCACTGCCCTGTAGCAACACGGACATAGCAGTGGTGCTGAGTAAGCACTGCCACTCACAGAACAGAGACCAGGATGAAAGGGAGCCTTCTCTGTAAAGTATATAACCCACGACTTTAGATACTGTATAACTGCTAAAATTAGTGAATACTGGGGAGATCAAAGACATTCTAGCTGTGTTCAGTAATCATCTAGAGTTCTGATATAAATACTGATATCCTTAACTGCTGTGTATGTAATTTGGAAAACAAGTGACATTCTAATTGTGTCTGTCCTGGTTACCTTGAAAACAAGAATAACCGGTATGAAAAGGAAGGAGATGCAGATATTATATAGAAGAGATTCATTTTTAAATATGTATGCATTTTAAATATATACATTTAAATAATTTTAATTTTTCCCATTATAAATTGTGTATGTTTTTAAAACAAAGATCTTTTTAAACTTATACAATTTTTTTTGACAGGCAGAGTTAGACAGTGAGAGAGAGAGACAGAGACAAAGGTCTTCCTTCCGTTGGTTCACCCCCCAAATGGCCACTATGGCTGGAGCTGTGCTGATCCGAAGCCAGGAGCCAGGTGCTTCCTCCTGGTCTCCCATGCGGGTGCAGGGCCCAAGCACTTGGGCCATCCTCTGCTGCTATCCTGGGTCACAGCAGAGAGTTGGACTGGAAGAGGAGCAACCAGGACAGAGCCAGCACCCCAACCGGGACTAGAACCCAGAGTACCAGCACCGCAGGCGGAGGATTAGCCTAGTGAGCCATGGTGCCGGCCTAAACTTATACAACTTATAATTTTTTTAGTTTATGGCTTATTCAAACCACAGATATCGCCTCATACCTGTGCCATTATCAAAAAGAAAAAAGTCCACGAATGCTTGCCAAGATGTGGAGAAGAGGAAATCTCTATACACTGTTGGTGGGAGTATGAATTAATACAGCTGTTATGGGAAACAGTCTGAAAGTTTCCCAAAAAGTTAAAAATAGAAAAGCATGTGATCCAGAAACCTATTTACCTAAAAAAAAAAATCAGCATGTTGAAGAGACGTCTGCACTCCCATGTTCACTGCAGCACTGGTCACAAAAGTCAAGATATATAAACAGCCTGACTGTCCATCAGCTGGTGAACGGATAAAGAAAATGTGCTACATTCTCACAACGGTGAAGTGTTAAAAACAAAAAAAGTTAAAACTGAAAGAACAAGGTGCCGGTGCTGTGGCGTAACCCGTAAACCACCACCTGCAGTGCTGGCATCCATATGGAAACCGATTTGAGTCCCAGCTGCTCCACTTCCAATCCAGCTCTTTGCTATGGCCTGGGAAAGCAGCGGAAGATGGCCCAAGTCCTTGGGCCCCTGAACCTGCATGGGAGACCTGGCAGAAGCTCCTGGCTCCTGGCTTTGGATTGGCCCAGCCCTAGCCATTGC